>NW_026783429.1:692131-1384262 GCF_949774975.1 Lagenorhynchus albirostris
GGGCAGAATTGCAGGAAACCGATTTCAGGAGGTAGACTGGAATTGCATTTAAAGCATAGGAAAAGAGGCAGAACGTCCACAATGATGCACTTGGCCAAAAAGGGCGTATGCGTTTTTTCCTGAATATATTCAGGAAAAAACGCATACGCCCTTTTTGGCCAACCAAGCAAGCTTGCAAAGGAAATTTGCACTACAATGAAGTCTCACTTCCCCCTGGTCAAAAGGGCCATCTGAAAAACGTGTAAAATCCAGAAAGGCAGGACAGGCCATGGAGAACTGGGAGCCTTGTTATGCTGATGGGCGGGATGTAAATTGCCAACAGCCACTCGGGAGAAGTGTATGGTGTTTCCTGAAACATCTAAAAAACAAAGCAACAGAGCCTAGGGCACTTCCACTTATGGTCCTATAGCTTAGGGAAATTAAAATCAAAAAGACACAGCCACCCCAAAGGTTGGGACGGCTCTGTTTACAAGAACCTGGTTTACGGTACAAGTTCAATATCGCAGAAAGTGAAAAATGGATAAAGAAGTTGTGGTACTTACGTACAATGCAGTATCACTCAGCAATGAAATCTATGTCATCAGGCCCGTAGCAGCATAATGAGTGGATTCAGGTACGATGATTCTAACTGAAATAAGTCACACAGGAAAAGAAACATCATAAGATATCACTAATACACGGAATGTAACCTTGGCTACACAGGAACTGAATTACAAAACAGAACAGGGTCTCAAATTTAGAAAACCAACTTATGCTTGCTTAAGGGGAAAGGTGAGTTGGGGTGCTGCATAAAACCAGAGATTGAAATGAGCACAGATAAAGTTCCTTAAGCCAAATATGGAATAGACAAGAGCTACTCCTTGCTCAACGAAATGGACTCAACACCCCATATTAAACGCCTAAGAATGTACCTGACTAGGAAGTATCTTAAATCCTATGGATTGCTATGTCTCCGAAAGAGAATCAAGCGTGTGTACAGGGGCATAAACGCAGCAGTGATAGGATTGGAGAAGTTCGGTGAGCAAATGAAGACCCTTTGAAGTCATATTGCATGGTACCCATTCCACGGGTCTCAACTCTCCAGGTTTAAGGCATTCTTCCTTCAGCTAAAACATGCATGTGGAACCCAGAGTATGATCAACCGTGTGATCGGGAGACGTGTTCCAATATGTGTCAGTTTTCGTCCCCTGGTACTCGGGTGCAACATTCCAGAGGCTTTACTAACACTCTCCCGACTTGGAGAGTCAGTGCCTTTAACCTCCTGTTTGGCCCAGTTTGCAATTTCTGCGGAAGATGAACAGGAATAGGGAGAACCAATGACAGACTAGCTGGAGGCGTCTGGACGGGCAAATTTAACTCTCATTTCCCACCAGGAAGAGGAATTAACCAAAGGCTCAGCGTGCCGTGCCGGAACCAGATTAGGGCCTGAAGCCATCCTGCGGTGTTGCGGCCAGCTCACGAGAAAGCGAGTTGAAGAAAGGAGCTCAGGGGCACTGTAATTCACAAACCTGCAGAGTTATAAATGACAGCTATCGTCCAAAAATATACTGAAGTAAGGCTGCCAAGAGGACTTGAAAGCGGGGCAGAATTGCAGGAAACCGATTTCAGGAGGTAGACTGGAATTGCATTTAAAGCATAGGAAAAGAGGCAGATCGTCCACAATGATGCACTTGGCCAAAAAGGGCGTATGCGTTTTTTCCTGAATATATTCAGGAAAAAACGCATATGCCCTTTTTGGCCAACCAAGCAAGCTTGCAAAGAAATCTGCACTACAATGAAGTCTCACTTCCCCCCGGTCAAAAGGGCCATCTGAAAAAAGTGTAAAATCCAGAAAGGCAGGACAGGCCATGGAGAACTGGGAGCCTTGTTATGCTGATGGGCGGGATGTAAATTGCCAACAGCCACTCGGGAGAAGTGTATGGTGTTTCCTGAAACATCTAAAAATCAAAGTAACAGAGCCTAGGGCACTTCCACTTATGGTCCTATAGCTTAGGGAAATTAAAATCAAAAAGACACAGCCACCCCAAAGGTTGGGACGGCTCTGTTTACAAGAACCTGTTTTATGGTACAAGTTCTATATTGCAGAAAGTGAAAAATGGATAAAGAAGTTGTGGCAATTACGTACAATGCAATATCACTCAGCAATGAAATCTATGTCATCAGGCCCGTAGCACCATAATGAGTGGATTCAGGTATGATGATTCTAACTGAAATAAGTCACACAGAAAAAGAAACCTCATAAGATATCACTAATACACGGAATGTAAACTTGGCTACATAGGAACTGAATTACAAAACAGAACAGGGTCTCAAATTTAGAAAACCAACTTATGCTTGCTTAAGGGGAAAGGTGAGTTGGGGTGCTGCATAAAACCAGAGATTTAAATGAGCACAGATAAACTTCCTTAAGCCAAATATGGAATAGACAAGAGCTACTCCTTGCTCAACGAAATGGACTCAACACCCCATATTAAACACCTAAGAATATACCTGACTAGGAAGTATCCTAAAACCTATGGATTGCTATGTCTCCGAAAGAGAATCAAGCGTGTGTACAGGGGCATAAACGCAGCAGTGATAGGATTGGAGAAGTTCGGTGAGCAAATGAAGACCCTTTGAAGTCATATTGCATGGTACCCATTCCACGGGTCTCAACTCTCCAGGTTTAAGGCATTCTTCCTTCAGCTAAAACATGCATGTGGAACGCAGAGTATGATCAACCGTGTGATCGGGAGACGTGTTCCAATATGTGTCAGTTTTCGTCCCCTGGTACTCGGGTGCAACATTCCAGAGGCTTTACTAACACTCTCCCGACTTGGAGAGTCAGTGCCTTTAACCTCCTGTTTGGCCCAGTTTGCAATTTCTGCGGAAGATGAACAGGAATAGGGAGAACCAATGACAGACTAGCTGGAGGTGTCTGGACGGGCAAATTTAACTCTCATTTCCCACCAGGAAGAGGAATTAACCAAAGGCTCAGCGTGCCGTGCCCGAACCAGATTAGGGCCTGAAGCCATCCTGCGGTGTTGCGGCCAGCTCACGAGAAAGCGAGTTGAAGAAAGGAGCTCAGGGGCACTGTAATTCACAAACCTGCAGAGTTATAAATGACAGCTATCGTCCAAAAATATACTGAAGTAAGGCTGCCAAGAGGACTTGAAAGCGGGGCAGAATTGCAGGAAACCGATTTCAGGAGGTAGACTGGAATTGCATTTAAAGCATAGGAAAAGAGGCAGATCGTCCACAATGATGCACTTGGCCAAAAAGGGCGTATGCGTTTTTTCCTGAATATATTCAGGAAAAAACGCATACGCCCTTTTTGGCCAACCAAGCAAGCTTGCAAAGAAATCTGCACTACAATGAAGTCTCACTTCCCCCCGGTCAAAAGGGCCATCTGAAAAAAGTGTAAAATCCAGAAAGGCAGGACAGGCCATGGAGAACTGGGAGCCTTGTTATGCTGATGGGCGGGATGTAAATTGCCAACAGCCACTCGGGAGAAGTGTATGGTGTTTCCTGAAACATCTAAAAATCAAAGTAACAGAGCCTAGGGCAATTCCACTTATGGTCCTATAGCTTAGGGAAATTAAAATCAAAAAGACACAGCCACCCCAAAGGTTGGGACGGCTCTGTTTACAAGAACCTGGTTTACGGTACAAGTTCAATATCGCAGAAAGTGAAAAATGGATAAAGAAGTTGTGGTACTTACGTACAATGCAGTATCACTCAGCAATGAAATCTATGTCATCAGGCCCGTAGCAGCATAATGAGTGGATTCAGGTATGATGATTCTAACTGAAATAAGTCACACAGAAAAAGAAACATCATAAGATATCACTAATACACGGAATGTAAACTTGGCTACACAGGAACTGAATTACAAAACAGAACAGGTTCTCAAATTTAGAAAACCAACTTATGCTTGCTTAAGGGGAAAGGTGAGTTGGGGTGCTGCATAAAACCAGAGATTGAAATGAGCACAGATAAAGTTCCTTAAGCCAAATATGGAATAGACAAGAGCTACTCCTTTCTCAAAGAAATGGACTCAACACCCCATATTAAATGCCTAAGAGTGTACCTGACTAGGAAGTATCTTAAAACCTATGGATTGCTATGTCTCCGAAAGAGAATCAAGCGTGTGTACAGGGGCATAAACGCAGCAGTGATAGGATTGGAGAAGTTCGGTGAGCAAATGAAGACCCTTTGAAGTCATATTGCACGGTACCCATTCCACGGGTCTCAACTCTCCAGGTTTAAGGTATTCTTCCTTCAGCTAAAACATGCATGTGGAACCCAGAGTATGATCAACCGTGTGATCGGGAGACGTGTTCCAATATGTCTCAGTTTTCGTCCCCTGGTACTCGGGTGCAACATTCCAGACGCTTTACTAACACTCTCCCGACTTGGAGAGTCAGTGCCTTTAACCTCCTGTTTGGCCCAGTTTGCAATTTCTGCGGAAGATGAACAGGAATAGGGAGAACCAATGACAGACTAGCTGGAGGTGTCTGGACGGGCAAATTTTACTCTCATTTCCCACCAGGAAGAGGAATTAACCAAAGGCTCAGCGTGCCGTGCCGGAACCAGATTAGGGCCTGAAGCCATCCTGCGGTGTTGCGGCCAGCTCACAAGAAAGCGAGTTGAAGAAAGGAGCTCAGGGGCACTGTAATTCACAAACCTGCAGAGTTATAAATGACAGCTATCGTCCAAAAATATACTGAAGTAAGGCTGCCAAGAGGACTTGAAAGCGGGGCAGAATGGCAGGAAACCGATTTCAGGAGGTAGACTGGAATTGCATTGAAAGCATAGGAAAAGAGGCAGAACGTCCACAATGATGCACTTGGCCAAAAAGGGCGTATGCGTTTTTTCCTGAATATATTCAGGAAAAAACGCATACGCCCTTTTTGGCCAACCAAACAAGCCTGCAAAGAAATCTGCACTACAGTGAAGAATCACTTCCCCCCGGTCAAAAGGGCCATCTGAAAAAAGTGTAAAATCCAGAAAGGCAGGACAGGCCATGGAGAACTGGGAGCCTTGTTATGCTGATGGGCGGGATGTAAATTGCCAACAGCCACTCGGGAGAACTGTATGGTGTTTCCTGAAACATCTAAAAAACAAAGCAACAGAGCCTAGGGCACTACCACTTATGGTCCTATAGCTTAGGGAAATTAAAATCAAAAAGACACAGCCACCCCAAAGGTTGGGACGGCTCTGTTTACAAGAACCTGTTTTATGGTACAAGTTCTATATTGCAGAAAGTGAAAAATGGATAAAGAAGTTGTGGTAATTACGTACAATGCAGTATCACTCAGCAATGAAATCTATGTCATCAGGCCCGTAGCAGCATAATGAGTGGATTCAGGTATGATGATTCTAACTGAAATAAGTCACACAGAAAAAGAAACCTCATAAGATATCACTAATACACGGAATGTAAACTTGGCTACATAGGAACTGAATTACAAAACAGAACAGGGTCTCAAATTTAGAAAACCAACTTATGCTTCCTTAAGGGGAAAGGTGAGTTGGGGTGCTGCATAAAACCAGAGATTTAAATGAGCACAGATAAACTTCCTTAAGCCAAATATGGAATAGACAAGAGCTACTCCTTGCTCAACGAAATGGACTCAACACCCCATATTAAACACCTAAGAATATACCTGACTAGGAAGTATCTTAAAACCTATGGATTGCTATGTCTCCAAAAGAGAATCAAGCGTGTGTACAGGGGCATAAACGCAGCAGTGATAGGATTGGAGAAGTTCGGTGAGCAAATGAAGACCCTTCGAAGTCATATTGCATGGTACCCATTCCACGGGTCTCAACTCTCCAGGTTTAAGGCATTCTTCCTTCAGCTAAAACATGCATGTGGAACCCAGAGTATGATCAACCGTGTGATCGGGAGACGTGTTCCAATATGTCTCAGTTTTCGTCCCCTGGTACTCGGGTGCAACATTCCAGACGCTTTACTAACACTCTCCCGACTTGGAGAGTCAGTGCCTTTAACCTCCTGTTTGGCCCAGTTTGCAATTTCTGCGGAAGATGAACAGGAATAGGGAGAACCAATGAGAGACTAGCTGGAGGTGTCTGGACGGGCAAATTTAACTCTCATTTCCCACCAGGAAGAGGAATTAACCAAAGGCTCAGCGTGCCGTGCCGGAACCAGATTAGGGCCTGAAGCCATCCTGCGGTGTTGCGGCCAGCTCACGAGAAAGCGAGTTGAAGAAAGGAGCTCAGGGGCACTGTAATTCACAAACCTGCAGAGTTATAAATGACAGCTATCGTCCAAAAATATACTGAAGTAAGGCTGCCAAGAGGACTTGAATGCGGGGCAGAATTGCAGGAAACCGATTTCAGGAGGTAGACTGGAATTGCATTTAAAGCATAGGAAAAGAGGCAGAACGTCCACAATGATGCACTTGGCCAAAAAGGGCGTATGCGTTTTTTCCTGAATATATTCAGGAAAAAACGCATACGCCCTTTTTGGCCAACCAAGCAAGCTTGCAAAGGAAATCTGCACTACAATGAAGTCTCACTTCCCCCCGGTCAAAAGGGCCATCTGAAAAAAGTGTAAAATCCAGAAAGGCAGGACAGGCCATGGAGAACTGGGAGCCTTGTTATGCTGATGGGCGGGATGTAAATTGCCAACAGCCACTCGGGAGAAGTGTATGGTGTTTCCTGAAACATCTAAAAAACAAAGCAACAGAGCCTAGGGCACTTCCACTTATGGTCCTATAGCTTAGGGAAATTAAAATCAAAAGACACAGCCACCCCAAAGGTTGGGACGGCTCTGTTTACAAGAACCTGGTTTACGGTACAAGTTCTATATCGCAGAAAGTGAAAAATGGATAAAGAAGTTGTGGTAATTACGTACAATGCAGTATCACTCAGCAATGAAATCTATTTCATCAGGCCCGTAGCAGCATAATGAGTGGATTCAGGTATGATGATTCTAACTGAAATAAGTCACACAGAAAAAGAAACATCATAAGATATCACTAATACACGGAATGTAAACTTGGCTACATAGGAACTGAATTACAAAACAGAACAGGGTCTCAAATTTAGAAACCCAACTTATGCTTGCTTAAGGGGAAAGGTGAGTTGGGGTGCTGCATAAAACCAGAGATTGAAATGAGCACAGATAAAGTTTCTTAAGCCAAATATGGAATAGACAAGAGCTACTCCTTGCTCAACGAAATGGACTCAACACCCCATATTAAACACCTAAGAATATACCTGACTAGGAAGTATCTTAAAACCTATGGATTGCTATGTCTCCGAAAGAGAATCAAGCGTGTGTACAGGGGCATAAACGCAGCAGTGATAGGATTGGAGAAGTTCGGTGAGCAAATGAAGACCCTTCGAAGTCATATTGCATGGTACCCATTCCACGGGTCTCAACTCTCCAGGTTTAAGGCATTCTTCCTTCAGCTAAAACATGCATGTGGAACCCAGAGTATGATCAACCGTGTGATCGGGAGACGTGTTCCAATATGTGTCAGTTTTCGTCCCCTGGTACTCGGGTGCAACATTCCAGACGCTTTACTAACACTCTCCCGACTTGGAGAGTCAGTGCCTTTAACCTCCTGTTTGGCCCAGTTTGCAATTTCTGCGGAAGATGAACAGGAATAGGGAGAACCAATGAGAGACTAGCTGGAGGTGTCTGGACGGGCAAATTTAACTCTCATTTCCCACCAGGAAGAGGAATTAACCAAAGGCTCAGCGTGCCGTGCCGGAACCAGATTAGGGCCTGAAGCCATCCTGCGGTGTTGCGGCCAGCTCACGAGAAAGCGAGTTGAAGAAAGGAGCTCAGGGGCACTGTAATTCACAAACCTGCAGAGTTATAAATGACAGCTATCGTCCAAAAATATACTGAAGTAAGGCTGCCAAGAGGACTTGAAATCGGGGCAGAATTGCAGGAAACCGATTTCAGGAGGTAGACTGGAATTGCATTTAAAGCATAGGAAAAGAGGCAGAACGTCCACAATGATGCACTTGGCCAAAAAGGGCGTATGCGTTTTTTCCTGAATATATTCAGGAAAAAACGCATACGCCCTTTTTGGCCAACCAAGCAAGCTTGCAAAGGAAATCTGCACTACAATGAAGTCTCACTTCCCCCCGGTCAAAAGGGCCATCTGAAAAAAGTGTAAAATCCAGAAAGGCAGGACAGGCCATGGAGAACTGGGAGCCTTGTTATGCTGATGGGCGGGATGTCAATTGCCAACAGCCACTCGGGAGAAGTGTATGGTGTTTCCTGAAACATCTAAAAAACAAAGCAACAGAGCCTAGGGCACTTCCACTTATGGTCCTATAGCTTAGGGAAATTAAAATCAAAAGACACAGCCACCCCAAAGGTTGGGACGGCTCTGTTTACAAGAACCTGGTTTACGGTACAAGTTCTATATCGCAGAAAGTGAAAAATGGATAAAGAAGTTGTGGTAATTACGTACAATGCAGTATCACTCAGCAATGAAATCTATTTCATCAGGCCCGTAGCAGCATAATGAGTGGATTCAGGTATGATGATTCTAACTGAAATAAGTCACACAGAAAAAGAAACATCATAAGATATCACTAATACACGGAATGTAAACTTGGCTACATAGGAACTGAATTACAAAACAGAACAGGGTCTCAAATTTAGAAACCCAACTTATGCTTGCTTAAGGGGAAAGGTGAGTTGGGGTGCTGCATAAAACCAGAGATTGAAATGAGCACAGATAAAGTTTCTTAAGCCAAATATGGAATAGACAAGAGCTACTCCTTGCTCAACGAAATGGACTCAACACCCCATATTAAACACCTAAGAATATACCTGACTAGGAAGTATCTTAAAACCTATGGATTGCTATGTCTCCGAAAGAGAATCAAGCGTGTGTACAGGGGCATAAACGCAGCAGTGATAGGATTGGAGAAGTTCGGTGAGCAAATGAAGACCCTTCGAAGTCATATTGCATGGTACCCATTCCACGGGTCTCAACTCTCCAGGTTTAAGGCATTCTTCCTTCAGCTAAAACATGCATGTGGAACCCAGAGTATGATCAACCGTGTGATCGGGAGACGTGTTCCAATATGTGTCAGTTTTCGTCCCCTGGTACTCGGGTGCAACATTCCAGACGCTTTACTAACACTCTCCCGACTTGGAGAGTCAGTGCCTTTAACCTCCTGTTTGGCCCAGTTTGCAATTTCTGCGGAAGATGAACAGGAATAGGGAGAACCAATGAGAGACTAGCTGGAGGTGTCTGGACGGGCAAATTTAACTCTCATTTCCCACCAGGAAGAGGAATTAACCAAAGGCTCAGCGTGCCGTGCCGGAACCAGATTAGGGCCTGAAGCCATCCTGCGGTGTTGCGGCCAGCTCACGAGAAAGCGAGTTGAAGAAAGGAGCTCAGGGGCACTGTAATTCACAAACCTGCAGAGTTATAAATGACAGCTATCGTCCAAAAATATACTGAAGTAAGGCTGCCAAGAGGACTTGAAATCGGGGCAGAATTGCAGGAAACCGATTTCAGGAGGTAGACTGGAATTGCATTTAAAGCATAGGAAAAGAGGCAGAACGTCCACAATGATGCACTTGGCCAAAAAGGGCGTATGCGTTTTTTCCTGAATATATTCAGGAAAAAACGCATACGCCCTTTTTGGCCAACCAAGCAAGCTTGCAAAGGAAATCTGCACTACAATGAAGTCTCACTTCCCCCCGGTCAAAAGGGCCATCTGAAAAAAGTGTAAAATCCAGAAAGGCAGGACAGGCCATGGAGAACTGGGAGCCTTGTTATGCTGATGGGCGGGATGTCAATTGCCAACAGCCACTCGGGAGAAGTGTATGGTGTTTCCTGAAACATCTAAAAAACAAAGCAACAGAGCCTAGGGCACTTCCACTTATGGTCCTATAGCTTAGGGAAATTAAAATCAAAAGACACAGCCACCCCAAAGGTTGGGACGGCTCTGTTTACAAGAACCTGGTTTACGGTACAAGTTCTATATCGCAGAAAGTGAAAAATGGATAAAGAAGTTGTGGTAATTACGTACAATGCAGTATCACTCAGCAATGAAATCTATTTCATCAGGCCCGTAGCAGCATAATGAGTGGATTCAGGTATGATGATTCTAACTGAAATAAGTCACACAGAAAAAGAAACATCATAAGATATCACTAATACACGGAATGTAAACTTGGCTACATAGGAACTGAATTACAAAACAGAACAGGGTCTCAAATTTAGAAACCCAACTTATGCTTGCTTAAGGGGAAAGGTGAGTTGGGGTGCTGCATAAAACCAGAGATTGAAATGAGCACAGATAAAGTTCCTTAAGCCAAATATGGAATAGACAAGAGCTACTCCTTGCTCAACGAAACGGACTCATCACCCCATATTAAACACCTAAGAGTGTACCTGACTAGTAAGTAGCTTAAAACCTAAGGAATGCTATGTCTCCGAAAGAGAATTAAGCGTGTGTACAGGAGCATAAACGCAGCAGTGATAGGATTGGAGAGGTTCGGTGAGCAAATGAAGACCCTTTCAAGTCATATTGCATTGTACCCATTCCACGGGTCTCAACTCTCCAGGTTTAAGGGATTCTTCCTTCAGCTAAAACATGCATGTGGAACCCAGAGTATGATCAACCATGTGATCGGGAGACGTGTTCAAATATGTCTCAGTTTTCATCCTCTGGTACTCGGGTGCAACATTCCAGACGCTTTACTAACAATCTCCCGACTTGGAGAGTCAGTGCCTTTAACCTCCTGTTTGGCCCAGTTTGCAATTTTTGCGGAAGATAAACACGAATACGGAGGACCAATGAGAGACTAGCTGGAGGTGTCTGGACGGGCAAATTTAACTCTCATTTCCCACCAGGAAGAGGAATTAACCAAAGGCTCAGCGTGCCGTGCCGGAACCAGAATAGGGCCTGAAGCCATCCTGCGGTGTTGCGGCCAGCTGACGAGAAAGCGAGTTGAAGAAAGGAGCTCAGGGGCACTGTAATTCACAAACCTGCAGAGTTATAAATGACAGCTATCGTCCAAAAATATACTGAAGTAAGGCTGCCAAGAGGACTTGAAAGCGGGGCAGAATTGCAGGAAACCGATTTCAGGAGGTAGACTGGAATTGCATTTAAAGCATAGGAAAAGAGGCAGAACGTCCACAATGATGCACTTGGCCAAAAAGGGCGTATGCGTTTTTTCCTGAATATATTCAGGAAAAAACGCATACGCCCTTTTTGGCCAACCAAGCAAGCTTGCAAAGGAAATCTGCACTACAATGAAGTCTCACTTCCCCCCGGTCAAAAGGGCCATCTGAAAAAAGTGTAAAATCCAGAAAGGCAGGACAGGCCATGGAGAACTGGGAGCCTTGTTATGCTGATGGGCGGGATGTCAATTGCCAACAGCCACTCGGGAGAAGTGTATGGTGTTTCCTGAAACATCTAAAAAACAAAGCAACAGAGCCTAGGGCACTTCCACTTATGGTCCTAAGCTTAGGGAAATTAAAATCAAAAAGACACAGCCACCCCAAAGGTTGGGACGGCTCTGTTTACAAGAACCTGGTTTACGGTACAAGTTCTATATCGCAGAAAGTGAAAAATGGATAAAGAAGTTGTGGTACTTACGTACAATGCAGTATCACTCAGCAATGAAAACTATGTCATCAGGCCCGTAGCAGCATAATGAGTGGATTCAGGTATGATGATTCTAACTGAAATAAGTCACACAGAAAAAGAAACATCATAAGATATCACTAATACACGGAATGTAAACTTGGCTACACAGGAACTGAATTACAAAACAGAACAGGGTCTCAAATTTAGAAACCCAACTTATGCTTGCTTAAGGGGAAAGGTGAGTTGGGGTGCTGCATAAAACCAGAGATTGAAATGAGCACAGATAAAGTTCCTTAAGCCAAATATGGAATAGACAAGAGCTACTCCTTGCTCAACGAAACGGACTCATCACCCCATATTAAACACCTAAGAATGTACCTGACTACTAAGTAGCTTAAAACCTAAGGAATGCTATGTCTCCGAAAGAGAATCAAGCGTGTGTACAGGGGCATAAACGCAGCAGTGATAGGATTGGAGAGGTTCGGTGAGCAAATGAAGACCCTTTGAAGTCATATTGCATGGTACCCATTCCACGGGTCTCAACTCTCCATGTTTAAGGGATTCTTCCTTCAGCTAAAACATGCATGTGGAACCCAGAGTATGATCAACCGTGTGATCGGGAGACGTGTTCCAATATGTCTCAGTTTTCATCCTCTGGTACTCGGGTGCAACATTCCAGACGCTTTACTAACACTCTCCCGACTTGGAGAGTCAGTGCCTTTAACCTCCTGTTTGGCCCAGTTTGCAATTTCTGCGGAAGATGAACAGGAATAGGGAGAACCAATGAGAGACTAGCTGGAGGTGTCTGGACGGGCAAACTTAACTCTCATTTCCCACCAGGAAGAGGAATTAACCAAAGGCTCAGCGTGCCGTGCCCGAACCAGATTAGGGCCTGAAGCCATCCTGCGGTGTTGCGGCCAGCTCACGAGAAAGCGAGTTGAAGAAAGGAGCTCAGGGGCACTGTAATTCACAAACCTGCAGAGTTATAAATGACAGCTATCGTCCAAAAATATACTGAAGTAAGGCTGCCAAGAGGACTTGAATGCGGGGCAGAATTGCAGGAAACCGATTTCAGGAGGTAGACTGGAATTGCATTTAAAGCATAGGAAAAGAGGCAGAACGTCCACAATGATGCACTTGGCCAAAAAGGGCGTATGCGTTTTTTCCTGAATATATTCAGGAAAAAACGCATACGCCCTTTTTGGCCAACCAAGCAAGCTTGCAATGGAAATCTGCACTACAATGAAGTCTCACTTCCCCCCGGTCAAAAGGGCCATCTGAAAAAAGTGTAAAATCCAGAAAGGCAGGACAGGCCATGGAGAACTGGGAGCCTTGTTATGCTGATGGGCGGGATGTAAATTGCCAACAGCCACTCGGGAGAAGTGTATGGTGTTTCCTGAAACATCTAAAAAACAAAGCAACAGAGCCTAGGGCACTTCCACTTATGGTCCTATAGCTTAGGGAAATTAAAATCAAAAGACACAGCCACCGCAAAGTTTGGGACGGCTCTGTTTACAAGAACCTGGTTTACGGTACAAGTTCAATATCGCAGAAAGTGAAAAATGGATAAAGAAGTTGTGGTACTTACGTACAATGCAGTATCACTCAGCAATGAAATCTATGTCATCAGGCCCGTAGCAGCGTAATGAGTGGATTCAGGTATGATGATTCTAACTGAAATAAGTCACACAGAAAAAGAAACATCATAAGATATCACTAATACACGGAATGTAAACTTGGCTACACAGGAACTGAATTACAAAACAGAACAGGGTCTCAAATTTAGAAAACCAACTTATGCTTGCTTAAGGGGAAAGGTGAGTTGGGGTGCTGCATAAAACCAGAGATTGAAATGAGCACAGATAAAGTTCCTTAAGCCAAATATGGAATAGACAAGAGCTACTCCTTGCTCAACGAAATGGACTCAACACCCCATATTAAACACCTAAGAATATACCTGACTAGGAAGTATCTTAAAACCTATGGATTGCTATGTCTCCTAAAGAGAATCAAGCGTGTGTACAGGGGCATAAACGCAGCAGTGATAGGATTGGAGAGGTTCGGTGAGCAAATGAAGACCCTTTGAAGTCATATTGCATGGTACCCATTCCACGGGTCTCAACTCTCCAGGTTTAAGGCATTCTTCCTTCAGCTAAAACATGCATGTGGAACCCAGAGTATGATCAACCGTGTGATCGGGAGACGTGTTCCAATATGTGTCAGTTTTCGTCCCCTGGTACTCGGGTGCAACATTCCAGACGCTTTACTAACACTCTCCCGACTTGGAGAGTCAGTGCCTTTAACCTCCTGTTTGGCCCAGTTTGCAATTTCTGCGGAAGATGAACAGGAATAGGGAGAACCAATGAGAGACTAGCTGGAGGTGTCTGGACGGGCAAATTTAACTCTCATTTCCCACCAGGAAGAGGAATTAACCAAAGGCTCAGCGTGCCGTGCCGCAACCAGATTAGGGCCTGAAGCCATCTTGCGGTGTTGCGGCCAGCTCACGAGAAAGCGAGTTGAAGAAAGGAGCTCAGGGGCACTGTAATTCACAAACCTGCAGAGTTATAAATGACAGCTATCGTCCAAAAATATACTGAAGTAAGGCTGCCAAGAGGACTTGAAAGCGGGGCAGAATTGCAGGAAACCGATTTCAGGAGGTAGACTGGAATTGCATTTAAAGCATAGGAAAAGAGGCAGAACGTCCACAATGATGCACTTGGCCAAAAAGGGCGTATGCGTTTTTTCCTGAATATATTCAGGAAAAAACGCATACGCCCTTTTTGGCCAACCAAGCAAGCTTGCAAAGGAAATCTGCACTACAATGAAGTCTCACTTCCCCCCGGTCAAAAGGGCCATCTGAAAAAAGTGTAAAATCCAGAAAGGCAGGACAGGCCATGGAGAACTGGGAGCCTTGTTATGCTGATGGGCGGGATGTAAATTGCCAACAGCCACTCGGGAGAAGTGTATGGTGTTTCCTGAAACATCTAAAAAACAAAGCAACAGAGCCTAGGGCACTTCCACTTATGGTCCTATAGCTTAGGGAAATTAAAATCAAAAGACACAGCCACCCCAAAAGTTGGGACGGCTCTGTTTACAAGAACCTGGTTTACGGTACAAGTTCAATATCGCAGAAAGTGAAAAATGGATAAAGAAGTTGTGGTACTTACGTACAATGCAATATCACTCAGCAAGGAAATCTATGTCATCAGGCCCGTAGCAGTGTAATGAGTGGATTCAGGTATGATGATTCTAACTGAAATAAGTCACACAGAAAAAGAAACATCATAAGATATCACTAATACACGGAATGTAAACTTGGCTACACAGGAACTGAATTACAAAACAGAACAGGGTCTCAAATTTAGAAAACCAACTTATGCTTGCTTAAGGGGAAAGGTGAGTTGGGGTGCTGCATAAAACCAGAGATTGAAATGAGCACAGATAAAGTTCCTTAAGCCAAATATGGAATAGACAAGAGCTACTCCTTGCTCAACGAAATGGACTCAACACCCCATATTAAACACCTAAGAATATACCTGACTAGGAAGTATCTTAAAACCTATGGATTGCTATGTCTCCGAAAGAGAATCAAGCGTGTGTACAGGGGCATAAACGCAGCAGTGATAGGATTGGAGAGGTTCGGTGAGCAAATGAAGACCCTTTGAAGTCATATTGCATGGTACCCATTCCACGGGTCTCAACTCTCCAGGTTTAAGGCATTCTTCCTTCAGCTAAAACATGCATGTGGAACCCAGAGTATGATCAACCGTGTGATCGGGAGACGTGTTCCAATATGTGTCAGTTTTCGTCCCCTGGTACTCGGGTGCAACATTCCAGACGCTTTACTAACACTCTCCCGACTTGGAGAGTCAGTGCCTTTAACCTCCTGTTTGGCCCAGTTTGCAATTTCTGCGGAAGATGAACAGGAATAGGGAGAACCAATGAGAGACTAGCTGGAGGTGTCTGGACGGGCAAATTTAACTCTCATTTCCCACCAGGAAGAGGAATTAACCAAAGGCTCAGCGTGCCGTGCCGGAACCAGATTAGGGCCTGAAGCCATCCTGCGGTGTTGCGGCCAGCTCACGAGAAAGCGAGTTGAAGAAAGGAGCTCAGGGGCACTGTAATTCACAAACCTGCAGAGTTATAAATGACAGCTATCGTCCAAAAATATACTGAAGTAAGGCTGCCAAGAGGACTTGAAAGCGGGGCAGAATTGCAGGAAACCGATTTCAGGAGGTAGACTGGAATTGCATTTAAAGCATAGGAAAAGAGGCAGAACGTCCACAATGATGCACTTGGCCAAAAAGGGCGTATGCGTTTTTTCCTGAATATATTCAGGAAAAAACGCATACGCCCTTTTTGGCCAACCAAGCAAGCTTGCAAAGGAAATTTGCACTACAATGAAGTCTCACTTCCCCCTGGTCAAAAGGGCCATCTGAAAAACGTGTAAAATCCAGAAAGGCAGGACAGGCCATGGAGAACTGGGAGCCTTGTTATGCTGATGGGCGGGATGTAAATTGCCAACAGCCACTCGGGAGAAGTGTATGGTGTTTCCTGAAACATCTAAAAAACAAAGCAACAGAGCCTAGGGCACTTCCACTTATGGTCCTATAGCTTAGGGAAATTAAAATCAAAAAGACACAGCCACCCCAAAGGTTGGGACGGCTCTGTTTACAAGAACCTGGTTTACGGTACAAGTTCAATATCGCAGAAAGTGAAAAATGGATAAAGAAGTTGTGGTACTTACGTACAATGCAGTATCACTCAGCAATGAAATCTATGTCATCAGGCCCGTAGCAGCATAATGAGTGGATTCAGGTACGATGATTCTAACTGAAATAAGTCACACAGGAAAAGAAACATCATAAGATATCACTAATACACGGAATGTAACCTTGGCTACACAGGAACTGAATTACAAAACAGAACAGGGTCTCAAATTTAGAAAACCAACTTATGCTTGCTTAAGGGGAAAGGTGAGTTGGGGTGCTGCATAAAACCAGAGATTGAAATGAGCACAGATAAAGTTCCTTAAGCCAAATATGGAATAGACAAGAGCTACTCCTTGCTCAACGAAATGGACTCAACACCCCATATTCAACGCCTAGGAATATACCTGACTAGTAAGAATCATAAAACCTATGGATTTATATATCTCTGTAAGAGAATCAAGAGTGTGTACAGCGGCATTAAAGCAGTGAAAATCAGGTAAATCCCATAATAAAAATAAATTTCTTAAACAAAACACAATGACAGTGAAATAGAGAGAAATACTTAAGTAATTCATTCAAGGCCTCTGATGCAACCTGCATTTACCACATCTACACCCAGAGCTGGGTGACACATAAGGCTGGACACTTGGGGCTCTTAAGATTGCTGAGGTATGGTGAGCAAATGAAGACCCTTTGAAGTCATATTGCATGGTACCCATTCCATGGGTCTCAACTCTCCAGGTTTAAGGGATACTTCCTTCAGCTAAAACATGCATGTGGAACCCAGGGTATGATCCACCATGTGATCGAGAAACATGTTCAAATGTGTCTCACTTTTCGTTCCCTGGTACTCGGGTGCAACATGCCAGACGCTTTACTAACACTCTCCCGACTTGGAGAGTCAGTGCCTTTAACCTCCTGTTTGGCCCAGTTTGCAATTTCTGCGGAAGATGAACAGGAATAGGGAGAACCAATGACAGACTAGCTGGAGGTGTCTGGACGGGCAAATTTAACTCTCATTTCCCACCAGGAAGAGGAATTAACCAAAGGCTCAGCGTGCCGTGCCGGAACCAGATTAGGGCCTGAAGCCATCCTGCGGTGTTGCGGCCATCTCACGAGAAAGCGAGTTGAAGAAAGGAGCTCAGGGGCACTGTAATTCACAAACCTGCAGAGTTATAAATGACAGCTATCGTCCAAAAATATACTGAAGTAAGGCTGCCAAGAGGACTTGAAAGCGGGGCAGAATTGCAGGAAACCGATTTCAGGAGGTAGACTGGAATTGCATTTAAAGCATAGGAAAAGAGGCAGAACGTCCACAATGATGCACTTGGCCAAAAAGGGCGTATGCGTTTTTTCCTGAATATATTCAGGAAAAAACGCATACGCCCTTTTTGGCCAACCAAGCAAGCTTGCAAAGGAAATCTGCACTACAGTGAAGTCTCACTTCCCCCCGGTCAAAAGGGCCATCTGAAAAAAGTGTAAAATCCAGAAAGGCAGGACAGGCCATGGAGAACTGGGAGCCTTGTTATGCTGATGGGCGGGATGTAAATTGCCAACAGCCACTCGGGAGAAGTGTATGGTGTTTCCTGAAACATCTAAAAAACAAAGCAACAGAGCCTAGGGCACTTCCACTTATGGTCCTATAGCTTAGGGAAATTAAAATCAAAAAGACACAGCCACCCCAAAGGTTGGGACGGTTCTTTTTACTGGAATCTCTTCTACGGCACAAGTTAAATATCCCAGAGAGCAAATAATGGATTAAGAAGTTGCGGTACTTATGTACAACAGAATACCACTCAGCAATGAAATCTATGTCACCAGGCCCGTACCAGCATAATGAGTGGATTGAGGCACGATGATTCTAACTGAAATAAGTCACACAGAAAAAGAAACATCATAAGGTATCACTAATACACGGAATGTGAACTTGGCTACACAGGAACTGAATTCCAAAACAGAACAGGGTCTCAAGTTTAGAAAACTAACTTATGCTTGCTTAAGGGGGAAGGTGAGTTGGGGTGCTGCATTAAACCAGAGTTTGAAATTAGCACAGATACCGTTCCATAAGCCAAATATGGAATAGACAAGACCTAACCCTTGCTCAACGAAATGGATTCAACAATGAGGTATCACCTCACACCTGGTAGAATAGGCATCATAGAAAATCTACAAGCAAAAAATGCTGGAAAGGGTGTGGAGAAAAGGAACCCTCTTCCACTATTGTTGGGAATATAAATTGATACAGTCACTATGGAGAACAATATGGAATTTCTTAAGAAACTAACAATAGAATTACCATATGATACAGCAATCCCAGTACTGGACATATACCCAGACAAAACCATAAATCAAAAAGAGACATTCACCGCAATGTTCATTGCATCACTATTTACAATATCGAGGTAATGGAAGCAACCTAAATGCCCACAGACAGACGAATGCATAAAGCCGTGGTACATATATAAAATGGAATATTACTAAGCCATGAAAAGGAATGAAATTGGGTCATTTGTAGAGACGTCGATGCATCTAGAGACTGTCATACAGAGTGAAGTAAGTCAGAAAGAGAAAAACAAATCTTGTATATTCATGCATATATGTGGAACCTAGAAAACCTGTACAGATTAACCATTTTGCAAGGCATAAATAGAGCAACAGATGTAGACAACAAACGTATGGACAACAAGGGGGGAAAGCTGTTGGGGGGGTGGTGGGAGGAGTTGAGAGACTGGGATTGGCATGTATACATTTATATGTATAAAATAGATAACCAATAAGAACCTGCTGTATAAAAATATAAAATAAAATTCAAAATTAAAAAGAAATAAAATTTAAAAAATAGAAAAATCAATTATTCCCTTCACATACATGTATTTATATGAATAAATTATTTCCATGCTTATATCTGTAAATACAAAAAAGAGGAATAAAATCTACCTTGAACCCAAAACGAAAAAGAGAAAAAAAACACAGAACCCACCAGTTCCACAGAGGAAAACCGTATCAGGGCACTTGCTCCAGTTGTAAACAATTCTGAAGTTGGTCAGTGGTGGGGAATCGTCTCCCATTCAGCCAGCAGCCCCCACGCAACAAGCGTCCTCATTGCAAAGCTGGGGCACCGTGCCGAGGCATCTGTGAGTAAACGTGAGCTGAGCCCCAGGCCAGTTGCTGCTGAACTATTCCCACGCATCCCAGGTAAAACACCTGAATATATACAAGGACTTGAAAGCCTAGAGGGAGGGCCATAGAGCCACACGAGTGACAGCATGCTGGCCGACTTGGTGCCTGCAGGCCAGCCAGGATGGTCCTGGCCCTGGGTGCTCTTCTGGAAGATTTCCATTTCCCTGCCTGAGATACCCGTCCTGTCCCTGCCCCCACTGCTTTTTTCCTTCCTCACCTCTGCCCAGGGAGAAATTCCAGCAGCAGGTATGGGTGACACATCTTCTTTAGCAGGTGGCAGCCTGGCAACTGCTGCAGAAAGTCCAGCAGAGCCCCACTCACACTGGGCCACCCACAAAGCCGTGGCCTCTCACTCCCTCCCACCAGCCCAGCCCCGAGACTGCTGACAGGGCAGAGAAAATGGCGTCAGGCACGGCTGCAGGGGCTCTTGCTGCCTGGAGTGGTATTTATAGTGATCTCAACCCAGGCACACCTGGGGAGGGCTGGCCGGCACGGTAAGGCTGCCCAGGTCAGCCAATCATCACCCCTCAGGGGCTCACAGTTGCAGAAAATGGAACTTGCTGAACCGGCCAGGTCCAAGGAACAGGTGTGGGCTCCTGAGAGTCAGGATAGACAAGGGGCTGCAGCTTTGGCTTGTTTTCTAATCATTTTATCTGGCCCATGAGTGGGAGACAACTTCAAGAAAACCCTCTCCTAATGAGAGGAACCCAGGAGTCAGGGAGAGGAGGGGTGGGTGGTGGTTGGAGACAGAGGCCTGGTGCCCCGGGTGCAGTGGAAGTCTCTGGAAGACCAGGTGGAGGGAGGCCTCACGGAGTGATGCCCAGGGTCACAGACCTGTCGCAGCTGCTGTTTGTTAGTTCAAGTCCTGCTCTGAGGTGCTCTGTGTCAGCTCTGAGCGACAGGTGAGCTGGGGGTGCTCTGCAATGAGGGCTATGTGCACGGTTCCTGTGTGCCCAGCCCTGCCACGGTACCTGCAAGGGTAGCTCTGTATCCTGGGAGGGGCCTGACCACGAGAGCCCTGTGGGCTGGGGTGGGGGTGGGGTACCTGCCCAGGTGAGCTCCATATTCTGGGATTGGTCTGACCACGAGAGCCCCATGGGCTGCTGGGGACCTGGTAAAGGATGTCAGGACAGTCAGTGAAGCCACCGAGGATATACCTCCAGTTGCTCCTAATTCCTACACCCTGCTGGTCATTCTACCAACCACCAGGACATGGTATTCTGTATTAGTCTTCAATGATGCCTTCTTTTGTATTCCATTAGTCCCAGAGTCACAAGAAATTTTGGCTTGTGAGTGGCAGGACTCAACATACAACTAAAACAATACTTCCGGGCCGTCTGGCCCCAAGGGTGCAAAAATTCCCACACCATCTTTGGGGAAAGCTTAGCTAAAGACCTAAAAGTTCTACCTCTGGAAAAGGAAACCCTCCTTCAATATGCAGATGACATTCTGATCGCCGGCCCTACTAAGGAGGCCTCTGAACTACCAAGCCAATAAAGGATAGAAGTTGTCCAAGAAAAAGCTCAAATATCACAGACTGCCGTGACCTGCCTGGGCTTCATTCTCACAGAAGGTTGGAGAAGTCCATCCCAGGAAAGGGAAGAAACCATTTTCAGCCTTACCCCTTTCTAAAACTAGAAGACAGCTTAGGGGTTCCTGGGGAGGCCAGGGTTTGCTGCTTCTGGATCCCTAACTACAGTCTACTAGCTGGGCCTCTATATGAAACACTGAAAGGAAAAGATGATGATCCTTTTGAATAGAATCCAGAAGTGGCCTTTCAAGAATGGAAAGAGCAGTCAATTCAGACCCTTGCCCTGGAACTCCCTAATTTAGCTAAACCCTTTGACCTTTACATTCCCGGTGAAAGGTGAATCGCCATTGGAGAATTAGTGCAAAACCTGGGACCACTTGAAATGGAACAATGCAAGAATGCCATCCAGGTAGGATAAACTATGGTCACCAAGGGGCTTGGCCCACTGCCACATCTGGCCAAGATACTGGCGGTATCTAAAAACCTGGAAATCAGCAGCCCAAAAGGCCACCTCCCTCCTAAGGGAAAAGGACCCCACGTGGTGATCCTAACCACCAACCATGCCCTGAAGTTGCAGGGTTCGCTCCGTGGGCACACCGACCTCGAGTGAGGAGGCCCTCCAACTCCAACATCCAGAGAGATAACCGGGGGCAACAGGGCACCATGACGACTCGTGTGAACATCACTTGACCTGGAGTTTCTCTCATAAAACAACAAGAGTGTGTCCCAAAAGAGTAGACTACTGCTTGCCGGACTTACTGCACCCAGAGGGGAGCTAATAATCTTGGCGGGGGAACCGTATATCACACTGTCACCATAGAAAAGCCTACAGACACCGTGATGATGGTGGCCAGTAAGACCGGCTGGACTCTTGTTTACTTCAAAAGGCTGTTGACTCAGTGGCCATCATGGTCCTTGATCACCACTGACCCTGGACTGTCTGGGAGTTGAGCGGGCAGGGCTCTGACACCTGGTGCTGTTTGTACGTTAATTCAGGGGCCTAATTGAAGAAAGCGCAGACTACTGGTCAGAGCATCTAGGCTGGCAGAAACGGTCGGCTAAGGTGGCCGAACAAATGTGGGGCGGGGTGAAACCGGCCCCCACAGCGTCTCTGCACATCTCTTTTCTGGACCCTTAAAGGTCATTAGAATCTATAACACTTCCAATGCTGGTGCTCAGGTGGACGAGCAGGGAGGCAGGGGGCCTGGGGACAATCAACGTCACCTGGAGGCTGCTGGGGAGAAGCTCTGACCCTCGCCCCAGGGTATGAGGGCTCCCAACTCAGCACTCAGCAGTTACAGAAGAAGGGTCTGCACCCTCAGCACTCCAAGAATGAGGAACGGGACAAAAGGCAGAGGGGGGGTTTGTCCCCAGCAAAGCCCATTAAAAATCCCTGGGAGATAAAAATAGAATCTGGGCAATAAAGTCAAGTCTAACCTTTTTTATCCTTTGTGCTTTGTCTAATTTCACGTGCTCCTAGGGTCCCGCATGCAGAGGTTCCACACCCGGCACTTCAGACCAGATTTCCTAGTGCAGAATGGCTGGGTCGACACCTCAGCTCCTGGGGCCCAGTGCAGACTCCGCGATATAGAGCCTGAGCTACAGCCAACCCGGCCCTCGAGAGCTCCGCCCCCTCCCTCCCACTGACTCTGACAGGATCTCTACACAGCAGCCCAGCCCACAGCCCACGGGGTAGTACATGCTCTCACCTCTCCATTCTCTGATCAAAATATAAAGTTTCCTTTGCTTGTGAACCAAACTCAGTCTCGATCTGTTGGCCCCAATGACACTGGGCAGGGGGACACTTGTTGGGGTCCACTCTGGAGGATCAGTAACAGAAATTGAGACTATTGTAACCTCAATGAACAGATGTGTGAGCCAAAGTGTAGTTAACATAGAACAGTGTATAAGGCTCGGGTAAAATAAGATGTTTCTAACACTTCCATTGGATATTTCCATCACTTTATTATAAGCAAGTTCAGTGAAAAGGTTTGTCTTATTTGTCAGCTCAATATTAGAGAAATGAAGTGATTTCTTTCCAAGGATGTACATCTAATAATCTTGGTTAAACCTTCAATCTTGTTTTAAATGCTTTTCCATTGAAAATGATACCTCTCTTTCAGCTCCCCCATTTCTGAGAAGTATAAAATCTTATAATTTATTATTACCAAAGGGGAAAGGTGGGAGGAGGGATAAATTAACAGTTTGGGATTAACACATACACACTGCTATGTATAAAATAGATCATCAACAAGGAACTACTGTATAGCACAGGGAACTACACTCAACATTTTGCAATAACCTATAAGGGGAAATAATCTGAAAAAGAATAGATATTTTTATTGACATCATCTATCAATGACAGTTAAAGTGTAACCTAAGGGAAGCTGGTGGTGAGTGCTTCTGACCCTGAAGACTTCAATCATCTAAAGTTTGGACTCTGCCTACTTCCCAAGGCCCTTAATGAACATATGTGTAGCCGTAGCTTAAAAAATTCCCCAGTTTGGGTTTCGGGGAGACACTGATTTTGAAAAAGCCCTGGTGTTCTCCTTACATGAATGGGACTCTTCCTACTGCTAAAACATGTCTGTCACACCCAGAGGATGGTATACCGTCTGATCGGGAAGAGTTTGGAAAAGGCATCTCATCTCCTCATCTCCTGGTGCTCGGGTTCACCCCTCCAGCGTCTTTACTAACAGTCTCCCCACTTGGAGATGTCAGCACTGTCAACATCCTGTTGCGTACAGTTTGGAATTTGTCCAGAGGATGAAGCGGAAGGATGAGGAACAATGAGAGACAAGTCCTACGTGTTCAGACAGGCACATGTCACTCTAATTTCCAATCAGGAAGACGAATTGACCAAAGGCTAGGGTTGCCCATGGAAACAGTATAGGGCTTGAGGAAATCCCGCTGCTTTGTGGCCAGTTCCCATAAACACAAGTTGAACAATAGAACTCAGGGGCAGTAAAATTCACAAAACTGCAGAGTTGAAAATATCCATCACTGAAAAATGTCTTGAGGAAAGTCAGAGAAAAGGACTTGTAAGCAAGGGAGAATGGCAGGAAAGGGATTTGAGGAGGTAGAAAGGACTCGCCGTTAAGCACAAGAAAAGGAGCTGAACATTGCCAACATTGCAGTTGGCCAAAAAGGGTGTACGCGTTTTTTTGTGTATATATTCAAGAAAAGAGCGTACACCTTTTTAGCCAACCAAACAGGTGGGCACTGGAAGTCAATACTACAAAAGACATCACTTCGCATCAGTCAGAAGAGCCATCCTCATAAAGCGTAAACAACAGAAATGCAGGACAGGGCAAGGAGAAGAGGGAGCCCTGTGAGACTTATAGTGGAAATGTATATTGCCAACGGCCATTCTGGAGAAGTGTATTGTGTCTACTAAAGCATCTAAACAATGAGCTACAGAGCATAGGGCACTTGCACTCATGGGCGTATATCTTGGGAAAAACAAAAATCGAGAGGACACAGGCACCCCAATGTTTACCCCCTCTCTGTTTAAAAGATCCTCGACTAGGATATAACTTAAATGTCTCTGGAGGGAAAAAATGGATAGAGATGTGGTACTTAGGTAGAGTGGAATATTATTCAGCCTGGAAATCAATGAAATATGGCCAGCTGTAACAACTCCGGAGGAGTTACGTATGATCATTCTAAGTGACAGAATTCAAAAAGAAGAAGACACATATCATAAGATATCACTTAAAGGTGGAATCCAAAATGGCTACACATGAAATAAATTACAAAACAAAAACATAGTCAAATATGTAGAAAACACGCATAAGGCTGCTAAACGGGAAAGGTGGGGAGGGGTGAGGCATCATCCAGGAGGTTGAAATTAGCAAAGATACCATTCCAAATACCAAAGTGATAATCAACAAGGCCTACACGGTAGCTAAAAGAACTGCACTCAGCACACTCAAGTCACCGGAAAAGAATATATACGACTGGTAAGAATCTGAAAAAGAATTTATTGATGTCTCTCTGTACGTGAATCAAGTGGATGTACAGCAGCAAGAAACAGAGCTTTGAAAATCAGCTGTAACCAATATAGTAATAAATTGAAAAAAATAAACGACAGAGAGACAGAGAAAACCTCTTACAACTTTTCCTCAGGGACGGTGATGCAACATGGATTGAACACATCTAGACCCACAGCAGGATGAGACATAAGGCTGGAAACTGTTTGCGCTAAGAGAAATGTGAGGTTGGGTGAGGAAATGCACACCCTTTAAAGTAATACTACCTGGTACCCATTCAATGGGTCCCAAATCTGCAGGTTCAAGGGATCTTCCTACAGCTAAAACATGCATGGAAAACCCAGAGGACTGTACACCATGTGATCGGGAGATGTGTCTAAAATGCACCTCATTTATCCTCTCCTGGTGCTCCTGTTCACCATTCCAGCCACGTTACTTAGAAGCTCCCCACTTGGAGAATCAGCACATTTAAACTTCTGTTTCACACATTTTGCAAATTGTGAGGAGGATGAACGGGAAGAGGGGGAACCAATGAGAGAAGAGTTGTAGGGGTTTGGACGGGCACATATCACTCTAATTTCCCATTAAGAATAAGAATTAAAAAAAGGCTCAGCCTGCCTCGCCGGAGCCAAAATAGGGCCTGAAGCAATCCTGCGCGTTTGAGGCCAGCTCACAAAAGAGCAACTTAAAACATGGAGCTCAGGGTCACTGCAATTCACAAACCTGCAGAGTTATAAATGAAAACTAACGTCCAAAAATATGTTGAGGTAAGGCAAAGAAGAGGATCTGAATGCAAGACAGAATTGCAAGAAACAGATTTCAAGAGATAGATTGGACTCGTCTTTAACGCACATGAAAAGCGGCAGAATTTCGACAATGATGCAGTTGGCCCAAAAGGGCGTATGCGATTTTTCCTGATTATATCCAGGAAAAAACGCATACGCACTTTATGGGCAACGAAGCAAGCAAGCAATGCAAATGTGCACAACAAAGAAGTCTCATTTCCCACCGGTCAAAAGGGCCATCCTAAAAAATTGTAAAAACCAGAAATGCAGGACAGGCCATGGAGAACAGGGAGCCTTTATACGCTGATGGGCAGTGTGTGAACTGCCGAGAGCCACTCTGGAGAAGTGTATGGTGGTTCCTAAATCATCTAAAAACAGAGCTACAGAGCATAGGACACTTCCAATCATGGGAGTATATCTAGGGAAGTCTAAAAATCAACAAGACACAAGCACACCACAGTTTAGGGCTACTCTGTTTACAAGAACCTCAACTTCAGTACACCTTAAATATCCCAGGAAAGAGAACAATGGATAAAGAAGATGTGGTACTTATGTACAATGGAATATCTCTTCACCATGAAATCAATGTAATAAGGCTAGTAGAAGGATAAAGAGTGGATTTAGGTTCGATAATACTACTTGAAATAAGTCAAACAGAAAAAGAAACATATCATAAGATATCACTTATAGAGGGAGGGTAAATATGGCTGCACAAGAAATGAATTACAGAACAGAACAGTGTCTCACATTTAGAAAACACACTTATGTCAGCTTAAGGGGAAAGGAGAGGTGGGGTGATGCATAAAACCAGAGTTTGAAATTAGCACAGATACCGTTCAAGAAACCAAATAGGTATTAGACAAGATCTACACCTTGCTCAATGAACTGGCCTCAACACACCCTATACACCGCAGAGAAATATATCTGAGTAATAAGAATCTTAAAACCCATGTATTGATATATCTCCATAAGGGAATCAAGTGTGTGCAGAGCGGCACAAACACAGCAGTGAAAATGAGCTAAACCCCATTATAGAAATAAATTTTAAAAACAAAACGCAGAAACAATGAAAGAGAGAAAAATTCTTACAAAATTCGCTCAGGGGCTGTGATGCAACCTGGATTGACCACATATAAACCCACAGCTGGATAAGACATAAGGCTGGACACTTGGGGCTGAGAGGATTGGTGAGCTTCGGTGAGCAACTGCCGAAAGTTTAATGCAATACTTCATGCTACTCATTCCAAGGGTCCCAACACTCCAGGTTGAAGGGAATCTTCCTACAGCTAAACCATGCTTGGGAAACCCAGCGACTGGTATACCATATGATCGGGAAAGGTTTCTAAAACGCACCACATTTTTCCTCTCCTGGGGCTCCGGATCGACATTCCAGCCACTTTACTAACAACATCCCCACATGGAGAGTCAATGCCTTTAAGTTCTGGTATCGCACAGTCTTCAGTTAGTGCGGAGGATGAATGGGAATAGGGGGAACCAGTGAGAAATTAGCTATAGCGGTTTCAATGGGCACATGTCACTCTAATTTCACATCAGTAAGAAGAATGAACCAAAGGCACAGCAAGGTGCCCCAGAAGAAGAATAGGGCTTCAAGGAATCCTGTGGTTATGGGGCAAGATCACAAAACTAAGAGCTGAAAAATGGAGCTAAGGGCCACTGCAATTCAAAAACCTGACTTGCCCAAAAAGGGCGTATGTGTTTTTTCCTGAATATATTCAGGAAAAAACGCATACGCCCTTTTTGGCCAACCAAGCAAGCTTGCAAAGGAAATCTGCACTACAATGAAGTCTCAATTCCCCCTGGTCAAAAGGGCCATCTGAAAAAAGTGTAAAATCCATAAAGGCAGGACAGGCCATGGAGAACTGGGAGCCATCTTATGCTGATGGGCAGGATGTAAATTGCCAACAGCCACTCTGGAGAAGTGTTTGGTGTTTCCTGAAACATCTAAAAAACAAAGCAACAGAGCCTAGGGCACTTCCACTTATGGTACTATAGTTTAGGGCAATTAAAATCAAAAAGACACAGCCACCCCAAAGTTTGGGATGGCTCTGTTTACAAGAACCTCATATACGGTACAAGTTCAATATCGCAGAAAGTGAAAAATGGATAAAGAAGTTGTGGTACTTACGTACAATGCAATATCACTCAGCAATGAAATCTATGTCATCAGGCCCGTAGCAGCATAATGAGTGGACTAAGTACGATGAATCTAACTGAAATAAGTCACACAGAAAAAGAAACATCATAAGGTATCACTAATACACGGAATGTAAACTTGGCTACACAGGAACTGAATTCCAAAACAGAACAGGGTCTCAAATTTAGAAACCCAACTTATGCTTGCTTAAGGGGAAAGGTGAGTTGGGGTGCTGCATAAAACCAGAGATTGAAATGAGCACAGATAAAGTTCCTTAAGCCAAATATGGAATAGACAAGAGCTACTCCTTGCTCAACGAAATGGACTCAACACCCCATACTCAACGCCTAGGAATATACCTGACTAGTAAGAATCATAAAACCTATGGATTTATATATCTCTGTAAGAGAATCAAGAGTGTGTACAGCGGCATTAAAGCAGTGAAAATCAGGTAAATCCCATAATAAAAATAAATTTCTTAAACAAAACACAATGACAGTGAAATAGAGAGAAATACTTAAGTAATTCATTCAAGGCTTCTGATGCAACCTGCATTTACCACATCTACACCCAGAGCTGGATGACACATAAGGCTGGACACTTGGGGCTCATAAGATTGGTGAGGTTCGGTGAGCAAATGAAGACCTTTGAAGTCATATTGCATGGTACCCATTCAATGGGTCTCAACTCTCCAGGTTTAAGGGATACTTCCTTCAGCTAAAACATGCATGTGGAGCCCAGAGTATGATCCAACATGTGATCGAGAAACATGTTCAAATGTGTCTCACTTTTCGTTCCCTGGTACTCGGGTGCAACATGCCAGACGCTTTACTAACCCTCTCCCGACTTGGAGAGTCAGCGCCTTTAACCTCCTGTTTGGCCCAGTTTGCAATTTCTGTGAAAGATGAACAGGAATAGGGAGAACCATTGAGAGACCAGCTGGAGGTGTCTGGACGGGCAAATTTAACTCTCATTTCCCACCAGGAAGAGGAATTAACCAAAGGCTCAGCGTGCCGTGCCGGAACCAGATTAGGGCCTGAAGCCATCCTGCGGTGTTGCGGCCAGCTCACGAGAAAGCGACTTGAAGAAAGGAGCTCAGGGGCACTGTAATTCACAAACCTGCAGAGTTATAAATGACAGCTATCGTCCAAAAATATACTGAAGTAAGGCTGCCAAGAGGACTTGAAAGCGGGGCAGAATTGCAGGAAACCGATTTCAGGAGGTAGACTGGAATTGCATTGAAAGCATAGGAAAAGAGGCAGAACGTCCACAATGATGCACTTGGCCAAAAAGGGCGTATGCGTTTTTTCCTGAATATATTCAGGAAAAAACGCATATGCCCTTTTTGGCCAACCAAGCAAGCTTGCAAAGGAAATCTGCACTACAATGAAGTCTCACTTCCCCCCGGTCAAAAGGGCCATCTGAAAAAAGTGTAAAATCCAGAAAGGCAGGACAGGCCATGGAGAACTGGGAGCCTTGTTATGCTGATGGGCGGGATGTAAATTGCCAACAGCCACTCGGGAGAAGTGTATGGTGTTTCCTGAAACATCTAAAAAACAAAGCAACAGAGCCTAGGGCACTTCCACTTATGGTCCTATAGCTTAGGGAAATTAAAATCAAAAGACACAGCCACCCCAAAGGTTGGGACGGCTCTGTTTACAAGAACCTGGTTTACGGTACAAGTTCAATATCACAGAAAGTGAAAAATGGATAAAGAAGTTGTGGTACTTACGTACAATGCAGTATCACTCAGCAATGAAATCTATGTCATCAGGCCCGTAGCAGCATAATGAGTGGATTCAGGTACGATGATTCTAACTGAAATAAGTCACACAGAAAAAGAAACATCATAAGTTATCACTACTACACGGAATGTAAACTTGGCTACACAGGAACTGAATTCCAAAACAGAACAGGGTCTCAAATTTAGAAAACCAACTTATGCTTGCTTAAGGGGAAAGGTGAGTTGGGGTGCTGCATAAAACCAGAGATTGAAATGAGCACAGATAAAGTTCCTTAAGCCAAATATGGAATAGACAAGATCTACTCCTTGCTCAACGAAATGGACTCAACACCCCATATTAAACGCCTAAGTATGTACCTGACTAGGAAGTATCTTAAAACCTATGGACTGCTATGACTCCGAAAGAGAATCAAGCATGTGTACAGGGGCATAAACGCAGCAGTGATAGGATTGGAGAGGTTCGGTGAGCAAATGAAGACCCTTTGAAGTCATATTGCATGGTACCCATTCCACGGGTCTCAACTCTCCAGGTTTAAGGTATTCTTCCTTCAGCTAAAACATGCATGTGGAACCCAGAGTATGATCAACCGTGTGATCGGGAGACGTGTTCAAATATGTCTCAGTTTTCGTCCCTTGGTACTCGGGTGCAACATTCCAGACGCTTTACTAACACTCTCCCGACCTGGAGAGTCAGAGCCTTTAACCTCCTCTTTGGCCCAGATTGCAATTTCTGCGGAAGATGAACAGGAATAGGGAGAACCAATGACAGACTAGGTGGAGGTGTCTGGACGGGCAAATTTAACTCTAATTTCCCACCAGGAAGAGGAAATAACCAAAGGCTCAGCGTGCCGTGCCGGAACCAGATTAGGGCCTGAAGCCATCCTGCGGTGTTGCGGCCAGCTCACGAGAAAGCGAGTTGAAGAAAGGAGCTCAGGGGCACTGTAATTCACAAACCTGCAGAGTTATAAATGACAGCTATCGTCCAAAAATATACTGAAGTAAGGCTGCCAAGAGGACTTGAAAGCGGGGCAGAATTGCAGGAAACCGATTTCAGGAGGTAGACTGGAATTGCATTGAAAGCATAGGAAAAGAGGCAGAACGTCCACAATGATGCACTTGGCCAAAAAGGGCGTATGCGTTTTTTCCTGAATATATTTAGGAAAAAACGAATACGCCCTTTTTGGCCAACCAAGCAAGCTTGCAAAGGAAATCTGCACTACAATGAAGGCTCACTTCCCCCCGGTCAAAAGGGCCATCTGAAAAAAGTGTAAAATCCAGAAAGGCAGGACAGGCCATGGAGAACTGGGAGCCTTGTTATGCTGATGCGCGGGATGTAAATTGCCAATAGCCACTCGGGAGAAGTGTATGGTGTTTCCTGAAACATCTAAAAAACAAAGCAACAGAGCCTAGGGCACTTCCACTTATGGTCTTATAGCTTAGGGAAATTAAAATCAAAAAGACACAGCCACCCCAAATGTTGGGACGGCTCTGTTTACAAGAACCTGGTTTACGGTACAAGTTCAATATCGCAGAAAGTGAAAAATGGATAAAGAAGTTGTGGTACTTACGTACAATGCAATATCACACAGCAATGAAATCTATGTCATCAGGCCCGTAGCAGCATAATGAGTGGATTCAGGTACGATGATTCTAACTGAAATAAGTCACACAGGAAAAGAAACATCATAAGATATCACTAATACACGGAATGTAAACTTGGCTACACAGGAACTGAATTACAAAACAGAACAGGGTCTCAAATTTAGAAACCCAACTTATGCTTGCTTAAGGGGAAAGGTGAGTTGGGGTGCTGCATAAAACCAGAGATTGAAATGAGCACAGATAAAGTTCCTTAAGCCAAATATGGAATAGACAAGAGCTACTCCTTGCTCAACGAAATGGACTCAACACCCCATATTAAACGCCTAAGAATGTACCTGAGTAGGAAGTATCTTAAAACCTATGGACTGCTATGTCTCCGAAAGAGAATCAAGCGTGTGTACAGGGGTATAAACGCAGCAGTGATAGGATTGGAGAGGTTCGGTGAGCAAATGAAGACCCTATGAAGTCATATTGCATGGTACCCATTCCACGGGTCTCAACTCTCCAGGTTTAAGGTATTCTTCCTTCAGCTAAAACATGCATGTGGAACCCAGAGTATGATCAACCGTGTGATCGGGAGACGTGTTCCAATATGTCTCAGTTTTCGTCCCCTGGTACTCGGGTGCAACATTCCAGACGCTTTACTAACACTCTCCCGACTTGGAGAGTCAGTGCCTTTAACCTCCTGTTTGGCCCAGTTTGCAATTTCTGCGGAAGATGAACAGGAATAGGGAGAACCAATGACAGACTAGCTGGAGGTGTGTGGACGGGCAAATTTAACTCTCATTTCCCACCAGGAAGAGGAATTAACCAAAGGCTCAGCGTGCCGTGCCGGAACCAGATTAGGGCCTGAAGCCATCCTGCGGTGTTGCGGCCAGCTCACGAGAAAGCGAGTTGAAGAAAGGAGCTCAGGGGCACTGTAATTCACAAACCTGCAGAGTTATAAATGACAGCTATCGTCCAAAAATATACTGAAGTAAGGCTGCCAAGAGGACTTGAAAGCGGGGCAGAATTGCAGGAAACCGATTTCAGGAGGTAGACTGGAATTGCATTGAAAGCATAGGAAAAGAGGCAGAACGTCCACAATGATGCACTTGGCCAAAAAGGGCGTATGCGTTTTTTCCTGAATATATTCAGGAAAAAACGCATACGCCCTTTTTGGCCAACCAAGCAAGCTTGCAAAGGAAATCTGCACTACAATGAAGTCTCACTTCCCTCCGGTCAAAAGGGCCATCTGAAAAAAGTGTAAAATCCAGAAAGGCAGGACAGGCCATGGAGAACTGGGAGCCTTGTTATGCTGATGGGCGGGATATAAATTGCCAACAGCCACTCGGGAGAAATGTATGGTGTTTCCTGAAACATCTAAAAAACAAAGCAACAGAACCTAGGGCAATCCAATTATGGTCCTATAGCTTAGGGAAATTAAAATCAAAAAGACACAGCCACCCCAAAGGTTGGGACGGCTCTGTTTACAAGAACCACGTTTACGGTACAAGTTCAATATCGCAGAAAGTGAAAAATGGATAAAGAAGTTGTGGTACTTACGTACAATGCAATATCACTCAGCAAGGAAATCTATGTCATCAGACCCGTAGCAGCATAATGAGTGGATTCAGGTACGATGATTCTAACTGAAATAAGTCTCACAGAAAAAGAAACATCATAAGATATCACTAATACACGGAATGTAAACTTGGCTACACAGGAACTGAATTACAAAACAGAACAGGGTCTCAAATTTAGAAAACCAACTTATGCTTGCTTAAGGGGAAAGGTGAGTTGGGGTGCTGCATAAAACCAGAGATTGAAATGAGCACAGATAAAGTTCCTTAAGCCAAATATGGAATAAACAAGAGCTACTCCTTGCTCAACGAAATGGACTCAACACCCCATATTAAACGCCTAAGAATGTACCTGAGTAGGAAGTATCTTAAAACCTATGGACTGCTAAGTCTCCGAAAGATAATCAAGCGTGTGTACAGGGGCATAAACGCAGCAGTGATAGGATTGGAGAGGTTCGGTGAGCAAATGAAGACCCTTTGAAGTCATATTGCATGGTACCCATTCCACGGGTCTCAACTCTCCAGGTTTAAGGTATTCTTCCTTCAGCTAAAACATGCATGTGGAACCCAGATTATGATCAACCGTGTGATCGGGAGACGTGTTCCAATATGTGTCAGTTTTCGTCCCCTGGTACTCGGGTGCAACATTCCAGACGCTTTACTAACACTCTCCCGACTTGGAGAGTCAGTGCCTTTAACCTCCTGTTTGGCCCAGTTTGCAATTTCTGCGGAAGATGAACAGGAATAGGGAGAACCAATGACAGACTAGCTGGAGGTGTGTGGACAGGCAAATTTAACTCTCATTTCCCACCAGGAAGAGGAATTAACCAAAGGCTCAGCGTGCCGTGCCGGAACAAGATTAGGGCCTGAAGCCATCCTGCGGTGTTGCGGCCAGCTCACGAGAAAGCGAGTTGAAGAAAGGAGCTCAGGGGCACTGTAATTCACAAACCTGCAGAGTTATAAATGACAGCTATCGTCCAAAAATATACTGAAGTAAGGCTGCCAAGAGGACTTGAAAGCGGGGCAGAATTGCAGGAAACCGATTTCAGGAGGTAGACTGGAATTGCATTTAAAGCATAGGAAAAGAGGCAGAACGTCCACAATGATGCACTTGGCCAAAAAGGGCGTATGCGTTTTTTCCTGAATATATTCAGGAAAAAACGCATATGCCCTTTTTGGCCAACCAAGCAAGCTTGCAAAAGAAATGTGCACTACAATGAAGTCTCACTTCCCCCTGGTCAAAAGGGCCATCTGAAAAAAGTGTAAAATCCAGAAAGGCAGGACAGGCCATGGAGAACTGGGAGCCTTGTTATGCTGATGGGCGGGATGTAAATTGCCAACAGCCACTCGGGAGAAGTGTATGGTGTTTCCTGAAACATCTAAAAAACAAAGCAACAGAGCCTAGGGCACTTCCACTTATGGTCCTATAGCTTAGGGAAATTAAAATAAAAAAGACACAGCCACCCCAAAGGTTGGGACGGCTCTGTTTACAAGAACCTGGTTTACGGTACAAGTTCAATATCGCAGAAAGTGAAAAATGGATAAAGAAGTTGTGGTACTTACGTACAATGCAGTATCACTCAGCAATGATATCTATGTCATCAGGCCCATAGCAGCATAATGAGTGGATTCAGGTATGATGATTCTAACTGAAATAAGTAACAAAGAAAAAGAAACATCATAAGATATCACTAATACACGGAATGTAAACTTGGCTACACAGGAACTGAATTACAAAACAGAACAGGGTCTCAAATTTAGAAACACAACTTATGCTTGCTTAAGGGGAAAGGTGAGTTGGGGTGCTGCATAAAACGAGAGATTGAAATGAGCACAGATAAATTTCCTTAAGCCAAATATGGAATAGACAAGATCTACTCCTCGCTCAACGAAATGGACTCAACACCCCATATTAAACGCCTAAGAGTGTACCTGAGTAGGAAGTATCTTAAAACCTATGGACTGCTATGTCTCCGAAAGAGAATCAAGCGTGTGTACAGGGGCATAAACGCAGCAGTGATAGGATTGGAGAGGTTCGGTGAGCAAATGAAGACCCTTTGAAGTCATATTGCATGGTACCCATTCCACGGGTCTCAACTCTCCAGGTTTAAGGTATTCTTCCTTCAGCTAAAACATGCATGTGGAACCCAGAGTATGATCAACCGTGTGATCGGGAGACGTGTTCAAATATGTGTCAGTTTTCGTCCCTTGGTACTCGGGTGCAACATTCCAGACGCTTTACTAACACTCTCCCGACCTGGAGAGTCAGAGCCTTTAACCTCCTCTTTGGCCCAGTTTGCAATTTCTGCGGAAGATGAACAGGAATAGGGAGAACCAATGACAGACTAGGTGGAGGTGTCTGGACGGGCAAATTTAACTCTCATTTCCCACCAGGAAGAGGAAATAACCAAAGGCTCAGCGTGCCGTGCCGGAACCAGATTAGGGCCTGAAGCCATCCTGCGGTGTTGCGGCCAGCTCACGAGAAAGCGAGTTGAAGAAAGGAGCTCAGGGGCACTGTAATTCACAAACCTGCAGAGTTATAAATGACAGCTATCGTCCAAAAATATACTGAAGTAAGGCTGCCAAGAGGACTTGAAAGCGGGGCAGAATTGCAGGAAACCGATTTCAGGAGGTAGACTGGAATTGCATTGAAAGCATAGGAAAAGAGGCAGAACGTCCACAATGATGCACTTGGCCAAAAAGGGCGTATGCGTTTTTTCCTGAATATATTCAGGAAAAAACGCATACGCCCTTTTTGGCCAACCAAGCAAGCTTGCAAAGGAAATCTGCACTACAATGAAGTCTCACTTCCCTCCGGTCAAAAGGGCCATCTGAAAAAAGTGTAAAATCCAGAAAGGCAGGACAGGCCATGGAGAACTGGGAGCCTTGTTATGCTGATGGGCGGGATATAAATTGCCAACAGCCACTCGGGAGAAATGTATGGTGTTTCCTGAAACATCTAAAAAACAAAGCAACAGAAACTAGGGCAATCCAATTATGGACCTATAGCTTAGGGAAATTAAAATCAAAAAGCACAGCCACCCCAAAGGTTGGGACGGCTCTGTTTACAAGAACCACGTTTACGGTACAAGTTCAATATCACAGAAAGTGAAAAATGGATAAAGAAGTTGTGGTACTTACGTACAATGCAATATCACTCAGTAAGCAAATCTATGTCATCAGACCCGTAGCAGCATAATGAGTGGATTCAGGTACGATGATTCTAACTGAAATAAGTCTCACAGAAAAAGAAACATCATAAGATATCACTAATACACGGAATGTAAACTTGGCTACACAGGAACTGAATTACAAAACAGAACAGGGTCTCAAATTTAGAAAACCAACTTATGCTTGCTTAAGGGGAAAGGTGAGTTGGGGTGCTGCATAAAACCAGAGATTGAAATGAGCACAGATAAAGTTCCTTAAGCCAAATATGGAATAGACAAGAGCTACTCCTTGCTCAACGAAATGGACTCAACACCCCATATTAAACGCCTAAGAATGTACCTGAGTAGGAAGTATCTTAAAACCTATGGACTGCTAAGTCTCCGAAAGAGAATCAAGCGTGTGTACAGGGGCATAAACGCAGCAGTGATAGGATTGGAGAGGTTCGGTGAGCAAATGAAGACCCTTTGAAGTCATATTGCATGGTACCCATTCCACGGGTCTCAACTCTCCAGGTTTAAGGTATTCTTCCTTCAGCTAAAACATGCATGTGTAACCCAGATTATGATCAACCGTGTGATCGGGAGACGTGTTCCAATATGTCTCAGTTTTCGTCCCCTGGTACTCGGGTGCAACATTCCAGACGCTTTACTAACACTCTCCCGACTTGGAGAGTCAGTGCCTTTAACCTCCTGTTTGGCCCAGTTTGCAATTTCTGCGGAAGATGAACAGGAATAGGGAGAACCAATGACAGACTAGCTGGAGGTGTGTGGACGGGCAAATTTAACTCTCATTTCCCACCAGGAAGAGGAATTAACCAAAGGCTCAGCGTGCCGTGCCGGAACCAGATTAGGGCCTGAAGCCATCCTGCGGTGTTGCGGCCAGCTCACGAGAAAGCGAGTTGAAGAAAGGAGCTCAGGGGCACTGTAATTCACAAACCTGCAGAGTTATAAATGACAGCTATCGTCCAAAAATATACTGAAGTAAGGCTGCCAAGAGGACTTGAAAGCGGGGCAGAATTGCAGGAAACCGATTTCAGGAGGTAGACTGGAATTGCATTGAAAGCATAGGAAAAGAGGCAGAACGTCCACAATGATGCACTTGGCCAAAAAGGGCGTATGCGTTTTTTCCTGAATATATTCAGGAAAAAACGCATACGCCCTTTTTGGCCAACCAAGCAAGCTTGCAAAGGAAATCTGCACTACAATGAAGTCTCACTTCCCTCCGGTCAAAAGGGCCATCTGAAAAAAGTGTAAAATCCAGAAAGGCAGGACAGGCCATGGAGAACTGGGAGCCTTGTTATGCTGATGGGCGGGATATAAATTGCCAACAGCCACTCGGGAGAAATGTATGGTGTTTCCTGAAACATCTAAAAAACAAAGCAACAGAAACTAGGGCAATCCAATTATGGACCTATAGCTTAGGGAAATTAAAATCAAAAAGCACAGCCACCCCAAAGGTTGGGACGGCTCTGTTTACAAGAACCACGTTTACGGTACAAGTTCAATATCGCAGAAAGTGAAAAATGGATAAAGAAGTTGTGGTACTTACGTACAATGCAATATCACTCAGCAAGGAAATCTATGTCATCAGACCCGTAGCAGCATAATGAGTGGATTCAGGTACGATGATTCTAACTGAAATAAGTCTCACAGAAAAAGAAACATCATAAGATATCACTAATACACGGAATGTAAACTTGGCTACACAGGAACTGAATTACAAAACAGAACAGGGTCTCAAATTTAGAAAACCAACTTATGCTTGCTTAAGGGGAAAGGTGAGTTGGGGTGCTGCATAAAACCAGAGATTGAAATGAGCACAGATAAAGTTCCTTAAGCCAAATATGGAATAGACAAGAGCTACTCCTTGCTCAACGAAATGGACTCAACACCCCATATTAAACGCCTAAGAATGTACCTGAGTAGGAAGTATCTTAAAACCTATGGACTGCTAAGTCTCCGAAAGAGAATCAAGCGTGTGTACAGGGGCATAAACGCAGCAGTGATAGGATTGGAGAGGTTCGGTGAGCAAATGAAGACCCTTTGAAGTCATATTGCATGGTACCCATTCCACGGGTCTCAACTCTCCAGGTTTAAGGTATTCTTCCTTCAGCTAAAACATGCATGTGGAACCCAGAGTATGATCAACCGTGTGATCGGGAGACGTGTTCCAATATGTCTCAGTTTTCCTCCCCTGGTACTCGGGTGCAACATTCCAGACGCTTTACTAACACTCTCCCGACTTGGAGAGTCAGTGCCTTTAACCTCCTGTTTGGCCCAGTTTGCAATTTCTGCGGAAGATGAACAGGAATAGGGAGAACCAATGACAGACTAGCTGGAGGTGTGTGGACGGGCAAATTTAACTCTCATTTCCCACCAGGAAGAGGAATTAACCAAAGGCTCAGCGTGCCGTGCCGGAACAAGATTAGGGCCTGAAGCCATCCTGCGGTGTTGCGGCCAGCTCACGAGAAAGCGAGTTGAAGAAAGGAGCTCAGGGGCACTGTAATTCACAAACCTGCAGAGTTATAAATGACAGCTATCGTCCAAAAATATACTGAAGTAAGGCTGCCAAGAGGACTTGAAAGCGGGGCAGAATTGCAGGAAACCGATTTCAGGAGGTAGACTGGAATTGCATTGAAAGCATAGGAAAAGAGGCAGAACGTCCACAATGATGCACTTGGCCAAAAAGGGCGTATGCGTTTTTTCCTGAATATATTCAGGAAAAAACGCATACGCCCTTTTTGGCCAACCAAGCAAGATTGCAAAGGAAATCTGCACTACAATGAAGTCTCACTTCCCCCCGGTCAAAAGGGCCATCTGAAAAAAGTGTAAAATCCAGAAAGGCAGGACAGGCCATGGAGAACTGGGAGCCTTGTTATGCTGATGGGCGGGATATAAATTGCCAACAGCCACTCGGGAGAAATGTATGGTGTTTCCTGAAACATCTAAAAAACAAAGCAACAGAACCTAGGGCAATCCAATTATGGTCCTATAGCTTAGGGAAATTAAAATCAAAAAGACACAGCCACCCCAAAGATTGGGACGGCTCTGTTTACAAGAACCTGGTTTACGGTACAAGTTCAATATCGCAGAAAGTGAAAAATGGATAAAGAAGTTGTGGTACTTACGTACAATACAGTATCACTCAGCAAGGAAATCTATGTCATCAGGCCCGTAGCAGCATAATGAGTGGATTCAGGTATGATGATTCTAACTGAAATAAGTCACACAGAAAAAGAAACATCATAAGATATCACTAATACACGGAATGTAAACTTGGCTACACAGGAACTGAATTACAAAACAGAACAGGGTCTCAAATTTAGAAACCCAACTTATGCTTGCTTAAGGGGAAAGGTGAGTTGGGGTGCTGCATAAAACCAGAGATTGAAATGAGCACAGATAAAGTTCCTTAAGCCAAATATGGAATAGACAAGAGCTACTCCTTGCTCAACGAAATGGATTCAACACCCCATATTAAACACCGAAGAATATACCTGACTAGGAAGTATCTTAAAACCTATGGATTGCTATGTCTCCGAAAGAGAATCAAGCGTGTGTGCAGGGTCATAAACGCAGCAGTGATAGGATTGGAGAGGTTCGGTGAGCAAATGAAGACCCTTTGAAGTCATATAGCATGGTACCCATTCCACGGGTCTCAACTCTCCAGGTTTAAGGGATTCTTCCTTCAGCTAAAACATGCATGTGGAACCCAGAGTATGATCAACCGTGTGACCGGGAGACGTGTTCCAATATGTCTCAGTTTTCGTCCCCTGGTACTCGGGTGCAACATTCCAGACGCTTTACTAACACTCTCCCGACTTGGAGAGTCAGTGCCTTTAACCTCCTGTTTGGCCCAGTTTGCAATTTCTGCGGAAGATGAACAGGAATAGGCAGAACCAATGACAGACTAGATGGAGGTGTCTGGATGGGCAAATTTAATTCTCATTTCGCACCAGGAAGAGGAATTAACCAAAGGCTCAGCGTGCCGTGCCGGAAGCAGATTAGGGCTTGAAGCCATCCTGCGGTGTTGCGGCCAGCTCACGAGAAATCGAGTTGAAGAAAGGAGCTCAGGGGCACTGTAATTCACAAACCTGCAGAGTTATAAATGACAGCTATCGTCCAAAAATATACTGAAGTAAGGCTGCCAAGAGGACTTGAAAGCGGGGCAGAATTGCAGGAAACCGATTTCAGGAGGTAGACTGGAATTGCATTTAAAGCATAGGAAAAGAGGCAGAACGTCCACAATGATGCACTTGGCCAAAAAGGGCGTATGCGTTTTTTCCTGAATATATTCAGGAAAAAACGCATACGCCCTTTTTGGCCAACCAAGCAAGCTTGCAAAGGAAATCTGCACTACAATGAAGTCTCACTTCCCCCCGGTCAAAAGGGCCATCTGAAAAAAGTGTAAAATCCAGAAAGGCAGGACAGGCCAAGGAGAACTGGGAGCCTTGTTATGCTGATGGGCGGGATGTCAATTGCCAACAGCCACTCGGGAGAAGTGTATGGTGTTTCCTGAAACATCTAAAAAACAAAGCAACAGAGCCTAGGGCACTTCCACTTATGGTCCTATAGCTTAGGGAAATTAAAATCAAAAGACACAGCCACCCCAAAGGTTGGGACGGCTCTGTTTACAAGAACCTGGTTTACGGTACAAGTTCAATATCGCAGAAAGTGAAAAATGGATAAAGAAGTTGTGGTACTTACGTACAATGCAATATCACTCAGCAATGAAATCTATGTCATCAGGCCCGTAGCAGCATAATGAGTGGATTCAGGTATGATGATTCTAACTGAAATAAGTCACACAGGAAAAGAAACATCATAAGATATCACTAATACACGGAATGTAAACTTGGCTACATAGGAACTGAATTACAAAACAGAACAGGGTCTCAAATTTAGAAAACCAACTTATGCTTGCTTAAGGGGAAAGGTGAGTTGGGGTGCTGCATAAAACCAGAGATTGAATTGAGCACAGATAAAGTTCCTTAAGCCAAATATGGAATAGACAAGAGCTACTCCTTGCTCAACGAAATGGACTCAACACCCCATATTAAACGCCTAAGAATGTACCTGATTAGGAAGTATCTTAAAACCTATGGATTGCTATGTCTCCAAAGGAGAATCAAGCGTGTGTGCAGGGGCATAAACGCAGCAGTGATAGGATTGGAGAGGTTCGGTGAGCAAATGAAGACCCTTTGAAGTCATATTGCATGGTACCCATTCCACGGGTCTCAACTCTCCAGGTTTAAGGTATTCTTCCTTCAGCTAAAACATGCATGTGGAACCCAGAGTATGATCAACCGTGTGATCGGGAGACGTGTTCCAATATGTCTCAGTTTTCGTCCCCTGGTACTCGGGTGCAACATTCCAGACGCTTTACTAACACTCTCCCGACTTGGAGAGTCAGTGCCTTTAACCTCCTGTTTGGCCCAGTTTGCAATTTCTGCGGAAGATGAACAGGAATAGGGAGAACCAATGACAGACTAGCTGGAGGTGTCTGGACGGGCAAATTTAACTCTCATTTCCCACCAGGAAGAGGAATTAACCAAAGGTTCAGCGTGCCGTGCCGGAACCAGATTAGGGCCTGAAGCCATCCTGCGGTGTTGCGGCCAGCTCACGAGAAAGCGAGTTGAAGAAAGGAGCTCAGGGGCACTGTAATTCACAAACCTGCAGAGTTATAAATGACAGCTATCGTCCAAAAATATACTGAAGTAAGGCTGCCAAGAGGACTTGAAAGCGGGGCAGAATTGCAGGAAACCGATTTCAGGAGGTAGACTGGAATTGCATTTAAAGCATAGGAAAAGAGGCAGAACGTCCACAATGATGCACTTGGCCAAAAAGGGCGTATGCGTTTTTTCCTGAATATATTCAGGAAAAAACGCATACGCACTTTTTGGCCAACCAAGCAAGCTTGCAAAGGAAATCTGCACTACAATGAAGTCTCACTTCCCCCCAGTCCAAAGGGCCATCTGAAAAAAGTGTAAAATCCAGAAAGGCAGGACAGGCCATGGAGAACTGGGAGCCTTGTTATGCTGATGGGCGGGATGTCAATTGCCAACAGCCACTCGGGAGAAGTGTATGGTGTTTCCTGAAACATCTAAAAAACAAAGCAACAGAGCCTAGGGCACTTCCACTTATGGTCCTATAGCTTAGGGAAATTAAAATCAAAAGACACAGCAACCCCAAAGGTTGGGACGGCTCTGTTTACAAGAACCTGGTTTACGGTACAAGTTCAATATCGCAGAAAGTGAAAAATGGATAAAGAAGTTTTGGTACTTACGTACAATGCAATATCACTCAGCAATGAAATCTATGTCATCAGGCCCGTAGCAGCATAATGAGTGGATTCAGGTATGATGATTCTAACTGAAATAAGTCACACAGGAAAAGAAACATCATAAGATATCACTAATACACGGAATGTAAACTTGGCTACATAGGAACTGAATTACAAAACAGAACAGGGTCTCAAATTTAGAAAACCAACTTATGCTTGCTTAAGGGGAAAGGTGAGTTGGGGTGCTGCATAAAACCAGAGATTGAATTGAGCACAGATAAAGTTCCTTAAGCCAAATATGGAATAGACAAGAGCTACTCCTTGCTCAACGAAATGGACTCAACACCCCATATTAAACGCCTAAGAATGTACCTGATTAGGAAGTATCTTAAAACCTATGGATTGCTATGTCTCCAAAGGAGAATCAAGCGTGTGTGCAGGGGCATAAACGCAGCAGTGATAGGATTGGAGAGGTTCGGTGAGCAAATGAAGACCCTTTGAAGTCATATTGCATGGTACCCATTCCACGGGTCTCAACTCTCCAGGTTTAAGGTATTCTTCCTTCAGCTAAAACATGCATGTGGAACCCAGAGTATGATCAACCGTGTGATCGGGAGACGTGTTCCAATATGTCTCAGTTTTCGTCCCCTGGTACTCGGGTGCAACATTCCAGACGCTTTACTAACACTCTCCCGACTTGGAGAGTCAGTGCCTTTAACCTCCTGTTTGGCCCAGTTTGCAATTTCTGCGGAAGATGAACAGGAATAGGGAGAACCAATGACAGACTAGCTGGAGGTGTCTGGACGGGCAAATTTAACTCTCATTTCCCACCAGGAAGAGGAATTAACCAAAGGTTCAGCGTGCCGTGCCGGAACCAGATTAGGGCCTGAAGCCATCCTGCGGTGTTGCGGCCAGCTCATGAGAAAGCGAGTTGAAGAAAGGAGCTCAGGGGCACTGTAATTCACAAACCTGCAGAGTTATAAATGACAGCTATCGTCCAAAAATATACTGAAGTAAGGCTGCCAAGAGGACTTGAAAGCGGGGCAGAATTGCAGGAAACCGATTTCAGGAGGTAGACTGGAATTGCATTTAAAGCATAGGAAAAGAGGCAGAACGTCCACAATGATGCACTTGGCCAAAAAGGGCGTATGCGTTTTTTCCTCAGGAAAAACGCATACGCCCTTTTTGGCCAACCAAGCAAGCTTGCAAAGGAAATCTGCACTACAATGAAGTCTCACTTCCCCCCGGTCAAAAGGGCCATCTGAAAAAAGTGTAAAATCCAGAAAGGCAGGACAGGCCATGGAGAACTGGGAGCCTTGTTATGCTGATGGGCGGGATGTCAATTGCCAACAGCCACTCCGGAGAAGTGTATGGTGTTTCCTGAAACATCTAAAAAACAAAGCAACAGAGCCTAGGGCACTTCCACTTATGGTCCTATAGCTTAGGGAAATTAAAATCAAAAGACACAGCCACCCCAAAGGTTGGGACGGCTCTGTTTACAAGAACCTGGTTTACGGTACAAGTTCAATATCGCAGAAAGTGAAAAATGGATAAAGAAGTTGTGGTACTTACGTACAATGCAATATCACTCAGCAATGAAATCTATGTCATCAGGCCCGTAGCAGCATAATGAGTGGATTCAGGTATGATGATTCTAACTGAAATAAGTCACACAGAAAAAGTAACATCATAAGATATCACTAATACACGGAATGTAAACTTGGCTACACAGGAACTGAATTCCAAAACAGAACAGGGTCTCAAATTTAGAAACCCAACTTATGCTTGCTTAAGGGGAAAGGTGAGTTGGGGTGCTGCATAAAACCAGAGATTGAAATGAGCACAGATAAAGTTCCTTAAGCCAAATATGGAATAGACAAGAGCTACTCCTTGCTCAACGAAATGGATTCAACACCCTATATTAAACACCTAAGAATATACCTGACTAGGAAGTATCTTAAAACCTATGGATTGCTATGTCTCCGAAAGAGAATCAAGCGTGTGTGCAGGGGCATAAACGCAGCAGTGATAGGACTGGAGAGGTTCGGTGAGCAAATGAAGACCCTTTGAAATCATATTGCATGTTACCCATTCCACGGGTCTCAACTCTCCAGGTTTAAGGTATTCTTCCTTCAGCTAAAACATGCATGTGGAACCCAGAGTATGATCAACCATGTGATCGGGAGATGTGTTCCAATATGTCTCAGTTTTCGTCCCCTGGTACTCGGGTGCAACATTCCAGATGCTTTACTAACACTCTCCCGACTTGGAGAGTCAGTGCCTTTAACCTCCTGTTTGGCCCAGTTTGCAATTTCTGCGGAAGATGAACAGGAATAGGGAGAACCAATGACAGACTAGCTGGAGGTGTCTGGACGGGCAAATTTAACTCTCATTTCCCACCAGGAAGAGGAATTAACCAACGGCTCAGCGTGCCGTGCCAGAACCAGATTAGGGCCTGAAGCCATCCTGCGGGGTTGCGGCCAGCTCACGAGAAAGCGAGTTGAAGAAAGGAGCTCAGGGGCACTGTAATTCACAAACCTGCAGAGTTATAAATGACAGCTATCGTCCAAAAATATACTGAAGTAAGGCTGCCAAGAGGACTTGAAAGCGGGGCAGAATTGCAGGAAACCGATTTCAGGAGGTAGACTGGAATTGCATTTAAAGCATAGGAAAAGAGGCAGAACGTCCACAATGATGCACTTGGCCAAAAAGGGCGTATGCGTTTTTTCCTCAGGAAAAAACGCATACGCCCTTTTTGGCCAACCAAGCAAGCTTGCAAAGGAAATCTGCACTACAATGAAGTCTCACTTCCCCCCGGTCAAAAGGGCCATCTGAAAAAAGTGTGAAATCCAGAAAGGCAGGACAGGCCATGGAGAACTGGGAGCCTTGTTATGCTGATGGGCGGGATGTCAATTGCCAACAGCCACTCGGGAGAAGTGTATGGTGTTTCCTGAAACATCTAAAAAACAAAGCAACAGAGCCTAGGGCACTTCCACTTATGGTCCTATAGCTTAGGGAAATTAAAATCAAAAAGACAGAGCCACCCAAAATGTTGGGACGGCTCTGTTTACTAGAAACTCATTTACGGTACAAGTTCAATATCTCAGAAAGTGAAAAATGGATAAAGAAGTTGTGGTACTTACGTACAATGCAATATCACTCAGCAATGAAATCTATGTCATCAGGCCCGTAGCAGCATAATAAGTGGATTCAGGTATGATGATTCTAACTGAAATAAGTCACACAGAAAAAGAAACATCATAAGATATCACTAATACACGGAATGTAAACTTGGCTACATAGGAACTGAATTACAATACAGAACAGGGTCTCAAATTTAGAAAACCAACTTATGCTTGCTTAAGGGGAAAGGTGAGTTGGGGTGCTGCATAAAACGAGAGATTGAATTGAGCACAGATAAAGTTCCTTAAGCCAAATATGGAATAGACAAGAGCTACTCCTTGCTCAACGAAATGGACTCAACACCCCATATTAAATGCCTAAGAGTGTACCTGACTAGGAAGTATCTTAAAACCTATGGATTGCTATGTCTCCGAAAGAGAATCAAGCGTGTGTACAGGGGCATAAATGCAGCAGTGATAGGATTGGAGAAGTTCGGTGAGCAAATGAAGACCCTTTGAAATCATATTGCATGGTACCCATTCCACGGGTCTCAACTCTCCAGGTTTAAGGTATTCTTCCTTCAGCTAAAACATGCATGTGGAACCCAGAGTATGATCAACCGTGTGATCGGGAGACGTGTTCCAATATGTGTCAGTTTTCGTCCCCTGGTAATCGGGTGCAACATTCCAGACGCTTTACTAACACTCTCCCGACTTGGAGAGTCAGTGCCTTTAACCTCCTGTTTGGCCCAGTTTGCAATTTCTGCGGAAGATGAACAGGAATAGGGAGAACCAATGACAGACTAGCTGGAGGTGTCTGGACGGGCAAATTTAACTCTCATTTCCCACCAGGAAGAAGAATTAACCAAAGGCTCAGCATGCCGTGCCGGAACAAGATTAGGGCCTGAAGCCATCCTGCGGTGTTGCGGCCAGCTCACGAGAAAGCGAGTTGAAGAAAGGAGCTCAGGGGCACTGTAATTCACAAACCTGCAGAGTTATAAATGACAGCTATCGTCCAAAAATATACTGAAGTAAGGCTGCCAAGAGGACTTGAAAGCGGGGCAGAATTGCAGGAAACCGATTTCAGGAGGTAGACTGGAATTGCATTTAAAGCATAGGAAAAGAGGCAGAACGTCCACAATGATGCACTTGGCCAAAAAGGGCGTATGCGTTTTTTCCTGAATATATTCAGGAAAAAACGCATACGCCCTTTTTGGCCAACCAAGCAAGCTTGCAAAGGAAATCTGCACTACAATGAAGTCTCACTTCCCCCCGGTCAAAAGGGCCATCTGAAAAAAGTGTAAAATCCAGAAAGGCAGGACAGGCCATGGAGAACTGGGAGCCTTGTTATGCTGATGGGCGGGATGTAAATTGCCAACAGCCACTCGGGAGAGGTGTATGGTGTTTCCTGAAACATCTAAAAAACAAAGCAACAGAGCCTAGGGCACTTGCACTTATGGTCCTATAGCTTAGGGAAATTAAAATCAAAAGACACAGCCACCCCAAAGGTTGGGACGGCTCTGTTTACAAGAACCTGGTTTACGGTACAAGTTCAATATCGCAGAAAGTGAAAAATGGATAAAGAAGTGGTGGTACTTACGTACAATGCAATATCACACAGCAATGAAATCTATGTCATCAGGCCCATAGCAGCATAATGAGTGGATTCAGGTATGATGATTCTAACTGAAATAAGTCACACAGAAAAAGAAACATCATAAGATATCACTAATACACGGAATGTAAACTTGGCTACACAGGAACTGAATTGCAAAACAGAACAGGGTCTCAAATTTAGAAACCCAACTTATGCTTGCTTAAGGGGAAAGGTGAGTTGGGGTGCTGCATAAAACCAGAGATTGAAATGAGCACAGATAAAGTTCCTTAAGCCAAATATGGAATAGACAAGAGCTACTCCTTGCTCAACGAAATGGACTCAACACCCCATATTAAACGCCTAAGAGTGTACCTGACTAGGAAGTATCTTAAAACCTATGGATTGCTATGTCTCCGAAAGAGAATCAAGCGTGTGTGCAGGGGTATAAACGCAGCAGTGATAGGACTGGAGAGGTTCGGTGAGCAAATGAAGACCCTTTGAAGTCATATTGCATGGTACCCATTCCACCGGTCTCAACTCTCCAGGTTTAAGGTATTCTTCCTTCAGCTAAAACATGCATGTGGAACCCAGAGTATGATCAACCGTGTGATCGGGAGACGTGTTCCAATATGTCTCAGTTTTCGTCCCCTGGTACTCGGGTGCAACATTCCAGACGCTTTACTAACACTCTCCCGACTTGGACAGTCAGTGCCTTTAACCTCCTGTTTGGCCCAGTTTGCAATTTCTGCGGAAGATGAACAGGAATAGGGAGAACCAATGACAGACTAGCTGGAGGTGTCTGGACGGGAAAATTTAACTCTCATTTCCCACCAGGAAGAGGAATTAACCAAAGGCTCAGCGTGCCGTGCCGGAACCAGATTAGGGCCTGAAGCCATCCTGCGGTGTTGCGGCCAGCTCACGAGAAAGCGAGTTGAAGAAAGGAGCTCAGGGGCACTGTAATTCACAAACCTGCAGAGTTATAAATGACAGCTATCGTCCAAAAATATACTGAAGTAAGGCTGCCAAGAGGACTTGAAAGCGGGGCAGAATTGCAGGAAACCGATTTCAGGAGGTAGACTGGAATTGCATTTAAAGCATAGGGAAAGAGGCAGAACGTCCACAATGATGCACTTGGCCAAAAAGGGCGTATGCGTTTTTTCCTGAATATATTCAGGAAAAAACGCATACGCCCTTTTTGGCCAACCAAGCAAGCTTGCAAAGGAAATCTGCACTACAATGAACTCTCACTTCCCCCCGGTCAAAAGGGCCATTTGAAAAAAGTGTAAAATCCAGAAAGGCAGGACAGGCCATGGAGAACTGGGAGCCTTTTATGCTGATGGGCGGGATGTAAATTGCCAACAGCCACTCGGGAGAAGTGTATGGTGTTTCCTGAAACATCTAAAAAACAAAGCAACAGAGCCTAGGGCACTTCCACTTTTGGTCCTATAGCTTAGGGAAATTAAAATCAAAAAGACACAGCCACCCCAAAAGTTGGGATGGCTCTGTTTACAAGACCCAGGTTTACGGTACAAGTTCAATATCGCAGAAAGTGAAAAATGGATAAAGAAGTTGTGGTACTTACGTACAATGCAGTATCACTCAGCAATGAAATCTATGTCATCAGGCCCGTAGCAGCATAATGAGTGGATTCAGGTATGATGATTCTAACTGAAATAAGTCACACAGAAAAAGAAACATCATAAGATATCACTAATACACGGAATGTAACCTTGGCTACACAGGAACTGAATTACAAAACAGAACAGGGTCTCAAATTTAGAAAACCAACTTATGCTTGCTTAAGGGGAAAGGTGAGTTGGGGTGCTGCATAAAACCAGAGATTGAAATGAGCACAGATAAAGTTCCTTAAGCCAAATATGGAATAGACAAGAGCCACTCCTTGCTCAACGAAATGGACTCAACACCCCATATTAAATGCCTAAGAGTGTACCTGACTAGGAGGTATCTTAAAACCTATGGATTGCTATGTCTCCGAAAGAGAATCAAGCGTGTGTACAGGGGCATAAACGCAGCAGTGATAGGATTGGAGAAGTTCGGTGAGCAAATGAAGACCCTTTGAAGTCATATTGCATGGTACCCATTCCACGGGTCTCAACTCTCCAGGTTTAAGGTATTCTTCCTTCAGCTAAAACATGCATGTGGAAACCAGAGTATGATCAACCGTGTGATCGGGAGATGTGTTCCAATATGTCTCAGTTTTCGTCCCCTGGTACTCGGGTGCAACATTCCAGATGCTTTACTAACACTCTCCCGACTTGGAGAGTCAGCGCCTTTAACCTCCTGTTTGGCCCAGTTTGCAATTTCTGCGGAAGATGAACAGGAATAGGGAGAACCAATGACAGACTAGCTGGAGGTGTCTGGACGGGCAAATTTAACTCTCATTTCCCACCAGGAAGAGGAATTAACCAAAGGCTCAGCGTGCCGTGCCGGAACCAGATTAGGGCCTGAAGCCATCCTGCGGTGTTGCGGCCAGCTCACGAGAAAGCGAGTTGAAGAAAGGAGCTCAGGGGCACTGTAATTCACAAACCTGCAGAGTTATAAATGACAGCTATCGTCCAAAAATATACTGAAGTAAGGCTGCCAAGAGGACTTGAAAGCGGGGCAGAATTGCAGGAAACCGATTTCAGGAGGTAGACTGGAATTGCATTTAAAGCATAGGAAAAGAGGCAGAACGTCCACAATGATGCACTTGGCCAAAAATGGCGTATGCGTTTTTTCCTCAGGAAAAAACGCATACGCCCTTTTTGGCCAACCAAGCAAGCTTGCAAAGGAAATCTGCACTACAATGAAGTCTCACTTACCCCCGGTCAAAAGGGCCATCTGAAAAAAGTGTAAAATCCAGAAAGGCAGGACAGGCCATGGAGAACTGGGAGCCTTGTTATGCTGATGGGCGGGATGAAAATTGCCAACAGCCACTCCGGAGAAGTGTATGGTGTTTCCTGAAACATCTAAAAAACAAAGCAACAGAGCCTAGGGCACTACCACTTATGGTCCTATAGCTTAGGGAAATTAAAATCAAAAAGATAGAGCCACACAAAAGGTTGGGACGGCTCTGTTTACAAGAAACTCATTTACGGTACAAGTTCAATATCGCAGAAAGTGAAAAATGGATAAAGAAGTTGTGGTACTTACGTACAATGCAATATCACTCAGCAATGAAATCTATGTCATCAGGCCCGTAGCAGCATAATGAGTGGATTCAGGTATGATGATTCTAACTGAAATAAGTCACACAGAAAAAGAAACATCATAAGATATCACTAATACACGGAATGTAACCTTGGCTACACAGGAACTGAATTACAAAACAGAACATGGTCTCAAATTTAGAAACCCAACTTATGTTTGCTTAAGGGGAAAGGTGAGTTGGGGTGCTGCATAAAACCAGAGATTGAAATGAGCACAGATAAAGTTCCTTAAGCCAAATATGGAATAGACAAGAGCTACCCCTTGCTCAACGAAATGGACTCAACACCCCATATTAAACGCCTAAGAGTGTACCTGACTAGGAAGTATCTTAAAACCTATGGATTGCTATGTCTCCGAAAGAGAATCAAGCGTGTGTGCAGGGGCATAAACGCAGCAGTGATAGGACTGGAGAGGTTCGGTGAGCAAATGAAGACCCTTTGAAGTCATATTGCATGGTACCCATTCCACGGGTCTCAACTCTCCAGGTTTAAGGGATTCTTCCTTCAGCTAAAACATGCATGTGGAACCCAGAGTATGATCAACCGTGTGATCGGGAGACGTGTTCCAATATGTCTCAGTTTTCGTCCCCTGGTACTCGGGTGCAACATGCCAGACGCTTTACTAACACTCTCCCGACTTGGAGAGTCAGTGCCTTTAACCTCCTGTTTGGCCCAGTTTGCAATTTCTGCGGAAGATGAACAGGAATAGGGAGAACCAATGAGAGACTAGCTGGAGGTGTCTGGACGGGCAAATTTAACTCTCATTTCCCACCAGGAAGAGGAATTAACCAAAGGCTCAGCGTGCCGTGCCGCAACCAGATTAGGGCCTGAAGCAATCCTGCGGTGTTGTGGCCAGCTCACGAGAAAGCGAGTTGAAGAAAGGAGCTCAGGGGCACTGTAATTCACAAACCTGCAGAGTTATAAATGACAGCTATCGTCCAAAAATATACTGAAGTAAGGCTGCCAAGAGGACTTGAAAGCGGGGCAGAATTGCAGGAAACCGATTTCAGGAGGTAGACTGGAATTGCATTTAAAGCATAGGAAAAGAGGCAGAACGTCCACAATGATGCACTTGGCCAAAAAGGGCGTATGCGTTTTTTCCTGAATATATTCAGGAAAAAACGCATACGCCCTTTTTGGCCAACCAAGCAAGCTTGCAAAGGAAATCTGCACTACAATGAAGTCTCACTTCCCCCCGGTCAAAAGGGCCATCTGAAAAAAGTGTAAAATCCAGAAAGGCAGGACAGGCCATGGAGAACTGGGAGCCTTGTTATGCTGATGGGTGGGATGTAAATTGCCAAGAGCCACTCGGGAGAAGTGTATGGTGTTTCCTGAAACATCTAAAAAACAAAGCAACAGAGCCTAGGGCACTACCACTTATGGTCCTATAGCTTAGGGAAATTAAAATCAAAAAGATAGAGCCACCCAAAAGGTTGGGACGGCTCTGTTTACAAGAAACTCATTTACGGTACAAGTTCAATATCGCAGAAAGTGAAAAATGGATAAAGAAGTTGTGGTACTTACATACAATGCAATATCACTCAGCAATGAAATCTATGTCATCAGGCCCGTAGCAGCATAATGAGTGGATTCAGGTATGATGATTCTAACTGAAATAAGTCACACAGAAAAAGAAACATCATAAGATATCACTAATACACGGAATGTAAACTTGGCTACACAGGAACTGAATTACAAAACAGAACAGGGTCTCAAATTTAGAAGCCCAACTTATGCTTGCTTAAGGGGAAAGGTGAGTTGGGGTGCTGCATAAAACCAGAGATTGAAATGAGCACAGATAAAGTTCCTTAAGCCAAATATGGAATAGACAAGAGCTACTCCTTGCTCAACGAAATGGACTCAACACCCCATATTAAACGCCTAAGAGTGTACCTGACTAGGAAGTATCTTAAAACCTATGGATTGCTATGTCTCCGAAAGAGAATCAAGCGTGTGTGCAGGGGCATAAACGCAGCAGTGATAGGACTGGAGAGGTTCGGTGAGCAAATGAAGACCCTTTGAAGTCATATTGCATGGTACCCATTCCACGGGTCTCAACTCTCCAGGTTTAAGGTATTCTTCCTTCAGCTAAAACATGCATGTGGAACCCAGAGTATGATCAACCGTGTGATCGGGAGACGTGTTCCAATATGTCTCAGTTTTCGTCCCCTGGTACTCGGGTGCAACATTCCAGACGCTTTATTAACACTCTCCCGACTTGGAGAGTCAGTGCCTTTAACCTCCTGTTTGGCCCAGTTTGCAATTTCTGCGGAAGATGAACAGGAATAGGGAGAACCAATGACAGACTAGCTGGAGGTGTCTGGACGGGCAAATTTAACTCTCATTTCCCACCAGGAAGAGGAATTAACCAAAGGCTCAGCGTGCCGTGCCGGAAACAGATTAGGGCCTGAAGCCATCCTGCGGTGTTGCGGCCAGCTCACGAGAAAGCGAGTTGAAGAAAGGAGTTCAGGGGCACTGTAATTCACAAACCTGCAGAGTTATAAATGACAGCTATCGTCCAAAAATATACTGAAGTAAGGCTGCCAAGAGGACTTGAAAGCGGGGCAGAATTGCAGGAAACCGATTTCAGGAGGTAGACTGGAATTGCATTTAAAGCATAGGAAAAGAGGCAGAACGTCCACAATGATGCACTTGGGCAAAAAGGGCGTATGCGTTTTTTCCTGAATATATTCAGGAAAAAACGCATACGCCCTTTTTGGCCAACCAAGCAAGCTTGCAAAGGAAATCTGCACTACAATGAAGTCTCACTTCCCCCCGGTCAAAAGGGCCATCTGAAAAAAGTGTAAAATCCAGAAAGGCAGGACAGGCCATGGAGAACTGGGAGCCTTGTTATGCTGATGGGCGGGATGTCAATTGCAAACAGCCACTCGGGAGAAGTGTATGGTGTTTCCTGAAACAGCTAAAAAACAAAGCAACAGAGCCTAGGGCACTTCCACTTATGGTCCTATAGCTTAGGGAAATTAAAATCAAAAAGACACAGCCACCCCAAAGGTTGGGACGGCTCTGTTTACAAGAACCTGGTTTACGGTACAAGTTCAATATCGCAGAAAGTGAAAAATGGATAAAGAAGTTGTGGTACTTACGTACAATGCAGTATCACTCAGCAATGAAATCTATGTCATCAGGCCCGTAGCAGCATAATAAGTGTATTCAGGTACGATGATTCTAACTGAAATAAGTCACACAGAAAAAGAAACATCATAAGATATCACTAATACACGGAATGTAAACTTGGCTACATAGGAACTGAATTACAATACAGAACAGTGTCTCAAATTTAGAAAACCAACTTATGCTTGCTTAAGGGGAAAGGTGAGTTGGGGTGCTGCATAAAACCAGAGATTGAATTGAGCACAGATAAAGTTCCTTATGCCAAATATGGAATAGACAAGAGCTACTCCTTGCTCAACGAAATGGACTCAACACCCCATATTAAATGCCTAAGAGTGTACCTGACTAGGAAGTATCTTAAAACCTATGGATTGCTATGTCTCCGAAAGAGAATCAAGCGTGTGTACAGGGGCATAAATGCAGCAGTGATAGGATTGGAGAAGTTCGGTGAGCAAATAAAGACCCTTTGAAGTCATATTGCATGGTACCCATTCCACGGGTCTCAACTCTCCAGGTTTAAGGTATTCTTCCTTCAGCTAAAACATGCATGTGGAAACCAGAGTATGATCAACCGTGTGATCGGGAGATGTGTTCCAATATGTCTCAGTTTTCGTCCCCTGGTACTCGGGTGCAACATTCCAGACGCTTTACTAACACTCTCCCGACTTGGAGAGTCAGCGCCTTTAACCTCCTGTTTGGCCCAGTTTGCAATTTCTGCGGAAGATGAACAGGAATAGGGAGAACCAATGACAGACTAGCTGGAGGTGTCTGGACGGGCAAATTTAACTCTCATTTCCCACCAGGAAGAGGAATTAACCAAAGGCTCAGCGTGCCGTGCCGGAACCAGATTAGGGCCTGAAGCCATCCTGCGGTGTTGCGGCCAGCTCACGAGAAAGCGAGTTGAAGAAAGGAGCTCAGGGGCACTGTAATTCACAAACCTGCAGAGTTATAAATGACAGCTATCGTCCAAAAATATACTGAAGTAAGGCTGCCAAGAGGACTTGAAAGCGGGGCAGAATTGCAGGAAACCGATTTCAGGAGGTAGACTGGAATTGCATTTAAAGCATAGGAAAAGAGGCAGAACGTCCACAATGATGCACTTGGCCAAAAATGGCGTATGCGTTTTTTCCTCAGGAAAAAACGCATACGCACTTTTTGGCCAACCAAGCAAGCTTGCAAAGGAAATCTGCACTACAATGAAGTCTCACTTACCCCCGGTCAAAAGGGCCATCTGAAAAAAGTGTAAAATCCAGAAAGGCAGGACAGGCCATGGAGAACTGGGAGCCTTGTTATGCTGATGGGCGGGATGAAAATTGCCAACAGCCACTCCGGAGAAGTGTATGGTGTTTCCTGAAACATCTAAAAAACAAAGCAACAGAGCCTAGGGCACTACCACTTATGGTCCTATAGCTTAGGGAAATTAAAATCAAAAAGATAGAGCCACCCAAAAGGTTGGGACGGCTCTGTTTACAAGAAACTCATTTACGGTACAAGTTCAATATCGCAGAAAGTGAAAAATGGATAAAGAAGTTGTGGTACTTACGTACAATGCAATATCACTCAGCAATGAAATCTATGTCATCAGGCCCGTAGCAGCATAATGAGTGGATTCAGGTATGATGATTCTAACTGAAATAAGTCACACAGAAAAAGAAACATCATAAGATATCACTAATACACGGAATGTAACCTTGGCTACACAGGAACTGAATTACAAAACAGAACAGGGTCTCAAATTTAGAAACCCAACTTATGCTTGCTTAAGGGGAAAGGTGAGTTGGGGTGCTGCATAAAACCAGAGATTGAAATGAGCACAGATAAAGTTCCTTAAGCCAAATATGGAATAGACAAGAGCTACTCCTTGCTCAACGAAATGGACTCAACACCCCATATTAAACGCCTAAGAGTGTACCTGACTAGGAAGTATCTTAAAACCTATGGATTGCTATGTCTCCGAAAGAGAATCAAGCGTGTGTGCAGGGGCATAAACGCAGCAGTGATAGGACTGGAGAAGTTCGGTGAGCAAATGAAGACCCTTTGAAGTCATATTGCATGGTACCCATTCCAGGGGTCTCAACTCTCCAGGTTTAAGGTATTCTTCCTTCAGCTAAAACATGCATGTGGAACCCAGAGTATGATCAACCGTGTGATCGGGAGACGTGTTCCAATATGTCTCAGTTTTCGTCCCCTGGTACTCGGGTGCAACATTCCAGACGCTTTACTAACACTCTCCCGACTTGGAGAGTCAGTGCCTTTAACCTCCTGTTTGGCCCAGTTTGCAATTTCTGCGGAAGATGAACAGGAATAGGGAGAACCAATGACAGACTAGCTGGAGGTGTCTGGACGGGCAAATTTAACTCTCATTTCCCACCAGGAAGAGGAATTAACCAAAGGCTCAGCATGCCGTGCCGGAACCAGATTAGGGCCTGAAGCCATCCTGCGGTGTTGCGGCCAGCTCACGAGAAAGCGAGTTGAAGAAAGGAGCTCAGGGGCACTGTAATTCACAAACCTGCAGAGTTATAAATGACAGCTATCGTCCAAAAATATACTGAAGTAAGGCTGCCAAGAGGACTTGAAAGCGGGGCAGAATTGCAGGAAACCGATTTCAGGAGGTAGACTGGAATTGCATTTAAAGCATAGGAAAAGAGGCAGAACGTCCACAATGATGCACTTGGCCAAAAAGGGCGTATGCGTTTTTTCCTGAATATATTCAGGAAAAAACGCATACGCCCTTTTTGGCCAACCAAGCAAGCTTGCAAAGGAAATCTGCACTACAATGAAGTCTCACTTCCCCCCGGTCAAAAGGGCCATCTGAAAAAAGTGTAAAATCCAGAAAGGCAGGACAGGCCATGGAGAACTGGGAGCCTTGTTATGCTGATGGGCGGGATGTAAATTGCCAACAGCCACTCGGGAGAAGTGTATGGTGTTTCCTGAAACAGCTAAAAAACAAAGCAACAGAGCCTAGGGCACTTCCACTTATGGTCCTATAGCTTAGGGAAATTAAAATCAAAAAGACACAGCCACCCCAAAGGTTGGGACGGCTCTGTTTACAAGAACCTGGTTTACGGTACAAGTTCAATATCGCAGAAAGTGAAAAATGGATAAAGAAGTTGTGGTACTTACGTACAATGCAGTATCACTCAGCAATGAAATCTATGTCATCAGGCCCGTAGCAGCATAATGAGTGGATTCAGGTACGATGATTCTAACTGAAATAAGTCACACAGGAAAAGAAACATCATAAGGTATCACTAATACACGGAATGTAACCTTGGCTACACAGGAACTGAATTACAAAACAGAACAGGGTCTCAAATTTAGAAAACCAACTTATGCTTGCTTAAGGGGAAAGGTGAGTTGGGGTGCTGCATAAAACCAGAGATTGAAATGAGCACAGATAAAGTTCCTTAAGCCAAATATGGAATAGACAAGAGCTACTCCTTGCTCAACGAAATGGACTCAACACCCCATATTAAATGCCTAAGAGTGTACCTGACTAGGAAGTATCTTAAGACCTATGGATTGCTATGTCTCTGAAAGAGAATCAAGTGTGTGTACAGGGGCATAAACGCAGCAGTGATAGGATTGGAGAGGTTCGGTGAGCAAATGAAGACCCTTTGAAGTCATATTGCATGGTACCCATTCCACGGGTCTCAACTCTCCAGGTTTAAGGTATTCTTCCTTCAGCTAAAACATGCATGTGGAACCCAGAGTATGATCAACCGTGTGATCGGGAGACGTGTTCCAATATGTCTCAGTTTTCGTCCCCTGGTACTCGGGTGCAACATTCCAGACGCTTTACTAACACTCTCCCGACTTGGAGAGTCAGTGCCTTTAACCTCCTGTTTGGCCCAGTTTGCAATTTCTGCGGAAGATGAACAGGAATAGGCAGAACCAATGACAGACTAGCTGGAGGTGTCTGGACGGGCAAATTTAACTCTCATTTCCCACCAGGAAGAGGAATTAACCAAAGGCTCAGCGTGCCGTGCCGGAACCAGATTAGGGCCTGAAGCCATCCTGCGGGGTTGCGGCCAGCTCACGAGAAAGCGACTTGAAGAAAGGAGCTCAGGGGCACTGTAATTCACAAACCTGCAGAGTTATAAATGACAGCTATCGTCCAAAAATATACTGAAGTAAGGCTGCCAAGAGGACTTGAAAGCGGGGCAGAATTGCAGGAAACCGATTTCAGGAGGTAGACTGGAATTGCATTTAAAGCATAGGAAAAGAGGCAGAACGTCCACAATGATGCACTTGGCCAAAAAGGGCGTATGCGTTTTTTCCTGAATATATTCAGGAAAATACGCATACGCCCTTTTTGGCCAACCAAGCAAGCTTGCAAAGGAAATCTGCACTACAATGAAGTCTCACTTCCCCCCGGTCAAAAGGGCCATCTGAAAAAAGTGTAAAATCCAGAAAGGCAGGACAGGCCATGGAGAACTGGGAGCCTTGTTATGCTGATGGGCGGGATGTCAATTGCCAACAGCCACTCGGGAGAAGTGTATGGTGTTTCCTGAAACATCTAAAAAACAAAGCAACAGAGCCTAGGGCACTTCCACTTATGGTCCTATAGCTTAGGGAAATTAAAATCAAAAGACACAGCCACCCCAAAGGTTGGGACGGCTCTGTTTACAAGAACCTGGTTTACGGTACAAGTTCAATATCGCAGAAAGTGAAAAATGGATAAAGAAGTTGTGGTACTTACGTACAATGCAGTATCACTCAGCAATGAAATCTATGTCATCAGGCCCGTAGCAGCATAATGAGTGGATTCAGGTACGATGATTCTAACTGAAATAAGTCACACAGAAAAAGAAACATCATAAGATATCACTAATACACGGAATGTAAACTTGGCTACACAGGAACTGAATTACAAAACAGAACAGGGTCTCAAATTTAGAAAACCAACTTATGCTTGCTTAAGGGGAAAGGTGAGTTGGGGTGCTGCATAAAACCAGAGATTGAAATGAGCACAGATAAAGTTCCTTAAGCCAAATATGGAATAGACAAGAGCTACTCCTTGCTCAACGAAATGGACTCAACACCCCATATTAAATGCCTAAGAGTGTACCTGACTAGGAAGTATCTTAAAACCTATGGATTGCTATGTCTCTGAAAGAGAATCAAGTGTGTGTACAGGGGCATAAACGCAGCAGTGATAGGATTGGAGAGGTTCGGTGAGCAAATGAAGACCCGTTGAAGTCATATTGCATGGTACCCATTCCACGGGTCTCAACTCTCCAGGTTTAAGGTATTCTTCCTTCAGCTAAAACATGCATGTGGAACCCAGAGTATGATCAACCGTGTGATCGGGAGACGTGTTCCAATATGTCTCAGTTTTCGTCCCCTGGTACTCGGGTGCAACATTCCAGACGCTTTACTAACACTCTCCCGACTTGGAGAGTCAGTGCCTTTAACCTCCTGTTTGGCCCAGTTTGCAATTTCTGCGGAAGATGTACAGGAATAGGCAGAACCAATGACAGACTAGCTGGAGGTGTCTGGACGGGCAAATTTAACTCTCATTTCCCACCAGGAAGAGGAATTAAACAAAGGCTCAGCGTGCCGTGCCGGAACCAGATTAGGGCCTGAAGCCATCCTGCGGGGTTGCGGCCAGCTCACGAGAAAGCGACTTGAAGAAAGGAGCTCAGGGGCACTGTAATTCACAAACCTGCAGAGTTATAAATGACAGCTATCGTCCAAAAATATACTGAAGTAAGGCTGCCAAGAGGACTTGAAAGCGGGGCAGAATTGCAGGAAACCGATTTCAGGAGGTAGACTGGAATTGCATTTAAAGCATAGGAGAAGAGGCAGAACGTCCACAATGATGCACTTGGCCAAAAAGGGCGTATGCGTTTTTTCCTGAATATATTCAGGAAAAAACGCATACGCCCTTTTTGGCCAACCAAGCAAGCTTGCAAAGGAAATCTGCACTACAATGAAGTCTCACTTCCCCCCGGTCAAAAGGGCCATCTGAAAAAAGTGTAAAATCCAGAAAGGCAGGACAGGCCATGGAGAACTGGGAGCCTTGTTATGCTGATGGGCGGGATGTAAATTGCCAACAGCCACTCCGGAGAAGTGTATGGTGTTTCCTGAAACAGCTAAAAAACAAAGCAACAGAGCCTAGGGCACTTCCACTTATGGTCCTATAGCTTAGGGAAATTAAAATCAAAAAGACACAGCCATCCCAAATGTTGGGACGGCTCTGTTTACAAGAACCTGGTTTACGGTACAAGTTCAATATCGCAGAAAGTGAAAAATGGATAAAGAAGTTGTGGTACTTACGTACAATGCAGTATCACTCAGCAATGAAATCTATGTCATCAGGCCCGTAGCAGCATAATGAGTGGATTCAGGTATGATGATTCTAACTGAAATAAGTCACACAGGAAAAGAAACATCATAAGATATCACTAATACATGGAATGTAAACTTGGCTACACAGGAACTGAATTCCAAAACAGAACAGGGTCTCAAATTTAGAAACCCAACTTATGCTTGCTTAAGGGGAAAGGTGAGTTGGGGTGCTGCATAAAACCAGAGATTGAAATGAGCACAGATAAAGTTCCTTAAGCCAAATATGGAATAGACAAGAGCTACTCCTTGCTCAACGAAATGGACTCAACACCCCATATTAAATGCCTAAGAGTGTACCTGACTAGGAAGTATCTTAAAACCTATGGATTGCTATGTCTCTGGAAGAGAATCAAGTGTGTGTACAGGGGCATAAACGCAGCAGTGATAGGATTGGAGAGGTTCGGTGAGCAAATGAAGACCCTTTGAAGTCATATTGCATGGTACCCATTCCACGGGTCTCAACTCTCCAGGTTTAAGGTATTCTTCCTTCAGCTAAAACATGCATGTGGAACCCAGAGTGTGATCAGCCGTGTGATCGGGAGACGTGTTCCAATATGTCTCAGTTTTCGTCCCCTGGTACTCGGGTGCAACATTCCAGACGCTTTACTAACACTCTCCCGACTTGGAGAGTCAGTGCCTTTAACCTCCTGTTTGGCCCAGTTTGCAATTTCTGCGGAAGATGAACAGGAATAGGCAGAACCAATGACAGACTAGCTGGAGGTGTCTGGACGGGCAAATTTAACTCTCATTTCCCACCAGGAAGAGGAATTAACCAAAGGCTCAGCGTGCCGTGCCGGAACCAGATTAGGGCCTGAAGCCATCCTGCGGGGTTGCGGCCAGCTCACGAGAAAGCGACTTGAAGAAAGGAGCTCAGGGGCACTGTAATTCACAAACCTGCAGAGTTATAAATGACAGCTATCGTCCAAAAATATACTGAAGTAAGGCTGCCAAGAGGACTTGAAAGCGGGGCAGAATTGCAGGAAACCGATTTCAGGAGGTAGACTGGAATTGCATTTAAAGCATAGGAAAAGAGGCAGAACGTCCACAATGATGCACTTGGCCAAAAAGGGCGTATGCGTTTTTTCCTGAATATATTCAGGAAAAAACGCATACGCCCTTTTTGGCCAACCAAGCAAGCTTGCAAAGGAAATCTGCACTACAATGAAGTCTCACTTCCCCCCGGTCAAAAGGGCCATCTGAAAAAAGTGTAAAATCCAGAAAGGCAGGACAGGCCATGGAGAACTGGGAGCCTTGTTATGCTGATGGGCGGGATGTAAATTGCCAACAGCCACTCGGGAGAAGTGTATGGTGTTTCCTGAAACATCTAAAAAACAAAGCAACAGAGCCTAGGGCACTTCCACTTATGGTCCTATAGCTTAGGGAAATTAAAATCAAAAGACACAGCCACCCCAAAGGTTGGGACGGCTCTGTTTACAAGAACCTGGTTTACGGTACAAGTTCAATATCGCAGAAAGTGAAAAATGGATAAAGAAGTTGTGGTACTTACGTACAATGCAGTATCACTCAGCAATGAAATCTATGTCATCAGGCCCGTAGCAGCATAATGAGTGGATTCAGGTACGATGATTCTAACTGAAATAAGTCACACAGAAAAAGAAACATCATAAGATATCACTAATACACGGAATGTAACCTTGGCTACACAGGAACTGAATTACAAACAGAACAGGGTCTCAAATTTAGAAAACCAACTTATGCTTGCTTAAGGGGAAAGGTGAGTTGGGGTGCTGCATAAAACCAGAGATTGAAATGAGCACAGATAAAGTTCCTTAAGCCAAATATGGAATAGACAAGAGCTACTCCTTGCTCAACGAAATGGACTCAACACCCCATATTAAATGCCTAAGAGTGTACCTGACTAGGAAGTATCTTAAAACCTATGGATTGCTATGTCTCTGAAAGAGAATCAAGTGTGTGTACAGGGGCATAAACGCAGCAGTGATAGGATTGGAGAGGTTCGGTGAGCAAATGAAGACCCTTTGAAGTCATATTGCATGGTACCCATTCCACGGGTCTCAACTCTCCAGGTTTAAGGTATTCTTCCTTCAGCTAAAACATGCATGTGGAACCCAGAGTATGATCAACCGTGTGATCGGGAGACGTGTTCCAATATGTCTCAGTTTTCGTCCCCTGGTACTCGGGTGCAACATTCCAGACGCTTTACTAACACTCTCCCGACTTGGAGAGTCAGTGCCTTTAACCTCCTGTTTGGCCCAGTTTGCAATTTCTGCGGAAGATGTACAGGAATAGGCAGAACCAATGACAGACTAGCTGGAGGTGTCTGGACGGGCAAATTTAACTCTCATTTCCCACCAGGAAGAGGAATTAACCAAAGGCTCAGCGTGCCGTGCCGGAACCAGATTAGGGCCTGAAGCCATCCTGCGGGGTTGCGGCCAGCTCACGAGAAAGCGACTTGAAGAAAGGAGCTCAGGGGCACTGTAATTCACAAACCTGCAGAGTTATAAATGACAGCTATCGTCCAAAAATATACTGAAGTAAGGCTGCCAAGAGGACTTGAAAGCGGGGCAGAATTGCAGGAAACCGATTTCAGGAGGTAGACTGGAATTGCATTTAAAGCATAGGAGAAGAGGCAGAACGTCCACAATGATGCACTTGGCCAAAAAGGGCGTATGCGTTTTTTCCTGAATATATTCAGGAAAAAACGCATACGCCCTTTTTGGCCAACCAAGCAAGCTTGCAAAGGAAATCTGCACTACAATGAAGTCTCACTTCCCCCCGGTCAAAAGGGCCATCTGAAAAAAGTGTAAAATCCAGAAAGGCAGGACAGGCCATGGAGAACTGGGAGCCTTGTTATGCTGATGGGCGGGATGTAAATTGCCAACAGCCACTCCGGAGAAGTGTATGGTGTTTCCTGAAACAGCTAAAAAACAAAGCAACAGAGCCTAGGGCACTTCCACTTATGGTCCTATAGCTTAGGGAAATTAAAATCAAAAAGACACAGCCATCCCAAATGTTGGGACGGCTCTGTTTACAAGAACCTGGTTTACGGTACAAGTTCAATATCGCAGAAAGTGAAAAATGGATAAAGAAGTTGTGGTACTTACGTACAATGCAGTATCACTCAGCAATGAAATCTATGTCATCAGGCCCGTAGCAGCATAATGAGTGGATTCAGGTATGATGATTCTAACTGAAATAAGTCACACAGGAAAAGAAACATCATAAGATATCACTAATACATGGAATGTAAACTTGGCTACACAGGAACTGAATTCCAAAACAGAACAGGGTCTCAAATTTAGAAACCCAACTTATGCTTGCTTAAGGGGAAAGGTGAGTTGGGGTGCTGCATAAAACCAGAGATTGAAATGAGCACAGATAAAGTTCCTTAAGCCAAATATGGAATAGACAAGAGCTACTCCTTGCTCAACGAAATGGACTCAACACCCCATATTAAATGCCTAAGAGTGTACCTGACTAGGAAGTATCTTAAAACCTATGGATTGCTATGTCTCTGGAAGAGAATCAAGTGTGTGTACAGGGGCATAAACGCAGCAGTGATAGGATTGGAGAGGTTCGGTGAGCAAATGAAGACCCTTTGAAGTCATATTGCATGGTACCCATTCCACGGGTCTCAACTCTCCAGGTTTAAGGTATTCTTCCTTCAGCTAAAACATGCATGTGGAACCCAGAGTGTGATCAGCCGTGTGATCGGGAGACGTGTTCCAATATGTCTCAGTTTTCGTCCCCTGGTACTCGGGTGCAACATTCCAGACGCTTTACTAACACTCTCCCGACTTGGAGAGTCAGTGCCTTTAACCTCCTGTTTGGCCCAGTTTGCAATTTCTGCGGAAGATGAACAGGAATAGGCAGAACCAATGACAGACTAGCTGGAGGTGTCTGGACGGGCAAATTTAACTCTCATTTCCCACCAGGAAGAGGAATTAACCAAAGGCTCAGCGTGCCGTGCCGGAACCAGATTAGGGCCTGAAGCCATCCTGCGGGGTTGCGGCCAGCTCACGAGAAAGCGACTTGAAGAAAGGAGCTCAGGGGCACTGTAATTCACAAACCTGCAGAGTTATAAATGACAGCTATCGTCCAAAAATATACTGAAGTAAGGCTGCCAAGAGGACTTGAAAGCGGGGCAGAATTGCAGGAAACCGATTTCAGGAGGTAGACTGGAATTGTATTTAAAGCATAGGAAAAGAGGCAGAACGTCCACAATGATGCACTTGGCCAAAAAGGGCGTATGCGTTTTTTCCTGAATATATTCAGGAAAAAACGCATACGCCCTTTTTGGCCAACCAAGCAAGCTTGCAAAGGAAATCTGCACTACAATGAAGTCTCACTTCCCCCCGGTCAAAAGGGCCATCTGAAAAAAGTGTAAAATCCAGAAAGGCAGGACAGGCCATGGAGAACTGGGAGCCTTGTTATGCTGATGGGCGGGATGTAAATTGCCAACAGCCACTCGGGAGAAGTGTATGGTGTTTCCTGAAACATCTAAAAAACAAAGCAACAGAGCCTAGGGCACTTCCACTTATGGTCCTATAGCTTAGGGAAATTAAAATCAAAAGACACAGCCACCCCAAAGGTTGGGACGGCTCTGTTTACAAGAACCTGGTTTACGGTACAAGTTCAATATCGCAGAAAGTGAAAAATGGATAAAGAAGTTGTGGTACTTACGTACAATGCAGTATCACTCAGCAATGAAATCTATGTCATCAGGCCCGTAGCAGCATAATGAGTGGATTCAGGTACGATGATTCTAACTGAAATAAGTCACACAGAAAAAGAAACATCATAAGATATCACTAATACACGGAATGTAACCTTGGCTACACAGGAACTGAATTACAAACAGAACAGGGTCTCAAATTTAGAAAACCAACTTATGCTTGCTTAAGGGGAAAGGTGAGTTGGGGTGCTGCATAAAACCAGAGATTGAAATGAGCACAGATAAAGTTCCTTAAGCCAAATATGGAATAGACAAGAGCTACTCCTTGCTCAACGAAATGGACTCAACACCCCATATTAAATGCCTAAGAGTGTACCTGACTAGGAAGTATCTTAAAACCTATGGATTGCTATGTCTCTGAAAGAGAATCAAGTGTGTGTACAGGGGCATAAACGCAGCAGTGATAGGATTGGAGAGGTTCGGTGAGCAAATGAAGACCCTTTGAAGTCATATTGCATGGTACCCATTCCACGGGTCTCAACTCTCCAGGTTTAAGGTATTCTTCCTTCAGCTAAAACATGCATGTGGAACCCAGAGTATGATCAACCGTGTGATCGGGAGACGTGTTCCAATATGTCTCAGTTTTCGTCCCCTGGTACTCGGGTGCAACATTCCAGACGCTTTACTAACACTCTCCCGACTTGGAGAGTCAGTGCCTTTAACCTCCTGTTTGGCCCAGTTTGCAATTTCTGCGGAAGATGTACAGGAATAGGGAGAACCAATGACAGACTAGCTGGAGGTGTCTGGACGGGCAAATTTAACTCTCATTTCCCACCAGGAAGAGGAATTAACCAAAGGCTCAGCGTGCCGTGCCGCAACCAGATTAGGGCCTGAAGCCATCCTGCGGTGTTGCGGCCAGCTCACGAGAAAGCGAGTTGAAGAAAGGAGCTCAGGGGCACTGTAATTCACAAACCTGCAGAGTTATAAATGACAGCTATCGTCCAAAAATATACTGAAGTAAGGCTGCCAAGAGGACTTGAAAGCGGGGCAGAATTGCAGGAAACCGATTTCAGGAGGTAGACTGGAATTGCATTTAAAGCATAGGAAAAGAGGCAGAACGTCCACAATGATGCACTTGGCCAAAAAGGGCGTATGCGTTTTTTCCTGAATATATTCAGGAAAAAACGCATACGCCCTTTTTGGCCAACCAAGCAAGCTTGCAAAGGAAATCTGCACTACAATGAAGTCTCACTTCCCCCCGGTCAAAAGGGCCATCTGAAAAAAGTGTAAAATCCAGAAAGGCAGGACAGGCCATGGAGAACTGGGAGCCTTGTTATGCTGATGGGCGGGATGTAAATTGCCAACAGCCACTCCGGAGAAGTGTATGGTGTTTCCTGAAACAGCTAAAAAACAAAGCAACAGAGCCTAGGGCACTTCCACTTATGGTCCTATAGCTTAGGGAAATTAAAATCAAAAAGACACAGCCACCCCAAAGGTTGGGACGGCTCTGTTTACAAGAACCTGGTTTACGGTACAAGTTCAATATCGCAGAAAGTGAAAAATGGATAAAGAAGTTGTGGTACTTACGTACAATGCAGTATCACTCAGCAATGAAATCTATGTCATCAGGCCCGTAGCAGCATAATGAGTGGATTCAGGTACGATGATTCTAACTGAAATAAGTCACACAGGAAAAGAAACATCATAAGGTATCACTAATACACGGAATGTAACCTTGGCTACACAGGAACTGAATTACAAAACAGAACAGGGTCTCAAATTTAGAAAACCAACTTATGCTTGCTTAAGGGGAAAGGTGAGTTGGGGTGCTGCATAAAACCAGAGATTGAAATGAGCACAGATAAAGTTCCTTAAGCCAAATATGGAATAGACAAGAGCTACTCCTTGCTCAACGAAATGGACTCAACACCCCATATTAAATGCCTAAGAGTGTACCTGACTAGGAAGTATCTTAAGACCTATGGATTGCTATGTCTCTGAAAGAGAATCAAGTGTGTGTACAGGGGCATAAACGCAGCAGTGATAGGATTGGAGAGGTTCGGTGAGCAAATGAAGACCCTTTGAAGTCATATTGCATGGTACCCATTCCACGGGTCTCAACTCTCCAGGTTTAAGGTATTCTTCCTTCAGCTAAAACATGCATGTGGAACCCAGAGTATGATCAACCGTGTGATCGGGAGACGTGTTCCAATATGTCTCAGTTTTCGTCCCCTGGTACTCGGGTGCAACATTCCAGACGCTTTACTAACACTCTCCCGACTTGGAGAGTCAGTGCCTTTAACCTCCTGTTTGGCCCAGTTTGCAATTTCTGCGGAAGATGAACAGGAATAGGCAGAACCAATGACAGACTAGCTGGAGGTGTCTGGACGGGCAAATTTAACTCTCATTTCCCACCAGGAAGAGGAATTAACCAAAGGCTCAGCGTGCCGTGCCGGAACCAGATTAGGGCCTGAAGCCATCCTGCGGGGTTGCGGCCAGCTCACGAGAAAGCGACTTGAAGAAAGGAGCTCAGGGGCACTGTAATTCACAAACCTGCAGAGTTATAAATGACAGCTATCGTCCAAAAATATACTGAAGTAAGGCTGCCAAGAGGACTTGAAAGCGGGGCAGAATTGCAGGAAACCGATTTCAGGAGGTAGACTGGAATTGCATTTAAAGCATAGGAGAAGAGGCAGAACGTCCACAATGATGCACTTGGCCAAAAAGGGCGTATGCGTTTTTTCCTGAATATATTCAGGAAAAAACGCATACGCCCTTTTTGGCCAACCAAGCAAGCTTGCAAAGGAAATCTGCACTACAATGAAGTCTCACTTCCCCCCGGTCTAAAGGGCCATCTGAAAAAAGTGTAAAATCCAGAAAGGCAGGACAGGCCATGGAGAACTGGGAGCCTTGTTATGCTGATGGGCGGGATGTAAATTGCCAACAGCCACTCGGGAGAAGTGTATGGTGTTTCCTGAAACATCTAAAAAACAAAGCAACAGAGCCTAGGGCACTTCCACTTATGGTCCTATAGCTTAGGGAAATTAAAATCAAAAGACACAGCCACCCCAAAGGTTGGGACGGCTCTGTTCACAAGAACCTGGTTTACGGTACAAGTTCAATATCGCAGAAAGTGAAAAATGGATAAAGAAGTTGTGGTACTTACGTACAATGCAGTATCACTCAGCAATGAAATCTATGTCATCAGGCCCGTAGCAGCATAATGAGTGGATTCAGGTACGATGATTCTAACTGAAATAAGTCACACAGAAAAAGAAACATCATAAGATATCACTAATACACGGAATGTAACCTTGGCTACACAGGAACTGAATTACAAACAGAACAGGGTCTCAAATTTAGAAAACCAACTTATGCTTGCTTAAGGGGAAAGGTGAGTTGGGGTGCTGCATAAAACCAGAGATTGAAATGAGCACAGATAAAGTTCCTTAAGCCAAATATGGAATAGACAAGAGCTACTCCTTGCTCAACGAAATGGACTCAACACCCCATATTAAATGCCTAAGAGTGTACCTGACTAGGAAGTATCTTAAAACCTATGGATTGCTATGTCTCTGAAAGAGAATCAAGTGTGTGTACAGGGGCATAAACGCAGCAGTGATAGGATTGGAGAGGTTCGGTGAGCAAATGAAGACCCTTTGAAGTCATATTGCATGGTACCCATTCCACGGGTCTCAACTCTCCAGGTTTAAGGTATTCTTCCTTCAGCTAAAACATGCATGTGGAACCCAGAGTATGATCAACCGTGTGATCGGGAGACGTGTTCCAATATGTCTCAGTTTTCGTCCCCTGGTACTCGGGTGCAACATTCCAGACGCTTTACTAACACTCTCCCGACTTGGAGAGTCAGTGCCTTTAACCTCCTGTTTGGCCCAGTTTGCAATTTCTGCGGAAGATGAACAGGAATAGGGAGAACCAATGACAGACTAGCTGGAGGTGTCTGGACGGGCAAATTTAACTCTCATTTCCCACCAGGAAGAGGAATTAACCAAAGGCTCAGCGTGCCGTGCCGGAACCAGATTAGGGCCTGAAGCCATCCTGCGGTGTTGCGGCCAGCTCACGAGAAAGCGAGTTGAAGAAAGGAGCTCAGGGGCACTGTAATTCACAAACCTGCAGAGTTATAAATGACAGCTATCGTCCAAAAATATACTGAAGTAAGGCTGCCAAGAGGACTTGAAAGCGGGGCAGAATTGCAGGAAACCGATTTCAGGAGGTAGACTGGAATTGCATTTAAAGCATAGGAAAAGAGGCAGAACGTCCACAATGATGCACTTGGCCAAAAAGGGCGTATGCGTTTTTTCCTGAATATATTCAGGAAAATACGCATACGCCCTTTTTGGCCAACCAAGCAAGCTTGCAAAGGAAATCTGCACTACAATGAAGTCTCACTTCCCCCCGGTCAAAAGGGCCATCTGAAAAAAGTGTAAAATCCAGAAAGGCAGGACAGGCCATGGAGAACTGGGAGCCTTGTTATGCTGATGGGCGGGATGTAAATTGCCAACAGCCACTCCGGAGAAGTGTATGGTGTTTCCTGAAACAGCTAAAAAACAAAGCAACAGAGCCTAGGGCACTTCCACTTATGGTCCTATAGCTTAGGGAAATTAAAATCAAAAAGACACAGCCACCCCAAAGGTTGGGACGGCTCTGTTTACAAGAACCTGGTTTACGGTACAAGTTCAATATCGCAGAAAGTGAAAAATGGATAAAGAAGTTGTGGTACTTACGTACAATGCAGTATCACTCAGCAATGAAATCTATGTCATCAGGCCCGTAGCAGCATAATGAGTGGATTCAGGTACGATGATTCTAACTGAAATAAGTCACACAGGAAAAGAAACATCATAAGGTATCACTAATACACGGAATGTAACCTTGGCTACACAGGAACTGAATTACAAAACAGAACAGGGTCTCAAATTTAGAAAACCAACTTATGCTTGCTTAAGGGGAAAGGTGAGTTGGGGTGCTGCATAAAACCAGAGATTGAAATGAGCACAGATAAAGTTCCTTAAGCCAAATATGGAATAGACAAGAGCTACTCCTTGCTCAACGAAATGGACTCAACACCCCATATTAAATGCCTAAGAGTGTACCTGACTAGGAAGTATCTTAAGACCTATGGATTGCTATGTCTCTGAAAGAGAATCAAGTGTGTGTACAGGGGCATAAACGCAGCAGTGATAGGATTGGAGAGGTTCGGTGAGCAAATGAAGACCCTTTGAAGTCATATTGCATGGTACCCATTCCACGGGTCTCAACTCTCCAGGTTTAAGGTATTCTTCCTTCAGCTAAAACATGCATGTGGAACCCAGAGTATGATCAACCGTGTGATCGGGAGACGTGTTCCAATATGTCTCAGTTTTCGTCCCCTGGTACTCGGGTGCAACATTCCAGACGCTTTACTAACACTCTCCCGACTTGGAGAGTCAGTGCCTTTAACCTCCTGTTTGGCCCAGTTTGCAATTTCTGCGGAAGATGAACAGGAATAGGCAGAACCAATGACAGACTAGCTGGAGGTGTCTGGACGGGCAAATTTAACTCTCATTTCCCACCAGGAAGAGGAATTAACCAAAGGCTCAGCGTGCCGTGCCGGAACCAGATTAGGGCCTGAAGCCATCCTGCGGGGTTGCGGCCAGCTCACGAGAAAGCGAGTTGAAGAAAGGAGCTCAGGGGCACTGTAATTCACAAACCTGCAGAGTTATAAATGACAGCTATCGTCCAAAAATATACTGAAGTAAGGCTGCCAAGAGGACTTGAAAGCGGGGCAGAATTGCAGGAAACCGATTTCAGGAGGTAGACTGGAATTGCATTGAAAGCATAGGAAAAGAGGCAGAACGTCCACAATGATGCACTTGGCCAAAAAGGGCGTATGCGTTTTTTCCTGAATATATTCAGGAAAATACGCATACGCCCTTTTTGGCCAACCAAGCAAGCTTGCAAAGGAAATCTGCACTACAATGAAGTCTCACTTCCCCCCGGTCAAAAGGGCCATCTGAAAAAAGTGTAAAATCCAGAAAGGCAGGACAGGCCATGGAGAACTGGGAGCCTTGTTATGCTGATGGGCGGGATGTAAATTGCCAACAGCCACTCGGGAGAAGTGTATGGTGTTTCCTGAAACATCTAAAAAACAAAGCAACAGAGCCTAGGGCACTTCCACTTATGGTCCTATAGCTTAGGGAAATTAAAATCAAAAGACACAGCCACCCCAAAGGTTGGGACGGCTCTGTTTACAAGAACCTGGTTTACGGTACAAGTTCAATATCGCAGAAAGTGAAAAATGGATAAAGAAGTTGTGGTACTTACGTACAATGCAGTATCACTCAGCAATGAAATCTATGTCATCAGGCCCGTAGCAGCATAATGAGTGGATTCAGGTACGATGATTCTAACTGAAATAAGTCACACAGAAAAAGAAACATCATAAGATATCACTAATACACGGAATGTAAACTTGGCTACAAAGGAACTGAATTACAAAACAGAACAGGGTCTCAAATTTAGAAAACCAACTTATGCTTGCTTAAGGGGAAAGGTGAGTTGGGGTGCTGCATAAAACCAGAGATTGAAATGAGCACAGATAAAGTTCCTTAAGCCAAATATGGAATAGACAAGAGCTACTCCTTGCTCAACGAAATGGACTCAACACCCCATATTAAATGCCTAAGAGTGTACCTGACTAGGAAGTATCTTAAAACCTATGGATTGCTATGTCTCTGAAAGAGAATCAAGTGTGTGTACAGGGGCATAAACGCAGCAGTGATAGGATTGGAGAGGTTCGGTGAGCAAATGAAGACCCTTTGAAGTCATATTGCATGGTACCCATTCCACGGGTCTCAACTCTCCAGGTTTAAGGTATTCTTCCTTCAGCTAAAACATGCATGTGGAACCCAGAGTATGATCAACCGTGTGATCGGGAGACGTGTTCCAATATGTCTCAGTTTTCGTCCCCTGGTACTCGGGTGCAACATTCCAGACGCTTTACTAACACTCTCCCGACTTGGAGAGTCAGTGCCTTTAACCTCCTGTTTGGCCCAGTTTGCAATTTCTGCGGAAGATGAACAGGAATAGGCAGAACCAATGACAGACTAGCTGGAGGTGTCTGGACGGGCAAATTTAACTCTCATTTCCCACCAGGAAGAGGAATTAACCAAAGGCTCAGCGTGCCGTGCCGGAACCAGATTAGGGCCTGAAGCCATCCTGCGGGGTTGCGGCCAGCTCACGAGAAAGCGACTTGAAGAAAGGAGCTCAGGGGCACTGTAATTCACAAACCTGCAGAGTTATAAATGACAGCTATCGTCCAAAAATATACTGAAGTAAGGCTGCCAAGAGGACTTGAAAGCGGGGCAGAATTGCAGGAAACCGATTTCAGGAGGTAGACTGGAATTGCATTTAAAGCATAGGAGAAGAGGCAGAACGTCCACAATGATGCACTTGGCCAAAAAGGGCGTATGCGTTTTTTCCTGAATATATTCAGGAAAAAACGCATACGCCCTTTTTGGCCAACCAAGCAAGCTTGCAAAGGAAATCTGCACTACAATGAAGTCTCACTTCCCCCCGGTCTAAAGGGCCATCTGAAAAAAGTGTAAAATCCAGAAAGGCAGGACAGGCCATGGAGAACTGGGAGCCTTGTTATGCTGATGGGCGGGATGTAAATTGCCAACAGCCACTCCGGAGAAGTGTATGGTGTTTCCTGAAACAGCTAAAAAACAAAGCAACAGAGCCTAGGGCACTTCCACTTATGGTCCTATAGCTTAGGGAAATTAAAATCAAAAAGACACAGCCATCCCAAATGTTGGGACGGCTCTGTTTACAAGAACCTGGTTTACGGTACAAGTTCAATATCGCAGAAAGTGAAAAATGGATAAAGAAGTTGTGGTACTTACGTACAATGCAGTATCACTCAGCAATGAAATCTATGTCATCAGGCCCGTAGCAGCATAATGAGTGGATTCAGGTATGATGATTCTAACTGAAATAAGTCACACAGGAAAAGAAACATCATAAGATATCACTAATACATGGAATGTAAACTTGGCTACACAGGAACTGAATTCCAAAACAGAACAGGGTCTCAAATTTAGAAACCCAACTTATGCTTGCTTAAGGGGAAAGGTGAGTTGGGGTGCTGCATAAAACCAGAGATTGAAATGAGCACAGATAAAGTTCCTTAAGCCAAATATGGAATAGACAAGAGCTACTCCTTGCTCAACGAAATGGACTCAACACCCCATATTAAATGCCTAAGAGTGTACCTGACTAGGAAGTATCTTAAAACCTATGGATTGCTATGTCTCTGGAAGAGAATCAAGTGTGTGTACAGGGGCATAAACGCAGCAGTGATAGGATTGGAGAGGTTCGGTGAGCAAATGAAGACCCTTTGAAGTCATATTGCATGGTACCCATTCCACGGGTCTCAACTCTCCAGGTTTAAGGTATTCTTCCTTCAGCTAAAACATGCATGTGGAACCCAGAGTGTGATCAGCCGTGTGATCGGGAGACGTGTTCCAATATGTCTCAGTTTTCGTCCCCTGGTACTCGGGTGCAACATTCCAGACGCTTTACTAACACTCTCCCGACTTGGAGAGTCAGTGCCTTTAACCTCCTGTTTGGCCCAGTTTGCAATTTCTGCGGAAGATGAACAGGAATAGGCAGAACCAATGACAGACTAGCTGGAGGTGTCTGGACGGGCAAATTTAACTCTCATTTCCCACCAGGAAGAGGAATTAACCAAAGGCTCAGCGTGCCGTGCCGGAACCAGATTAGGGCCTGAAGCCATCCTGCGGTGTTGCGGCCAGCTCACGAGAAAGCGAGTTGAAGAAAGGAGCTCAGGGGCACTGTAATTCACAAACCTGCAGAGTTATAAATGACAGCTATCGTCCAAAAATATACTGAAGTAAGGCTGCCAAGAGGACTTGAAAGCGGGGCAGAATTGCAGGAAACCGATTTCAGGAGGTAGACTGGAATTGCATTTAAAGCATAGGAAAAGAGGCAGAACGTCCACAATGATGCACTTGGCCAAAAAGGGCGTATGCGTTTTTTCCTCAGGAAAAAACGCATACGCCCTTTTTGGCCAACCAAGCAAGCTTGCAAAGGAAATCTGCACTACAATGAAGTCTCACTTCCCCCCGGTCAAAAGGGCCATCTGAAAAAAGTGTAAAATCCAGAAAGGCAGGACAGGCCATGGAGAACTGGGAGCCTTGTTATGCTGATGGGCGGGATGTAAATTGCCAACAGCCACTCGGGAGAAGTGTATGGTGTTTCCTGAAACATCTAAAAAACAAAGCAACAGAGCCTAGGGCACTTCCACTTATGGTCCTATAGCTTAGGGAAATTAAAATCAAAAGACACAGCCACCCCAAAGGTTGGGACGGCTCTGTTTACAAGAACCTGGTTTACGGTACAAGTTCAATATCGCAGAAAGTGAAAAATGGATAAAGAAGTTGTGGTACTTACGTACAATGCAGTATCACTCAGCAATGAAATCTATGTCATCAGGCCCGTAGCAGCATAATGAGTGGATTCAGGTACGATGATTCTAACTGAAATAAGTCACACAGAAAAAGAAACATCATAAGATATCACTAATACACGGAATGTAAACTTGGCTACAAAGGAACTGAATTACAAAACAGAACAGGGTCTCAAATTTAGAAAACCAACTTATGCTTGCTTAAGGGGAAAGGTGAGTTGGGGTGCTGCATAAAACCAGAGATTGAAATGAGCACAGATAAAGTTCCTTAAGCCAAATATGGAATAGACAAGAGCTACTCCTTGCTCAACGAAATGGACTCAACACCCCATATTAAATGCCTAAGAGTGTACCTGACTAGGAAGTATCTTAAAACCTATGGATTGCTATGTCTCTGAAAGAGAATCAAGTGTGTGTACAGGGGCATAAACGCAGCAGTGATAGGATTGGAGAGGTTCGGTGAGCAAATGAAGACCCTTTGAAGTCATATTGCATGGTACCCATTCCACGGGTCTCAACTCTCCAGGTTTAAGGTATTCTTCCTTCAGCTAAAACATGCATGTGGAACCCAGAGTATGATCAACCGTGTGATCGGGAGACGTGTTCCAATATGTCTCAGTTTTCGTCCCCTGGTACTCGGGTGCAACATTCCAGACGCTTTACTAACACTCTCCCGACTTGGAGAGTCAGTGCCTTTAACCTCCTGTTTGGCCCAGTTTGCAATTTCTGCGGAAGATGAACAGGAATAGGCAGAACCAATGACAGACTAGCTGGAGGTGTGTGGACGGGCAAATTTAACTCTCATTTCCCACCAGGAAGAGGAATTAACCAAAGGCTCAGCGTGCCGTGCCGGAACCAGATTAGGGCCTGAAGCCATCCTGCGGGGTTGCGGCCAGCTCACGAGAAAGCGACTTGAAGAAAGGAGCTCAGGGGCACTGTAATTCACAAACCTGCAGAGTTATAAATGACAGCTATCGTCCAAAAATATACTGAAGTAAGGCTGCCAAGAGGACTTGAAAGCGGGGCAGAATTGCAGGAAACCGATTTCAGGAGGTAGACTGGAATTGCATTTAAAGCATAGGAGAAGAGGCAGAACGTCCACAATGATGCACTTGGCCAAAAAGGGCGTATGCGTTTTTTCCTGAATATATTCAGGAAAAAACGCATACGCCCTTTTTGGCCAACCAAGCAAGCTTGCAAAGGAAATCTGCACTACAATGAAGTCTCACTTCCCCCCGGTCTAAAGGGCCATCTGAAAAAAGTGTAAAATCCAGAAAGGCAGGACAGGCCATGGAGAACTGGGAGCCTTGTTATGCTGATGGGCGGGATGTAAATTGCCAACAGCCACTCCGGAGAAGTGTATGGTGTTTCCTGAAACAGCTAAAAAACAAAGCAACAGAGCCTAGGGCACTTCCACTTATGGTCCTATAGCTTAGGGAAATTAAAATCAAAAAGACACAGCCATCCCAAATGTTGGGACGGCTCTGTTTACAAGAACCTGGTTTACGGTACAAGTTCAATATCGCAGAAAGTGAAAAATGGATAAAGAAGTTGTGGTACTTACGTACAATGCAGTATCACTCAGCAATGAAATCTATGTCATCAGGCCCGTAGCAGCATAATGAGTGGATTCAGGTATGATGATTCTAACTGAAATAAGTCACACAGGAAAAGAAACATCATAAGATATCACTAATACATGGAATGTAAACTTGGCTACACAGGAACTGAATTCCAAAACAGAACAGGGTCTCAAATTTAGAAACCCAACTTATGCTTGCTTAAGGGGAAAGGTGAGTTGGGGTGCTGCATAAAACCAGAGATTGAAATGAGCACAGATAAAGTTCCTTAAGCCAAATATGGAATAGACAAGAGCTACTCCTTGCTCAACGAAATGGACTCAACACCCCATATTAAATGCCTAAGAGTGTACCTGACTAGGAAGTATCTTAAAACCTATGGATTGCTATGTCTCTGGAAGAGAATCAAGTGTGTGTACAGGGGCATAAACGCAGCAGTGATAGGATTGGAGAGGTTCGGTGAGCAAATGAAGACCCTTTGAAGTCATATTGCATGGTACCCATTCCACGGGTCTCAACTCTCCAGGTTTAAGGTATTCTTCCTTCAGCTAAAACATGCATGTGGAACCCAGAGTGTGATCAGCCGTGTGATCGGGAGACGTGTTCCAATATGTCTCAGTTTTCGTCCCCTGGTACTCGGGTGCAACATTCCAGACGCTTTACTAACACTCTCCCGACTTGGAGAGTCAGTGCCTTTAACCTCCTGTTTGGCCCAGTTTGCAATTTCTGCGGAAGATGAACAGGAATAGGCAGAACCAATGACAGACTAGCTGGAGGTGTCTGGACGGGCAAATTTAACTCTCATTTCCCACCAGGAAGAGGAATTAACCAAAGGCTCAGCGTGCCGTGCCGGAACCAGATTAGGGCCTGAAGCCATCCTGCGGTGTTGCGGCCAGCTCACGAGAAAGCGAGTTGAAGAAAGGAGCTCAGGGGCACTGTAATTCACAAACCTGCAGAGTTATAAATGACAGCTATCGTCCAAAAATATACTGAAGTAAGGCTGCCAAGAGGACTTGAAAGCGGGGCAGAATTGCAGGAAACCGATTTCAGGAGGTAGACTGGAATTGCATTTAAAGCATAGGAAAAGAGGCAGAACGTCCACAATGATGCACTTGGCCAAAAAGGGCGTATGCGTTTTTTCCTCAGGAAAAAACGCATACGCCCTTTTTGGCCAACCAAGCAAGCTTGCAAAGGAAATCTGCACTACAATGAAGTCTCACTTCCCCCCGGTCAAAAGGGCCATCTGAAAAAAGTGTAAAATCCAGAAAGGCAGGACAGGCCATGGAGAACTGGGAGCCTTGTTATGCTGATGGGCGGGATGTCAATTGCCAACAGCCACTCGGGAGAAGTGTATGGTGTTTCCTGAAACATCTAAAAAACAAAGCAACAGAGCCTAGGGCACTTCCACTTATGGTCCTATAGCTTAGGGAAATTAAAATCAAAAGACACAGCCACCCCAAAGGTTGGGACGGCTCTGTTTACAAGAACCTGGTTTACGGTACAAGTTCAATATCGCAGAAAGTGAAAAATGGATAAAGAAGTTGTGGTACTTACGTACAATGCAGTATCACTCAGCAATGAAATCTATGTCATCAGGCCCGTAGCAGCATAATGAGTGGATTCAGGTATGATGATTCTAACTGAAATAAGTCACACAGGAAAAGAAACATCATAAGATATCACTAATACACGGAATGTAAACTTGGCTACACAGGAACTGAATTACAAAACAGAACAGGGTCTCAAATTTAGAAAACCAACTTATGCTTGCTTAAGGGGAAAGGTGAGTTGGGGTGCTGCATAAAACCAGAGATTGAAATGAGCACAGATAAAGTTCCTTAAGCCAAATATGGAATAGACAAGAGCTACTCCTTGCTCAACGAAATGGACTCAACACCCCATATTAAATGCCTAAGAGTGTACCTGACTAGGAAGTATCTTAAAACCTATGGATTGCTATGTCTCTGGAAGAGAATCAAGTGTGTGTACAGGGGCATAAACGCAGCAGTGATAGGATTGGAGAGGTTCGGTGAGCAAATGAAGACCCTTTGAAGTCATATTGCATGGTACCCATTCCACGGGTCTCAACTCTCCAGGTTTAAGGTATTCTTCCTTCAGCTAAAACATGCATGTGGAACCCAGAGTATGATCAACCGTGTGATCGGGAGACGTGTTCCAATATGTCTCAGTTTTCGTCCCCTGGTACTCGGGTGCAACATTCCAGACGCTTTACTAACACTCTCCCGACTTGGAGAGTCAGTGCCTTTAACCTCCTGTTTGGCCCAGTTTGCAATTTCTGCGGAAGATGAACAGGAATAGGCAGAACCAATGACAGACTAGCTGGAGGTGTCTGGACGGGCAAATTTAACTCTCATTTCCCACCAGGAAGAGGAATTAACCAAAGGCTCAGCGTGCCGTGCCGGAACCAGATTAGGGCCTGAAGCCATCCTGCGGTGTTGCGGCCAGCTCACGAGAAAGCGAGTTGAAGAAAGGAGCTCAGGGGCACTGTAATTCACAAACCTGCAGAGTTATAAATGACAGCTATCGTCCAAAAATATACTGAAGTAAGGCTGCCAAGAGGACTTGAAAGCGGGGCAGAATTGCAGGAAACCGATTTCAGGAGGTAGACTGGAATTGCATTTAAAGCATAGGAAAAGAGGCAGAACGTCCACAATGATGCACTTGGCCAAAAAGGGCGTATGCGTTTTTTCCTGAATATATTCAGGAAAAAACGCATACGCCCTTTTTGGCCAACCAAGCAAGCTTGCAAAGGAAATCTGCACTACAATGAAGTCTCACTTCCCCCCGGTCAAAAGGGCCATCTGAAAAAAGTGTAAAATCCAGAAAGGCAGGACAGGCCATGGAGAACTGGGAGCCTTGTTATGCTGATGGGCGGGATGTCAATTGCCAACAGCCACTCGGGAGAAGTGTATGGTGTTTCCTGAAACATCTAAAAAACAAAGCAACAGAGCCTAGGGCACTTCCACTTATGGTCCTATAGCTTAGGGAAATTAAAATCAAAAGACACAGCCACCCCAAAGGTTGGGACGGCTCTGTTTACAAGAACCTGGTTTACGGTACAAGTTCAATATCGCAGAAAGTGAAAAATGGATAAAGAAGTTGTGGTACTTACGTACAATGCAGTATCACTCAGCAATGAAATCTATGTCATCAGGCCCGTAGCAGCATAATGAGTGGATTCAGGTATGATGATTCTAACTGAAATAAGTCACACAGGAAAAGAAACATCATAAGATATCACTAATACACGGAATGTAAACTTGGCTACACAGGAACTGAATTACAAAACAGAACAGGGTCTCAAATTTAGAAAACCAACTTATGCTTGCTTAAGGGGAAAGGTGAGTTGGGGTGCTGCATAAAACCAGAGATTGAAATGAGCACAGATAAAGTTCCTTAAGCCAAATATGGAATAGACAAGAGCTACTCCTTGCTCAACGAAATGGACTCAACACCCCATATTAAATGCCTAAGAGTGTACCTGACTAGGAAGTATCTTAAAACCTATGGATTGCTATGTCTCTGGAAGAGAATCAAGTGTGTGTACAGGGGCATAAACGCAGCAGTGATAGGATTGGAGAGGTTCGGTGAGCAAATGAAGACCCTTTGAAGTCATATTGCATGGTACCCATTCCACGGGTCTCAACTCTCCAGGTTTAAGGTATTCTTCCTTCAGCTAAAACATGCATGTGGAACCCAGAGTATGATCAACCGTGTGATCGGGAGACGTGTTCCAATATGTCTCAGTTTTCGTCCCCTGGTACTCGGGTGCAACATTCCAGACGCTTTACTAACACTCTCCCGACTTGGAGAGTCAGTGCCTTTAACCTCCTGTTTGGCCCAGTTTGCAATTTCTGCGGAAGATGAACAGGAATAGGGAGAACCAATGACAGACTAGCTGGAGGTGTGTGGACGGGCAAATTTAACTCTCATTTCCCACCAGGAAGAGGAATTAACCAAAGGCTCAGCGTGCCGTGCCGGAACCAGATTAGGGCCTGAAGCCATCCTGCGGTGTTGCGGCCAGCTCACGAGAAAGCGAGTTGAAGAAAGGAGCTCAGGGGCACAGAAATTCACAAACCTGCAGAGTTATAAATGACAGCTATCGTCCAAAAATATACTGAAGTAAGGCTGCCAAGAGGACTTGAAAGCGGGGCAGAATTGCAGGAAACCGATTTCAGGAGGTAGACTGGAATTGCATTTAAAGCATAGGAAAAGAGGCAGAACGTCCACAATGATGCACTTGGCCAAAAAGGGCGTATGCGTTTTTTCCTGAATATATTCAGGAAAAAACGCATACGCCCTTTTTGGCCAACCAAGCAAGCTTGCAAAGGAAATCTGCACTACAATGAAGTCTCACTTCCCCCCGGTCAAAAGGGCCATCTGAAAAAAGTGTAAAATCCAGAAAGGCAGGACAGGCCATGGAGAACTGGGAGCCTTGTTATGCTGATGGGCGGGATGTCAATTGCCAACAGCCACTCCGGAGAAGTGTATGGTGTTTCCTGAAACAGCTAAAAAACAAAGCAACAGAGCCTAGGGCACTTCCACTTATGGTCCTATAGCTTAGGGAAATTAAAATCAAAAAGACACAGCCACCCCAAAGGTTGGGACGGCTCTGTTTATAAGAACCTGGTTTACGGTACAAGTTCAATATCGCAGAAAGTGAAAAATGGATAAAGAAGTTGTGGTACTTACGTACAATGCAGTATCACTCAGCAATGAAATCTATGTCATCAGGCCCGTAGCAGCATAATGAGTGGATTCAGGTATGATGATTCTAACTGAAATAAGTCACACAGGAAAAGAAACATCATAAGATATCACTAATACACGGAATGTAAACTTGGCTACACAGGAACTGAATTACAAAACAGAACAGGGTCTCAAATTTAGAAACCCAACTTATGCTTGCTTAAGGGGAAAGGTGAGTTGGGGTGCTGCATAAAACCAGAGATTGAAATGAGCACAGATAAAGTTCCTTAAGCCAAATATGGAATAGACAAGAGCTACTCCTTGCTCAACGAAATGGACTCAACACCCCATATTAAATGCCTAAGAGTGTACCTGACTAGGAAGTATCTTAAAACCTATGGATTGCTATGTCTCTGAAAGAGAATCAAGTGTGTGTACAGGGGCATAAACGCAGCAGTGATAGGATTGGAGAGGTTCGGTGAGCAAATGAAGACCCTTTGAAGTCATATTGCATGGTACCCATTCCACGGGTCTCAACTCTCCAGGTTTAAGGTATTCTTCCTTCAGCTAAAACATGCATGTGGAACCCAGAGTATGATCAACCGTGTGATCGGGAGACGTGTTCCAATATGTCTCAGTTTTCGTCCCCTGGTACTCGGGTGCAACATTCCAGACGCTTTACTAACACTCTCCCGACTTGGAGAGTCAGTGCCTTTAACCTCCTGTTTGGCCCAGTTTGCAATTTCTGCGGAAGATGAACAGGAATAGGGAGAACCAATGACAGACTAGCTGGAGGTGTCTGGACGGGCAAATTTAACTCTCATTTCCCACCAGGAAGAGGAATTAACCAAAGGCTCAGCGTGCCGTGCTGGAACCAGATTAGGGCCTGAACCCATCCTGCGGGGTTGCGGCCAGCTCATGAGAAAGCGACTTGAAGAAAGGAGCTCAGGGGCACTGTAATTCACAAACCTGCAGAGTTATAAATGACAGCTATCGTCCAAAAATATACTGAAGTAAGGCTGCCAAGAGGACTTGAAAGCGGGGCAGAATTGCAGGAAACCGATTTCAGGAGGTAGACTGGAATTGCATTTAAAGCATAGGAAAAGAGGCAGAACTTCCACAATGATGCACTTGGCCAAAAAGGGCGTATGCGTTTTTTCCTGAATATATTCAGGAAAAAACGCATACGCACTTTTTGGCCAACCAAGCAAGCTTGCAAAGGAAATCTGCACTACAATGAAGTCTCACTTCCCCCCGGTCAAAAGGGCCATCTGAAAAAAGTGTAAAATCCAGAAAGGCAGGACAGGCCATGGAGAACTGGGAGCCTTGTTATGCTGATGGGCGGGATGTAAATTGCCAACAGCCACTCGGGAGAAGTGTATGGTGTTTCCTGAAACATCTAAAAAACAAAGCAACAGAGCCTAGGGCACTTCCACTTATGGTCCTATAGCTTAGGGAAATTAAAATCAAAAGACACAGCCACCCCAAAGGTTGGGACGGCTCTGTTTACAAGAACCTGGTTTACGGTACAAGTTCAATATCGCAGAAAGTGAAAAATGGATAAAGAAGTTGTGGTACTTACGTACAATGCAGTATCACTCAGCAATGAAATCTATGTCATCAGGCCCGTAGCAGCATAATGAGTGGATTCAGGTACGGTGATTCTAACTGAAATAAGTCACACAGAAAAAGAAACATCATAAGATATCACTAATACACGGAATGTAAACTTGGCTACACAGGAACTGAATTACAAAACAGAACAGGGTCTCAAATTTAGAAACCCAACTTATGCTTGCTTAAGGGGAAAGGTGAGTTGGGGTGCTGCATAAAACCAGAGATTGAAATGAGCACAGATAAAGTTCCTTAAGCCAAATATGGAATAGACAAGAGCTACTCCTTGCTCAACGAAATGGACTCAACACCCCATATTAAATGCCTAAGAGTGTACCTGACTAGGAAGTATCTTAAAACCTATGGATTGCTATGTCTCTGGAAGAGAATCAAGTGTGTGTACAGGGGCATAAACACAGCAGTGATAGGATTGGAGAGGTTCGGTGAGCAAATGAAGACCCTTTGAAGTCATATTGCATGGTACCCATTCCACGGGTCTCAACTCTCCAGGTTTAAGGTATTCTTCCTTCAGCTAAAACATGCATGTGGAACCCAGAGTATGATCAACCGTGTGATCGGGAGACGTGTTCCAATATGTCTCAGTTTTCGTCCCCTGGTACTCGGGTGCAACATTCCAGACGCTTTACTAACACTCTCCCGACTTGGAGAGTCAGTGCCTTTAACCTCCTGTTTGGCCCAGTTTGCAATTTCTGCGGAAGATGAACAGGAATAGGGAGAACCAATGACACACCAGCTGGAGGTGTCTGGACGGGCAAATTTAACTCTCATTTCCCACCAGGAAGAGGAATTAACCAAAGGCTCAGCGTGCCGTGCCAGAACCAGATTAGGGCCTGAAGCCATCCTGCGGTGTTGCGGCCAGCTCACGAGAAAGCGAGTTGAAGAAAGGAGCTCAGGGGCACTGTAATTCACAAACCTGCAGAGTTATAAATGACAGCTATCGTCCAAAAATATACTGAAGTAAGGCTGCCAAGAGGACTTGAAAGCGGGGCAGAATTGCAGGAAACCGATTTCAGGAGGTAGACTGGAATTGCATTTAAAGCATAGGAAAAGAGGCAGAACGTCCACAATGATGCACTTGGCCAAAAAGGGCGTATGCGTTTTTTCCTGAATATATTCAGGAAAAAACGCATACGCCCTTTTTGGCCAACCAAGCAAGCTTGCAAAGGAAATCTGCACTACAATGAAGTCTCACTTCCCCCCGGTCAAAAGGGCCATCTGAAAAAAGTGTAAAATCCAGAAAGGCAGGACAGGCCATGGAGAACTGGGAGCCTTGTTATGCTGATGGGCGGGATGTCAATTGCCAACAGCCACTCGGGAGAAGTGTATGGTGTTTCCTGAAACATCTAAAAAACAAAGCAACAGAGCCTAGGGCACTTCCACTTATGGTCCTATAGCTTAGGGAAATTAAAATCAAAAGACACAGCCACCCCAAAAGTTGGGACGGCTCTGTTTACAAGAACCTGGTTTACGGTACAAGTTCAATATCGCAGAAAGTGAAAAATGGATAAAGAAGTTGTGGTACTTACGTACAATGCAGTATCACTCAGCAATGAAATCTATGTCATCAGGCCCGTAGCAGCATAATGAGTGGATTCAGGTACGATGATTCTAACTGAAATAATTCACACAGGAAAAGAAACATCATAAGATATCACTAATACACGGAATGTAAACTTGCCTACACAGGAACTGAATTACAAAACAGAACAGGGTCTCAAATTTAGAAACCCAACTTATGCTTGCTTAAGGGGAAAGGTGAGTTGGGGTGCTGCATAAAACCAGAGATTGAAATGAGCACAGATAAAGTTCCTTAAGCCAAATATGGAATAGACAAGAGCTACTCCTTGCTCAACGAAATGGACTCAACACCCCATATTAAATGCCTAAGAGTGTACCTGACTAGGAAGTATCTTAAAACCTATGGATTGCTATGTCTCTGAAAGAGAATCAAGTGTGTGTACAGGGGCATAAACACAGCAGTGATAGGATTGCAGAGGTTCGGTGAGCAAATGAAGACCCTTTGAAGTCATATTGCATGGTACCCATTCCACGGGTCTCAACTCTCCAGGTTTAAGGTATTCTTCCTTCAGCTAAAACATGCATGTGGAACCCAGAGTATGATCAACCATGTGATCGGGAGACGTGTTCCAATATGTCTCAGTTTTCGTCCCCTGGTACTCGGGTGCAACATTCCAGACGCTTTACTAACACTCTCCCGACTTGGAGAGTCAGTGCCTTTAACCTCCTGTTTGGCCCAGTTTGCAATTTCTGCGGAAGATGAACAGGAATAGGGAGAACCAATGAGAGACTAGCTGGAGGTGTCTGGACGGGCAAATTTAACTCTCATTTCCCACCAGGAAGAGGAATTAACCAAAGGCTCAGCGTGCCGTGCCGCAACCAGATTAGGGCCTGAAGCCATCCTGCGGTGTTGCGGCCAGCTCACGAGAAAGCGAGTTGAAGAAAGGAGCTCAGGGGCACTGTAATTCACAAACCTGCAGAGTTATAAATGACAGCTATCGTCCAAAAATATACTGAAGTAAGGCTGCCAAGAGGACTTGAAAGCGGGGCAGAATTGCAGGAAACCGATTTCAGGAGGTAGACTGGAATTGCATTTAAAGCATAGGAAAAGAGGCAGAACGTCCACAATGATGCACTTGGCCAAAAAGGGCGTATGCGTTTTTTCCTGAATATATTCAGGAAAAAACGCATACGCCCTTTTTGGCCAACCAAGCAAGCTTGCAAAGGAAATCTGCACTACAGTGAAGTCTCACTTCCCCCCGGTCAAAAGGGCCATCTGAAAAAAGTGTAAAATCCAGAAAGGCAGGACAGGCCATGGAGAACTGGGAGCCTTGTTATGCTGATGGGCGGGATGTCAATTGCCAACAGCCACTCGGGAGAAGTGTATGGTGTTTCCTGAAACATCTAAAAAACAAAGCAACAGAGCCTAGGGCACTTCCACTTATGGTCCTATAGCTTAGGGAAATTAAAATCAAAAGACACAGCCACCCCAAAGGTTGGGACGGCTCTGTTTACAAGAACCTGGTTTACGGTACAAGTTCAATATCGCAGAAAGTGAAAAATGGATAAAGAAGTTGTGGTACTTACGTACAATGCAGTATCACTCAGCAATGAAATCTATGTCATCAGGCCCGTAGCAGCATAATGAGTGGATTCAGGTACGATGATTCTAACTGAAATAATTCACACAGGAAAAGTAACATCATAAGATATCACTAATACACAGAATGTAAACTTGGCTACACAGGAACTGAATTACAAAACAGAACAGGGTCTCAAATTTAGAAACCCAACTTATGCTTGCTTAAGGGGAAAGGTGAGTTGGGGTGCTGCATAAAACCAGAGATTGAAATGAGCACAGATAAAGTTCCTTAAGCCAAATATGGAATAGACAAGAGCTACTCCTTGCTCAACGAAATGGACTCAACACCCCATATTAAATGCCTAAGAGTGTACCTGACTAGGAAGTATCTTAAAACCTATGGATTGCTATGTCTCTGAAAGAGAATCAAGTGTGTGTACAGGGGCATAAACGCAGCAGTGATAGGATTGGAGAGGTTCGGTGAGCAAATGAAGACCCTTTGAAGTCATATTGCATGGTACCCATTCCACGGGTCTCAACTCTCCAGGTTTAAGGTATTCTTCCTTCAGCTAAAACATGCATGTGGAACCCACAGTATGATCAACCGTGTGATCGGGAGACGTGTTCCAATATGTCTCAGTTTTCGTCCCCTGGTACTCGGGTGCAACATTCCAGACGCTTTACTAACACTCTCCCGACTTGGAGAGTCAGTGCCTTTAACCTCCTGTTTGGCCCAGTTTGCAATTTCTGCGGAAGATGAACAGGAATAGGGAGAACCAATGAGAGACTAGCTGGAGGTGTCTGGACGGGCAAATTTAACTCTCATTTCCCACCAGGAAGAGGAATTAACCAAAGGCTCAGCGTGCCGTGCCGCAACCAGATTAGGGCCTGAAGCCATCCTGCGGGGTTGCGGCCAGCTCACGAGAAAGCGAGTTGAAGAAAGGAGCTCAGGGGCACTGTAATTCACAAACCTGCAGAGTTATAAATGACAGCTATCGTCCAAAAATATACTGAAGTAAGGCTGCCAAGAGGACTTGAAAGCGGGGCAGAATTGCAGGAAACCGATTTCAGGAGGTAGACTGGAATTGCATTTAAAGCATAGGAAAAGAGGCAGAACGTCCACAATGATGCACTTGGCCAAAAAGGGCATATGCGTTTTTTCCTGAATATATTCAGGAAAAAACGCATACGCCCTTTTTGGCCAACCAAGCAAGCTTGCAAAGGAAATCTGCACTACAATGAAGTCTCACTTCCCCCCGGTCAAAAGGGCCATCTGAAAAAAGTGTAAAATCCAGAAAGGCAGGACAGGCCATGGAGAACTGGGAGCCTTGTTATGCTGATGGGCGGGATGTCAATTGCCAACAGCCACTCGGGAGAAGTGTATGGTGTTTCCTGAAACATCTAAAAAACAAAGCAACAGAGCCTAGGGCACTTCCACTTATGGTCCTATAGCTTAGGGAAATTAAAATCAAAAGACACAGCCACCCCAAAGGTTGGGACGGCTCTGTTTACAAGAACCTGGTTTACGGTACAAGTTCAATATCGCAGAAAGTGAAAAATGGATAAAGAAGTTGTGGTACTTACGTACAATGCAGTATCACTCAGCAATGAAATCTATGTCATCAGGCCCGTAGCAGCATAATGAGTGGATTCAGGTACGATGATTCTAACTGAAATAAGTCACACAGAAAAAGAAACATCATAAGATATCACTAATACACGGAATGTAAACTTGGCTACACAGGAACTGAATTACAAAACAGAACAGGGTCTCAAATTTAGAAACACAACTTATGCTTGCTTAAGGGGAAAGGTGAGTTGGGGTGCTGCATAAAACCAGAGATTGAAATGAGCACAGATAAAGTTCCTTAAGCCAAATATGGAATAGACAAGAGCTACTCCTTGCTCAACGAAATGGACTCAACACCCCATATTAAATGCCTAAGAGTGTACCTGACTAGGAAGTATCTTAAAACCTATGGATTGCTATGTCTCTGAAAGAGAATCAAGTGTGTGTACAGGGGCATAAACGCAGCAGTGATAGGATTGGAGAGGTTCGGTGAGCAAATGAAGACCCTTTGAAGTCATATTGCATGGTACCCATTCCACGGGTCTCAACTCTCCAGGTTTAAGGTATTCTTCCTTCAGCTAAAACATGCATGTGGAACCCAGAGTATGATCAACCGTGTGATCGGGAGACGTGTTCCAATATGTCTCAGTTTTCGTCCCCTGGTACTCGGGTGCAACATTCCAGACGCTTTACTAACACTCTCCCGACTTGGAGAGTCAGTGCCTTTAACCTCCTGTTTGGCCCAGTTTGCAATTTCTGCGGAAGATGAACAGGAATAGGGAGAACCAATGACAGACTAGCTGGAGGTGTCTGGACGGGCAAATTTAACTCTCATTTCCCACCACGAAGAGGAATTAACCAAAGGCTCAGCGTGCCGTGCCGCAACCAGATTAGGGCCTGAAGCCATCCTGCGGGGTTGCGGCCAGCTCACGAGAAAGCGACTTGAAGAAAGGAGCTCAGGGGCACTGTAATTCACAAACCTGCAGAGTTATAAATGACAGCTATCGTCCAAAAATATACTGAAGTAAGGCTGCCAAGAGGACTTGAAAGCGGGGCAGAATTGCAGGAAACCGATTTCAGGAGGTAGACTGGAATTGCATTTAAAGCATAGGAAAAGAGGCAGAACGTCCACAATGATGCACTTGGCCAAAAAGGGCGTATGCGTTTTTTCCTGAATATATTCAGGAAAAAACGCATACGCCCTTTTTGGCCAACCAAGCAAGCTTGCAAAGGAAATCTGCACTACAATGAAGTCTCACTTCCCCCCGGTCAAAAGGGCCATCTGAAAAAAGTGTAAAATCCAGAAAGGCAGGACAGGCCATGGAGAACTGGGAGCCTTGTTATGCTGATGGGCGGGATGTCAATTGCCAACAGCCACTCGGGAGAAGTGTATGGTGTTTCCTGAAACATCTAAAAAACAAAGCAACAGAGCCTAGGGCACTTCCACTTATGGTCCTATAGCTTAGGGAAATTAAAATCAAAAGACACAGCCACCCCAAAGGTTGGGACGGCTCTGTTTACAAGAACCTGGTTTACGGTACAAGTTCAATATCGCAGAAAGTGAAAAATGGATAAAGAAGTTGTGGTACTTACGTACAATGCAGTATCACTCAGCAATGAAATCTATGTCATCAGGCCCGTAGCAGCATAATGAGTGGATTCAGGTACGATGATTCTAACTGAAATAAGTCACACAGGAAAAGAAACATCATAAGATATCACTAATACACGGAATGTAAACTTGGCTACACAGGAACTGAATTACAAAACAGAACAGGGTCTCAAATTTAGAAAACCAACTTATGCTTGCTTAAGGGGAAAGGTGAGTTGGGGTGCTGCATAAAACCAGAGATTGAAATGAGCACAGATAAAGTTCCTTAAGCCAAATATGGAATAGACAAGAGCTACTCCTTGCTCAACGAAATGGACTCAACACCCCATATTAAATGCCTAAGAGTGTACCTGACTAGGAAGTATCTTAAAACCTATGGATTGCTATGTCTCTGAAAGAGAATCAAGTGTGTGTACAGGGGCATAAACGCAGCAGTGATAGGACTGGAGAGGTTCGGTGAGCAAATGAAGACCCTTTGAAGTCATATTGCATGGTACCCATTCCACGGGTCTCAACTCTCCAGGTTTAAGGTATTCTTCCTTCAGCTAAAACATGCATGTGGAACCCAGAGTATGATCAACCGTGTGATCGGGAGACGTGTTCCAATATGTCTCAGTTTTCGTCCCCTGGTACTCGGGTGCAACATTCCAGACGCTTTACTAACACTCTCCCGACTTGGAGAGTCAGTGCCTTTAACCTCCTGTTTGGCCCAGTTTGCAATTTCTGCGGAAGATGAACAGGAATAGGGAGAACCAATGACAGACTAGCTGGAGGTGTCTGGACGGGCAAATTTAACTCTCATTTCCCACCAGGAAGAGGAATTAACCAAAGGCTCAGCGTGCCGTGCCGGAACCAGATTAGGGCCTGAAGCCATCCTGTGGTGTTGCGGCCAGCTCACGAGAAAGCGAGTTGAAGAAAGGAGCTCAGGGGCACTGTAATTCACAAACCTGTAGAGTTATAAATGACAGCTATCGTCCAAAAATATACTGAAGTAAGGCTGCCAAGAGGACTTGAAAGCGGGGCAGAATTGCAGGAAACCGATTTCAGGAGGTAGACTGGAATTGCATTTAAAGCATAGGAAAAGAGGCAGAACGTCCACAATGATGCACTTGGCCAAAAAGGGCGTATGCGTTTTTTCCTGAATATATTCAGGAAAAAACGCATACGCCCTTTTTGGCCAACCAAGCAAGCTTGCAAAGGAAATCTGCACTACAATGAAGTCTCACTTCCCCCCGGTCAAAAGGGCCATCTGAAAAAAGTGTAAAATCCAGAAAGGCAGGACAGGCCATGGAGAACTGGGAGCCTTGTTATGCTGATGGGCGGGATGTAAATTGCCAACAGCCACTCGGGAGAAGTGTATGGTGTTTCCTGAAACATCTAAAAAACAAAGCAACAGAGCCTAGGGCACTTCCACTTATGGTCCTATAGCTTAGGGAAATTAAAATCAAAAGACACAGCCACCCCAAAGGTTGGGACGGCTCTGTTTACAAGAACCTGGTTTACGGTACAAGTTCAGTATCGCAGAAAGTGAAAAATGGATAAAGAAGTTGTGGTACTTACGTACAATGCAGTATCACTCAGCAATGAAATCTATGTCATCAGGCCCGTAGCAGCATAATGAGTGGATTCAGGTACGATGATTCTAACTGAAATAAGTCACACAGAAAAAGAAACATCATAAGATATCACTAATACACGGAATGTAACCTTGGCTACACAGGAACTGAATTACAAACAGAACAGGGTCTCAAATTTAGAAACCCAACTTATGCTTGCTTAAGGGGAAAGGTGAGTTGGGGTGCTGCATAAAACCAGAGATTGAAATGAGCACAGATAAAGTTCCTTAAGCCAAATATGGAATAGACAAGAGCTACTCCTTGCTCAACGAAATGGACTCAACACCCCATATTAAATGCCTAAGAGTGTACCTGACTAGGAAGTATCTTAAAACCTATGGATTGCTATGTCTCTGAAAGAGAATCAAGTGTGTGTACAGGGGCATAAACGCAGCAGTGATAGGATTGGAGAGGTTCGGTGAGCAAATGAAGACCCTTTGAAGTCATATTGCATGGTACCCATTCCACGGGTCTCAACTCTCCAGGTTTAAGGTATTCTTCCTTCAGCTAAAACATGCATGTGGAACCCAGAGTATGATCAACCGTGTGATCGGGAGACGTGTTCCAATATGTCTCAGTTTTCGTCCCCTGGTACTCGGGTGCAACATTCCAGACGCTTTACTAACACTCTCCCGACTTGGAGAGTCAGTGCCTTTAACCTCCTGTTTGGCCCAGTTTGCAATTTCTGCGGAAGATGAACAGGAATAGGGAGAACCAATGACAGACTAGCTGGAGGTGTCTGGACGGGCAAATTTAACTCTCATTTCCCACCACGAAGAGGAATTAACCAAAGGCTCAGCGTGCCGTGCCGCAACCAGATTAGGGCCTGAAGCCATCCTGCGGGGTTGCGGCCAGCTCACGAGAAAGCGACTTGAAGAAAGGAGCTCAGGGGCACTGTAATTCACAAACCTGCAGAGTTATAAATGACAGCTATCGTCCAAAAATATACTGAAGTAAGGCTGCCAAGAGGACTTGAAAGCGGGGCAGAATTGCAGGAAACCGATTTCAGGAGGTAGACTGGAATTGCATTTAAAGCATAGGAAAAGAGGCAGAACGTCCACAATGATGCACTTGGCCAAAAAGGGCGTATGCGTTTTTTCCTGAATATATTCAGGAAAAAACGCATACGCCCTTTTTGGCCAACCAAGCAAGCTTGCAAAGGAAATCTGCACTACAATGAAGTCTCACTTCCCCCCGGTCAAAAGGGCCATCTGAAAAAAGTGTAAAATCCAGAAAGGCAGGACAGGCCATGGAGAACTGGGAGCCTTGTTATGCTGATGGGCGGGATGTCAATTGCCAACAGCCACTCGGGAGAAGTGTATGGTGTTTCCTGAAACATCTAAAAAACAAAGCAACAGAGCCTAGGGCACTTCCACTTATGGTCCTATAGCTTAGGGAAATTAAAATCAAAAGACACAGCCACCCCAAAGGTTGGGACGGCTCTGTTTACAAGAACCTGGTTTACGGTACAAGTTCAATATCGCAGAAAGTGAAAAATGGATAAAGAAGTTGTGGTACTTACGTACAATGCAGTATCACTCAGCAATGAAATCTATGTCATCAGGCCCGTAGCAGCATAATGAGTGGATTCAGGTACGATGATTCTAACTGAAATAAGTCACACAGGAAAAGAAACATCATAAGATATCACTAATACACGGAATGTAAACTTGGCTACACAGGAACTGAATTACAAAACAGAACAGGGTCTCAAATTTAGAAAACCAACTTATGCTTGCTTAAGGGGAAAGGTGAGTTGGGGTGCTGCATAAAACCAGAGATTGAAATGAGCACAGATAAAGTTCCTTAAGCCAAATATGGAATAGACAAGAGCTACTCCTTGCTCAACGAAATGGACTCAACACCCCATATTAAATGCCTAAGAGTGTACCTGACTAGGAAGTATCTTAAAACCTATGGATTGCTATGTCTCTGAAAGAGAATCAAGTGTGTGTACAGGGGCATAAACGCAGCAGTGATAGGACTGGAGAGGTTCGGTGAGCAAATGAAGACCCTTTGAAGTCATATTGCATGGTACCCATTCCACGGGTCTCAACTCTCCAGGTTTAAGGTATTCTTCCTTCAGCTAAAACATGCATGTGGAACCCAGAGTATGATCAACCGTGTGATCGGGAGACGTGTTCCAATATGTCTCAGTTTTCGTCCCCTGGTACTCGGGTGCAACATTCCAGACGCTTTACTAACACTCTCCCGACTTGGAGAGTCAGTGCCTTTAACCTCCTGTTTGGCCCAGTTTGCAATTTCTGCGGAAGATGAACAGGAATAGGGAGAACCAATGACAGACTAGCTGGAGGTGTCTGGACGGGCAAATTTAACTCTCATTTCCCACCAGGAAGAGGAATTAACCAAAGGCTCAGCGTGCCGTGCCGGAACCAGATTAGGGCCTGAAGCCATCCTGTGGTGTTGCGGCCAGCTCACGAGAAAGCGAGTTGAAGAAAGGAGCTCAGGGGCACTGTAATTCACAAACCTGTAGAGTTATAAATGACAGCTATCGTCCAAAAATATACTGAAGTAAGGCTGCCAAGAGGACTTGAAAGCGGGGCAGAATTGCAGGAAACCGATTTCAGGAGGTAGACTGGAATTGCATTTAAAGCATAGGAAAAGAGGCAGAACGTCCACAATGATGCACTTGGCCAAAAAGGGCGTATGCGTTTTTTCCTGAATATATTCAGGAAAAAACGCATACGCCCTTTTTGGCCAACCAAGCAAGCTTGCAAAGGAAATCTGCACTACAATGAAGTCTCACTTCCCCCCGGTCAAAAGGGCCATCTGAAAAAAGTGTAAAATCCAGAAAGGCAGGACAGGCCATGGAGAACTGGGAGCCTTGTTATGCTGATGGGCGGGATGTAAATTGCCAACAGCCACTCGGGAGAAGTGTATGGTGTTTCCTGAAACATCTAAAAAACAAAGCAACAGAGCCTAGGGCACTTCCACTTATGGTCCTATAGCTTAGGGAAATTAAAATCAAAAGACACAGCCACCCCAAAGGTTGGGACGGCTCTGTTTACAAGAACCTGGTTTACGGTACAAGTTCAGTATCGCAGAAAGTGAAAAATGGATAAAGAAGTTGTGGTACTTACGTACAATGCAGTATCACTCAGCAATGAAATCTATGTCATCAGGCCCGTAGCAGCATAATGAGTGGATTCAGGTACGATGATTCTAACTGAAATAAGTCACACAGAAAAAGAAACATCATAAGATATCACTAATACACGGAATGTAACCTTGGCTACACAGGAACTGAATTACAAACAGAACAGGGTCTCAAATTTAGAAACCCAACTTATGCTTGCTTAAGGGGAAAGGTGAGTTGGGGTGCTGCATAAAACCAGAGATTGAAATGAGCACAGATAAAGTTCCTTAAGCCAAATATGGAATAGACAAGAGCTACTCCTTGCTCAACGAAATGGACTCAACACCCCATATTAAATGCCTAAGAGTGTACCTGACTAGGAAGTATCTTAAAACCTATGGATTGCTATGTCTCTGAAAGAGAATCAAGTGTGTGTACAGGGGCATAAACGCAGCAGTGATAGGATTGGAGAGGTTCGGTGAGCAAATGAAGACCCTTTGAAGTCATATTGCATGGTACCCATTCCACGGGTCTCAACTCTCCAGGTTTAAGGTATTCTTCCTTCAGCTAAAACATGCATGTGGAACCCAGAGTATGATCAACCGTGTGATCGGGAGACGTGTTCCAATATGTCTCAGTTTTCGTCCCCTGGTACTCGGGTGCAACATTCCAGACGCTTTACTAACACTCTCCCGACTTGGAGAGTCAGTGCCTTTAACCTCCTGTTTGGCCCAGTTTGCAATTTCTGCGGAAGATGAACAGGAATAGGGAGAACCAATGACAGACTAGCTGGAGGTGTCTGAACGGGCAAATTTAACTCTCATTTCCCACCAGGAAGAGGAATTAACCAAAGGCTCAGCGTGCCGTGCCGGAACCAGATTAGGGCCTGAAGCCATCCTGCGGTGTTGCGGCCAGCTCACGAGAAAGCGAGTTGAAGAAAGGAGCTCAGGGGCACTGTAATTCACAAACCTGCAGAGTTATAAATGACAGCTATCGTCCAAAAATATACTGAAGTAAGGCTGCCAAGAGGACTTGAAAGCGGGGCAGAATTGCAGGAAACCGATTTCAGGAGGTAGACTGGAATTGCATTTAAAGCATAGGAAAAGAGGCAGAACGTCCACAATGATGCACTTGGCCAAAAAGGGCGTATGCGTTTTTTCCTGAATATATTCAGGAAAAAACGCATACGCCCTTTTTGGCCAACCAAGCAAGCTTGCAAAGGAAATCTGCACTACAATGAAGTCTCACTTCCCTCCGGTCAAAAGGGCCATCTGAAAAAAGTGTAAAATCCAGAAAGGCAGGACAGGCCATGGAGAACTGGGAGCCTTGTTATGCTGATGGGCGGGATGTAAATTGCCAACAGCCACTCGGGAGAAGTGTATGGTGTTTCCTGAAACATCTAAAAAACAAAGCAACAGAGCCTAGGGCACTTCCACTTATGGTCCTATAGCTTAGGGAAATTAAAATCAAAAGACACAGCCACCCCAAAGGTTGGGACGGCTCTGTTTACAAGAACCTGGTTTACGGTACAAGTTCAATATCGCAGAAAGTGAAAAATGGATAAAGAAGTTGTGGTACTTACGTACAATGCAGTATCACTCAGCAATGAAATCTATGTCATCAGGCCCGTAGCAGCATAATGAGTGGATTCAGGTACGATGATTCTAACTGAAATAAGTCACACAGGAAAAGAAACATCATAAGATATCACTAATACACGGAATGTAAACTTGGCTACACAGGAACTGAATTACAAAACAGAACAGGGTCTCAAATTTAGAAACCCAACTTATGCTTGCTTAAGGGGAAAGGTGAGTTGGGGTGCTGCATAAAACCAGAGATTGAAATGAGCACAGATAAAGTTCCTTAAGCCAAATATGGAATAGACAAGAGCTACTCCTTGCTCAACGAAATGGACTCAACACCCCATATTAAATGCCTAAGAGTGTACCTGACTAGGAAGTATCTTAAAACCTATGGATTGCTATGTCTCTGAAAGAGAATCAAGTGTGTGTACAGGGGCATAAACGCAGCAGTGATAGGATTGGAGAGGTTCGGTGAGCAAATGAAGACCCTTTGAAGTCATATTGCATGGTACCCATTCCACGGGTCTCAACTCTCCAGGTTTAAGGTATTCTTCCTTCAGCTAAAACATGCATGTGGAACCCAGAGTATGATCAACCGTGTGATCGGGAGACGTGTTCCAATATGTCTCAGTTTTCGTCCCCTGGTACTCGGGTGCAACATTCCAGACGCTTTACTAACACTCTCCCGACTTGGAGAGTCAGTGCCTTTAACCTCCTGTTTGGCCCAGTTTGCAATTTCTGCGGAAGATGAACAGGAATAGGGAGAACCAATGACAGACTAGCTGGAGGTGTCTGGACGGGCAAATTTAACTCTCATTTCCCACCAGGAAGAGGAATTAACCAAAGGCTCAGCGTGCCGTGCTGGAACCAGATTAGGGCCTGAAGCCATCCTGCGGGGTTGCGGCCAGCTCATGAGAAAGCGACTTGTAGAAAGGAGCTCAGGGGCACTGTAATTCACAAACCTGCAGAGTTATAAATGACAGCTATCGTCCAAACATATACTGAAGTAAGGCTGCCAAGAGGACTTGAAAGCGGGGCAGAATTGCAGGAAACCGATTTCAGGAGGTAGACTGGAATTGCATTTAAAGCATAGGAAAAGAGGCAGAACGTCCACAATGATGCACTTGGCCAAAAAGGGCGTATGCGTTTTTTCCTGAATATATTCAGGAAAAAACGCATACGCCCTTTTTGGCCAACCAAGCAAGCTTGCAAAGGAAATCTGCACTACAATGAAGTCTCACTTCCCCCCGGTCAAAAGGGCCATCTGAAAAAAGTGTAAAATCCAGAAAGGCAGGACAGGCCATGGAGAACTGGGAGCCTTGTTATGCTGATGGGCGGGATGTCAATTGCCAACAGCCACTCGGGAGAAGTGTATGGTGTTTCCTGAAACATCTAAAAAACAAAGCAACAGAGCCTAGGGCACTTCCACTTATGGTCCTATAGCTTAGGGAAATTAAAATCAAAAGACACAGCCACCCCAAAGGTTGGGACGGCTCTGTTTACAAGAACCTGGTTTACGGTACAAGTTCAATATCGCAGAAAGTGAAAAATGGATAAAGAAGTTGTGGTACTTACGTACAATGCAGTATCACTCAGCAATGAAATCTATGTCATCAGGCCCGTAGCAGCATAATTGGTGGATTCAGGTATGATGATTCTAACTGAAATAAGTCACACAGGAAAAGAAACATCATAAGATATCACTAATACACGGAATGTAAACTTGGCTACACAGGAACTGAATTACAAAACAGAACAGGGTCTCAAATTTAGAAACCCAACTTATGCTTGCTTAAGGGGAAAGGTGAGTTGGGGTGCTGCATAAAACCAGAGATTGAAATGAGCACAGATAAAGTTCCTTAAGCCAAATATGGAATAGACAAGAGCTACTCCTTGCTCAACGAAATGGACTCAACACCCCATATTAAATGCCTAAGAGTGTACCTGACTAGGAAGTATCTTAAAACCTATGGATTGCTATGTCTCTGGAAGAGAATCAAGTGTGTGTACAGGGGCATAAACGCAGCAGTGATAGGATTGGAGAGGTTCGGTGAGCAAATGAAGACCCTTTGAAGTCATATTGCATGGTACCCATTCCACGGGTCTCAACTCTCCAGGTTTAAGGTATTCTTCCTTCAGCTAAAACATGCATGTGGAACCCAGAGTATGATCAACCGTGTGATCGGGAGACGTGTTCCAATATGTCTCAGTTTTCGTCCCCTGGTACTCGGGTGCAACATTCCAGACGCTTTACTAACACTCTCCCGACTTGGAGAGTCAGTGCCTTTAACCTCCTGTTTGGCCCAGTTTGCAATTTCTGCGGAAGATGAACAGGAATAGGGAGAACCAATGAGAGACTAGCTGGAGGTGTCTGGACGAACAAATTTAACTCTCATTTCCCACCAGGAAGAGGAATTAACCAAAGGCTCAGCGTGCCGTGCCGGAACCAGATTAGGGCCTGAAGCCATCCTGCGGGGTTGCGGCCAGCTCACGAGAAAGCGAGTTGAAGAAAGGAGCTCAGGGGCACTGTAATTCACAAACCTGCAGAGTTATAAATGACAGCTATCGTCCAAAAATATACTGAAGTAAGGCTGCCAAGAGGACTTGAAAGCGGGGCAGAATTGCAGGAAACCGATTTCAGGAGGTAGACTGGAATTGCATTTAAAGCATAGGAAAAGAGGCAGAACGTCCACAATGATGCACTTGGCCAAAAAGGGCGTATGCGTTTTTTCCTGAATATATTCTGGAAAAAACGCATACGCCCTTTTTGGCCAACCAAGCAAGCTTGCAAAGGAAATCTGCACTACAATGAAGTCTCACTTCCCACCGGTCAAAAGGGCCATCTGAAAAAAGTGTAAAATCCAGAAAGGCAGGACAGGCCATGGAGAACTGGGAGCCTTGTTATGCTGATGGGCGGGATGTAAATTGCCAACAGCCACTCGGGAGAAGTGTATGGTGTTTCCTGAAACATCTAAAAAACAAAGCAACAGAGCCTAGGGCACTTCCACTTATGGTCCTATAGCTTAGGGAAATTAAAATCAAAAGACACAGCCACCCCAAAGGTTGGGACGGCTCTGTTTACAAGAACCTGGTTTACGGTACAAGTTCAATATCGCAGAAAGTGAAAAATGGATAAAGAAGTTGTGGTACTTACGTACAATGCAGTATCACTCAGCAATGAAATCTATGTCATCAGGCCCGTAGCAGCATAATGAGTGGATTCAGGTACGATGATTCTAACTGAAATAATTCACACAGGAAAAGAAACATCATAAGATATCACTAATACACGGAATGTAAACTTGGCTACACAGGAACTGAATTACAAAACAGAACAGGGTCTCAAATTTAGAAACCCAACTTATGCTTGCTTAAGGGGAAAGGTGAGTTGGGGTGCTGCATAAAACCAGAGATTGAAATGAGCACAGATAAAGTTCCTTAAGCCAAATATGGAATAGACAAGAGCTACTCCTTGCTCAACGAAATGGACTCAACACCCCATATTAAATGCCTAAGAGTGTACCTGACTAGGAAGTATCTTAAAACCTATGGATTGCTATGTCTCTGGAAGAGAATCAAGTGTGTGTACAGGGGCATAAACGCAGCAGTGATAGGATTGGAGAGGTTCGGTGAGCAAATGAAGACCCTTTGAAGTCATATTGCATGGTACCCATTCCACGGGTCTCAACTCTCCAGGTTTAAGGTATTCTTCCTTCAGCTAAAACATGCATGTGGAACCCAGAGTATGATCAACCGTGTGATCGGGAGACGTGTTCCAATATGTCTCAGTTTTCGTCCCCTGGTACTCGGGTGCAACATTCCAGACGCTTTACTAACACTCTCCCGACTTGGAGAGTCAGTGCCTTTAACCTCCTGTTTGGCCCAGTTTGCAATTTCTGCGGAAGATGAACAGGAATAGGGAGAACCAATGAGAGACTAGCTGGAGGTGTCTGGACGGGCAAATTTAACTCTCATTTCCCACCACGAAGAGGAATTAACCAAAGGCTCAGCGTGCCGTGCCGGAACCAGATTAGGGCCTGAAGCCATCCTGCGGGGTTGCGGCCAGCTCACGAGAAAGCGAGTTGAAGAAAGGAGCTCAGGGGCACTGTAATTCACAAACCTGCAGAGTTATAAATGACAGCTATCGTCCAAAAATATACTGAAGTAAGGCTGCCAAGAGGACTTGAAAGCGGGGCAGAATTGCAGGAAACCGATTTCAGGAGGTAGACTGGAATTGCATTTAAAGCATAGGAAAAGAGGCAGAACGTCCACAATGATGCACTTGGCCAAAAAGGGCGTATGCGTTTTTTCCTGAATATATTCAGGAAAAAACGCATACGCCCTTTTTGGCCAACCAAGCAAGCTTGCAAAGGAAATCTGCACTACAGTGAAGTCTCACTTCCCACCGGTCAAAAGGGCCATCTGAAAAAAGTGTAAAATCCAGAAAGGCAGGACAGGCCATGGAGAACTGGGAGCCTTGTTATGCTGATGGGCGGGATGTAAATTGCCAACAGCCACTCGGGAGAAGTGTATGGTGTTTCCTGAAACATCTAAAAAACAAAGCAACAGAGCCTAGGGCACTTCCACTTATGGTCCTATAGCTTAGGGAAATTAAAATCAAAAGACACAGCCACCCCAAAGGTTGGGACGGCTCTGTTTACAAGAACCTGGTTTACGGTACAAGTTCAATATCGCAGAAAGTGAAAAATGGATAAAGAAGTTGTGGTACTTACGTACAATGCAGTATCACTCAGCAATGAAATCTATGTCATCAGGCCCGTAGCAGCATAATGAGTGGATTCAGGTACGATGATTCTAACTGAAATAAGTCACACAGGAAAAGAAACATCATAAGATATCACTAATACACGGAATGTAAACTTGGCTACACAGGAACTGAATTACAAAACAGAACAGGGTCTCAAATTTAGAAACCCAACTTATGCTTGCTTAAGGGGAAAGGTGAGTTGGGGTGCTGCATAAAACCAGAGATTGAAATGAGCACAGATAAAGTTCCTTAAGCCAAATATGGAATAGACAAGAGCTACTCCTTGCTCAACGAAATGGACTCAACACCCCATATTAAATGCCTAAGAGTGTACCTGACTAGGAAGTATCTTAAAACCTATGGATTGCTATGTCTCTGGAAGAGAATCAAGTGTGTGTACAGGGGCATAAACGCAGCAGTGATAGGATTGGAGAGGTTCGGTGAGCAAATGAAGACCCTTTGAAGTCATATTGCATGGTACCCATTCCACGGGTCTCAACTCTCCAGGTTTAAGGTATTCTTCCTTCAGCTAAAACATGCATGTGGAACCCAGAGTATGATCAACCGTGTGATCGGGAGACGTGTTCCAATATGTCTCAGTTTTCGTCCCCTGGTACTCGGGTGCAACATTCCAGACGCTTTACTAACACTCTCCCGACTTGGAGAGTCAGTGCCTTTAACCTCCTGTTTGGCCCAGTTTGCAATTTCTGCGGAAGATGAACAGGAATAGGGAGAACCAATGACAGACTAGCTGGAGGTGTCTGGACGGGCAAATTTAACTCTCATTTCCCACCAGGAAGAGGAATTAACCAAAGGCTCAGCGTGCCGTGCCGGAACCAGATTAGGGCCTGAAGCCATCCTGCGGGGTTGCGGCCAGCTCACGAGAAAGCGAGTTGAAGAAAGGAGCTCAGGGGCACTGTAATTCACAAACCTGCAGAGTTATAAATGACAGCTATCGTCCAAAAATATACTGAAGTAAGGCTGCCAAGAGGACTTGAAAGCGGGGCAGAATTGCAGGAAACCGATTTCAGGAGGTAGACTGGAATTGCATTTAAAGCATAGGAAAAGAGGCAGAACGTCCACAATGATGCACTTGGCCAAAAAGGGCGTATGCGTTTTTTCCTGAATATATTCAGGAAAAAACGCATACGCCCTTTTTGGCCAACCAAGCAAGCTTGCAAAGGAAATCTGCACTACAATGAAGTCTCACTTCCCCCCGGTCAAAAGGGCCATCTGAAAAAAGTGTAAAATCCAGAAAGGCAGGACAGGCCATGGAGAACTGGGAGCCTTGTTATGCTGATGGGCGGGATGTCAATTGCCAACAGCCACTCGGGAGAAGTGTATGGTGTTTCCTGAAACATCTAAAAAACAAAGCAACAGAGCCTAGGGCACTTCCACTTATGGTCCTATAGCTTAGGGAAATTAAAATCAAAAGACACAGCCACCCCAAAGGTTGGGACGGCTCTGTTTACAAGAACCTGGTTTACGGTACAAGTTCAATATCGCAGAAAGTGAAAAATGGATAAAGAAGTTGTGGTACTTACGTACAATGCAGTATCACTCAGCAATGAAATCTATGTCATCAGGCCCGTAGCAGCATAATGAGTGGATTCAGGTACGATGATTCTAACTGAAATAATTCACACAGGAAAAGAAACATCATAAGATATCACTAATACACGGAATGTAAACTTGGCTACACAGGAACTGAATTACAAAACAGAACAGGGTCTCAAATTTAGAAACCCAACTTATGCTTGCTTAAGGGGAAAGGTGAGTTGGGGTGCTGCATAAAACCAGAGATTGAAATGAGCACAGATAAAGTTCCTTAAGCCAAATATGGAATAGACAAGAGCTACTCCTTGCTCAACGAAATGGACTCAACACCCCATATTAAATGCCTAAGAGTGTACCTGACTAGGAAGTATCTTAAAACCTATGGATTGCTATGTCTCTGGAAGAGAATCAAGTGTGTGTACAGGGGCATAAACGCAGCAGTGATAGGATTGGAGAGGTTCGGTGAGCAAATGAAGACCCTTTGAAGTCATATTGCATGGTACCCATTCCACGGGTCTCAACTCTCCAGGTTTAAGGTATTCTTCCTTCAGCTAAAACATGCATGTGGAACCCAGAGTATGATCAACCGTGTGATCGGGAGACGTGTTCCAATATGTCTCAGTTTTCGTCCCCTGGTACTCGGGTGCAACATTCCAGACGCTTTACTAACACTCTCCCGACTTGGAGAGTCAGTGCCTTTAACCTCCTGTTTGGCCCAGTTTGCAATTTCTGCGGAAGATGAACAGGAATAGGGAGAACCAATGAGAGACTAGCTGGAGGTGTCTGGACGGGCAAATTTAACTCTCATTTCCCACCAGGAAGAGGAATTAACCAAAGGCTCAGCGTGCCGTGCCGGAACCAGATTAGGGCCTGAAGCCATCCTGCGGGGTTGCGGCCAGCTCACGAGAAAGCGAGTTGAAGAAAGGAGCTCAGGGGCACTGTAATTCACAAACCTGCAGAGTTATAAATGACAGCTATCGTCCAAAAATATACTGAAGTAAGGCTGCCAAGAGGACTTGAAAGCGGGGCAGAATTGCAGGAAACCGATTTCAGGAGGTAGACTGGAATTGCATTTAAAGCATAGGAAAAGAGGCAGAACGTCCACAATGATGCACTTGGCCAAAAAGGGCGTATGCGTTTTTTCCTGAATATATTCAGGAAAAAACGCATACGCCCTTTTTGGCCAACCAAGCAAGCTTGCAAAGGAAATCTGCACTACAATGAAGTCTCACTTCCCCCCGGTCAAAAGGGCCATCTGAAAAAAGTGTAAAATCCAGAAAGGCAGGACAGGCCATGGAGAACTGGGAGCCTTGTTATGCTGATGGGCGGGATGTCAATTGCCAACAGCCACTCGGGAGAAGTGTATGGTGTTTCCTGAAACATCTAAAAAACAAAGCAACAGAGCCTAGGGCACTTCCACTTATGGTCCTATAGCTTAGGGAAATTAAAATCAAAAGACACAGCCACCCCAAAGGTTGGGACGGCTCTGTTTACAAGAACCTGGTTTACGGTACAAGTTCAATATCGCAGAAAGTGAAAAATGGATAAAGAAGTTGTGGTACTTACGTACAATGCAGTATCACTCAGCAATGAAATCTATGTCATCAGGCCCGTAGCAGCATAATGAGTGGATTCAGGTACGATGATTCTAACTGAAATAATTCACACAGGAAAAGAAACATCATAAGATATCACTAATACACGGAATGTAAACTTGGCTACACAGGAACTGAATTACAAAACAGAACAGGGTCTCAAATTTAGAAACCCAACTTATGCTTGCTTAAGGGGAAAGGTGAGTTGGGGTGCTGCATAAAACCAGAGATTGAAATGAGCACAGATAAAGTTCCTTAAGCCAAATATGGAATAGACAAGAGCTACTCCTTGCTCAACGAAATGGACTCAACACCCCATATTAAATGCCTAAGAGTGTACCTGACTAGGAAGTATCTTAAAACCTATGGATTGCTATGTCTCTGAAAGAGAATCAAGTGTGTGTACAGGGGCATAAACGCAGCAGTGATAGGATTGGAGAGGTTCGGTGAGCAAATGAAGACCCTTTGAAGTCATATTGCATGGTACCCATTCCACGGGTCTCAACTCTCCAGGTTTAAGGTATTCTTCCTTCAGCTAAAACATGCATGTGGAACCCAGAGTATGATCAACCGTGTGATCGGGAGACGTGTTCCAATATGTCTCAGTTTTCGTCCCCTGGTACTCGGGTGCAACATTCCAGACGCTTTACTAACACTCTCCCGACTTGGAGAGTCAGTGCCTTTAACCTCCTGTTTGGCCCAGTTTGCAATTTCTGCGGAAGATGAACAGGAATAGGGAGAACCAATGAGAGACTAGCTGGAGGTGTCTGGACGGGCAAATTTAACTCTCATTTCCCACCACGAAGAGGAATTAACCAAAGGCTCAGCGTGCCGTGCCGGAACCAGATTAGGGCCTGAAGCCATCCTGCGGGGTTGCGGCCAGCTCACGAGAAAGCGACTTGAAGAAAGGAGCTCAGGGGCACTGTAATTCACAAACCTGCAGAGTTATAAATGACAGCTATCGTCCAAAAATATACTGAAGTAAGGCTGCCAAGAGGAGTTGAAAGCGGGGCAGAATTGCAGGAAACCGATTTCAGGAGGTAGACTGGAATTGCATTTAAAGCATAGGAAAAGAGGCAGAACGTCCACAATGATGCACTTGGCCAAAAAGGGCGTATGCGTTTTTTCCTGAATATATTCAGGAAAAAACGCATACGCCCTTTTTGGCCAACCAAGCAAGCTTGCAAAGGAAATCTGCACTACAGTGAAGTCTCACTTCCCACCGGTCAAAAGGGCCATCTGAAAAAAGTGTAAAATCCAGAAAGGCAGGACAGGCCATGGAGAACTGGGAGCCTTGTTATGCTGATGGGCGGGATGTAAATTGCCAACAGCCACTCGGGAGAAGTGTATGGTGTTTCCTGAAACATCTAAAAAACAAAGCAACAGAGCCTAGGGCACTTCCACTTATGGTCCTATAGCTTAGGGAAATTAAAATCAAAAGACACAGCCACCCCAAAGGTTGGGACGGCTCTGTTTACAAGAACCTGGTTTACGGTACAAGTTCAATATCGCAGAAAGTGAAAAATGGATAAAGAAGTTGTGGTACTTACGTACAATGCAGTATCACTCAGCAATGAAATCTATGTCATCAGGCCCGTAGCAGCATAATGAGTGGATTCAGGTACGATGATTCTAACTGAAATAAGTCACACAGGAAAAGAAACATCATAAGATATCACTAATACACGGAATGTAAACTTGGCTACACAGGAACTGAATTACAAAACAGAACAGGGTCTCAAATTTAGAAACCCAACTTATGCTTGCTTAAGGGGAAAGGTGAGTTGGGGTGCTGCATAAAACCAGAGATTGAAATGAGCACAGATAAAGTTCCTTAAGCCAAATATGGAATAGACAAGAGCTACTCCTTGCTCAACGAAATGGACTCAACACCCCATATTAAATGCCTAAGAGTGTACCTGACTAGGAAGTATCTTAAAACCTATGGATTGCTATGTCTCTGAAAGAGAATCAAGTGTGTGTACAGGGGCATAAACGCAGCAGTGATAGGATTGGAGAGGTTCGGTGAGCAAATGAAGACCCTTTGAAGTCATATTGCATGGTACCCATTCCACGGGTCTCAACTCTCCAGGTTTAAGGTATTCTTCCTTCAGCTAAAACATGCATGTGGAACCCAGAGTATGATCAACCGTGTGATCGGGAGACGTGTTCCAATATGTCTCAGTTTTCGTCCCCTGGTACTCGGGTGCAACATTCCAGACGCTTTACTAACACTCTCCCGACTTGGAGAGTCAGTGCCTTTAACCTCCTGTTTGGCCCAGTTTGCAATTTCTGCGGAAGATGAACAGGAATAGGGAGAACCAATGACAGACTAGCTGGAGGTGTCTGGACGGGCAAATTTAACTCTCATTTCCCACCAGGAAGAGGAATTAACCAAAGGCTCAGCGTGCCATGCCGGAACCAGATTAGGGCCTGAAGCCATCCTGCGGGGTTGCGGCCAGCTCACGAGAAAGCGACTTGAAGAAAGGAGCTCAGGGGCACTGTAATTCACAAACCTGCAGAGTTATAAATGACAGCTATCGTCCAAAAATATACTGAAGTAAGGCTGCCAAGAGGACTTGAAAGCGGGGCAGAATTGCAGGAAACCGATTTCAGGAGGTAGACTGGAATTGCATTTAAAGCATAGGAAAAGAGGCAGAACGTCCACAATGATGCACTTGGCCAAAAAGGGCGTATGCGTTTTTTCCTGAATATATTCAGGAAAAAACGCATACGCCCTTTTTGGCCAACCAAGCAAGCTTGCAAAGGAAATCTGCACTACAATGAAGTCTCACTTCCCCCCGGTCAAAAGGGCCATCTGAAAAAAGTGTAAAATCCAGAAAGGCAGGACAGGCCATGGAGAACTGGGAGCCTTGTTATGCTGATGGGCGGGATGTAAATTGCCAACAGCCACTCGGGAGAAGTGTATGGTGTTTCCTGAAACATCTAAAAAACAAAGCAACAGAGCCTAGGGCACTTCCACTTATGGTCCTATAGCTTAGGGAAATTAAAATCAAAAGACACAGCCACCCCAAAGGTTGGGACGGCTCTGTTTACAAGAACCTGGTTTACGGTACAAGTTCAGTATCGCAGAAAGTGAAAAATGGATAAAGAAGTTGTGGTACTTACGTACAATGCAGTATCACTCAGCAATGAAATCTATGTCATCAGGCCCGTAGCAGCATAATGAGTGGATTCAGGTACGATGATTCTAACTGAAATAAGTCACACAGGAAAAGAAACATCATAAGATATCACTAATACACGGAATGTAAACTTGGCTACACAGGAACTGAATTACAAAACAGAACAGGGTCTCAAATTTAGAAACCCAACTTATGCTTGCTTAAGGGGAAAGGTGAGTTGGGGTGCTGCATAAAACCAGAGATTGAAATGAGCACAGATAAAGTTCCTTAAGCCAAATATGGAATAGACAAGAGCTACTCCTTGCTCAACGAAATGGACTCAACACCCCATATTAAATGCCTAAGAGTGTACCTGACTAGGAAGTATCTTAAAACCTATGGATTGCTATGTCTCTGAAAGAGAATCAAGTGTGTGTACAGGGGCATAAACGCAGCAGTGATAGGACTGGAGAGGTTCGGTGAGCAAATGAAGACCCTTTGAAGTCATATTGCATGGTACCCATTCCACGGGTCTCAACTCTCCAGGTTTAAGGTATTCTTCCTTCAGCTAAAACATGCATGTGGAACCCAGAGTATGATCAACCGTGTGATCGGGAGACGTGTTCCAATATGTCTCAGTTTTCGTCCCCTGGTACTCGGGTGCAACATTCCAGACGCTTTACTAACACTCTCCCGACTTGGAGAGTCAGTGCCTTTAACCTCCTGTTTGGCCCAGTTTGCAATTTCTGCGGAAGATGAACAGGAATAGGGAGAACCAATGACAGACTAGCTGGAGGTGTCTGGACGGGCAAATTTAACTCTCATTTCCCACCAGGAAGAGGAATTAACCAAAGGCTCAGCGTGCCGTGCCGGAACCAGATTAGGGCCTGAAGCCATCCTGCGGTGTTGCGGCCAGCTCACGAGAAAGCGAGTTGAAGAAAGGAGCTCAGGGGCACTGTAATTCACAAACCTGCAGAGTTATAAATGACAGCTATCGTCCAAAAATATACTGAAGTAAGGCTGCCAAGAGGACTTGAAAGCGGGGCAGAATTGCAGGAAACCTATTTCAGGAGGTAGACTGGAATTGCATTTAAAGCATAGGAAAAGAGGCAGAACGTCCACAATGATGCACTTGGCCAAAAAGGGCGTATGCGTTTTTTCCTGAATATATTCAGGAAAAAACGCATACGCCCTTTTTGGCCAACCAAGCAAGCTTGCAAAGGAAATCTGCACTACAATGAAGTCTCACTTCCCCCCGGTCAAAAGGGCCATCTGAAAAAAGTGTAAAATCCAGAAAGGCAGGCCAGGCCATGGAGAACTGGGAGCCTTGTTATGCTGATGGGCGGGATGTAAATTGCCAACAGCCACTCGGGAGAAGTGTATGGTGTTTCCTGAAACATCTAAAAAACAAAGCAACAGAGCCTAGGGCACTTCCACTTATGGTCCTATAGCTTAGGGAAATTAAAATCAAAAGACACAGCCACCCCAAAGGTTGGGACGGCTCTGTTTACAAGAACCTGGTTTACGGTACAAGTTCAATATCGCAGAAAGTGAAAAATGGATAAAGAAGTTGTGGTACTTACGTACAATGCAGTATCACTCAGCAATGAAATCTATGTCATCAGGCCCGTAGCAGCATAATGAGTGGATTCAGGTACGATGATTCTAACTGAAATAAGTCACACAGGAAAAGAAACATCATAAGATATCACTAATACACGGAATGTAAACTTGGCTACACAGGAACTGAATTACAAAACAGAACAGGGTCTCAAATTTAGAAACCCAACTTATGCTTGCTTAAGGGGAAAGGTGAGTTGGGGTGCTGCATAAAACCAGAGATTGAAATGAGCACAGATAAAGTTCCTTAAGCCAAATATGGAATAGACAAGAGCTACTCCTTGCTCAACGAAATGGACTCAACACCCCATATTAAATGCCTAAGAGTGTACCTGACTAGGAAGTATCTTAAAACCTATGGATTGCTATGTCTCTGGAAGAGAATCAAGTGTGTGTACAGGGGCATAAACGCAGCAGTGATAGGATTGGAGAGGTTCGGTGAGCAAATGAAGACCCTTTGAAGTCATATTGCATGGTACCCATTCCACGGGTCTCAACTCTCCAGGTTTAAGGTATTCTTCCTTCAGCTAAAACATGCATGTGGAACCCAGAGTGTGATCAACCGTGTGATCGGGAGACGTGTTCCAATATGTCTCAGTTTTCGTCCCCTGGTACTCGGGTGCAACATTCCAGACGCTTTACTAACACTCTCCCGACTTGGAAAGTCAGTGCCTTTAACCTCCTGTTTGGCCCAGTTTGCAATTTCTGCGGAAGATGAACAGGAATAAGGAGAACCAATGACAGACTAGCTGGAGGTGTCTGGACGGGCAAATTTAACTCTCATTTCCCACCAGGAAGAGGAATTAACCAAAGGCTCAGCGTGCCGTGCCGGAACCAGATTAGGGCCTGAAGCCATCCTGCGGGGTTGCGGCCAGCTCACGAGAAAGCGAGTTGAAGAAAGGAGCTCAGGGGCACTGTAATTCACAAACCTGCAGAGTTATAAATGACAGCTATCGTCCAAAAATATACTGAAGTAAGGCTGCCAAGAGGACTTGAAAGCGGGGCAGAATTGCAGGAAACCGATTTCAGGAGGTAGACTGGAATTGCATTGAAAGCATAGGAAAAGAGGCAGAACGTCCACAATGATGCACTTGGCCAAAAAGGGCGTATGCGTTTTTTCCTGAATATATTCAGGAAAAAACGCATACGCCCTTTTTGGCCAACCAAGCAAGCTTGCAAAGGAAATCTGCACTAGAGTGAAGTCTCACTTCCCCCCGGTCAAAAGGGCCATCTGAAAAAAGTGTAAAATCCAGAAAGGCAGGACAGGCCATGGAGAACTGGGAGCCTTGTTATGCTGATGGGCGGGATGTAAATTGCCAACAGCCACTCGGGAGAAGTGTATGGTGTTTCCTGAAACATCTAAAAAACAAAGCAACAGAGCCTAGGGCACTTCCACTTATGGTCCTATAGCTTAGGGAAATTAAAATCAAAAAGACACAGCCACCCCAAAGGTTGGGACGGCTCTGTTTACAAGAACCTGGTTTACGGTACAAGTTCAATATCGCAGAAAGTGAAAAATGGATAAAGAAGTTGTGGTACTTACGTACAATGCAGTATCACTCAGCAATGAAATCTATGTCATCAGGCCCGTAGCAGCATAATGAGTGGATTCAGGTATGATGATTCTAACTGAAATAAGTCACACAGGAAAAGAAACATCATAAGATATCACTAATACACGGAATGTAACCTTGGCTACACAGGAACTGAATTACAAAACAGAACAGGGTCTCAAATTTAGAAACCCAACTTATGCTTGCTTAAGGGGAAAGGTGAGTTGGGGTGCTGCATAAAACCAGAGATTGAAATGAGCACAGATAAAGTTCCTTAAGCCAAATATGGAATAGACAAGAGCTACTCCTTGCTCAATGAAATGGACTCAACACCCCATATTAAATGCCTAAGAGTGTACCTGACTAGGAAGTATCTTAAAACCTATGGATTGCTATGTCTCCGAAAGAGAATCAAGCGTGTGTACAGGGGCATAAACGCAGCAGTGATAGGACTGGAGAGGTTCAGTGAGCAAATGAAGACCCTTTGAAGTCATATTGCATGGTACCCATTCCACGGGTCTCAACTCTCCAGGTTTAAGGTATTCTTCCTTCAGCTAAAACATGCATGTGGAACCCAGAGTATGATCAACCGTGTGATCGGGAGACGTTTTCCAATATGTGTCAGTTTTCGTCCCCTGGTACTCATGTGCAACATTCCAGACGCTTTACTAACACTCTCCCGACTTGGAGAGTCAGTGCCTTTAACCTCCTGTTTGGCCCAGTTTGCAATTTCTGCGGAAGATGAACAGGAATAGGCAGAACCAATGACAGACTAGCTGGAGGTGTCTGGACGGGTAAATTTAACTCTCATTTCCCACCAGGAAGAGGAATTAACCAAAGGCTCAGCGTGCCGTGCCGGAACCAGATTAGGGCCTGAAGCCATCCTGCGGTGTTGTGGCCAGCTCACAAGAAAGCGACTTGAAGAAAGGAGCTCAGGGGCACTGTAATTCACAAACCTGCAGAGTTATAAATGACACCTATCGTCCAAAAATATACTGAAGTAAGGCTGCCAAGAGGACTTGAAAGCGGGGCAGAATTGCAGGAAACCGATTTCAGGAGGTAGACTGGAATTGCATTTAAAGCATAGGAAAAGAGGCAGAACGTCCACAATGATGCACTTGGCCAAAAAGGGCGTATGCGTTTTTTCCTGAATATATTCAGGAAAAAACGCATACGCCCTTTTTGGCCAACCAAGCAAGCTTGCAAAGGAAATCTGCTCTACAGTGAAGTCTCACTTCCCCCCGGTCAAAAGGGCCATCTGAAAAAAGTGTAAAATCCAGAAAGGCAGGACAGGCCATGGAGAACTGGGAGCCTTGTTATGCTGATGGGCGGGATGTAAATTGCCAACAGCCACTCGGGAGAAGTGTATGGTGTTTCCTGAAACATCTAAAAAACAAAGCAACAGAGCCTAGGGCACTTCCACTTATGGTCCTATAGCTTAGGGAAATTAAAATCAAAAGACACAGCCACCCCAAAGGTTGGGACGGCTCTGTTTACAAAAACCTGGTTTACGGTACAAGTTCAATATCGCAGAAAGTGAAAAATGGATAAAGAAGTTGTGGTACTTACGTACAATGCAATATCACTCAGCAATGAAATCTATGTCATCAGGCCCATAGCAGCATAATGAGTGGATTCAGGTACGATGATTCTAACTGAAATAAGTCACACAGAAAAAGAAACATCATAAGATATCACTAATAGACGGAATGTAAACTTGGCTACACAGGAACTGAATTACAAAACAGAACAGGGTCTCAAATTTAGAAACCCAACTTATGCTTGCTTAAGGGGAAAGGTGAGTTGGGGTGCTGCATAAAACCAGAGATTGAAATGAGCACAGATAAAGTTCCTTAAGCCAAATATGGAATAGACAAGAGCTACTCCTTGCTCAACGAAATGGACTCAACACCCCATATTAAATGCCTAAGAGTGTACCTGACTAGGAAGTATCTTAAAACCTATGGATTGCTATGTCTCTGAAAGAGAATCAAGTGTGTGTACAGGGGCATAAACGCAGCAGTGATAGGATTGGAGAGGTTCGGTGAGCAAATGAAGACCCTTTGAAGTCATATTGCATGGTACCCATTCCACGGGTCTCAACTCTCCAGGTTTAAGGTATTCTTCCTTCAGCTAAAACATGCATGTGGAACCCAGAGTATGATCAACCGTGTGATCGGGAGACGTGTTCCAATATGTCTCAGTTTTCGTCCCCTGGTACTCGGGTGCAACATTCCAGACGCTTTACTAACACTCTCCCGACTTGGAGAGTCAGTGCCTTTAACCTCCTGTTTGGCCCAGTTTGCAATTTCTGCGGAAGATGAACAGGAATAGGGAGAACCAATGACAGACTAGCTGGAGGTGTCTGGACGGGCAAATTTAACTCTCATTTCCCACCAGGAAGAGGAATTAACCAAAGGCTCAGCGTGCCGTGCCGGAACCAGATTAGGGCCTGAAGCCATCCTGCGGGGTTGCGGCCAGCTCACGAGAAAGCGACTTGAAGAAAGGAGCTCAGGGGCACTGTAATTCACAAACCTGCAGAGTTATAAATGACAGCTATCGTCCAAAAATATACTGAAGTAAGGCTGCCAAGAGGACTTGAAAGCGGGGCAGAATTGCAGGAAACCGATTTCAGGAGGTAGACTGGAATTGCATTTAAAGCATAGGAAAAGAGGCAGAACGTCCACAATGATGCACTTGGCCAAAAAGGGCGTATGCGTTTTTTCCTGAATATATTCAGGAAAAAACGCATACGCCCTTTTTGGCCAACCAAGCAAGGTTGCAAAGGAAATCTGCACTACAGTGAAGTCTCACTTCCCCCCGGTCAAAAGGGCCATCTGAAAAAAGTGTAAAATCCAGAAAGGCAGGACAGGCCATGGAGAACTGGGAGCCTTGTTATGCTGATGGGCGGGATGTAAATTGCCAACAGCCACTCGGGAGAAGTGTATGGTGTTTCCTGAAACATCTAAAAAACAAAGCAACAGAGCCTAGGGCACTTCCACTTATGGTCCTATAGCTTAGGGAAATTAAAATCAAAAGACACAGCCACCCCAAAGGTTGGGACGGCTCTGTTTACAAGAACCTGGTTTACGGTACAAGTTCAATATCGCAGAAAGTGAAAAATGGATAAAGAAGTTGTGGTACTTACGTACAATGCAGTATCACTCAGCAATGAAATCTATGTCATCAGGCCCGTAGCAGCATAATGAGTGGATTCAGGTACGATGATTCTAACTGAAATAAGTCACACAGGAAAAGAAACATCATAAGATATCACTAATACACGGAATGTAACCTTGGCTACACAGGAACTGAATTACAAAACAGAACAGGGTCTCAAATTTAGAAACCCAACTTATGCTTGCTTAAGGGGAAAGGTGAGTTGGGGTGCTGCATAAAACCAGAGATTGAAATGAGCACAGATAAAGTTCCTTAAGCCAAATATGGAATAGACAAGAGCTACTCCTTGCTCAACGAAATGGACTCAACACCCCATATTAAATGCCTAAGAGTGTACCTGACTAGGAAGTATCTTAAAACCTATGGATTGCTATGTCTCTGAAAGAGAATCAAGTGTGTGTACAGGGGCATAAACGCAGCAGTGATAGGATTGGAGAGGTTCGGTGAGCAAATGAAGACCCTTTGAAGTCATATTGCATGGTACCCATTCCACGGGTCTCAACTCTCCAGGTTTAAGGTATTCTTCCTTCAGCTAAAACATGCATGTGGAACCCAGAGTATGATCAACCGTGTGATCGGGAGACGTGTTCCAATATGTGTCAGTTTTCGTCCCCTGGTACTCATGTGCAACATTCCAGACGCTTTACTAACACTCTCCCGACTTGGAGAGTCAGTGCCTTTAACCTCCTGTTTGGCCCAGTTTGCAATTTCTGCGGAAGATGAACAGGAATAGGCAGAACCAATGACAGACTAGCTGGAGGTGTCTGGACGGGTAAATTTAACTCTCATTTCCCACCAGGAAGAGGAATTAACCAAAGGCTCAGCGTGCCGTGCCGGAACCAGATTAGGGCCTGAAGCCATCCTGCGGTGTTGTGGCCAGCTCACAAGAAAGCGACTTGAAGAAAGGAGCTCAGGGGCACTGTAATTCACAAACCTGCAGAGTTATAAATGACAGCTATCGTCCAAAAATATACTGAAGTAAGGCTGCCAAGAGGACTTGAAAGCGGGGCAGAATTGCAGGAAACCGATTTCAGGAGGTAGACTGGAATTGCATTTAAAGCATAGGAAAAGAGGCAGAACGTCCACAATGATGCACTTGGCCAAAAAGGGCGTATGCGTTTTTTCCTGAATATATTCAGGAAAAAACGCATACGCACTTTTTGGCCAACCAAGCAAGCTTGCAAAGGAAATCTGCTCTACAGTGAAGTCTCACTTCCCCCCGGTCAAAAGGGCCATCTGAAAAAAGTGTAAAATCCAGAAAGGCAGGACAGGCCATGGAGAACTGGGAGCCTTGTTATGCTGATGGGCGGGATGTAAATTGCCAACAGCCACTCGGGAGAAGTGTATGGTGTTTCCTGAAACATCTAAAAAACAAAGCAACAGAGCCTAGGGCACTTCCACTTATGGTCCTATAGCTTAGGGAAATTAAAATCAAAAGACACAGCCACCCCAAAGGTTGGGACGGCTCTGTTTACAAGAACCTGGTTTACGGTACAAGTTCAATATCGCAGAAAGTGAAAAATGGATAAAGAAGTTGTGGTACTTACGTACAATGCAGTATCACTCAGCAATGAAATCTATGTCATCAGGCCCGTAGCAGCATAATGAGTGGATTCAGGTACGATGATTCTAACTGAAATAAGTCACACAGAAAAAGAAACATCATAAGATATCACTAATAGACGGAATGTAAACTTGGCTACACAGGAACTGAATTACAAAACAGAACAGGGTCTCAAATTTAGAAACCCAACTTATGCTTGCTTAAGGGGAAAGGTGAGTTGGGGTGCTGCATAAAACCAGAGATTGAAATGAGCACAGATAAAGTTCCTTAAGCCAAATATGGAATAGACAAGAGCTACTCCTTGCTCAACGAAATGGACTCAACACCCCATATTAAATGCCTAAGAGTGTACCTGACTAGGAAGTATCTTAAAACCTATGGATTGCTATGTCTCTGAAAGAGAATCAAGTGTGTGTACAGGGGCATAAACGCAGCAGTGATAGGATTGGAGAGGTTCGGTGAGCAAATGAAGACCCTTTGAAGTCATATTGCATGGTACCCATTCCACGGGTCTCAACTCTCCAGGTTTAAGGTATTCTTCCTTCAGCTAAAACATGCATGTGGAACCCAGAGTATGATCAACCGTGTGATCGGGAGACGTGTTCCAATATGTCTCAGTTTTCGTCCCCTGGTACTCGGGTGCAACATTCCAGACGCTTTACTAACACTCTCCCGACTTGGAGAGTCAGTGCCTTTAACCTCCTGTTTGGCCCAGTTTGCAATTTCTGCGGAAGATGAACAGGAATAGGGAGAACCAATGACAGACTAGCTGGAGGTGTCTGGACGGGCAAATTTAACTCTCATTTCCCACCAGGAAGAGGAATTAACCAAAGGCTCAGCGTGCCGTGCCAGAAACAGATTAGGGCCTGAAGCCATCCTGCGGGGTTGCGGCCAGCTCACGAGAAAGCGAGTTGAAGAAAGGAGCTCAGGGGCACTGTAATTCACAAACCTGCAGAGTTATAAATGACAGCTATCATCCAAAAATATACTGAAGTAAGGCTGCCAAGAGGACTTGAAAGCGGGGCAGAATTGCAGGAAACCGATTTCAGGAGGTAGACTGGAATTGCATTGAAAGCATAGGAAAAGAGGCAGAACGTCCACAATGATGCACTTGGCCAAAAAGGGCGTATGCGTTTTTTCCTGAATATATTCAGGAAAAAACGCATACGCCCTTTTTGGCCAACCAAGCAAGCTTGCAAAGGAAATCTGCACTACAGTGAAGTCTCACTTCCCCCCGGTCAAAAGGGCCATCTGAAAAAAGTGTAAAATCCAGAAAGGCAGGACAGGCCATGGAGAACTGGGAGCCTTGTTATGCTGATGGGTGGGATGTAAATTGCCAACAGCCACTCGGGAGAAGTGTATGGTGTTTCCGGAAACATCTAAAAAACAAAGCAACAGAGCCTAGGGCACTTCCACTTATGGTCCTATAGCTTAGGGAAATTAAAATCAAAAGACACAGCCACCCCAAAGGTTGGGACGGCTCTGTTTACAAGAACCTGGTTTACGGTACAAGTTCAATATCGCAGAAAGTGAAAAATGGATAAAGAAGTTGTGGTACTTACGTACAATGCAGTATCACTCAGCAATGAAATCTATGTCATCAGGCCCGTAGCAGCATAATGAGTGGATTCAGGTACGATGATTCTAACTGAAATAAGTCACACAGAAAAAGAAACATCATAAGATATCACTAATAGACGGAATGTAAACTTGGCTACACAGGAACTGAATTACAAAACAGAACAGGGTCTCAAATTTAGAAACCCAACTTATGCTTGCTTAAGGGGAAAGGTGAGTTGGGGTGCTGCATAAAACCAGAGATTGAAATGAGCACAGATAAAGTTCCTTAAGCCAAATATGGAATAGACAAGAGCTACTCCTTGCTCAACGAAATGGACTCAACACCCCATATTAAATGCCTAAGAGTGTACCTGACTAGGAAGTATCTTAAAACCTATGGATTGCTATGTCTCTGAAAGAGAATCAAGTGTGTGTACAGGGGCATAAACGCAGCAGTGATAGGATTGGAGAGGTTCGGTGAGCAAATGAAGACCCTTTGAAGTCATATTGCATGGTACCCATTCCACGGGTCTCAACTCTCCAGGTTTAAGGTATTCTTCCTTCAGCTAAAACATGCATGTGGAACCCAGAGTATGATCAACCGTGTGATCGGGAGACGTGTTCCAATATGTCTCAGTTTTCGTCCCCTGGTACTCGGGTGCAACATTCCAGACGCTTTACTAACACTCTCCCGACTTGGAGAGTCAGTGCCTTTAACCTCCTGTTTGGCCCAGTTTGCAATTTCTGCGGAAGATGAACAGGAATAGGGAGAACCAATGAGAGACTAGCTGGAGGTGTCTGGACGGGCAAATTTAACTCTCATTTCCCACCAGGAAGAGGAATTAACCAAAGGCTCAGCGTGCCGTGCCGGAACCAGATTAGGGCCTGAAGCCATCCTGCGGGGTTGCGGCCAGCTCACGAGAAAGCGAGTTGAAGAAAGGAGCTCAGGGGCACTGTAATTCACAAACCTGCAGAGTTATAAATGACAGCTATCGTCCAAAAATATACTGAAGTAAGGCTGCCAAGAGGACTTGAAAGCGGGGCAGAATTGCAGGAAACCGATTTCAGGAGGTAGACTGGAATTGCATTTAAAGCATAGGAAAAGAGGCAGAACGTCCACAATGATGCACTTGGCCAAAAAGGGCGTATGCGTTTTTTCCTGAATATATTCAGGAAAAAACGCATACGCCCTTTTTGGCCAACCAAGCAAGCTTGCAAAGGAAATCTGCACTACAGTGAAGTCTCACTTCCCCCCGGTCAAAAGGGCCATCTGAAAAAAGTGTAAAATCCAGAAAGGCAGGACAGGCCATGGAGAACTGGGAGCCTTGTTATGCTGATGGGCGGGATGTAAATTGCCAACAGCCACTCGGGAGAAGTGTATGGTGTTTCCTGAAACATCTAAAAAACAAAGCAACAGAGCCTAGGGCACTTCCACTTATGGTCCTATAGCTTAGGGAAATTAAAATCAAAAGACACAGCCACCCCAAAGGTTGGGACGGCTCTGTTTACAAGAACCTGGTTTACGGTACAAGTTCAATATCGCAGAAAGTGAAAAATGGATAAAGAAGTTGTGGTACTTACGTACAATGCAGTATCACTCAGCAATGAAATCTATGTCATCAGGCCCGTAGCAGCATAATGAGTGGATTCAGGTACGATGATTCTAACTGAAATAAGTCACACAGGAAAAGAAACATCATAAGATATCACTAATACACGGAATGTAACCTTGGCTACACAGGAACTGAATTACAAAACAGAACAGGGTCTCAAATTTAGAAACCCAACTTATGCTTGCTTAAGGGGAAAGGTGAGTTGGGGTGCTGCATAAAACCAGAGATTGAAATGAGCACAGATAAAGTTCCTTAAGCCAAATATGGAATAGACAAGAGCTACTCCTTGCTCAACGAAATGGACTCAACACCCCATATTAAATGCCTAAGAGTGTACCTGACTAGGAAGTATCTTAAAACCTATGGATTGCTATGTCTCTGAAAGAGAATCAAGTGTGTGTACAGGGGCATAAACGCAGCAGTGATAGGATTGGAGAGGTTCGGTGAGCAAATGAAGACCCTTTGAAGTCATATTGCATGGTACCCATTCCACGGGTCTCAACTCTCCAGGTTTAAGGTATTCTTCCTTCAGCTAAAACATGCATGTGGAACCCAGAGTATGATCAACCGTGTGATCGGGAGACGTGTTCCAATATGTCTCAGTTTTCGTCCCCTGGTACTCGGGTGCAACATTCCAGACGCTTTACTAACACTCTCCCGACTTGGAGAGTCAGTGCCTTTAACCTCCTGTTTGGCCCAGTTTGCAATTTCTGCGGAAGATGAACAGGAATAGGGAGAACCAATGAGAGACTAGCTGGAGGTGTCTGGACGGGCAAATTTAACTCTCATTTCCCACCAGGAAGAGGAATTAACCAAAGGCTCAGCGTGCCGTGCCGGAACCAGATTAGGGCCTGAAGCCATCCTGCGGGGTTGCGGCCAGCTCACGAGAAAGCGAGTTGAAGAAAGGAGCTCAGGGGCACTGTAATTCACAAACCTGCAGAGTTATAAATGACAGCTATCGTCCAAACATATACTGAAGTAAGGCTGCCAAGAGGACTTGAAAGCGGGGCAGAATTGCAGGAAACCGATTTCAGGAGGTAGACTGGAATTGCATTGAAAGCATAGGAAAAGAGGCAGAACGTCCACAATGATGCACTTGGCCAAAAAGGGCGTATGCGTTTTTTCCTGAATATATTCAGGATAAAACGCATACGCCCTTTTTGGCCAACCAAGCAAGCTTGCAAAGGAAATCTGCACTACAGTGAAGTCTCACTTCCCCCCGGTCAAAAGGGCCATCTGAAAAAAGTGTAAAATCCAGAAAGGCAGGACAGGCCATGGAGAACTGGGAGCCTTGTTATGCTGATGGGCGGGATGTAAATTGCCAACAGCCACTCGGGAGAAGTGTATGGTGTTTCCTGAAACATCTAAAAAACAAAGCAACAGAGCCTAGGGCACTTCCACTTATGGTCCTATAGCTTAGGGAAATTAAAATCAAAAGACACAGCCACCCCAAAGGTTGGGACGGCTCTGTTTACAAGAACCTGGTTTACGGTACAAGTTCAATATCGCAGAAAGTGAAAAATGGATAAAGAAGTTGTGGTACTTACGTACAATGCAGTATCACTCAGCAATGAAATCTATGTCATCAGGCCCGTAGCAGCATAATGAGTGGATTCAGGTACGATGATTCTAACTGAAATAAGTCACACAGAAAAAGAAACATCATAAGATATCACTAATACACGGAATGTAAACTTGGCTACACAGGAACTGAATTACAAAACAGAACAGGGTCTCAAATTTAGAAACCCAACTTATGCTTGCTTAAGGGGAAAGGTGAGTTGGGGTGCTGCATAAAACCAGAGATTGAAATGAGCACAGATAAAGTTCCTTAAGCCAAATACGGAATAGACAAGAGCTACTCCTTGCTCAACGAAATGGACTCAACACCCCATATTAAATGCCTAAGAGTGTACCTGACTAGGAAGTATCTTAAAACCTATGGATTGCTATGTCTCTGGAAGAGAATCAAGTGTGTGTACAGGGGCATAAACGCAGCAGTGATAGGATTGGAGAGGTTCGGTGAGCAAATGAAGACCCTTTGAAGTCATATTGCATGGTACCCATTCCACGGGTCTCAACTCTCCAGGTTTAAGGTATTCTTCCTTCAGCTAAAACATGCATGTGGAACCCAGAGTGTGATCAGCCGTGTGATCGGGAGACGTGTTCCAATATGTCTCAGTTTTCGTCCCCTGGTACTCGGGTGCAACATTCCAGACGCTTTACTAACACTCTCCCGACTTGGAGAGTCAGTGCCTTTAACCTCCTGTTTGGCCCAGTTTGCAATTTCTGCGGAAGATGAACAGGAATAGGCAGAACCAATGAGAGACTAGCTGGAGGTGTCTGGACGGGCAAATTTAACTCTCATTTCCCACCAGGAAGAGGAATTAACCAAAGGCTCAGCGTGCCGTGCCGGAACCAGATTAGGGCCTGAAGCCATCCTGCGGGGTTGCGGCCAGCTCACGAGAAAGCGACTTGAAGAAAGGAGCTCAGGGGCACTGTAATTCACAAACCTGCAGAGTTATAAATGACAGCTATCGTCCAAAAATATACTGAAGTAAGGCTGCCAAGAGGACTTGAAAGCGGGGCAGAATTGCAGGAAACCGATTTCAGGAGGTAGACTGGAATTGCATTTAAAGCATAGGAAAAGAGGCAGAACGTCCACAATGATGCACTTGGCCAAAAAGGGCGTATGCGTTTTTTCCTGAATATATTCAGGAAAAAACGCATACGCCCTTTTTGGCCAACCAAGCAAGGTTGCAAAGGAAATCTGCACTACAGTGAAGTCTCACTTCCCCCCGGTCAAAAGGGCCATCTGAAAAAAGTGTAAAATCCAGAAAGGCAGGACAGGCCATGGAGAACTGGGAGCCTTGTTATGCTGATGGGCGGGATGTAAATTGCCAACAGCCACTCGGGAGAAGTGTATGGTGTTTCCTGAAACATCTAAAAAACAAAGCAACAGAGCCTAGGGCACTTCCACTTATGGTCCTATAGCTTAGGGAAATTAAAATCAAAAGACACAGCCACCCCAAAAGTTGGGACGGCTCTGTTTACAAGAACCTGGTTTACGGTACAAGTTCAATATCGCAGAAAGTGAAAAATGGATAAAGAAGTTGTGGTACTTACGTACAATGCAGTATCACTCAGCAATGAAATCTATGTCATCAGGCCCGTAGCAGCATAATGAGTGGATTCAGGTATGATGATTCTAACTGAAATAAGTCACACAGGAAAAGAAACATCATAAGATATCACTAATACACGGAATGTAACCTTGGCTACACAGGAACTGAATTACAAAACAGAACAGGGTCTCAAATTTAGAAACCCAACTTATGCTTGCTTAAGGGGAAAGGTGAGTTGGGGTGCTGCATAAAACCAGAGATTGAAATGAGCACAGATAAAGTTCCTTAAGCCAAATATGGAATAGACAAGAGCTACTCCTTGCTCAACGAAATGGACTCAACACCCCATATTAAATGCCTAAGAGTGTACCTGACTAGGAAGTATCTTAAAACCTATGGATTGCTATGTCTCTGGAAGAGAATCAAGTGTGTGTACAGGGGCATAAACGCAGCAGTGATAGGATTGGAGAGGTTCGGTGAGCAAATGAAGACCCTTTGAAGTCATATTGCATGGTACCCATTCCACGGGTCTCAACTCTCCAGGTTTAAGGTATTCTTCCTTCAGCTAAAACATGCATGTGGAACCCAGAGTGTGATCAGCCGTGTGATCGGGAGACGTGTTCCAATATGTCTCAGTTTTCGTCCCCTGGTACTCGGGTGCAACATTCCAGACGCTTTACCAACACTCTCCCGACTTGGAGAGTCAGTGCCTTTAACCTCCTGTTTGGCCCAGTTTGCAATTTCTGCGGAAGATGAACAGGAATAGGGAGAACCAATGACAGACTAGCTGGAGGTGTCTGGACGGGCAAATTTAACTCTCATTTCCCACCAGGAAGAGGAATTAACCAAAGGCTCAGCGTGCCGTGCCGGAACCAGATTAGGGCCTGAAGCCATCCTGCGGGGTTGCGGCCAGCTCACGAGAAAGCGAGTTGAAGAAAGGAGCTCAGGGGCACTGTAATTCACAAACCTGCAGAGTTATAAATGACAGCTATCGTCCAAAAATATACTGAAGTAAGGCTGCCAAGAGGACTTGAAAGCGGGGCAGAATTGCAGGAAACCGATTTCAGGAGGTAGACTGGAATTGCATTTAAAGCATAGGAAAAGAGGCAGAACGTCCACAATGATGCACTTGGCCAAAAAGGGCGTATGCGTTTTTTCCTGAATATATTCAGGAAAAAACGCATACGCCCTTTTTGGCCAACCAAGCAAGCTTGCAAAGGAAATCTGCACTACAGTGAAGTCTCACTTCCCCCCGGTCAAAAGGGCCATCTGAAAAAAGTGTAAAATCCAGAAAGGCAGGACAGGCCATGGAGAACTGGGAGCCTTGTTATGCTGATGGGCGGGATGTCAATTGCCAACAGCCACTCGGGAGAAGTGTATGGTGTTTCCTGAAACATCTAAAAAACAAAGCAACAGAGCCTAGGGCACTTCCACTTATGGTCCTATAGCTTAGGGAAATTAAAATCAAAAGACACAGCCACCCCAAAGGTTGGGACGGCTCTGTTTACAAGAACCTGGTTTACGGTACAAGTTCAATATCGCAGAAAGTGAAAAATGGATAAAGAAGTTGTGGTACTTACGTACAATGCAGTATCACTCAGCAATGAAATCTATGTCATCAGGCCCGTAGCAGCATAATGAGTGGATTCAGGTACGATGATTCTAACTGAAATAAGTCACACAGGAAAAGAAACATCATAAGATATCACTAATACACGGAATGTAAACTTGGCTACACAGGAACTGAATTACAAAACAGAACAGGGTCTCAAATTTAGAAACCCAACTTATGCTTGCTTAAGGGGAAAGGTGAGTTGGGGTGCTGCATAAAACCAGAGATTGAAATGAGCACAGATAAAGTTCCTTAAGCCAAATACGGAATAGACAAGAGCTACTCCTTGCTCAACGAAATGGACTCAACACCCCATATTAAATGCCTAAGAGTGTACCTGACTAGGAAGTATCTTAAAACCTATGGATTGCTATGTCTCTGGAAGAGAATCAAGTGTGTGTACAGGGGCATAAACGCAGCAGTGATAGGATTGGAGAGGTTCGGTGAGCAAATGAAGACCCTTTGAAGTCATATTGCATGGTACCCATTCCACGGGTCTCAACTCTCCAGGTTTAAGGTATTCTTCCTTCAGCTAAAACATGCATGTGGAACCCAGAGTGTGATCAGCCGTGTGATCGGGAGACGTGTTCCAATATGTCTCAGTTTTCGTCCCCTGGTACTCGGGTGCAACATTCCAGACGCTTTACTAACACTCTCCCGACTTGGAGAGTCAGTGCCTTTAACCTCCTGTTTGGCCCAGTTTGCAATTTCTGCGGAAGATGAACAGGAATAGGCAGAACCAATGAGAGACTAGCTGGAGGTGTCTGGACGGGCAAATTTAACTCTCATTTCCCACCAGGAAGAGGAATTAACCAAAGGCTCAGCGTGCCGTGCCGGAACCAGATTAGGGCCTGAAGCCATCCTGCGGGGTTGCGGCCAGCTCACGAGAAAGCGACTTGAAGAAAGGAGCTCAGGGGCACTGTAATTCACAAACCTGCAGAGTTATAAATGACAGCTATCGTCCAAAAATATACTGAAGTAAGGCTGCCAAGAGGACTTGAAAGCGGGGCAGAATTGCAGGAAACCGATTTCAGGAGGTAGACTGGAATTGCATTTAAAGCATAGGAAAAGAGGCAGAACGTCCACAATGATGCACTTGGCCAAAAAGGGCGTATGCGTTTTTTCCTGAATATATTCAGGAAAAAACGCATACGCCCTTTTTGGCCAACCAAGCAAGCTTGCAAAGGAAATCTGCACTACAGTGAAGTCTCACTTCCCCCCGGTCAAAAGGGCCATCTGAAAAAAGTGTAAAATCCAGAAAGGCAGGACAGGCCATGGAGAACTGGGAGCCTTGTTATGCTGATGGGCGGGATGTAAATTGCCAACAGCCACTCGGGAGAAGTGTATGGTGTTTCCTGAAACATCTAAAAAACAAAGCAACAGAGCCTAGGGCACTTCCACTTATGGTCCTATAGCTTAGGGAAATTAAAATCAAAAGACACAGCCACCCCAAAAGTTGGGACGGCTCTGTTTACAAGAACCTGGTTTACGGTACAAGTTCAATATCGCAGAAAGTGAAAAATGGATAAAGAAGTTGTGGTACTTACGTACAATGCAGTATCACTCAGCAATGAAATCTATGTCATCAGGCCCGTAGCAGCATAATGAGTGGATTCAGGTATGATGATTCTAACTGAAATAAGTCACACAGGAAAAGAAACATCATAAGATATCACTAATACACGGAATGTAACCTTGGCTACACAGGAACTGAATTACAAAACAGAACAGGGTCTCAAATTTAGAAACCCAACTTATGCTTGCTTAAGGGGAAAGGTGAGTTGGGGTGCTGCATAAAACCAGAGATTGAAATGAGCACAGATAAAGTTCCTTAAGCCAAATATGGAATAGACAAGAGCTACTCCTTGCTCAACGAAATGGACTCAACACCCCATATTAAATGCCTAAGAGTGTACCTGACTAGGAAGTATCTTAAAACCTATGGATTGCTATGTCTCTGGAAGAGAATCAAGTGTGTGTACAGGGGCATAAACGCAGCAGTGATAGGATTGGAGAGGTTCGGTGAGCAAATGAAGACCCTTTGAAGTCATATTGCATGGTACCCATTCCACGGGTCTCAACTCTCCAGGTTTAAGGTATTCTTCCTTCAGCTAAAACATGCATGTGGAACCCAGAGTGTGATCAGCCGTGTGATCGGGAGACGTGTTCCAATATGTCTCAGTTTTCGTCCCCTGGTACTCGGGTGCAACATTCCAGACGCTTTACCAACACTCTCCCGACTTGGAGAGTCAGTGCCTTTAACCTCCTGTTTGGCCCAGTTTGCAATTTCTGCGGAAGATGAACAGGAATAGGGAGAACCAATGACAGACTAGCTGGAGGTGTCTGGACGGGCAAATTTAACTCTCATTTCCCACCAGGAAGAGGAATTAACCAAAGGCTCAGTGTGCCGTGCCGGAACCAGATTAGGGCCTGAAGCCATCCTGCGGTGTTGCGGCCAGCTCACGAGAAAGCGAGTTGAAGAAAGGAGCTCAGGGGCACTGTAATTCACAAACCTGCAGAGTTATAAATGACAGCTATCGTCCAAACATATACTGAAGTAAGGCTGCCAAGAGGACTTGAAAGCGGGGCAGAATTGCAGGAAACCGATTTCAGGAGGTAGACTGGAATTGCATTGAAAGCATAGGAAGAGAGGCAGAACGTCCACAATGATGCACTTGGCCAAAAAGGGCGTATGCGTTTTTTCCTGAATATATTCAGGATAAAACGCATACGCCCTTTTTGGCCAACCAAGCAAGCTTGCAAAGGAAATCTGCACTACAGTGAAGTCTCACTTCCCCCCGGTCAAAAGGGCCATCTGAAAAAAGTGTAAAATCCAGAAAGGCAGGACAGGCCATGGAGAACTGGGAGCCTTGTTATGCTGATGGGCGGGATGTAAATTGCCAACAGCCACTCGGGAGAAGTGTATGGTGTTTCCTGAAACATCTAAAAAACAAAGCAACAGAGCCTAGGGCACTTCCACTTATGGTCCTATAGCTTAGGGAAATTAAAATCAAAAGACACAGCCACCCCAAAGGTTGGGACGGCTCTGTTTACAAGAACCTGGTTTACGGTACAAGTTCAATATCGCAGAAAGTGAAAAATGGATAAAGAAGTTGTGGTACTTACGTACAATGCAGTATCACTCAGCAATGAAATCTATGTCATCAGGCCCGTAGCAGCATAATGAGTGGATTCAGGTACGATGATTCTAACTGAAATAAGTCACACAGGAAAAGAAACATCATAAGATATCACTAATACACGGAATGTAAACTTGGCTACACAGGAACTGAATTCCAAAACAGAACAGGGTCTCAAATTTAGAAACCCAACTTATGCTTGCTTAAGGGGAAAGGTGAGTTGGGGTGCTGCATAAAACCAGAGATTGAAATGAGCACAGATAAAGTTCCTTAAGCCAAATACGGAATAGACAAGAGCTACTCCTTGCTCAACGAAATGGACTCAACACCCCATATTAAATGCCTAAGAGTGTACCTGACTAGGAAGTATCTTAAAACCTATGGATTGCTATGTCTCTGAAAGAGAATCAAGTGTGTGTACAGGGGCATAAACGCAGCAGTGATAGGATTGGAGAGGTTCGGTGAGCAAATGAAGACCCTTTGAAGTCATATTGCATGGTACCCATTCCACGGGTCTCAACTCTCCAGGTTTAAGGTATTCTTCCTTCAGCTAAAACATGCATGTGGAACCCAGAGTGTGATCAGCCGTGTGATCGGGAGACGTGTTCCAATATGTCTCAGTTTTCGTCCCCTGGTACTCGGGTGCAACATTCCAGACGCTTTACTAACACTCTCCCGACTTGGAGAGTCAGTGCCTTTAACCTCCTGTTTGGCCCAGTTTGCAATTTCTGCGGAAGATGAACAGGAATAGGCAGAACCAATGACAGACTAGCTGGAGGTGTCTGGACGGGCAAATTTAACTCTCATTTCCCACCAGGAAGAGGAATTAACCAAAGGCTCAGCGTGCCGTGCCGGAACCAGATTAGGGCCTGAAGCCATCCAGCGGGGTTGCGGCCAGCTCACGAGAAAGCGACTTGAAGAAAGGAGCTCAGGGGCACTGTAATTCACAAACCTGCAGAGTTATAAATGACAGCTATCGTCCAAAAATATACTGAAGTAAGGCTGCCAAGAGGACTTGAAAGCGGGGCAGAATTGCAGGAAACCGATTTCAGGAGGTAGACTGGAATTGCATTTAAAGCATAGGAAAAGAGGCAGAACGTCCACAATGATGCACTTGGCCAAAAAGGGCGTATGCGTTTTTTCCTGAATATATTCAGGAAAAAACGCATACGCCCTTTTTGGCCAACCAAGCAAGGTTGCAAAGGAAATCTGCACTACAGTGAAGTCTCACTTCCCCCCGGTCAAAAGGGCCATCTGAAAAAAGTGTAAAATCCAGAAAGGCAGGACAGGCCATGGAGAACTGGGAGCCTTGTTATGCTGATGGGCGGGATGTAAATTGCCAACAGCCACTCGGGAGAAGTGTATGGTGTTTCCTGAAACATCTAAAAAACAAAGCAACAGAGCCTAGGGCACTTCCACTTATGGTCCTATAGCTTAGGGAAATTAAAATCAAAAGACACAGCCACCCCAAAGGTTGGGACGGCTCTGTTTACAAGAACCTGGTTTACGGTACAAGTTCAATATCGCAGAAAGTGAAAAATGGATAAAGAAGTTGTGGTACTTACGTACAATGCAGTATCACTCAGCAATGAAATCTATGTCATCAGGCCCGTAGCAGCATAATGAGTGGATTCAGGTATGATGATTCTAACTGAAATAAGTCACACAGGAAAAGAAACATCATAAGATATCACTAATACACGGAATGTAACCTTGGCTACACAGGAACTGAATTACAAAACAGAACAGGGTCTCAAATTTAGAAACCCAACTTATGCTTGCTTAAGGGGAAAGGTGAGTTGGGGTGCTGCATAAAACCAGAGATTGAAATGAGCACAGATAAAGTTCCTTAAGCCAAATATGGAATAGACAAGAGCTACTCCTTGCTCAACGAAATGGACTCAACACCCCATATTAAACGCCTAAGAGTGTACCTGACTAGGAAGTATCTTAAAACCTATGGATTGCTATGTCTCCGAAAGAGAATCAAGCGTGTGTACAGGGGCATAAACGCAGCAGTGATAGGATTGGAGAAGTTCGGTGAGCAAATGAAGACCCTTTGAAGTCATATTGCATGGTACCCATTCCACGGGTCTCAACTCTCCAGGTTTAAGGTATTCTTCCTTCAGCTAAAACATGCATGTGGAACCCAGAGTATGATCAACCGTGTGATCGGTAGACGTGTTCCAATATGTCTCAGTTTTCGTCCCCTGGTACTCGGGTGCAACATTCCAGACGCTTTACTAACACTCTCCCGACTTGGACAGTCAGTGCCTTTAACCTCCTGTTTGGCCCAGTTTGCAATTTCTGCGGAAGATGAACAGGAATAGGGAGAACCAATGACAGACTAGCTGGAGGTGTCTGGACGGACAAATTTAACTCTCATTTCCCACCAGGAAGAGGAATTAACCAAAGGCACAGCGTGCCGTGCCGGAACCAGATTAGGGCCTGAAGCCATCCTGCGGTGTTGCGGCCAGCTCACGAGAAAGCGAGTTGAAGAAAGGAGCTCAGGGGCACTGTAATTCACAAACCTGCAGAGTTATAAATGACAGCTATCGTCCAAAAATATACTGAAGTAAGGCTGCCAAGAGGACTTGAAAGCGGGGCAGAATTGCAGGAAACCGATTTCAGGAGGTAGACTGGAATTGCATTTAAAGCATAGGAAAAGAGGCAGAACGTCCACAATGATGCACTTGGCCAAAAAGGGCGTATGCGTTTTTTCCTGAATATATTCAGGAAAAAACGCATACGCCCTTTTTGGCCAACCAAGCAAGCTTGCAAAGGAAATCTGCACTACAATGAAGTCTCACTTCCCCCCGGTCAAAAGGGCCATCTGAAAAAAGTGTAAAATCCAGAAAGGCAGGACAGGCCATGGAGAACTGGGAGCCTTGTTATGCTGATGGGCGGGATGTCAATTGCCAACAGCCACTCGGGAGAAGTGTATGGTGTTTCCTGAAACATCTAAAAAACAAAGCAACAGAGCCTAGGGCACTTCCACTTATGGTCCTATAGCTTAGGGAAATTAAAATCAAAAGACACAGCCACCCCAAAGGTTGGGACGGCTCTGTTTACAAGAACCTGGTTTACGGTACAAGTTCAATATCGCAGAAAGTGAAAAATGGATAAAGAAGTTGTGGTACTTACGTACAATGCAGTATCACTCAGCAATGAAATCTATGTCATCAGGCCCGTAGCAGCATAATGAGTGGATTCAGGTACGATGATTCTAACTGAAATAAGTCACACAGGAAAAGAAACATCATAAGATATCACTAATACACGGAATGTAACCTTGGCTACACAGGAACTGAATTACAAAACAGAACAGGGTCTCAAATTTAGAAACCCAACTTATGCTTGCTTAAGGGGAAAGGTGAGTTGGGGTGCTGCATAAAACCAGAGATTGAAATGAGCACAGATAAAGTTCCTTAAGCCAAATATGGAATAGACAAGAGCTACTCCTTGCTCAACGAAATGGACTCAACACCCCATATTAAACGCCTAAGAGTGTACCTGACTAGGAAGTATCTTAAAACCTATGGATTGCTATGTCTCCGAAAGAGAATCAAGCGTGTGTACAGGGGCATAAACGCAGCAGTGATAGGATTGGAGAAGTTCGGTGAGCAAATGAAGACCCTTTGAAGTCATATTGCATGGTACCCATTCCACGGGTCTCAACTCTCCAGGTTTAAGGTATTCTTCCTTCAGCTAAAACATGCATGTGGAACCCAGAGTATGATCAACCGTGTGATCGGGAGACGTGTTCCAATATGTCTCAGTTTTCGTCCCCTGGTACTCGGGTGCAACATTCCAGACGCTTTACTAACACTCTCCCGACTTGGACAGTCAGTGCCTTTAACCTCCTGTTTGGCCCAGTTTGCAATTTCTGCGGAAGATGAACAGGAATAGGCAGAACCAATGAGAGACTAGCTGGAGGTGTCTGGACGGGAAAATTTAACTCTCATTTCCCACCAGGAAGAGGAATTAACCAAAGGCTCAGCGTGCCGTGCCGGAACCAGATTAGGGCCTGAAGCCATCCTGCGGTGTTGCGGCCAGCTCACGAGAAAGCGAGTTGAAGAAAGGAGCTCAGGGGCACTGTAATTCACAAACCTGCAGAGTTATAAATGACAGCTATCGTCCAAAAATATACTGAAGTAAGGCTGCCAAGAGGACTTGAAAGCGGGGCAGAATTGCAGGAAACCGATTTCAGGAGGTAGACTGGAATTGCATTTAAAGCATAGGAAAAGAGGCAGAACGTCCACAATGATGCACTTGGCCAAAAAGGGCGTATGCGTTTTTTCCTGAATATATTCAGGAAAAAACGCATACGCCCTTTTTGGCCAACCAAGCAAGCTTGCAAAGGAAATCTGCACTACAATGAAGTCTCACTTCCCCCCGGTCAAAAGGGCCATCTGAAAAAAGTGTAAAATCCAGAAAGGCAGGACAGGCCATGGAGAACTGGGAGCCTTGTTATGCTGATGGGCGGGATGTAAATTGCCAACAGCCACTCGGGAGAAGTGTATGGTGTTTCCTGAAACATCTAAAAAACAAAGCAACAGAGCCTAGGGCACTTCCACTTATGGTCCTATAGCTTAGGGAAATTAAAATCAAAAAGACACAGCCACCCCAAAGGTTGGGGCGGCTCTGTTTACAAGAACCTGGTTTACGGTACAAGTTCAATATCGCAGAAAGTGAAAAATGGATAAAGAAGTTGTGGTACTTACGTACAATGCAGTATCACTCAGCAATGAAATCTATGTCATCAGGCCCGTAGCAGCATAATGAGTGGATTCAAGTATGATGATTCTAACTGAAATGAGTCACACAGAAAAAGAAACATCATAAGATATCACTAATACACGGAATGTAAACTTGGCTACACAGGAACTGAATTACAAAAGAGAACAGGGTCTCAAATTTAGAAAACCAACTTATGCTTGCTTAAGGGGAAAGGTGAGTTGGGGTGCTGCATAAAACCAGAGATTGAAATGAGCACAGATAAAGTTCCTTAAGCCAAATATGGAATAGACAAGAGCTACTCCTTGCTCAACGAAATGGACTCAACACCCCATATTAAACGCCTAAGAGTGTACCTGACTAGGAAGTATCTTAAAACCTATGGATTGCTATGTCTCCGAAAGAGAATCAAGCGTGTGTACAGGGGGATAAACGCAGCAGTGATAGGATTGGAGAAGTTCGGTGAGCAAATGAAGACCCTTTGAAGTCATATTGCATGGTACCCATTCCACGGGTCTCAACTCTCCAGGTTTAAGGTATTCTTCCTTCAGCTAAAACATGCATGTGGAACCCAGAGTATGATCAACCGTGTGATCGGGAGACGTGTTCCAATATGTGTCAGTTTTCGTCCCGTGGTACTCGGGTGCAACATTCCAGACGCTTTACTAACACTCTCCCGACTTGGAGAGTCAGTGCCTTTAACCTCCTGTTTGGCCCAGTTTGCAATTTCTGCGGAAGATGAACAGGAATAGGCAGAACCAATGAGAGACTAGCTGGAGGTGTCTGCACGGGAAAATTTAACTCTCATTTCCCACCAGGAAGAGGAATTAACCAAAGGCTCAGCGTGCCGTGCCGGAACCAGATTAGGGCCTGAAGCCATCCTGCGGTGTTGCGGCCAGCTCACGAGAAAGCGAGTTGAAGAAAGGAGCTCAGGGGCACTGTAATTCACAAACCTGCAGAGTTATAAATGACAGCTATCGTCCAAAAATATACTGAAGTAAGGCTGCCAAGAGGACTTGAAAGCGGGGCAGAATTGCAGGAAACCGATTTCAGGAGGTAGACTGGAATTGCATTTAAAGCATAGGAAAAGAGGCAGAACGTACACAATGATGCACTTGGCCAAAAAGGGCGTATGCGTTTTTTCCTGAATATATTCAGGAAAAAACGCATACGCCCTTTTTGGCCAACCAAGCAAGCTTGCAAAGGAAATGTGCACTACAATGAAGTCTCACTTCCCCCCGGTCAAAAGGGCCATCTGAAAAAAGTGTAAAATCCAGAAAGGCAGGACAGGCCATGGAGAACTGGGAGCCTTGTTATGCTGATGGGCGGGATGTCAATTGCCAACAGCCACTCGGGAGAAGTGTATGGTGTTTCCTGAAACATCTAAAAAACAAAGCAACAGAGCCTAGGGCACTTCCACTTATGGTCCTATAGCTTAGGGAAATTAAAATCAAAAGACACAGCCACCCCAAAGGTTGGGACGGCTCTGTTTACAAGAACCTGGTTTACGGTACAAGTTCAATATCGCAGAAAGTGAAAAATGGATAAAGAAGTTGTGGTACTTACGTACAATGCAGTATCACTCAGCAATGAAATCTATGTCATCAGGCCCGTAGCAGCATAATGAGTGGATTCAGGTATGATGATTCTAACTGAAATAAGTCACACAGGAAAAGAAACATCATAAGATATCACTAATACACGGAATGTAACCTTGGCTACACAGGAACTGAATTACAAAACAGAACAGGGTCTCAAATTTAGAAACCCAACTTATGCTTGCTTAAGGGGAAAGGTGAGTTGGGGTGCTGCATAAAACCAGAGATTGAAATGAGCACAGATAAAGTTCCTTAAGCCAAATATGGAATAGACAAGAGCTACTCCTTGCTCAACGAAATGGACTCAACACCCCATATTAAATGCCTAAGAGTGTACCTGACTAGGAAGTATCTTAAAACCTATGGATTGCTATGTCTCCGAAAGAGAATCAAGTGTGTGTACAGGGGCATAAACGCAGCAGGGATAGGATTGGAGAGGTTCGGTGAGCAAATGAAGACCCTTTGAAGTCATATTGCATGGTACCCATTCCACGGGTCTCAACTCTCCAGGTTTAAAGTATTCTTCCTTCAGCTAAAACATGCATGTGGAACCCAGAGTATGATCAACCGTGTGATCGGGAGACGTGTTCCAATATGTCTCAGTTTTCGTCCCCTGGTACTCGGGTGCAACATTCCAGACGCTTTACTAACACTCTCCCGACTTGGAGAGTCAGTGCCTTTAACCTCCTGTTTGGCCCAGTTTGCAATTTCTGCGGAAGATGAACAGGAATAGGGAGAACCAATGACAGACTAGCTGGAGGTGTCTGGACGGGCAAATTTAACTCTCATTTCCCACCAGGAAGAGGAATTAACCAAAGGCTCAGCGTGCCGTGCCGGAACCAGATTAGGGCCTGAAGCCATCCTGCGGTGTTGCGGCCAGCTCACGAGAAAGCGAGTTGAAGAAAGGAGCTCAGGGGCACTGTAATTCACAAACCTGCAGAGTTATAAATGACAGCTATCGTCCAAAAATATACTGAAGTAAGGCTGCCAAGAGGACTTGAAAGCGGGGCAGAATTGCAGGAAACCGATTTCAGGAGGTAGACTGGAATTGCATTTAAAGCATAGGAAAAGAGGCAGAACGTCCACAATGATGCACTTGGCCAAAAAGGGCGTATGCGTTTTTTCCTGAATATATTCAGGAAAAAACGCATACGCCCTTTTTGGCCAACCAAGCAAGCTTGCAAAGGAAATCTGCACTACAGTGAAGTCTCACTTCCCCCCGGTCAAAAGGGCCATCTGAAAAAAGTGTAAAATCCAGAAAGGCAGGACAGGCCATGGAGAACTGGGAGCCTTGTTATGCTGATGGGCGGGATGTCAATTGCCAACAGCCACTCGGGAGAAGTGTATGGTGTTTCCTGAAACATCTAAAAAACAAAGCAACAGAGCCTAGGGCACTTCCACTTATGGTCCTATAGCTTAGGGAAATTAAAATCAAAAAGACACAGCCACCCCAAAGGTTGGGACGGCTCTGTTTACAAGAACCTGGTTTACGGTACAAGTTCAATATCGCAGAAAGTGAAAAATGGATAAAGAAGTTGTGGTACTTACGTACAATGCAGTATCACTCAGCAATGAAATCTATGTCATCAGGCCCGTAGCAGCATAATGAGTGGATTCAGGTACGATGATTCTAACTGAAATAAGTCACACAGAAAAAGAAACATCATAAGATATCACTAATACACGGAATGTAACCTTGGCTACACAGGAACTGAATTACAAAACAGAACAGGGTCTCAAATTTAGAAAACCAACTTATGCTTGCTTAAGGGGAAAGGTGAGTTGGGGTGCTGCATAAAACCAGAGATTGAAATGAGCACAGATAAAGTTCCTTAAGCCAAATATGGAATAGACAAGAGCTACTCCTTGCTCAACGAAATGGACTCAACACCCCATATTAAACGCCTAAGAGTGTACCTGACTAGGAAGTATCTTAAAACCTATGGATTGCTATGTCTCCGAAAGAGAATCAAGCGTGTGTACAGGGGCATAAACGCAGCAGTGATAGGATTGGAGAAGTTCGGTGAGCAAATGAAGACCCTTTGAAGTCATATTGCATGGTACCCATTCCACGGGTCTCAACTCTCCAGGTTTAAGGTATTCTTCCTTCAGCTAAAACATGCATGTGGAACCCAGAGTATGATCAACCGTGTGATCGGTAGACGTGTTCAAATATGTCTCAGTTTTCGTCCCCTGGTACTCGGGTGCAACATTCCAGACGCTTTACTAACACTCTCCCGACTTGGACAGTCAGTGCCTTTAACCTCCTGTTTGGCCCAGTTTGCAATTTCTGCGGAAGATGAACAGGAATAGGCAGAACCAATGAGAGACTAGCTGGAGGTGTCTGGACGGGAAAATTTAACTCTCATTTCCCACCAGGAAGAGGAATTAACCAAAGGCTCAGCGTGCCGTGCCGGAACCAGATTAGGGCCTGAAGCCATCCTGCGGGGTTGCGGCCAGCTCACGAGAAAGCGACTTGAAGAAAGGAGCTCAGGGGCACTGTAATTCACAAACCTGCAGAGTTATAAATGACAGCTATCGTCCAAAAATATACTGAAGTAAGGCTGCCAAGAGGACTTGAAAGCGGGGCAGAATTGCAGGAAACCGATTTCAGGAGGTAGACTGGAATTGCATTTAAAGCATAGGAAAAGAGGCAGAACGTCCACAATGATGCACTTGGCCAAAAAGGGCGTATGCGTTTTTTCCTGAATATATTCAGGAAAAAACGCATACGCCCTTTTTGGCCAACCAAGCAAGCTTGCAAAGGAAATGTGCACTACAATGAAGTCTCACTACCCCCCGGTCAAAAGGGCCATCTGAAAAAAGTGTAAAATCCAGAAAGGCAGGACAGGCCATGGAGAACTGGGAGCCTTGTTATGCTGATGGGCGGGATGTAAATTGCCAACAGCCACTCGGGAGAAGTGTATGGTGTTTCCTGAAACATCTAATAAACAAAGCAACAGAGCCTAGGGCACTTCCACTTATGGTCCTATAGCTTAGGGAAATTAAAATCAAAAAGACACAGCCACCCCAAAGGTTGGGACGGCTCTGTTTACAAGAACCTGGTTTACGGTACAAGTTCAATATCGCAGAAAGTGAAAAATGGATAAAGAAGTTGTGGTACTTACGTACAATGCAGTATCACTCAGCAATGAAATCTATGTCATCAGGCCCGTAGCAGCATAATGAGTGGATTCAGGTATGATGATTCTAACTGAAATAAGTCACACAGGAAAAGAAACATCATAAGATATCACTAATACACGGAATGTAACCTTGGCTACACAGGAACTGAATTACAAAACAGAACAGGGTCTCAAATTTAGAAACCCAACTTATGCTTGCTTAAGGGGAAAGGTGAGTTGGGGTGCTGCATAAAACCAGAGATTGAAATGAGCACAGATAAAGTTCCTTAAGCCAAATATGGAATAGACAAGAGCTACTCCTTGCTCAACGAAATGGACTCAACACCCCATATTAAACGCCTAAGAGTGTACCTGACTAGGAAGTATCTTAAAACCTATGGATTGCTATGTCTCCGAAAGAGAATCAAGCGTGTGTACAGGGGCATAAACGCAGCAGTGATAGGATTGGAGAAGTTCGGTGAGCAAATGAAGACCCTTTGAAGTCATATTGCATGGTACCCATTCCACGGGTCTCAACTCTCCAGGTTTAAGGTATTCTTCCTTCAGCTAAAACATGCATGTGGAACCCAGAGTATGATCAACCGTGTGATCGGTAGACGTGTTCCAATATGTCTCAGTTTTCGTCCCCTGGTACTCGGGTGCAACATTCCAGACGCTTTACTAACACTCTCCCGACTTGGACAGTCAGTGCCTTTAACCTCCTGTTTGGCCCAGTTTGCAATTTCTGCGGAAGATGAACAGGAATAGGGAGAACCAATGACAGACTAGCTGGAGGTGTCTGGACGGACAAATTTAACTCTCATTTCCCACCAGGAAGAGGAATTAACCAAAGGCACAGCGTGCCGTGCCGGAACCAGATTAGGGCCTGAAGCCATCCTGCGGTGTTGCGGCCAGCTCACGAGAAAGCGAGTTGAAGAAAGGAGCTCAGGGGCACTGTAATTCACAAACCTGCAGAGTTATAAATGACAGCTATCGTCCAAAAATATACTGAAGTAAGGCTGCCAAGAGGACTTGAAAGCGGGGCAGAATTGCAGGAAACCGATTTCAGGAGGTAGACTGGAATTGCATTTAAAGCATAGGAAAAGAGGCAGAACGTCCACAATGATGCACTTGGCCAAAAAGGGCGTATGCGTTTTTTCCTGAATATATTCAGGAAAAAACGCATACGCCCTTTTTGGCCAACCAAGCAAGCTTGCAAAGGAAATCTGCACTACAATGAAGTCTCACTTCCCCCCGGTCAAAAGGGCCATCTGAAAAAAGTGTAAAATCCAGAAAGGCAGGACAGGCCATGGAGAACTGGGAGCCTTGTTATGCTGATGGGCGGGATGTAAATTGCCAACAGCCACTCGGGAGAAGTGTATGGTGTTTCCTGAAACATCTAAAAAACAAAGCAACAGAGCCTAGGGCACTTCCACTTATGGTCCTATAGCTTAGGGAAATTAAAATCAAAAGACACAGCCACCCCAAAGGTTGGGACGGCTCTGTTTACAAGAACCTGGTTTACGGTACAAGTTCAATATTGCAGAAAGTGAAAAATGGATAAAGAAGTTGTGGTACTTACGTACAATGCAGTATCACTCAGCAATGAAATCTATGTCATCAGGCCCGTAGCAGCATAATGAGTGGATTCAGGTACGATGATTCTAACTGAAATAAGTCACACAGGAAAAGAAACATCATAAGATATCACTAATACACGGAATGTAACCTTGGCTACACAGGAACTGAATTACAAAACAGAACAGGGTCTCAAATTTAGAAACCCAACTTATGCTTGCTTAAGGGGAAAGGTGAGTTGGGGTGCTGCATAAAACCAGAGATTGAAATGAGCACAGATAAAGTTCCTTAAGCCAAATATGGAATAGACAAGAGCTACTCCTTGCTCAACGAAATGGACTCAACACCCCATATTAAACGCCTAAGAGTGTACCTGACTAGGAAGTATCTTAAAACCTATGGATTGCTATGTCTCCGAAAGAGAATCAAGCGTGTGTACAGGGGCATAAACGCAGCAGTGATAGGATTGGAGAAGTTCGGTGAGCAAATGAAGACCCTTTGAAGTCATATTGCATGGTACCCATTCCACGGGTCTCAACTCTCCAGGTTTAAGGTATTCTTCCTTCAGCTAAAACATGCATGTGGAACCCAGAGTATGATCAACCGTGTGATCGGGAGACGTGTTCCAATATGTCTCAGTTTTCGTCCCCTGGTACTCGGGTGCAACATTCCAGACGCTTTACTAACACTCTCCCGACTTGGACAGTCAGTGCCTTTAACCTCCTGTTTGGCCCAGTTTGCAATTTCTGCGGAAGATGAACAGGAATAGGCAGAACCAATGAGAGACTAGCTGGAGGTGTCTGGACGGGAAAATTTAACTCTCATTTCCCACCAGGAAGAGGAATTAACCAAAGGCTCAGCGTGCCGTGCCGGAACCAGATTAGGGCCTGAAGCCATCCTGCGGTGTTGCGGCCAGCTCACGAGAAAGCGAGTTGAAGAAAGGAGCTCAGGGGCACTGTAATTCACAAACCTGCAGAGTTATAAATGACAGCTATCGTCCAAAAATATACTGAAGTAAGGCTGCCAAGAGGACTTGAAAGCGGGGCAGAATTGCAGGAAACCGATTTCAGGAGGTAGACTGGAATTGCATTTAAAGCATAGGAAAAGAGGCAGAACGTCCACAATGATGCACTTGGCCAAAAAGGGCGTATGCGTTTTTTCCTGAATATATTCAGGAAAAAACGCATACGCCCTTTTTGGCCAACCAAGCAAGCTTGCAAAGGAAATGTGCACTACAATGAAGTCTCACTACCCCCCGGTCAAAAGGGCCATCTGAAAAAAGTGTAAAATCCAGAAAGGCAGGACAGGCCATGGAGAACTGGGAGCCTTGTTATGCTGATGGGCGGGATGTAAATTGCCAACAGCCACTCGGGAGAAGTGTATGGTGTTTCCTGAAACATCTAATAAACAAAGCAACAGAGCCTAGGGCACTTCCACTTATGGTCCTATAGCTTAGGGAAATTAAAATCAAAAAGACACAGCCACCCCAAAGGTTGGGACGGCTCTGTTTACAAGAACCTGGTTTACGGTACAAGTTCAATATCGCAGAAAGTGAAAAATGGATAAAGAAGTTGTGGTACTTACGTACAATGCAGTATCACTCAGCAATGAAATCTATGTCATCAGGCCCGTAGCAGCATAATGAGTGGATTCAGGTATGATGATTCTAACTGAAATAAGTCACACAGGAAAAGAAACATCATAAGATATCACTAATACACGGAATGTAACCTTGGCTACACAGGAACTGAATTACAAAACAGAACAGGGTCTCAAATTTAGAAACCCAACTTATGCTTGCTTAAGGGGAAAGGTGAGTTGGGGTGCTGCATAAAACCAGAGATTGAAATGAGCACAGATAAAGTTCCTTAAGCCAAATATGGAATAGACAAGAGCTACTCCTTGCTCAACGAAATGGACTCAACACCCCATATTAAACGCCTAAGAGTGTACCTGACTAGGAAGTATCTTAAAACCTATGGATTGCTATGTCTCCGAAAGAGAATCAAGCGTTTGTACAGGGGCATAAATGCAGCAGTGATAGGATTGGAGAAGTTCGGTGAGCAAATGAAGACCCTTTGAAGTCATATTGCATGGTACCCATTCCACGGGTCTCAACTCTCCAGGTTTAAGGTATTCTTCCTTCAGCTAAAACATGCATGTGGAACCCAGAGTATGATCAACCGTGTGATCGGTAGACGTGTTCCAATATGTCTCAGTTTTCGTCCCCTGGTACTCGGGTGCAACATTCCAGACGCTTTACTAACACTCTCCCGACTTGGACAGTCAGTGCCTTTAACCTCCTGTTTGGCCCAGTTTGCAATTTCTGCGGAAGATGAACAGGAATAGGGAGAACCAATGACAGACTAGCTGGAGGTGTCTGGACGGACAAATTTAACTCTCATTTCCCACCAGGAAGAGGAATTAACCAAAGGCACAGCGTGCCGTGCCGGAACCAGATTAGGGCCTGAAGCCATCCTGCGGTGTTGCGGCCAGCTCACGAGAAAGCGAGTTGAAGAAAGGAGCTCAGGGGCACTGTAATTCACAAACCTGCAGAGTTATAAATGACAGCTATCGTCCAAAAATATACTGAAGTAAGGCTGCCAAGAGGACTTGAAAGCGGGGCAGAATTGCAGGAAACCGATTTCAGGAGGTAGACTGGAATTGCATTTAAAGCATAGGAAAAGAGGCAGAACGTCCACAATGATGCACTTGGCCAAAAAGGGCGTATGCGTTTTTTCCTGAATATATTCAGGAAAAAACGCATACGCCCTTTTTGGCCAACCAAGCAAGCTTGCAAAGGAAATCTGCACTACAGTGAAGTCTCACTTCCCCCCGGTCAAAAGGGCCATCTGAAAAAAGTGTAAAATCCAGAAAGGCAGGACAGGCCATGGAGAACTGGGAGCCTTGTTATGCTGATGGGCGGGATGTAAATTGCCAACAGCCACTCGGGAGAAGTGTATGGTGTTTCCTCAAACATCTAAAAAACAAAGCAACAGAGCCTAGGGCACTTCCACTTATGGTCCTATAGCTTAGGGAAATTAAAATCAAAAGACACAGCCACCCCAAAGGTTGGGACGGCTCTGTTTACAAGAACCTGGTTTACGGTACAAGTTCAATATCGCAGAAAGTGAAAAATGGATAAAGAAGTTGTGGTACTTACGTACAATGCAGTATCACTCAGCAATGAAATCTATGTCATCAGGCCCGTAGCAGCATAATGAGTGGATTCAGGTACGATGATTCTAACTGAAATAAGTCACACAGAAAAAGAAACATCATAAGATATCACTAATACACGGAATGTAACCTTGGCTACACAGGAACTGAATTACAAAACAGAACAGGGTCTCAAATTTAGAAAACCAACTTAAGCTTGCTTAAGGGGAAAGGTGAGTTGGGGTGCTGCATAAAACCAGAGATTGAAATGAGCACAGATAAAGTTCCTTAAGCCAAATATGGAATAGACAAGAGCTACTCCTTGCTCAACGAAATGGACTCAACACCCCATATTAAACGCCTAAGAGTGTACCTGACTAGGAAGTATCTTAAAACCTATGGATTGCTATGTCTCCGAAAGAGAATCAAGCGTGTGTACAGGGGCATAAACGCAGCAGTGATAGGATTGGAGAAGTTCGGTGAGCAAATGAAGACCCTTTGAAGTCATATTGCATGGTACCCATTCCACGGGTCTCAACTCTCCAGGTTTAAGGTATTCTTCCTTCAGCTAAAACATGCATGTGGAACCCAGAGTATGATCAACCGTGTGATCGGTAGACGTGTTCAAATATGTCTCAGTTTTCGTCCCCTGGTACTCGGGTGCAACATTCCAGACGCTTTACTAACACTCTCCCGACTTGGACAGTCAGTGCCTTTAACCTCCTGTTTGGCCCAGTTTGCAATTTCTGCGGAAGATGAACAGGAATAGGCAGAACCAATGAGAGACTAGCTGGAGGTGTCTGGACGGGAAAATTTAACTCTCATTTCCCACCAGGAAGAGGAATTAACCAAAGGCTCAGCGTGCCGTGCCGGAACCAGATTAGGGCCTGAAGCCATCCTGCGGTGTTGCGGCCAGCTCACGAGAAAGCGAGTTGAAGAAAGGAGCTCAGGGGCACTGTAATTCACAAACCTGCAGAGTTATAAATGACAGCTATCGTCCAAAAATATACTGAAGTAAGGCTGCCAAGAGGACTTGAAAGCGGGGCAGAATTGCAGGAAACCGATTTCAGGAGGTAGACTGGAATTGCATTTAAAGCATAGGAAAAGAGGCAGAACGTCCACAATGATGCACTTGGCCAAAAAGGGCGTATGCGTTTTTTCCTGAATATATTCAGGAAAAAACGCATACGCCCTTTTTGGCCAACCAAGCAAGCTTGCAAAGGAAATCTGCACTACAATGAAGTCTCACTTCCCCCCGGTCAAAAGGGCCATCTGAAAAAAGTGTAAAATCCAGAAAGGCAGGACAGGCCATGGAGAACTGGGAGCCTTGTTATGCTGATGGGCGGGATGTAAATTGCCAACAGCCACTCGGGAGAAGTGTATGGTGTTTCCTGAAACATCTAATAAACAAAGCAACAGAGCCTAGGGCACTTCCACTTATGGTCCTATAGCTTAGGGAAATTAAAATCAAAAAGACACAGCCACCCCAAAGGTTGGGACGGCTCTGTTTACAAGAACCTGGTTTACGGTACAAGTTCAATATCGCAGAAAGTGAAAAATGGATAAAGAAGTTGTGGTACTTACGTACAATGCAGTATCACTCAGCAATGAAATCTATGTCATCAGGCCCGTAGCAGCATAATGAGTGGATTCAGGTATGATGATTCTAACTGAAATAAGTCACACAGGAAAAGAAACATCATAAGATATCACTAATACATGGAATGTAACCTTGGCTACACAGGAACTGAATTACAAAACAGAACAGGGTCTCAAATTTAGAAACCCAACTTATGCTTGCTTAAGGGGAAAGGTGAGTTGGGGTGCTGCATAAAACCAGAGATTGAAATGAGCACAGATAAAGTTCCTTAAGCCAAATATGGAATAGACAAGAGCTACTCCTTGCTCAACGAAATGGACTCAACACCCCATATTAAACCCCTAAGAGTGTACCTGACTAGGAAGTATCTTAAAACCTATGGATTGCTATGTCTCCGAAAGAGAATCAAGCGTGTGTACAGGGGCATAAACGCAGCAGTGATAGGATTGGAGAAGTTCGGTGAGCAAATGAAGACCCTTTGAAGTCATATTGCATGGTACCCATTCCACGGGTCTCAACTCTCCAGGTTTAAGGTATTCTTCCTTCAGCTAAAACATGCATGTGGAACCCAGAGTATGATCAACCGTGTGATCGGTAGACGTGTTCCAATATGTCTCAGTTTTCGTCCCCTGGTACTCGGGTGCAACATTCCAGACGCTTTACTAACACTCTCCCGACTTGGACAGTCAGTGCCTTTAACCTCCTGTTTGGCCCAGTTTGCAATTTCTGCGGAAGATGAACAGGAATAGGGAGAACCAATGACAGACTAGCTGGAGGTGTCTGGACGGACAAATTTAACTCTCATTTCCCACCAGGAAGAGGAATTAACCAAAGGCACAGCGTGCCGTGCCGGAACCAGATTAGGGCCTGAAGCCATCCTGCGGTGTTGCGGCCAGCTCACGAGAAAGCGAGTTGAAGAAAGGAGCTCAGGGGCACTGTAATTCACAAACCTGCAGAGTTATAAATGACAGCTATCGTCCAAAAATATACTGAAGTAAGGCTGCCAAGAGGACTTGAAAGCGGGGCAGAATTGCAGGAAACCGATTTCAGGAGGTAGACTGGAATTGCATTTAAAGCATAGGAAAAGAGGCAGAACGTCCACAATGATGCACTTGGCCAAAAAGGGCGTATGCGTTTTTTCCTGAATATATTCAGGAAAAAACGCATACGCCCTTTTTGGCCAACCAAGCAAGCTTGCAAAGGAAATCTGCACTACAATGAAGTCTCACTTCCCCCCGGTCAAAAGGGCCATCTGAAAAAAGTGTAAAATCCAGAAAGGCAGGACAGGCCATGGAGAACTGGGAGCCTTGTTATGCTGATGGGCGGGATGTAAATTGCCAACAGCCACTCGGGAGAAGTGTATGGTGTTTCCTGAAACATCTAAAAAACAAAGCAACAGAGCCTAGGGCACTTCCACTTATGGTCCTATAGCTTAGGGAAATTAAAATCAAAAGACACAGCCACCCCAAAGGTTGGGACGGCTCTGTTTACAAGAACCTGGTTTACGGTACAAGTTCAATATCGCAGAAAGTGAAAAATGGATAAAGAAGTTGTGGTACTTACGTACAATGCAGTATCACTCAGCAATGAAATCTATGTCATCAGGCCCGTAGCAGCATAATGAGTGGATTCAGGTACGATGATTCTAACTGAAATAAGTCACACAGGAAAAGAAACATCATAAGATATCACTAATACACGGAATGTAACCTTGGCTACACAGGAACTGAATTACAAAACAGAACAGGGTCTCAAATTTAGAAACCCAACTTATGCTTGCTTAAGGGGAAAGGTGAGTTGGGGTGCTGCATAAAACCAGAGATTGAAATGAGCACAGATAAAGTTCCTTAAGCCAAATATGGAATAGACAAGAGCTACTCCTTGCTCAACGAAATGGACTCAACACCCCATATTAAATGCCTAAGAGTGTACCTGACTAGGAAGTATCTTAAAACCTATGGATTGCTATGTCTCTGAAAGAGAATCAAGTGTGTGTACAGGGGCATAAACGCAGCAGTGATAGGATTGGAGAGGTTCGGTGAGCAAATGAAGACCCTTTGAAGTCATATTGCATGGTACCCATTCCACGGGTCTCAACTCTCCAGGTTTAAAGTATTCTTCCTTCAGCTAAAACATGCATGTGGAACCCAGAGTATGATCAACCGTGTGATTGGGAGACGTGTTCCAATATGTCTCAGTTTTCGTCCCCTGGTACTCGGGTGCAACATTCCAGACGCTTTACTAACACTCTCCCGACTTGGAGAGTCAGTGCCTTTAACCTCCTGTTTGGCCCAGTTTGCAATTTCTGCGGAAGATGAACAGGAATAGGGAGAACCAATGACAGACTAGCTGGAGGTGTCTGGACGGGCAAATTTAACTCTCATTTCCCACCAGGAAGAGGAATTAACCAAAGGCTCAGCGTGCCGTGCCGGAACCAGATTAGGGCCTGAAGCCATCCTGCGGTGTTGCGGCCAGCTCACGAGAAAGCGAGTTGAAGAAAGGAGCTCAGGGGCACTGTAATTCACAAACCTGCAGAGTTATAAATGACAGCTATCGTCCAAAAATATACTGAAGTAAGGCTGCCAACAGGACTTGAAAGCGGGGCAGAATTGCAGGAAACCGATTTCAGGAGGTAGACTGGAATTGCATTTAAAGCATAGGAAAAGAGGCAGAACGTCCACAATGATGCACTTGGCCAAAAAGGGCGTATGCGTTTTTTCCTGAATATATTCAGGAAAAAACGCATACGCCCTTTTTGGCCAAACAAGCAAGCTTGCAAAGGAAATCTGCACTACAGTGAAGTCTCACTTCCCCCCGGTCAAAAGGGCCATCTGAAAAAAGTGTAAAATCCAGAAAGGCAGGACAGGCCATGGAGAACTGGGAGCCTTGTTATGCTGATGGGCGGGATGTCAATTGCCAACAGCCACTCGGGAGAAGTGTATGGTGTTTCCTGAAACATCTAAAAAACAAAGCAACAGAGCCTAGGGCACTTCCACTTATGGTCCTATAGCTTAGGGAAATTAAAATCAAAAGACACAGCCACCCCAAAGGTTGGGACGGCTCTGTTTACAAGAACCTGGTTTACGGTACAAGTTCAATATCGCAGAAAGTGAAAAATGGATAAAGAAGTTGTGGTACTTACGTACAATGCAGTATCACTCAGCAATGAAATCTATGTCATCAGGCCCGTAGCAGCATAATGAGTGGATTCAGGTACGGTGATTCTAACTGAAATAAGTCACACAGAAAAAGAAACATCATAAGATATCACTAATACACGGAATGTAAACTTGGCTACACAGGAACTGAATTACAAAACAGAACAGGGTCTCAAATTTAGAAAACCAACTTATGCTTGCTTAAGGGGAAAGGTGAGTTGGGGTGCTGCATAAAACCAGAGATTGAAATGAGCACAGATAAAGTTCCTTAAGCCAAATATGGAATAGACAAGAGCTACTCCTTGCTCAACGAAATGGACTCAACACCCCATATTAAACGCCTAAGAGTGTACCTGACTAGGAAGTATCTTAAAACCTATGGATTGCTATGTCTCCGAAAGAGAATCAAGCGTGTGTACAGGGGCATAAACGCAGCAGTGATAGGATTGGAGAAGTTCGGTGAGCAAATGAAGACCCTTTGAAGTCATATTGCATGGTACCCATTCCACGGGTCTCAACTCTCCAGGTTTAAGGTATTCTTCCTTCAGCTAAAACATGCATGTGGAACCCAGAGTATGATCAACCGTGTGATCGGTAGACGTGTTCCAATATGTCTCAGTTTTCGTCCCCTGGTACTCGGGTGCAACATTCCAGACGCTTTACTAACACTCTCCCGACTTGGACAGTCAGTGCCTTTAACCTCCTGTTTGGCCCAGTTTGCAATTTCTGCGGAAGATGAACAGGAATAGGCAGAACCAATGAGAGACTAGCTGGAGGTGTCTGGACGGGCAAATTTAACTCTCATTTCCCACCAGGAAGAGGAATTAACCAAAGGCTCAGCGTGCCGTGCCGGAACCAGATTAGGGCCTGAAGCCATCCTGCGGTGTTGCGGCCAGCTCACGAGAAAGCGAGTTGAAGAAAGGAGCTCAGGGGCACTGTAATTCACAAACCTGCAGAGTTATAAATGACAGCTATCGTCCAAAAATATACTGAAGTAAGGCTGCCAAGAGGACTTGAAAGCGGGGCAGAATTGCAGGAAACCGATTTCAGGAGGTAGACTGGAATTGCATTTAAAGCATAGGAAAAGAGGCAGAACGTCCACAATGATGCACTTGGCCAAAAAGGGCGTATGCGTTTTTTCCTGAATATATTCAGGAAAAAACGCATACGCCCTTTTTGGCCAACCAAGCAAGCTTGCAAAGGAAATCTGCACTACAATGAAGTCTCACTTCCCCCCGGTCAAAAGGGCCATCTGAAAAAAGTGTAAAATCCAGAAAGGCAGGACAGGCCATGGAGAACTGGGAGCCTTGTTATGCTGATGGGCGGGATGTAAACTGCCAACAGCCACTCGGGAGAAGTGTATGGTGTTTCCTGAAACATCTAAAAAACAAAGCAACAGAGCCTAGGGCACTTCCACTTATGGTCCTATAGCTTAGGGAAATTAAAATCAAAAGACACAGCCACCCCAAAGGTTGGGACGGCTCTGTTTACAAGAACCTGGTTTACGGTACAAGTTCAATATCGCAGAAAGTGAAAAATGGATAAAGAAGTTGTGGTACTTACGTACAATGCAGTATCACTCAGCAATGAAATCTATGTCATCAGGCCCGTAGCAGCATAATGAGTGGATTCAGGTACGATGATTCTAACTGAAATAAGTCACACAGGAAAAGAAACATCATAAGATATCACTAATACACGGAATGTAACCTTGGCTACACAGGAACTGAATTACAAAACAGAACAGGGTCTCAAATTTAGAAACCCAACTTATGCTTGCTTAAGGGGAAAGGTGAGTTGGGGTGCTGCATAAAACCAGAGATTGAAATGAGCACAGATAAAGTTCCTTAAGCCAAATATGGAATAGACAAGAGCTACTCCTTGCTCAACGAAATGGACCCAACACACCATATTAAATGCCTAAGAGTGTACCTGACTAGGAAGTATCTTAAAACCTATGGATTGCTATGTCTCTGAAAGAGAATCAAGTGTGTGTACAGGGGCATAAACGCAGCAGTGATAGGATTGGAGAGGTTCGGTGAGCAAATGAAGACCCTTTGAAGTCATATTGCATGGTACCCATTCCACGGGTCTCAACTCTCCAGGTTTAAGGTATTCTTCCTTCAGCTAAAACATGCATGTGGAACCCAGAGTATGATCAACCGTGTGATCGGGAGACGTGTTCCAATATGTCTCAGTTTTCGTCCCCTGGTACTCGGGTGCAACATGCCAGACGCTTTACTAACACTCTCCCGACTTGGAGAGTCAGTGCCTTTAACCTCCTGTTTGGCCCAGTTTGCAATTTCTGCGGAAGATGAACAGGAATAGGGAGAACCAATGACAGAATAGCTGGAGGTGTCTGGACGGGCAAATTTAACTCTCATTTCCTACCAGGAAGAGGAATTAACCAAAGGCTCAGCGTGCCGTGCCGGAACCAGATTAGGGCCTGAAGCCATCCTGCGGTGTTGCGGCCAGCTCACGAGAAAGCGAGTTGAAGAAAGGAGCTCAGGGGCACTGTAATTCACAAACCTGCAGAGTTATAAATGACAGCTATCGTCCAAAAATATACTGAAGTAAGGCTGCCAAGAGGACTTGAAAGCGGGGCAGACTTGCAGGAAACCGATTTCAGGAGGTAGACTGGAATTGCATTTAAAGCATAGGAAAAGAGGCAGAACGTCCACAATGATGCACTTGGCCAAAAAGGGCGTATGCGTTTTTTCCTGAATATATTCAGGAAAAAACGCATACGCCCTTTTTGGCCAACCAAGCAAGGTTGCAAAGGAAATCTGCACTACAATGAAGTCTCACTTCCCCCCGGTCAAAAGGGCCATCTGAAAAAAGTGTAAAATCCAGAAAGGCAGGACAGGCCATGGAGAACTGGGAGCCTTGTTATGCTGATGGGCGGGATGTAAATTGCCAACAGCCACTCGGGAGAAGTGTATGGTGTTTCCTGAAACATCTAAAAACAAAGCAACAGAGCCTAGGGCACTTCCACTTATGGTCCTATAGCTTAGGGAAATTAAAATCAAAAGACACAGCCACCCCAAAGGTTGGGACGGCTCTGTTTACAAGAACCTGGTTTACGGTACAAGTTCAATATCGCAGAAAGTGAAAAATGGATAAAGAAGTTGTGGTACTTACGTACAATGCAGTATCACTCAGCAATGAAATCTATGTCATCAGGCCCGTAGCAGCATAATGAGTGGATTCAGGTACGATGATTCTAACTGAAATAAGTCACACAGGAAAAGAAACATCATAAGATATCACTAATACACGGAATGTAACCTTGGCTACACAGGAACTGAATTACAAAACAGAACAGGGTCTCAAATTTAGAAACCCAACTTATGCTTGCTTAAGGGGAAAGGTGAGTTGGGGTGCTGCATAAAACCAGAGATTGAAATGAGCACAGATAAAGTTCCTTAAGCCAAATATGGAATAGACAAGAGCTACTCCTTGCTCAACGAAATGGACCCAACACCCCATATTAAATGCCTAAGAGTGTACCTGACTAGGAAGTATCTTAAAACCTATGGATTGCTATGTCTCTGAAAGAGAATCAAGTGTGTGTACAGGGGCATAAACGCAGCAGTGATAGGATTGGAGAGGTTCGGTGAGCAAATGAAGACCCTTTGAAGTCATATTGCATGGTACCCATTCCACGGGTCTCAACTCTCCAGGTTTAAGGTATTCTTCCTTCAGCTAAAACATGCATGTGGAACCCAGAGTATGATCAACCGTGTGATCGGGAGACGTGTTCCAATATGTCTCAGTTTTCGTCCCCTGGTACTCGGGTGCAACATTCCAGATGCTTTACTAACACTCTCCCGACTTGGAGAGTCAGTGCCTTTAACCTCCTGTTTGGCCCAGTTTGCAATTTCTGCGGAAGATGAACAGGAATAGGCAGAACCAATGACAGACTAGCTGGAGGTGTCTGGACGGGCAAATTTAACTCTCATTTCCCACCAGGAAGAGGAATTAACCAAAGGCTCAGCGTGCCGTGCCGGAACCAGATTAGGGCCTGAAGCCATCCTGCGGTGTTGCGGCCAGCTCACGAGAAAGCGAGTTGAAGAAAGGAGCTCAGGGGCACTGTAATTCACAAACCTGCAGAGTTATAAATGACAGCTATCGTCCAAAAATATACTGAAGTAAGGCTGCCAAGAGGACTTGAAAGCGGGGCAGACTTGCAGGAAACCGATTTCAGGAGGTAGACTGGAATTGCATTTAAAGCATAGGAAAAGAGGCAGAACGTCCACAATGATGCACTTGGCCAAAAAGGGCGTATGCGTTTTTTCCTGAATTTATTCAGGAAAAAACGCATACGCCCTTTTTGGCCAACCAAGCAAGCTTGCAAAGGAAATCTGCACTACAATGAAGTCTCACTTCCCCCCGGTCAAAAGGGCCATCTGAAAAAAGTGTAAACTCCAGAAAGGCAGGACAGGCCATGGAGAACTGGGAGCCTTGTTATGCTGATGGGCGGGATGTCAATTGCCAACAGCCACTCGGGAGAAGTGTATGGTGTTTCCTGAAACATCTAAAAACAAAGCAACAGAGCCTAGGGCACTTCCACTTATGGTCCTATAGCTTAGGGAAATTAAAATCAAAAGACACAGCCACCCCAAAGGTTGGGACGGCTCTGTTTACAAGAACCTGGTTTACGGTACAAGTTCAATATCGCAGAAAGTGAAAAATGGATAAAGAAGTTGTGGTACTTACGTACAATGCAGTATCACTCAGCAATGAAATCTATGTCATCAGGCCCGTAGCAGCATAATGAGTGGATTCAGGTACGATGATTCTAACTGAAATAAGTCACACAGGAAAAGAAACATCATAAGATATCACTAATACACGGAATGTAACCTTGGCTACACAGGAACTGAATTACAAAACAGAACAGGGTCTCAAATTTAGAAACCCAACTTATGCTTGCTTAAGGGGAAAGGTGAGTTGGGGTGCTGCATAAAACCAGAGATTGAAATGAGCACAGATAAAGTTCCTTAAGCCAAATATGGAATAGACAAGAGCTACTCCTTGCTCAACGAAATGGACCCAACACCCCATATTAAATGCCTAAGAGTGTACCTGACTAGGAAGTATCTTAAAACCTATGGATTGCTATGTCTCTGAAAGAGAATCAAGTGTGTGTACAGGGGCATAAACGCAGCAGTGATAGGATTGGAGAGGTTCGGTGAGCAAATGAAGACCCTTTGAAGTCATATTGCATGGTACCCATTCCACGGGTCTCAACTCTCCAGGTTTAAGGTATTCTTCCTTCAGCTAAAACATGCATGTGGAACCCAGAGTATGATCAACCGTGTGATCGGGAGACGTGTTCCAATATGTCTCAGTTTTCGTCCCCTGGTACTCGGGTGCAACATTCCAGACGCTTTACTAACACTCTCCCGACTTGGAGAGTCAGTGCCTTTAACCTCCTGTTTGGCCCAGTTTGCAATTTCTGCGGAAGATGAACAGGAATAGGCAGAACCAATGACAGACTAGCTGGAGGTGTCTGGACGGGCAAATTTAACTCTCATTTCCCACCAGGAAGAGGAATTAACCAAAGGCTCAGCGTGCCGTGCCGGAACCAGATTAGGGCCTGAAGCCATCCTGCGGTGTTGCGGCCAGCTCACGAGAAAGCGAGTTGAAGAAAGGAGCTCAGGGGCACTGTAATTCACAAACCTGCAGAGTTATAAATGACAGCTATCGTCCAAAAATATACTGAAGTAAGGCTGCCAAGAGGACTTGAAAGCGGGGCAGAATTGCAGGAAACCGATTTCAGGAGGTAGACTGGAATTGCATTTAAAGCATAGGAAAAGAGGCAGAACGTCCACAATGATGCACTTGGCCAAAAAGGGCGTATGCGTTTTTTCCTGAATATATTCAGGAAAAAACGCATACGCCCTTTTTGGCCAACCAAGCAAGCTTGCAAAGGAAATCTGCACTACAATGAAGTCTCACTTCCCCCCGGTCAAAAGGGCCATCTGAAAAAAGTGTAAAATCCAGAAAGGCAGGACAGGCCATGGAGAACTGGGAGCCTTGTTATGCTGATGGGCGGGATGTAAATTGCCAACAGCCACTCGGGAGAAGTGTATGGTGTTTCCTGAAACATCTAAAAAACAAAGCAACAGAGCCTAGGGCACTTCCACTTATGGTCCTATAGCTTAGGGAAATTAAAATCAAAAAGACACAGCCACCCCAAAGGTTGGGACAGCTCTGTTTACAAGAACCTGGTTTACGGTACAAGTTCAATATCGCAGAAAGTGAAAAATGGATAAAGAAGTTGTGGTACTTACGTACAATGCAGTATCACTCAGCAATGAAATCTATGTCATCAGGCCCGTAGCAGCATAATGAGTGGATTCAGGTACGATGATTCTAACTGAAATAAGTCACACAGGAAAAGAAACATCATAAGATATCACTAATACACGGAATGTAACCTTGGCTACACAGGAACTGAATTACAAAACAGAACAGGGTCTCAAATTTAGAAACCCAACTTATGCTTGCTTAAGGGGAAAGGTGAGTTGGGGTGCTGCATAAAACCAGAGATTGAAATGAGCACAGATAAAGTTCCTTAAGCCAAATATGGAATAGACAAGAGCTACTCCTTGCTCAACGAAATGGACTCAACACCCCATATTAAATGCCTAAGAGTGTACCTGACTAGGAAGTATCTTAAAACCTATGGATTGCTATGTCTCTGAAAGAGAATCAAGTGTGTGTACAGGGGCATAAACGCAGCAGTGATAGGATTGGAGAGGTTCGGTGAGCAAATGAAGACCCTTTGAAGTCATATTGCATGGTACCCATTCCACGGGTCTCAACTCTCCAGGTTTAAGGTATTCTTCCTTCAGCTAAAACATGCATGTGGAACCCAGAGTATGATCAACCGTGTGATCGGGAGACGTGTTCCAATATGTGTCAGTTTTCGTCCCCTGGTACTCGGGTGCAACATTCCAGACGCTTTACTAACACTCTCCCGACTTGGAGAGTCAGTGCCTTTAACCTCCTGTTTGGCCCAGTTTGCAATTTCTGCGGAAGATGAACAGGAATAGGGAGAACCAATGACAGACTAGCTGGAGGTGTCTGGACGGGCAAATTTAACTCTCATTTCCCACCAGGAAGAGGAATTAACCAAAGGCTCAGCGTGCCGTGCCGGAACCAGATTAGGGCCTGAAGCCATCCTGCGGTGTTGCGGCCAGCTCACGAGAAAGCGAGTTGAAGAAAGGAGCTCAGGGGCACTGTAATTCACAAACCTGCAGAGTTATAAATGACAGCTATCGTCCAAAAATATACTGAAGTAAGGCTGCCAAGAGGACTTGAAAGCGGGGCAGAATTGCAGGAAACCGATTTCAGGAGGTAGACTGGAATTGCATTTAAAGCATAGGAAAAGAGGCAGAACGTCCACAATGATGCACTTGGCCAAAAAGGGCGTATGCGTTTTTTCCTGAATTTATTCAGGAAAAAACGCATACGCACTTTTTGGCCAACCAAGCAAGCTTGCAAAGGAAATCTGCACTACAATGAAGTCTCACTTCCCCCCGGTCAAAAGGGCCATCTGAAAAAAGTGTAAACTCCAGAAAGGCAGGACAGGCCATGGAGAACTGGGAGCCTTGTTATGCTGATGGGCAGGATGTAAATTGCCAACAGCCACTCGGGAGAAGTGTATGGTGTTTCCTGAAACATCTAAAAAACAAAGCAACAGAGCCTAGGGCACTTCCACTTATGGTCCTATAGCTTAGGGAAATTAAAATCAAAAAGACACAGCCACCCCAAAGGTTGGGACGGCTCTGTTTACAAGAACCTGGTTTACGGTACAAGTTCAATATCGCAGAAAGTGAAAAGTGGATAAAGAAGTTGTGGTACTTACGTACAATGCAGTATCACTCAGGAATGAAATCTATGTCATCAGGCCCGTAGCAGCATAATGAGTGGATTCAGGTACGATGATTCTAACTGAAATAAGTCACACAGAAAAAGAAACATCATAAGATATCACTAATACACGGAATGTAAACTTGGCTACACAGGAACTGAATTACAAAACAGAACAGGGTCTCAAATTTAGAAACCCAACTTATGCTTGCTTAAGGGGAAAGGTGAGTTGGGGTGCTGCATAAAACCAGAGATTGAAATGAGCACAGATAAAGTTCCTTAAGCCAAATATGGAATAGACAAGAGCTACTCCTTGCTCAACGAAATGGACTCAACACCCCATATTAAATGCCTAAGAGTGTACCTGACTAGGAAGTATCTTAAAACCTATGGATTGCTATGTCTCTGAAAGAGAATCAAGTGTGTGTACAGGGGCATAAACGCAGCAGTGATAGGATTGGAGAGGTTCGGTGAGCAAATGAAGACCCTTTGAAGTCATATTGCATGGTACCCATTCCACGGGTCTCAACTCTCCAGGTTTAAGGTATTCTTCCTTCAGCTAAAACATGCATGTGGAACCCAGAGTATGATCAACCGTGTGATCGGTAGACGTGTTCCAATATGTCTCAGTTTTCGTCCCCTGGTACTCGGGTGCAACATTCCAGACGCTTTACTAACACTCTCCCGACTTGGACAGTCAGTGCCTTTAACCTCCTGTTTGGCCCAGTTTGCAATTTCTGCGGAAGATGAACAGGAATAGGGAGAACCAATGACAGACTAGCTGGAGGTGTCTGGACGGACAAATTTAACTCTCATTTCGCACCAGGAAGAGGAATTAACCAAAGGCTCAGCGTGCCGTGCCGGAACCAGATTAGGGCCTGAAGCCATCCTGCGGTGTTGCGGCCAGCTCACGAGAAAGCGAGTTGAAGAAAGGAGCTCAGGGGCACTGTAATTCACAAACCTGCAGAGTTATAAATGACAGCTATCGTCCAAAAATATACTGAAGTAAGGCTGCCAAGAGGACTTGAAAGCGGGGCAGAATTGCAGGAAACCGATTTCAGGAGGTAGACTGGAATTGCATTTAAAGCATAGGAAAAGAGGCAGAACGTCCACAATGATGCACTTGGCCAAAAAGGGCGTATGCGTTTTTTCCTGAATATATTCAGGATAAAACGCATACGCCCTTTTTGGCCAACCAAGCAAGCTTGCAAAGGAAATCTGCACTACAGTGAAGTCTCACTTCCCCCCGGTCAAAAGGGCCATCTGAAAAAAGTGTAAAATCCAGAAAGGCAGGACAGGCCATGGAGAACTGGGAGCCTTGTTATGCTGATGGGCGGGATGTAAATTGCCAACAGCCACTCGGGAGAAGTGTATGGTGTTTCCTGAAACATCTAAAAAACAAAGCAACAGAGCCTAGGGCACTTCCACTTATGGTCCTATAGCTTAGGGAAATTAAAATCAAAAGACACAGCCACCCCAAAGGTTGGGACGGCTCTGTTTACAAGAACCTGGTTTACGGTACAAGTTCAATATCGCAGAAAGTGAAAAATGGATAAAGAAGTTGTGGTACTTACGTACAATGCAGTATCACTCAGCAATGAAATCTATGTCATCAGGCCCGTAGCAGCATAATGAGTGGATTCAGGTACGATGATTCTAACTGAAATAAGTCACACAGGAAAAGAAACATCATAAGATATCACTAATACACGGAATGTAAACTTGGCTACACAGGAACTGAATTCCAAAACAGAACAGGGTCTCAAATTTAGAAACCCAACTTATGCTTGCTTAAGGGGAAAGGTGAGTTGGGGTGCTGCATAAAACCAGAGATTGAAATGAGCACAGATAAAGTTCCTTAAGCCAAATACGGAATAGACAAGAGCTACTCCTTGCTCAACGAAATGGACTCAACACCCCATATTAAATGCCTAAGAGTGTACCTGACTAGGAAGTATCTTAAAACCTATGGATTGCTATGTCTCTGAAAGAGAATCAAGTGTGTGTACAGGGGCATAAACGCAGCAGTGATAGGATTGGAGAGGTTCGGTGAGCAAATGAAGACCCTTTGAAGTCATATTGCATGGTACCCATTCCACGGGTCTCAACTCTCCAGGTTTAAGGTATTCTTCCTTCAGCTAAAACATGCATGTGGAACCCAGAGTGTGATCAGCCGTGTGATCGGGAGACGTGTTCCAATATGTCTCAGTTTTCGTCCCCTGGTACTCGGGTGCAACATTCCAGACGCTTTACTAACACTCTCCCGACTTGGAGAGTCAGTGCCTTTAACCTCCTGTTTGGCCCAGTTTGCAATTTCTGCGGAAGATGAACAGGAATAGGCAGAACCAATGACAGACTAGCTGGAGGTGTCTGGACGGGCAAATTTAACTCTCATTTCCCACCAGGAAGAGGAATTAACCAAAGGCTCAGCGTGCCGTGCCGGAACCAGATTAGGGCCTGAAGCCATCCAGCGGGGTTGCGGCCAGCTCACGAGAAAGCGACTTGAAGAAAGGAGCTCAGGGGCACTGTAATTCACAAACCTGCAGAGTTATAAATGACAGCTATCGTCCAAAAATATACTGAAGTAAGGCTGTCAAGAGGACTTGAAAGCGGGGCAGAATTGCAGGAAACCGATTTCAGGAGGTAGACTGGAATTGCATTTAAAGCATAGGAAAAGAGGCAGAACGTCCACAATGATGCACTTGGCCAAAAAGGGCGTATGCGTTTTTTCCTGAATATATTCAGGAAAAAACGCATACGCCCTTTTTGGCCAACCAAGCAAGGTTGCAAAGGAAATCTGCACTACAGTGAAGTCTCACTTCCCCCCGGTCAAAAGGGCCATCTGAAAAAAGTGTAAAATCCAGAAAGGCAGGACAGGCCATGGAGAACTGGGAGCCTTGTTATGCTGATGGGCGGGATGTAAATTGCCAACAGCCACTCGGGAGAAGTGTATGGTGTTTCCTGAAACATCTAAAAAACAAAGCAACAGAGCCTAGGGCACTTCCACTTATGGTCCTATAGCTTAGGGAAATTAAAATCAAAAGACACAGCCACCCCAAAGGTTGGGACGGCTCTGTTTACAAGAACCTGGTTTACGGTACAAGTTCAATATCGCAGAAAGTGAAAAATGGATAAAGAAGTTGTGGTACTTACGTACAATGCAGTATCACTCAGCAATGAAATCTATGTCATCAGGCCCGTAGCAGCATAATGAGTGGATTCAGGTATGATGATTCTAACTGAAATAAGTCACACAGGAAAAGAAACATCATAAGATATCACTAATACACGGAATGTAACCTTGGCTACACAGGAACTGAATTACAAAACAGAACAGGGTCTCAAATTTAGAAACCCAACTTATGCTTGCTTAAGGGGAAAGGTGAGTTGGGGTGCTGCATAAAACCAGAGATTGAAATGAGCACAGATAAAGTTCCTTAAGCCAAATATGGAATAGACAAGAGCTACTCCTTGCTCAACGAAATGGACTCAACACCCCATATTAAACGCCTAAGAGTGTACCTGACTAGGAAGTATCTTAAAACCTATGGATTGCTATGTCTCCGAAAGAGAATCAAGCGTGTGTACAGGGGCATAAACGCAGCAGTGATAGGATTGGAGAAGTTCGGTGAGCAAATGAAGACCCTTTGAAGTCATATTGCATGGTACCCATTCCACGGGTCTCAACTCTCCAGGTTTAAGGTATTCTTCCTTCAGCTAAAACATGCATGTGGAACCCAGAGTATGATCAACCGTGTGATCGGTAGACGTGTTCCAATATGTCTCAGTTTTCGTCCCCTGGTACTCGGGTGCAACATTCCAGACGCTTTACTAACACTCTCCCGACTTGGACAGTCAGTGCCTTTAACCTCCTGTTTGGCCCAGTTTGCAATTTCTGCGGAAGATGAACAGGAATAGGGAGAACCAATGACAGACTAGCTGGAGGTGTCTGGACGGACAAATTTAACTCTCATTTCCCACCAGGAAGAGGAATTAACCAAAGGCACAGCGTGCCGTGCCGGAACCAGATTAGGGCCTGAAGCCATCCTGCGGTGTTGCGGCCAGCTCACGAGAAAGCGAGTTGAAGAAAGGAGCTCAGGGGCACTGTAATTCACAAACCTGCAGAGTTATAAATGACAGCTATCGTCCAAAAATATACTGAAGTAAGGCTGCCAAGAGGACTTGAAAGCGGGGCAGAATTGCAGGAAACCGATTTCAGGAGGTAGACTGGAATTGCATTTAAAGCATAGGAAAAGAGGCAGAACGTCCACAATGATGCACTTGGCCAAAAAGGGCGTATGCGTTTTTTCCTGAATATATTCAGGAAAAAACGCATACGCCCTTTTTGGCCAACCAAGCAAGCTTGCAAAGGAAATCTGCACTACAATGAAGTCTCACTTCCCCCCGGTCAAAAGGGCCATCTGAAAAAAGTGTAAAATCCAGAAAGGCAGGACAGGCCATGGAGAACTGGGAGCCTTGTTATGCTGATGGGCGGGATGTCAATTGCCAACAGCCACTCGGGAGAAGTGTATGGTGTTTCCTGAAACATCTAAAAAACAAAGCAACAGAGCCTAGGGCACTTCCACTTATGGTCCTATAGCTTAGGGAAATTAAAATCAAAAGACACAGCCACCCCAAAGGTTGGGACGGCTCTGTTTACAAGAACCTGGTTTACGGTACAAGTTCAATATCGCAGAAAGTGAAAAATGGATAAAGAAGTTGTGGTACTTACGTACAATGCAGTATCACTCAGCAATGAAATCTATGTCATCAGGCCCGTAGCAGCATAATGAGTGGATTCAGGTACGATGATTCTAACTGAAATAAGTCACACAGGAAAAGAAACATCATAAGATATCACTAATACACGGAATGTAACCTTGGCTACACAGGAACTGAATTACAAAACAGAACAGGGTCTCAAATTTAGAAACCCAACTTATGCTTGCTTAAGGGGAAAGGTGAGTTGGGGTGCTGCATAAAACCAGAGATTGAAATGAGCACAGATAAAGTTCCTTAAGCCAAATATGGAATAGACAAGAGCTACTCCTTGCTCAACGAAATGGACTCAACACCCCATATTAAACGCCTAAGAGTGTACCTGACTAGGAAGTATCTTAAAACCTATGGATTGCTATGTCTCCGAAAGAGAATCAAGCGTGTGTACAGGGGCATAAACGCAGCAGTGATAGGATTGGAGAAGTTCGGTGAGCAAATGAAGACCCTTTGAAGTCATATTGCATGGTACCCATTCCACGGGTCTCAACTCTCCAGGTTTAAGGTATTCTTCCTTCAGCTAAAACATGCATGTGGAACCCAGAGTATGATCAACCGTGTGATCGGGAGACGTGTTCCAATATGTCTCAGTTTTCGTCCCCTGGTACTCGGGTGCAACATTCCAGACGCTTTACTAACACTCTCCCGACTTGGACAGTCAGTGCCTTTAACCTCCTGTTTGGCCCAGTTTGCAATTTCTGCGGAAGATGAACAGGAATAGGCAGAACCAATGAGAGACTAGCTGGAGGTGTCTGGACGGGAAAATTTAACTCTCATTTCCCACCAGGAAGAGGAATTAACCAAAGGCTCAGCGTGCCGTGCCGGAACCAGATTAGGGCCTGAAGCCATCCTGCGGTGTTGCGGCCAGCTCACGAGAAAGCGAGTTGAAGAAAGGAGCTCAGGGGCACTGTAATTCACAAACCTGCAGAGTTATAAATGACAGCTATCGTCCAAAAATATACTGAAGTAAGGCTGCCAAGAGGACTTGAAAGCGGGGCAGAATTGCAGGAAACCGATTTCAGGAGGTAGACTGGAATTGCATTTAAAGCATAGGAAAAGAGGCAGAACGTCCACAATGATGCACTTGGCCAAAAAGGGCGTATGCGTTTTTTCCTGAATATATTCAGGAAAAAACGCATACGCCCTTTTTGGCCAACCAAGCAAGCTTGCAAAGGAAATCTGCACTACAATGAAGTCTCACTTCCCCCCGGTCAAAAGGGCCATCTGAAAAAAGTGTAAAATCCAGAAAGGCAGGACAGGCCATGGAGAACTGGGAGCCTTGTTATGCTGATGGGCGGGATGTAAATTGCCAACAGCCACTCGGGAGAAGTGTATGGTGTTTCCTGAAACATCTAAAAAACAAAGCAACAGAGCCTAGGGCACTTCCACTTATGGTCCTATAGCTTAGGGAAATTAAAATCAAAAAGACACAGCCACCCCAAAGGTTGGGGCGGCTCTGTTTACAAGAACCTGGTTTACGGTACAAGTTCAATATCGCAGAAAGTGAAAAATGGATAAAGAAGTTGTGGTACTTACGTACAATGCAGTATCACTCAGCAATGAAATCTATGTCATCAGGCCCGTAGCAGCATAATGAGTGGATTCAAGTATGATGATTCTAACTGAAATGAGTCACACAGAAAAAGAAACATCATAAGATATCACTAATACACGGAATGTAAACTTGGCTACACAGGAACTGAATTACAAAAGAGAACAGGGTCTCAAATTTAGAAAACCAACTTATGCTTGCTTAAGGGGAAAGGTGAGTTGGGGTGCTGCATAAAACCAGAGATTGAAATGAGCACAGATAAAGTTCCTTAAGCCAAATATGGAATAGACAAGAGCTACTCCTTGCTCAACGAAATGGACTCAACACCCCATATTAAACGCCTAAGAGTGTACCTGACTAGGAAGTATCTTAAAACCTATGGATTGCTATGTCTCCGAAAGAGAATCAAGCGTGTGTACAGGGGGATAAACGCAGCAGTGATAGGATTGGAGAAGTTCGGTGAGCAAATGAAGACCCTTTGAAGTCATATTGCATGGTACCCATTCCACGGGTCTCAACTCTCCAGGTTTAAGGTATTCTTCCTTCAGCTAAAACATGCATGTGGAACCCAGAGTATGATCAACCGTGTGATCGGGAGACGTGTTCCAATATGTGTCAGTTTTCGTCCCGTGGTACTCGGGTGCAACATTCCAGACGCTTTACTAACACTCTCCCGACTTGGAGAGTCAGTGCCTTTAACCTCCTGTTTGGCCCAGTTTGCAATTTCTGCGGAAGATGAACAGGAATAGGCAGAACCAATGAGAGACTAGCTGGAGGTGTCTGCACGGGAAAATTTAACTCTCATTTCCCACCAGGAAGAGGAATTAACCAAAGGCTCAGCGTGCCGTGCCGGAACCAGATTAGGGCCTGAAGCCATCCTGCGGTGTTGCGGCCAGCTCACGAGAAAGCGAGTTGAAGAAAGGAGCTCAGGGGCACTGTAATTCACAAACCTGCAGAGTTATAAATGACAGCTATCGTCCAAAAATATACTGAAGTAAGGCTGCCAAGAGGACTTGAAAGCGGGGCAGAATTGCAGGAAACCGATTTCAGGAGGTAGACTGGAATTGCATTTAAAGCATAGGAAAAGAGGCAGAACGTACACAATGATGCACTTGGCCAAAAAGGGCGTATGCGTTTTTTCCTGAATATATTCAGGAAAAAACGCATACGCCCTTTTTGGCCAACCAAGCAAGCTTGCAAAGGAAATGTGCACTACAATGAAGTCTCACTTCCCCCCGGTCAAAAGGGCCATCTGAAAAAAGTGTAAAATCCAGAAAGGCAGGACAGGCCATGGAGAACTGGGAGCCTTGTTATGCTGATGGGCGGGATGTCAATTGCCAACAGCCACTCGGGAGAAGTGTATGGTGTTTCCTGAAACATCTAAAAAACAAAGCAACAGAGCCTAGGGCACTTCCACTTATGGTCCTATAGCTTAGGGAAATTAAAATCAAAAGACACAGCCACCCCAAAGGTTGGGACGGCTCTGTTTACAAGAACCTGGTTTACGGTACAAGTTCAATATCGCAGAAAGTGAAAAATGGATAAAGAAGTTGTGGTACTTACGTACAATGCAGTATCACTCAGCAATGAAATCTATGTCATCAGGCCCGTAGCAGCATAATGAGTGGATTCAGGTATGATGATTCTAACTGAAATAAGTCACACAGGAAAAGAAACATCATAAGATATCACTAATACACGGAATGTAACCTTGGCTACACAGGAACTGAATTACAAAACAGAACAGGGTCTCAAATTTAGAAACCCAACTTATGCTTGCTTAAGGGGAAAGGTGAGTTGGGGTGCTGCATAAAACCAGAGATTGAAATGAGCACAGATAAAGTTCCTTAAGCCAAATATGGAATAGACAAGAGCTACTCCTTGCTCAACGAAATGGACTCAACACCCCATATTAAATGCCTAAGAGTGTACCTGACTAGGAAGTATCTTAAAACCTATGGATTGCTATGTCTCCGAAAGAGAATCAAGTGTGTGTACAGGGGCATAAACGCAGCAGGGATAGGATTGGAGAGGTTCGGTGAGCAAATGAAGACCCTTTGAAGTCATATTGCATGGTACCCATTCCACGGGTCTCAACTCTCCAGGTTTAAAGTATTCTTCCTTCAGCTAAAACATGCATGTGGAACCCAGAGTATGATCAACCGTGTGATCGGGAGACGTGTTCCAATATGTCTCAGTTTTCGTCCCCTGGTACTCGGGTGCAACATTCCAGACGCTTTACTAACACTCTCCCGACTTGGAGAGTCAGTGCCTTTAACCTCCTGTTTGGCCCAGTTTGCAATTTCTGCGGAAGATGAACAGGAATAGGGAGAACCAATGACAGACTAGCTGGAGGTGTCTGGACGGGCAAATTTAACTCTCATTTCCCACCAGGAAGAGGAATTAACCAAAGGCTCAGCGTGCCGTGCCGGAACCAGATTAGGGCCTGAAGCCATCCTGCGGTGTTGCGGCCAGCTCACGAGAAAGCGAGTTGAAGAAAGGAGCTCAGGGGCACTGTAATTCACAAACCTGCAGAGTTATAAATGACAGCTATCGTCCAAAAATATACTGAAGTAAGGCTGCCAAGAGGACTTGAAAGCGGGGCAGAATTGCAGGAAACCGATTTCAGGAGGTAGACTGGAATTGCATTTAAAGCATAGGAAAAGAGGCAGAACGTCCACAATGATGCACTTGGCCAAAAAGGGCGTATGCGTTTTTTCCTGAATATATTCAGGAAAAAACGCATACGCCCTTTTTGGCCAACCAAGCAAGCTTGCAAAGGAAATCTGCACTACAGTGAAGTCTCACTTCCCCCCGGTCAAAAGGGCCATCTGAAAAAAGTGTAAAATCCAGAAAGGCAGGACAGGCCATGGAGAACTGGGAGCCTTGTTATGCTGATGGGCGGGATGTCAATTGCCAACAGCCACTCGGGAGAAGTGTATGGTGTTTCCTGAAACATCTAAAAAACAAAGCAACAGAGCCTAGGGCACTTCCACTTATGGTCCTATAGCTTAGGGAAATTAAAATCAAAAAGACACAGCCACCCCAAAGGTTGGGACGGCTCTGTTTACAAGAACCTGGTTTACGGTACAAGTTCAATATCGCAGAAAGTGAAAAATGGATAAAGAAGTTGTGGTACTTACGTACAATGCAGTATCACTCAGCAATGAAATCTATGTCATCAGGCCCGTAGCAGCATAATGAGTGGATTCAGGTACGATGATTCTAACTGAAATAAGTCACACAGAAAAAGAAACATCATAAGATATCACTAATACACGGAATGTAACCTTGGCTACACAGGAACTGAATTACAAAACAGAACAGGGTCTCAAATTTAGAAAACCAACTTATGCTTGCTTAAGGGGAAAGGTGAGTTGGGGTGCTGCATAAAACCAGAGATTGAAATGAGCACAGATAAAGTTCCTTAAGCCAAATATGGAATAGACAAGAGCTACTCCTTGCTCAACGAAATGGACTCAACACCCCATATTAAACGCCTAAGAGTGTACCTGACTAGGAAGTATCTTAAAACCTATGGATTGCTATGTCTCCGAAAGAGAATCAAGCGTGTGTACAGGGGCATAAACGCAGCAGTGATAGGATTGGAGAAGTTCGGTGAGCAAATGAAGACCCTTTGAAGTCATATTGCATGGTACCCATTCCACGGGTCTCAACTCTCCAGGTTTAAGGTATTCTTCCTTCAGCTAAAACATGCATGTGGAACCCAGAGTATGATCAACCGTGTGATCGGTAGACGTGTTCAAATATGTCTCAGTTTTCGTCCCCTGGTACTCGGGTGCAACATTCCAGACGCTTTACTAACACTCTCCCGACTTGGACAGTCAGTGCCTTTAACCTCCTGTTTGGCCCAGTTTGCAATTTCTGCGGAAGATGAACAGGAATAGGCAGAACCAATGAGAGACTAGCTGGAGGTGTCTGGACGGGAAAATTTAACTCTCATTTCCCACCAGGAAGAGGAATTAACCAAAGGCTCAGCGTGCCGTGCCGGAACCAGATTAGGGCCTGAAGCCATCCTGCGGGGTTGCGGCCAGCTCACGAGAAAGCGACTTGAAGAAAGGAGCTCAGGGGCACTGTAATTCACAAACCTGCAGAGTTATAAATGACAGCTATCGTCCAAAAATATACTGAAGTAAGGCTGCCAAGAGGACTTGAAAGCGGGGCAGAATTGCAGGAAACCGATTTCAGGAGGTAGACTGGAATTGCATTTAAAGCATAGGAAAAGAGGCAGAACGTCCACAATGATGCACTTGGCCAAAAAGGGCGTATGCGTTTTTTCCTGAATATATTCAGGAAAAAACGCATACGCCCTTTTTGGCCAACCAAGCAAGCTTGCAAAGGAAATGTGCACTACAATGAAGTCTCACTACCCCCCGGTCAAAAGGGCCATCTGAAAAAAGTGTAAAATCCAGAAAGGCAGGACAGGCCATGGAGAACTGGGAGCCTTGTTATGCTGATGGGCGGGATGTAAATTGCCAACAGCCACTCGGGAGAAGTGTATGGTGTTTCCTGAAACATCTAATAAACAAAGCAACAGAGCCTAGGGCACTTCCACTTATGGTCCTATAGCTTAGGGAAATTAAAATCAAAAAGACACAGCCACCCCAAAGGTTGGGACGGCTCTGTTTACAAGAACCTGGTTTACGGTACAAGTTCAATATCGCAGAAAGTGAAAAATGGATAAAGAAGTTGTGGTACTTACGTACAATGCAGTATCACTCAGCAATGAAATCTATGTCATCAGGCCCGTAGCAGCATAATGAGTGGATTCAGGTATGATGATTCTAACTGAAATAAGTCACACAGGAAAAGAAACATCATAAGATATCACTAATACACGGAATGTAACCTTGGCTACACAGGAACTGAATTACAAAACAGAACAGGGTCTCAAATTTAGAAACCCAACTTATGCTTGCTTAAGGGGAAAGGTGAGTTGGGGTGCTGCATAAAACCAGAGATTGAAATGAGCACAGATAAAGTTCCTTAAGCCAAATATGGAATAGACAAGAGCTACTCCTTGCTCAACGAAATGGACTCAACACCCCATATTAAACGCCTAAGAGTGTACCTGACTAGGAAGTATCTTAAAACCTATGGATTGCTATGTCTCCGAAAGAGAATCAAGCGTGTGTACAGGGGCATAAACGCAGCAGTGATAGGATTGGAGAAGTTCGGTGAGCAAATGAAGACCCTTTGAAGTCATATTGCATGGTACCCATTCCACGGGTCTCAACTCTCCAGGTTTAAGGTATTCTTCCTTCAGCTAAAACATGCATGTGGAACCCAGAGTATGATCAACCGTGTGATCGGTAGACGTGTTCCAATATGTCTCAGTTTTCGTCCCCTGGTACTCGGGTGCAACATTCCAGACGCTTTACTAACACTCTCCCGACTTGGACAGTCAGTGCCTTTAACCTCCTGTTTGGCCCAGTTTGCAATTTCTGCGGAAGATGAACAGGAATAGGGAGAACCAATGACAGACTAGCTGGAGGTGTCTGGACGGACAAATTTAACTCTCATTTCCCACCAGGAAGAGGAATTAACCAAAGGCACAGCGTGCCGTGCCGGAACCAGATTAGGGCCTGAAGCCATCCTGCGGTGTTGCGGCCAGCTCACGAGAAAGCGAGTTGAAGAAAGGAGCTCAGGGGCACTGTAATTCACAAACCTGCAGAGTTATAAATGACAGCTATCGTCCAAAAATATACTGAAGTAAGGCTGCCAAGAGGACTTGAAAGCGGGGCAGAATTGCAGGAAACCGATTTCAGGAGGTAGACTGGAATTGCATTTAAAGCATAGGAAAAGAGGCAGAACGTCCACAATGATGCACTTGGCCAAAAAGGGCGTATGCGTTTTTTCCTGAATATATTCAGGAAAAAACGCATACGCCCTTTTTGGCCAACCAAGCAAGCTTGCAAAGGAAATCTGCACTACAATGAAGTCTCACTTCCCCCCGGTCAAAAGGGCCATCTGAAAAAAGTGTAAAATCCAGAAAGGCAGGACAGGCCATGGAGAACTGGGAGCCTTGTTATGCTGATGGGCGGGATGTAAATTGCCAACAGCCACTCGGGAGAAGTGTATGGTGTTTCCTGAAACATCTAAAAAACAAAGCAACAGAGCCTAGGGCACTTCCACTTATGGTCCTATAGCTTAGGGAAATTAAAATCAAAAGACACAGCCACCCCAAAGGTTGGGACGGCTCTGTTTACAAGAACCTGGTTTACGGTACAAGTTCAATATTGCAGAAAGTGAAAAATGGATAAAGAAGTTGTGGTACTTACGTACAATGCAGTATCACTCAGCAATGAAATCTATGTCATCAGGCCCGTAGCAGCATAATGAGTGGATTCAGGTACGATGATTCTAACTGAAATAAGTCACACAGGAAAAGAAACATCATAAGATATCACTAATACACGGAATGTAACCTTGGCTACACAGGAACTGAATTACAAAACAGAACAGGGTCTCAAATTTAGAAACCCAACTTATGCTTGCTTAAGGGGAAAGGTGAGTTGGGGTGCTGCATAAAACCAGAGATTGAAATGAGCACAGATAAAGTTCCTTAAGCCAAATATGGAATAGACAAGAGCTACTCCTTGCTCAACGAAATGGACTCAACACCCCATATTAAACGCCTAAGAGTGTACCTGACTAGGAAGTATCTTAAAACCTATGGATTGCTATGTCTCCGAAAGAGAATCAAGCGTGTGTACAGGGGCATAAACGCAGCAGTGATAGGATTGGAGAAGTTCGGTGAGCAAATGAAGACCCTTTGAAGTCATATTGCATGGTACCCATTCCACGGGTCTCAACTCTCCAGGTTTAAGGTATTCTTCCTTCAGCTAAAACATGCATGTGGAACCCAGAGTATGATCAACCGTGTGATCGGGAGACGTGTTCCAATATGTCTCAGTTTTCGTCCCCTGGTACTCGGGTGCAACATTCCAGACGCTTTACTAACACTCTCCCGACTTGGACAGTCAGTGCCTTTAACCTCCTGTTTGGCCCAGTTTGCAATTTCTGCGGAAGATGAACAGGAATAGGCAGAACCAATGAGAGACTAGCTGGAGGTGTCTGGACGGGAAAATTTAACTCTCATTTCCCACCAGGAAGAGGAATTAACCAAAGGCTCAGCGTGCCGTGCCGGAACCAGATTAGGGCCTGAAGCCATCCTGCGGTGTTGCGGCCAGCTCACGAGAAAGCGAGTTGAAGAAAGGAGCTCAGGGGCACTGTAATTCACAAACCTGCAGAGTTATAAATGACAGCTATCGTCCAAAAATATACTGAAGTAAGGCTGCCAAGAGGACTTGAAAGCGGGGCAGAATTGCAGGAAACCGATTTCAGGAGGTAGACTGGAATTGCATTTAAAGCATAGGAAAAGAGGCAGAACGTCCACAATGATGCACTTGGCCAAAAAGGGCGTATGCGTTTTTTCCTGAATATATTCAGGAAAAAACGCATACGCCCTTTTTGGCCAACCAAGCAAGCTTGCAAAGGAAATGTGCACTACAATGAAGTCTCACTACCCCCCGGTCAAAAGGGCCATCTGAAAAAAGTGTAAAATCCAGAAAGGCAGGACAGGCCATGGAGAACTGGGAGCCTTGTTATGCTGATGGGCGGGATGTAAATTGCCAACAGCCACTCGGGAGAAGTGTATGGTGTTTCCTGAAACATCTAATAAACAAAGCAACAGAGCCTAGGGCACTTCCACTTATGGTCCTATAGCTTAGGGAAATTAAAATCAAAAAGACACAGCCACCCCAAAGGTTGGGACGGCTCTGTTTACAAGAACCTGGTTTACGGTACAAGTTCAATATCGCAGAAAGTGAAAAATGGATAAAGAAGTTGTGGTACTTACGTACAATGCAGTATCACTCAGCAATGAAATCTATGTCATCAGGCCCGTAGCAGCATAATGAGTGGATTCAGGTATGATGATTCTAACTGAAATAAGTCACACAGGAAAAGAAACATCATAAGATATCACTAATACACGGAATGTAACCTTGGCTACACAGGAACTGAATTACAAAACAGAACAGGGTCTCAAATTTAGAAACCCAACTTATGCTTGCTTAAGGGGAAAGGTGAGTTGGGGTGCTGCATAAAACCAGAGATTGAAATGAGCACAGATAAAGTTCCTTAAGCCAAATATGGAATAGACAAGAGCTACTCCTTGCTCAACGAAATGGACTCAACACCCCATATTAAACGCCTAAGAGTGTACCTGACTAGGAAGTATCTTAAAACCTATGGATTGCTATGTCTCCGAAAGAGAATCAAGCGTTTGTACAGGGGCATAAATGCAGCAGTGATAGGATTGGAGAAGTTCGGTGAGCAAATGAAGACCCTTTGAAGTCATATTGCATGGTACCCATTCCACGGGTCTCAACTCTCCAGGTTTAAGGTATTCTTCCTTCAGCTAAAACATGCATGTGGAACCCAGAGTATGATCAACCGTGTGATCGGTAGACGTGTTCCAATATGTCTCAGTTTTCGTCCCCTGGTACTCGGGTGCAACATTCCAGACGCTTTACTAACACTCTCCCGACTTGGACAGTCAGTGCCTTTAACCTCCTGTTTGGCCCAGTTTGCAATTTCTGCGGAAGATGAACAGGAATAGGGAGAACCAATGACAGACTAGCTGGAGGTGTCTGGACGGACAAATTTAACTCTCATTTCCCACCAGGAAGAGGAATTAACCAAAGGCACAGCGTGCCGTGCCGGAACCAGATTAGGGCCTGAAGCCATCCTGCGGTGTTGCGGCCAGCTCACGAGAAAGCGAGTTGAAGAAAGGAGCTCAGGGGCACTGTAATTCACAAACCTGCAGAGTTATAAATGACAGCTATCGTCCAAAAATATACTGAAGTAAGGCTGCCAAGAGGACTTGAAAGCGGGGCAGAATTGCAGGAAACCGATTTCAGGAGGTAGACTGGAATTGCATTTAAAGCATAGGAAAAGAGGCAGAACGTCCACAATGATGCACTTGGCCAAAAAGGGCGTATGCGTTTTTTCCTGAATATATTCAGGAAAAAACGCATACGCCCTTTTTGGCCAACCAAGCAAGCTTGCAAAGGAAATCTGCACTACAGTGAAGTCTCACTTCCCCCCGGTCAAAAGGGCCATCTGAAAAAAGTGTAAAATCCAGAAAGGCAGGACAGGCCATGGAGAACTGGGAGCCTTGTTATGCTGATGGGCGGGATGTAAATTGCCAACAGCCACTCGGGAGAAGTGTATGGTGTTTCCTCAAACATCTAAAAAACAAAGCAACAGAGCCTAGGGCACTTCCACTTATGGTCCTATAGCTTAGGGAAATTAAAATCAAAAGACACAGCCACCCCAAAGGTTGGGACGGCTCTGTTTACAAGAACCTGGTTTACGGTACAAGTTCAATATCGCAGAAAGTGAAAAATGGATAAAGAAGTTGTGGTACTTACGTACAATGCAGTATCACTCAGCAATGAAATCTATGTCATCAGGCCCGTAGCAGCATAATGAGTGGATTCAGGTACGATGATTCTAACTGAAATAAGTCACACAGAAAAAGAAACATCATAAGATATCACTAATACACGGAATGTAACCTTGGCTACACAGGAACTGAATTACAAAACAGAACAGGGTCTCAAATTTAGAAAACCAACTTAAGCTTGCTTAAGGGGAAAGGTGAGTTGGGGTGCTGCATAAAACCAGAGATTGAAATGAGCACAGATAAAGTTCCTTAAGCCAAATATGGAATAGACAAGAGCTACTCCTTGCTCAACGAAATGGACTCAACACCCCATATTAAACGCCTAAGAGTGTACCTGACTAGGAAGTATCTTAAAACCTATGGATTGCTATGTCTCCGAAAGAGAATCAAGCGTGTGTACAGGGGCATAAACGCAGCAGTGATAGGATTGGAGAAGTTCGGTGAGCAAATGAAGACCCTTTGAAGTCATATTGCATGGTACCCATTCCACGGGTCTCAACTCTCCAGGTTTAAGGTATTCTTCCTTCAGCTAAAACATGCATGTGGAACCCAGAGTATGATCAACCGTGTGATCGGTAGACGTGTTCAAATATGTCTCAGTTTTCGTCCCCTGGTACTCGGGTGCAACATTCCAGACGCTTTACTAACACTCTCCCGACTTGGACAGTCAGTGCCTTTAACCTCCTGTTTGGCCCAGTTTGCAATTTCTGCGGAAGATGAACAGGAATAGGCAGAACCAATGAGAGACTAGCTGGAGGTGTCTGGACGGGAAAATTTAACTCTCATTTCCCACCAGGAAGAGGAATTAACCAAAGGCTCAGCGTGCCGTGCCGGAACCAGATTAGGGCCTGAAGCCATCCTGCGGTGTTGCGGCCAGCTCACGAGAAAGCGAGTTGAAGAAAGGAGCTCAGGGGCACTGTAATTCACAAACCTGCAGAGTTATAAATGACAGCTATCGTCCAAAAATATACTGAAGTAAGGCTGCCAAGAGGACTTGAAAGCGGGGCAGAATTGCAGGAAACCGATTTCAGGAGGTAGACTGGAATTGCATTTAAAGCATAGGAAAAGAGGCAGAACGTCCACAATGATGCACTTGGCCAAAAAGGGCGTATGCGTTTTTTCCTGAATATATTCAGGAAAAAACGCATACGCCCTTTTTGGCCAACCAAGCAAGCTTGCAAAGGAAATCTGCACTACAATGAAGTCTCACTTCCCCCCGGTCAAAAGGGCCATCTGAAAAAAGTGTAAAATCCAGAAAGGCAGGACAGGCCATGGAGAACTGGGAGCCTTGTTATGCTGATGGGCGGGATGTAAATTGCCAACAGCCACTCGGGAGAAGTGTATGGTGTTTCCTGAAACATCTAATAAACAAAGCAACAGAGCCTAGGGCACTTCCACTTATGGTCCTATAGCTTAGGGAAATTAAAATCAAAAAGACACAGCCACCCCAAAGGTTGGGACGGCTCTGTTTACAAGAACCTGGTTTACGGTACAAGTTCAATATCGCAGAAAGTGAAAAATGGATAAAGAAGTTGTGGTACTTACGTACAATGCAGTATCACTCAGCAATGAAATCTATGTCATCAGGCCCGTAGCAGCATAATGAGTGGATTCAGGTATGATGATTCTAACTGAAATAAGTCACACAGGAAAAGAAACATCATAAGATATCACTAATACATGGAATGTAACCTTGGCTACACAGGAACTGAATTACAAAACAGAACAGGGTCTCAAATTTAGAAACCCAACTTATGCTTGCTTAAGGGGAAAGGTGAGTTGGGGTGCTGCATAAAACCAGAGATTGAAATGAGCACAGATAAAGTTCCTTAAGCCAAATATGGAATAGACAAGAGCTACTCCTTGCTCAACGAAATGGACTCAACACCCCATATTAAACCCCTAAGAGTGTACCTGACTAGGAAGTATCTTAAAACCTATGGATTGCTATGTCTCCGAAAGAGAATCAAGCGTGTGTACAGGGGCATAAACGCAGCAGTGATAGGATTGGAGAAGTTCGGTGAGCAAATGAAGACCCTTTGAAGTCATATTGCATGGTACCCATTCCACGGGTCTCAACTCTCCAGGTTTAAGGTATTCTTCCTTCAGCTAAAACATGCATGTGGAACCCAGAGTATGATCAACCGTGTGATCGGTAGACGTGTTCCAATATGTCTCAGTTTTCGTCCCCTGGTACTCGGGTGCAACATTCCAGACGCTTTACTAACACTCTCCCGACTTGGACAGTCAGTGCCTTTAACCTCCTGTTTGGCCCAGTTTGCAATTTCTGCGGAAGATGAACAGGAATAGGGAGAACCAATGACAGACTAGCTGGAGGTGTCTGGACGGACAAATTTAACTCTCATTTCCCACCAGGAAGAGGAATTAACCAAAGGCACAGCGTGCCGTGCCGGAACCAGATTAGGGCCTGAAGCCATCCTGCGGTGTTGCGGCCAGCTCACGAGAAAGCGAGTTGAAGAAAGGAGCTCAGGGGCACTGTAATTCACAAACCTGCAGAGTTATAAATGACAGCTATCGTCCAAAAATATACTGAAGTAAGGCTGCCAAGAGGACTTGAAAGCGGGGCAGAATTGCAGGAAACCGATTTCAGGAGGTAGACTGGAATTGCATTTAAAGCATAGGAAAAGAGGCAGAACGTCCACAATGATGCACTTGGCCAAAAAGGGCGTATGCGTTTTTTCCTGAATATATTCAGGAAAAAACGCATACGCCCTTTTTGGCCAACCAAGCAAGCTTGCAAAGGAAATCTGCACTACAATGAAGTCTCACTTCCCCCCGGTCAAAAGGGCCATCTGAAAAAAGTGTAAAATCCAGAAAGGCAGGACAGGCCATGGAGAACTGGGAGCCTTGTTATGCTGATGGGCGGGATGTAAATTGCCAACAGCCACTCGGGAGAAGTGTATGGTGTTTCCTGAAACATCTAAAAAACAAAGCAACAGAGCCTAGGGCACTTCCACTTATGGTCCTATAGCTTAGGGAAATTAAAATCAAAAGACACAGCCACCCCAAAGGTTGGGACGGCTCTGTTTACAAGAACCTGGTTTACGGTACAAGTTCAATATCGCAGAAAGTGAAAAATGGATAAAGAAGTTGTGGTACTTACGTACAATGCAGTATCACTCAGCAATGAAATCTATGTCATCAGGCCCGTAGCAGCATAATGAGTGGATTCAGGTACGATGATTCTAACTGAAATAAGTCACACAGGAAAAGAAACATCATAAGATATCACTAATACACGGAATGTAACCTTGGCTACACAGGAACTGAATTACAAAACAGAACAGGGTCTCAAATTTAGAAACCCAACTTATGCTTGCTTAAGGGGAAAGGTGAGTTGGGGTGCTGCATAAAACCAGAGATTGAAATGAGCACAGATAAAGTTCCTTAAGCCAAATATGGAATAGACAAGAGCTACTCCTTGCTCAACGAAATGGACTCAACACCCCATATTAAATGCCTAAGAGTGTACCTGACTAGGAAGTATCTTAAAACCTATGGATTGCTATGTCTCTGAAAGAGAATCAAGTGTGTGTACAGGGGCATAAACGCAGCAGTGATAGGATTGGAGAGGTTCGGTGAGCAAATGAAGACCCTTTGAAGTCATATTGCATGGTACCCATTCCACGGGTCTCAACTCTCCAGGTTTAAAGTATTCTTCCTTCAGCTAAAACATGCATGTGGAACCCAGAGTATGATCAACCGTGTGATTGGGAGACGTGTTCCAATATGTCTCAGTTTTCGTCCCCTGGTACTCGGGTGCAACATTCCAGACGCTTTACTAACACTCTCCCGACTTGGAGAGTCAGTGCCTTTAACCTCCTGTTTGGCCCAGTTTGCAATTTCTGCGGAAGATGAACAGGAATAGGGAGAACCAATGACAGACTAGCTGGAGGTGTCTGGACGGGCAAATTTAACTCTCATTTCCCACCAGGAAGAGGAATTAACCAAAGGCTCAGCGTGCCGTGCCGGAACCAGATTAGGGCCTGAAGCCATCCTGCGGTGTTGCGGCCAGCTCACGAGAAAGCGAGTTGAAGAAAGGAGCTCAGGGGCACTGTAATTCACAAACCTGCAGAGTTATAAATGACAGCTATCGTCCAAAAATATACTGAAGTAAGGCTGCCAACAGGACTTGAAAGCGGGGCAGAATTGCAGGAAACCGATTTCAGGAGGTAGACTGGAATTGCATTTAAAGCATAGGAAAAGAGGCAGAACGTCCACAATGATGCACTTGGCCAAAAAGGGCGTATGCGTTTTTTCCTGAATATATTCAGGAAAAAACGCATACGCCCTTTTTGGCCAAACAAGCAAGCTTGCAAAGGAAATCTGCACTACAGTGAAGTCTCACTTCCCCCCGGTCAAAAGGGCCATCTGAAAAAAGTGTAAAATCCAGAAAGGCAGGACAGGCCATGGAGAACTGGGAGCCTTGTTATGCTGATGGGCGGGATGTCAATTGCCAACAGCCACTCGGGAGAAGTGTATGGTGTTTCCTGAAACATCTAAAAAACAAAGCAACAGAGCCTAGGGCACTTCCACTTATGGTCCTATAGCTTAGGGAAATTAAAATCAAAAGACACAGCCACCCCAAAGGTTGGGACGGCTCTGTTTACAAGAACCTGGTTTACGGTACAAGTTCAATATCGCAGAAAGTGAAAAATGGATAAAGAAGTTGTGGTACTTACGTACAATGCAGTATCACTCAGCAATGAAATCTATGTCATCAGGCCCGTAGCAGCATAATGAGTGGATTCAGGTACGATGATTCTAACTGAAATAAGTCACACAGGAAAAGAAACATCATAAGATATCACTAATACACGGAATGTAACCTTGGCTACACAGGAACTGAATTACAAAACAGAACAGGGTCTCAAATTTAGAAACCCAACTTATGCTTGCTTAAGGGGAAAGGTGAGTTGGGGTGCTGCATAAAACCAGAGATTGAAATGAGCACAGATAAAGTTCCTTAAGCCAAATATGGAATAGACAAGAGCTACTCCTTGCTCAACGAAATGGACTCAACACCCCATATTAAATGCCTAAGAGTGTACCTGACTAGGAAGTATCTTAAAACCTATGGATTGCTATGTCTCTGAAAGAGAATCAAGTGTGTGTACAGGGGCATAAACGCAGCAGTGATAGGATTGGAGAGGTTCGGTGAGCAAATGAAGACCCTTTGAAGTCATATTGCATGGTACCCATTCCACGGGTCTCAACTCTCCAGGTTTAAAGTATTCTTCCTTCAGCTAAAACATGCATGTGGAACCCAGAGTATGATCAACCGTGTGATTGGGAGACGTGTTCCAATATGTCTCAGTTTTCGTCCCCTGGTACTCGGGTGCAACATTCCAGACGCTTTACTAACACTCTCCCGACTTGGAGAGTCAGTGCCTTTAACCTCCTGTTTGGCCCAGTTTGCAATTTCTGCGGAAGATGAACAGGAATAGGGAGAACCAATGACAGACTAGCTGGAGGTGTCTGGACGGGCAAATTTAACTCTCATTTCCCACCAGGAAGAGGAATTAACCAAAGGCTCAGCGTGCCGTGCCGGAACCAGATTAGGGCCTGAAGCCATCCTGCGGTGTTGCGGCCAGCTCACGAGAAAGCGAGTTGAAGAAAGGAGCTCAGGGGCACTGTAATTCACAAACCTGCAGAGTTATAAATGACAGCTATCGTCCAAAAATATACTGAAGTAAGGCTGCCAACAGGACTTGAAAGCGGGGCAGAATTGCAGGAAACCGATTTCAGGAGGTAGACTGGAATTGCATTTAAAGCATAGGAAAAGAGGCAGAACGTCCACAATGATGCACTTGGCCAAAAAGGGCGTATGCGTTTTTTCCTGAATATATTCAGGAAAAAACGCATACGCCCTTTTTGGCCAAACAAGCAAGCTTGCAAAGGAAATCTGCACTACAGTGAAGTCTCACTTCCCCCCGGTCAAAAGGGCCATCTGAAAAAAGTGTAAAATCCAGAAAGGCAGGACAGGCCATGGAGAACTGGGAGCCTTGTTATGCTGATGGGCGGGATGTCAATTGCCAACAGCCACTCGGGAGAAGTGTATGGTGTTTCCTGAAACATCTAAAAAACAAAGCAACAGAGCCTAGGGCACTTCCACTTATGGTCCTATAGCTTAGGGAAATTAAAATCAAAAGACACAGCCACCCCAAAGGTTGGGACGGCTCTGTTTACAAGAACCTGGTTTACGGTACAAGTTCAATATCGCAGAAAGTGAAAAATGGATAAAGAAGTTGTGGTACTTACGTACAATGCAGTATCACTCAGCAATGAAATCTATGTCATCAGGCCCGTAGCAGCATAATGAGTGGATTCAGGTACGGTGATTCTAACTGAAATAAGTCACACAGAAAAAGAAACATCATAAGATATCACTAATACACGGAATGTAAACTTGGCTACACAGGAACTGAATTACAAAACAGAACAGGGTCTCAAATTTAGAAAACCAACTTATGCTTGCTTAAGGGGAAAGGTGAGTTGGGGTGCTGCATAAAACCAGAGATTGAAATGAGCACAGATAAAGTTCCTTAAGCCAAATATGGAATAGACAAGAGCTACTCCTTGCTCAACGAAATGGACTCAACACCCCATATTAAACGCCTAAGAGTGTACCTGACTAGGAAGTATCTTAAAACCTATGGATTGCTATGTCTCCGAAAGAGAATCAAGCGTGTGTACAGGGGCATAAACGCAGCAGTGATAGGATTGGAGAAGTTCGGTGAGCAAATGAAGACCCTTTGAAGTCATATTGCATGGTACCCATTCCACGGGTCTCAACTCTCCAGGTTTAAGGTATTCTTCCTTCAGCTAAAACATGCATGTGGAACCCAGAGTATGATCAACCGTGTGATCGGTAGACGTGTTCCAATATGTCTCAGTTTTCGTCCCCTGGTACTCGGGTGCAACATTCCAGACGCTTTACTAACACTCTCCCGACTTGGACAGTCAGTGCCTTTAACCTCCTGTTTGGCCCAGTTTGCAATTTCTGCGGAAGATGAACAGGAATAGGCAGAACCAATGAGAGACTAGCTGGAGGTGTCTGGACGGGCAAATTTAACTCTCATTTCCCACCAGGAAGAGGAATTAACCAAAGGCTCAGCGTGCCGTGCCGGAACCAGATTAGGGCCTGAAGCCATCCTGCGGTGTTGCGGCCAGCTCACGAGAAAGCGAGTTGAAGAAAGGAGCTCAGGGGCACTGTAATTCACAAACCTGCAGAGTTATAAATGACAGCTATCGTCCAAAAATATACTGAAGTAAGGCTGCCAAGAGGACTTGAAAGCGGGGCAGAATTGCAGGAAACCGATTTCAGGAGGTAGACTGGAATTGCATTTAAAGCATAGGAAAAGAGGCAGAACGTCCACAATGATGCACTTGGCCAAAAAGGGCGTATGCGTTTTTTCCTGAATATATTCAGGAAAAAACGCATACGCCCTTTTTGGCCAACCAAGCAAGCTTGCAAAGGAAATCTGCACTACAATGAAGTCTCACTTCCCCCCGGTCAAAAGGGCCATCTGAAAAAAGTGTAAAATCCAGAAAGGCAGGACAGGCCATGGAGAACTGGGAGCCTTGTTATGCTGATGGGCGGGATGTAAACTGCCAACAGCCACTCGGGAGAAGTGTATGGTGTTTCCTGAAACATCTAAAAAACAAAGCAACAGAGCCTAGGGCACTTCCACTTATGGTCCTATAGCTTAGGGAAATTAAAATCAAAAGACACAGCCACCCCAAAGGTTGGGACGGCTCTGTTTACAAGAACCTGGTTTACGGTACAAGTTCAATATCGCAGAAAGTGAAAAATGGATAAAGAAGTTGTGGTACTTACGTACAATGCAGTATCACTCAGCAATGAAATCTATGTCATCAGGCCCGTAGCAGCATAATGAGTGGATTCAGGTACGATGATTCTAACTGAAATAAGTCACACAGGAAAAGAAACATCATAAGATATCACTAATACACGGAATGTAACCTTGGCTACACAGGAACTGAATTACAAAACAGAACAGGGTCTCAAATTTAGAAACCCAACTTATGCTTGCTTAAGGGGAAAGGTGAGTTGGGGTGCTGCATAAAACCAGAGATTGAAATGAGCACAGATAAAGTTCCTTAAGCCAAATATGGAATAGACAAGAGCTACTCCTTGCTCAACGAAATGGACCCAACACACCATATTAAATGCCTAAGAGTGTACCTGACTAGGAAGTATCTTAAAACCTATGGATTGCTATGTCTCTGAAAGAGAATCAAGTGTGTGTACAGGGGCATAAACGCAGCAGTGATAGGATTGGAGAGGTTCGGTGAGCAAATGAAGACCCTTTGAAGTCATATTGCATGGTACCCATTCCACGGGTCTCAACTCTCCAGGTTTAAGGTATTCTTCCTTCAGCTAAAACATGCATGTGGAACCCAGAGTATGATCAACCGTGTGATCGGGAGACGTGTTCCAATATGTCTCAGTTTTCGTCCCCTGGTACTCGGGTGCAACATGCCAGACGCTTTACTAACACTCTCCCGACTTGGAGAGTCAGTGCCTTTAACCTCCTGTTTGGCCCAGTTTGCAATTTCTGCGGAAGATGAACAGGAATAGGGAGAACCAATGACAGAATAGCTGGAGGTGTCTGGACGGGCAAATTTAACTCTCATTTCCTACCAGGAAGAGGAATTAACCAAAGGCTCAGCGTGCCGTGCCGGAACCAGATTAGGGCCTGAAGCCATCCTGCGGTGTTGCGGCCAGCTCACGAGAAAGCGAGTTGAAGAAAGGAGCTCAGGGGCACTGTAATTCACAAACCTGCAGAGTTATAAATGACAGCTATCGTCCAAAAATATACTGAAGTAAGGCTGCCAAGAGGACTTGAAAGCGGGGCAGACTTGCAGGAAACCGATTTCAGGAGGTAGACTGGAATTGCATTTAAAGCATAGGAAAAGAGGCAGAACGTCCACAATGATGCACTTGGCCAAAAAGGGCGTATGCGTTTTTTCCTGAATATATTCAGGAAAAAACGCATACGCCCTTTTTGGCCAACCAAGCAAGGTTGCAAAGGAAATCTGCACTACAATGAAGTCTCACTTCCCCCCGGTCAAAAGGGCCATCTGAAAAAAGTGTAAAATCCAGAAAGGCAGGACAGGCCATGGAGAACTGGGAGCCTTGTTATGCTGATGGGCGGGATGTAAATTGCCAACAGCCACTCGGGAGAAGTGTATGGTGTTTCCTGAAACATCTAAAAACAAAGCAACAGAGCCTAGGGCACTTCCACTTATGGTCCTATAGCTTAGGGAAATTAAAATCAAAAGACACAGCCACCCCAAAGGTTGGGACGGCTCTGTTTACAAGAACCTGGTTTACGGTACAAGTTCAATATCGCAGAAAGTGAAAAATGGATAAAGAAGTTGTGGTACTTACGTACAATGCAGTATCACTCAGCAATGAAATCTATGTCATCAGGCCCGTAGCAGCATAATGAGTGGATTCAGGTACGATGATTCTAACTGAAATAAGTCACACAGGAAAAGAAACATCATAAGATATCACTAATACACGGAATGTAACCTTGGCTACACAGGAACTGAATTACAAAACAGAACAGGGTCTCAAATTTAGAAACCCAACTTATGCTTGCTTAAGGGGAAAGGTGAGTTGGGGTGCTGCATAAAACCAGAGATTGAAATGAGCACAGATAAAGTTCCTTAAGCCAAATATGGAATAGACAAGAGCTACTCCTTGCTCAACGAAATGGACCCAACACCCCATATTAAATGCCTAAGAGTGTACCTGACTAGGAAGTATCTTAAAACCTATGGATTGCTATGTCTCTGAAAGAGAATCAAGTGTGTGTACAGGGGCATAAACGCAGCAGTGATAGGATTGGAGAGGTTCGGTGAGCAAATGAAGACCCTTTGAAGTCATATTGCATGGTACCCATTCCACGGGTCTCAACTCTCCAGGTTTAAGGTATTCTTCCTTCAGCTAAAACATGCATGTGGAACCCAGAGTATGATCAACCGTGTGATCGGGAGACGTGTTCCAATATGTCTCAGTTTTCGTCCCCTGGTACTCGGGTGCAACATTCCAGATGCTTTACTAACACTCTCCCGACTTGGAGAGTCAGTGCCTTTAACCTCCTGTTTGGCCCAGTTTGCAATTTCTGCGGAAGATGAACAGGAATAGGCAGAACCAATGACAGACTAGCTGGAGGTGTCTGGACGGGCAAATTTAACTCTCATTTCCCACCAGGAAGAGGAATTAACCAAAGGCTCAGCGTGCCGTGCCGGAACCAGATTAGGGCCTGAAGCCATCCTGCGGTGTTGCGGCCAGCTCACGAGAAAGCGAGTTGAAGAAAGGAGCTCAGGGGCACTGTAATTCACAAACCTGCAGAGTTATAAATGACAGCTATCGTCCAAAAATATACTGAAGTAAGGCTGCCAAGAGGACTTGAAAGCGGGGCAGACTTGCAGGAAACCGATTTCAGGAGGTAGACTGGAATTGCATTTAAAGCATAGGAAAAGAGGCAGAACGTCCACAATGATGCACTTGGCCAAAAAGGGCGTATGCGTTTTTTCCTGAATTTATTCAGGAAAAAACGCATACGCCCTTTTTGGCCAACCAAGCAAGCTTGCAAAGGAAATCTGCACTACAATGAAGTCTCACTTCCCCCCGGTCAAAAGGGCCATCTGAAAAAAGTGTAAACTCCAGAAAGGCAGGACAGGCCATGGAGAACTGGGAGCCTTGTTATGCTGATGGGCGGGATGTCAATTGCCAACAGCCACTCGGGAGAAGTGTATGGTGTTTCCTGAAACATCTAAAAACAAAGCAACAGAGCCTAGGGCACTTCCACTTATGGTCCTATAGCTTAGGGAAATTAAAATCAAAAGACACAGCCACCCCAAAGGTTGGGACGGCTCTGTTTACAAGAACCTGGTTTACGGTACAAGTTCAATATCGCAGAAAGTGAAAAATGGATAAAGAAGTTGTGGTACTTACGTACAATGCAGTATCACTCAGCAATGAAATCTATGTCATCAGGCCCGTAGCAGCATAATGAGTGGATTCAGGTACGATGATTCTAACTGAAATAAGTCACACAGGAAAAGAAACATCATAAGATATCACTAATACACGGAATGTAACCTTGGCTACACAGGAACTGAATTACAAAACAGAACAGGGTCTCAAATTTAGAAACCCAACTTATGCTTGCTTAAGGGGAAAGGTGAGTTGGGGTGCTGCATAAAACCAGAGATTGAAATGAGCACAGATAAAGTTCCTTAAGCCAAATATGGAATAGACAAGAGCTACTCCTTGCTCAACGAAATGGACCCAACACCCCATATTAAATGCCTAAGAGTGTACCTGACTAGGAAGTATCTTAAAACCTATGGATTGCTATGTCTCTGAAAGAGAATCAAGTGTGTGTACAGGGGCATAAACGCAGCAGTGATAGGATTGGAGAGGTTCGGTGAGCAAATGAAGACCCTTTGAAGTCATATTGCATGGTACCCATTCCACGGGTCTCAACTCTCCAGGTTTAAGGTATTCTTCCTTCAGCTAAAACATGCATGTGGAACCCAGAGTATGATCAACCGTGTGATCGGGAGACGTGTTCCAATATGTCTCAGTTTTCGTCCCCTGGTACTCGGGTGCAACATTCCAGACGCTTTACTAACACTCTCCCGACTTGGAGAGTCAGTGCCTTTAACCTCCTGTTTGGCCCAGTTTGCAATTTCTGCGGAAGATGAACAGGAATAGGCAGAACCAATGACAGACTAGCTGGAGGTGTCTGGACGGGCAAATTTAACTCTCATTTCCCACCAGGAAGAGGAATTAACCAAAGGCTCAGCGTGCCGTGCCGGAACCAGATTAGGGCCTGAAGCCATCCTGCGGTGTTGCGGCCAGCTCACGAGAAAGCGAGTTGAAGAAAGGAGCTCAGGGGCACTGTAATTCACAAACCTGCAGAGTTATAAATGACAGCTATCGTCCAAAAATATACTGAAGTAAGGCTGCCAAGAGGACTTGAAAGCGGGGCAGAATTGCAGGAAACCGATTTCAGGAGGTAGACTGGAATTGCATTTAAAGCATAGGAAAAGAGGCAGAACGTCCACAATGATGCACTTGGCCAAAAAGGGCGTATGCGTTTTTTCCTGAATATATTCAGGAAAAAACGCATACGCCCTTTTTGGCCAACCAAGCAAGCTTGCAAAGGAAATCTGCACTACAATGAAGTCTCACTTCCCCCCGGTCAAAAGGGCCATCTGAAAAAAGTGTAAAATCCAGAAAGGCAGGACAGGCCATGGAGAACTGGGAGCCTTGTTATGCTGATGGGCGGGATGTAAATTGCCAACAGCCACTCGGGAGAAGTGTATGGTGTTTCCTGAAACATCTAAAAAACAAAGCAACAGAGCCTAGGGCACTTCCACTTATGGTCCTATAGCTTAGGGAAATTAAAATCAAAAAGACACAGCCACCCCAAAGGTTGGGACAGCTCTGTTTACAAGAACCTGGTTTACGGTACAAGTTCAATATCGCAGAAAGTGAAAAATGGATAAAGAAGTTGTGGTACTTACGTACAATGCAGTATCACTCAGCAATGAAATCTATGTCATCAGGCCCGTAGCAGCATAATGAGTGGATTCAGGTACGATGATTCTAACTGAAATAAGTCACACAGGAAAAGAAACATCATAAGATATCACTAATACACGGAATGTAACCTTGGCTACACAGGAACTGAATTACAAAACAGAACAGGGTCTCAAATTTAGAAACCCAACTTATGCTTGCTTAAGGGGAAAGGTGAGTTGGGGTGCTGCATAAAACCAGAGATTGAAATGAGCACAGATAAAGTTCCTTAAGCCAAATATGGAATAGACAAGAGCTACTCCTTGCTCAACGAAATGGACTCAACACCCCATATTAAATGCCTAAGAGTGTACCTGACTAGGAAGTATCTTAAAACCTATGGATTGCTATGTCTCTGAAAGAGAATCAAGTGTGTGTACAGGGGCATAAACGCAGCAGTGATAGGATTGGAGAGGTTCGGTGAGCAAATGAAGACCCTTTGAAGTCATATTGCATGGTACCCATTCCACGGGTCTCAACTCTCCAGGTTTAAGGTATTCTTCCTTCAGCTAAAACATGCATGTGGAACCCAGAGTATGATCAACCGTGTGATCGGGAGACGTGTTCCAATATGTGTCAGTTTTCGTCCCCTGGTACTCGGGTGCAACATTCCAGACGCTTTACTAACACTCTCCCGACTTGGAGAGTCAGTGCCTTTAACCTCCTGTTTGGCCCAGTTTGCAATTTCTGCGGAAGATGAACAGGAATAGGGAGAACCAATGACAGACTAGCTGGAGGTGTCTGGACGGGCAAATTTAACTCTCATTTCCCACCAGGAAGAGGAATTAACCAAAGGCTCAGCGTGCCGTGCCGGAACCAGATTAGGGCCTGAAGCCATCCTGCGGTGTTGCGGCCAGCTCACGAGAAAGCGAGTTGAAGAAAGGAGCTCAGGGGCACTGTAATTCACAAACCTGCAGAGTTATAAATGACAGCTATCGTCCAAAAATATACTGAAGTAAGGCTGCCAAGAGGACTTGAAAGCGGGGCAGAATTGCAGGAAACCGATTTCAGGAGGTAGACTGGAATTGCATTTAAAGCATAGGAAAAGAGGCAGAACGTCCACAATGATGCACTTGGCCAAAAAGGGCGTATGCGTTTTTTCCTGAATTTATTCAGGAAAAAACGCATACGCCCTTTTTGGCCAACCAAGCAAGCTTGCAAAGGAAATCTGCACTACAATGAAGTCTCACTTCCCCCCGGTCAAAAGGGCCATCTGAAAAAAGTGTAAACTCCAGAAAGGCAGGACAGGCCATGGAGAACTGGGAGCCTTGTTATGCTGATGGGCGGGATGTAAATTGCCAACAGCCACTCGGGAGAAGTGTATGGTGTTTCCTGAAACATCTAAAAAACAAAGCAACAGAGCCTAGGGCACTTCCACTTATGGTCCTATAGCTTAGGGAAATTAAAATCAAAAAGACACAGCCACCCCAAAGGTTGGGACGGCTCTGTTTACAAGAACCTGGTTTACGGTACAAGTTCAATATCGCAGAAAGTGAAAAGTGGATAAAGAAGTTGTGGTACTTACGTACAATGCAGTATCACTCAGGAATGAAATCTATGTCATCAGGCCCGTAGCAGCATAATGAGTGGATTCAGGTACGATGATTCTAACTGAAATAAGTCACACAGAAAAAGAAACATCATAAGATATCACTAATACACGGAATGTAAACTTGGCTACACAGGAACTGAATTACAAAACAGAACAGGGTCTCAAATTTAGAAACCCAACTTATGCTTGCTTAAGGGGAAAGGTGAGTTGGGGTGCTGCATAAAACCAGAGATTGAAATGAGCACAGATAAAGTTCCTTAAGCCAAATATGGAATAGACAAGAGCTACTCCTTGCTCAACGAAATGGACTCAACACCCCATATTAAATGCCTAAGAGTGTACCTGACTAGGAAGTATCTTAAAACCTATGGATTGCTATGTCTCTGAAAGAGAATCAAGTGTGTGTACAGGGGCATAAACGCAGCAGTGATAGGATTGGAGAGGTTCGGTGAGCAAATGAAGACCCTTTGAAGTCATATTGCATGGTACCCATTCCACGGGTCTCAACTCTCCAGGTTTAAGGTATTCTTCCTTCAGCTAAAACATGCATGTGGAACCCAGAGTATGATCAACCGTGTGATCGGGAGACGTGTTCCAATATGTCTCAGTTTTCGTCCCCTGGTACTCGGGTGCAACATTCCAGACGCTTTACTAACACTCTCCCGACTTGGACAGTCAGTGCCTTTAACCTCCTGTTTGGCCCAGTTTGCAATTTCTGCGGAAGATGAACAGGAATAGGGAGAACCAATGACAGACTAGCTGGAGGTGTCTGGACGGACAAATTTAACTCTCATTTCGCACCAGGAAGAGGAATTAACCAAAGGCTCAGCGTGCCGTGCCGGAACCAGATTAGGGCCTGAAGCCATCCTGCGGTGTTGCGGCCAGCTCACGAGAAAGCGAGTTGAAGAAAGGAGCTCAGGGGCACTGTAATTCACAAACCTGCAGAGTTATAAATGACAGCTATCGTCCAAAAATATACTGAAGTAAGGCTGCCAAGAGGACTTGAAAGCGGGGCAGAATTGCAGGAAACCGATTTCAGGAGGTAGACTGGAATTGCATTTAAAGCATAGGAAAAGAGGCAGAACGTCCACAATGATGCACTTGGCCAAAAAGGGCGTATGCGTTTTTTCCTGAATATATTCAGGAAAAAACGCATACGCCCTTTTTGGCCAACCAAGCAAGCTTGCAAAGGAAATCTGCACTACAATGAAGTCTCACTTCCCCCCGGTCAAAAGGGCCATCTGAAAAAAGTGTAAAATCCAGAAAGGCAGGACAGGCCATGGAGAACTGGGAGCCTTGTTATGCTGATGGGCGGGATGTAAATTGCCAACAGCCACTCGGGAGAAGTGTATGGTGTTTCCTGAAACATCTAATAAACAAAGCAACAGAGCCTAGGGCACTTCCACTTATGGTCCTATAGATTAGGGAAATTAAAATCAAAAAGACACAGCCACCCCAAAGGTTGGGACGGCTCTGTTTACAAGAACCTGGTTTACGGTACAAGTTCAATATCGCAGAAAGTGAAAAATGGATAAAGAAGTTGTGGTACTTACGTACAATGCAGTATCACTCAGCAATGAAATCTATGTCATCAGGCCCGTAGCAGCATAATGAGTGGATTCAGGTACGATGATTCTAACTGAAATAAGTCACACAGGAAAAGAAACATCATAAGATATCACTAATACACGGAATGTAACCTTGGCTACATAGGAACTGAATTACAAAACAGAACAGGGTCTCAAATTTAGAAACCCAACTTATGCTTGCTTAAGGGGAAAGGTGAGTTGGGGTGCTGCATAAAACCAGAGATTGAAATGAGCACAGATAAAGTTCCTTAAGCCAAATATGGAATAGACAAGAGCTACTCCTTGCTCAACGAAATGGACTCAACACCCCATATTAAATGCCTAAGAGTGTACCTGACTAGGAAGTATCTTAAAACCTATGGATTGCTATGTCTCTGAAAGAGAATCAAGTGTGTGTACAGGGGCATAAATGCAGCAGTGATAGGATTGGAGAGGTTCGGTGAGCAAATGAAGACCCTTTGAAGTCATATTGCATGGTACCCATTCCACGGGTCTCAACTCTCCAGGTTTAAGGTATTCTTCCTTCAGCTAAAACATGCATGTGGAACCCAGAGTCTGATCAACCGTGTGATCGGGAGACGTGTTCCAATATGTCTCAGTTTTCGTCCCCTGGTACTCGGGTGCAACATTCCAGACGCTTTACTAACACTCTCCCGACTTGGAGAGTCAGTGCCTTTAACCTCCTGTTTGGCCCAGTTTGCAATTTCTGCGGAAGATGAACAGGAATAGGGAGAACCAATGACAGACTAGCTGGAGGTGTCTGGACGGGCAAATTTAACTCTCATTTCCCACCAGGAAGAGGAATTAACCAAAGGCTCAGCGTGCCGTGCCGGAACCAGATTAGGGCCTGAAGCCATCCTGCGGTGTTGCGGCCAGCTCACGAGAAAGCGAGTTGAAGAAAGGAGCTCAGGGGCACTGTAATTCACAAACCTGCAGAGTTATAAATGACAGCTATCGTCCAAAAATATACTGAAGTAAGGCTGCCAAGAGGACTTGAAAGCGGGGCAGAATTGCAGGAAACCGATTTCAGGAGGTAGACTGGAATTGCATTTAAAGCATAGGAAAAGAGGCAGAACGTCCACAATGATGCACTTGGCCAAAAAGGGCGTATGCGTTTTTTCCTGAATATATTCAGGAAAAAACGCATACGCCCTTTTTGGCCAACCAAGCAAGCTTGCAAAGGAAATCTGCACTACAATGAAGTCTCACTTCGCCCAGGTCAAAAGGGCCATCTGAAAAAAGTGTAAAATCCAGAAAGGCAGGACAGGCCATGGAGAACTGGGAGCCTTGTTATGCTGATGGGCGGGATGTAAATTGCCAACAGCCACTCGGGAGAAGTGTATGGTGTTTCCTGAAACATCTAAAAAACAAAGCAACAGAGCCTAGGGCACTTCCACTTATGGTCCTATAGCTTAGGGAAATTAAAATCAAAAGACACAGCCACCCCAAAGGTTGGGACGGCTCTGTTTACAAGAACCTGGTTTACGGTACAAGTTCAATATCGCAGAAAGTGAAAAATGGATAAAGAAGTTGTGGTACTTACGTACAATGCAATATCACTCAGCAATGAAATCTATGTCATCAGGCCCGTAGCAGCATAATGAGTGGATTCAGGTACGATGATTCTAACTGAAATAAGTCACACAGGAAAAGAAACATCATAAGATATCACTAATACACGGAATGTAACCTTGGCTACACAGGAACTGAATTACAAAACAGAACAGGGTCTCAAATTTAGAAACCCAACTTAGGCTTGCTTAAGGGGAAAGGTGAGTTGGGGTGCTGCATAAAACCAGAGATTGAAATGAGCACAGATAAAGTTCCTTAAGCCAAATATGGAATAGACAAGAGCTACTCCTTGCTCAACGAAATGGACTCAACACCCCATATTAAATGCCTAAGAGTGTACCTGACTAGGAAGTATCTTAAAACCTATGGATTGCTATGTCTCCGAAAGAGAATCAAGCGTGTGTACAGGGGCATAAACGCAGCAGTGATAGGATTGGAGAAGTTTGGTGAGCAAATGAAGACCCTTTGAAGTCATATTGCATGGTACCCATTCCACGGGTCTCAACTCTCCAGGTTTAAGGTATTCTTCCTTCAGCTAAAACATGCATGTGGAACCCAGAGTATGATCAACCGTGTGATCGGTAGACGTGTTCAAATATGTCTCAGTTTTCGTCCCCTGGTACTCGGGTGCAACATTCCAGACGCTTTCCTAACACTCTCCCGACTTGGAGAGTCAGTGCCTTTAACCTCCTGTTTGGCCCAGTTTGCAATTTCTGCGGAAGATGAACAGGAATAGGCAGAACCAATGAGAGACTAGCTGGAGGTGTCTGGACGGGAAAATTTAACTCTCATTTCCCACCAGGAAGAGGAATTAACCAAAGGCTCAGCATGCCGTGCCGGAACCAGATTAGGGCCTGAAGCCATCCTGCGGTGTTGCGGCCAGCTCACGAGAAAGCGAGTTGAAGAAAGGAGCTCAGGGGCACTGTAATTCACAAACCTGCAGAGTTATAAATGACAGCTATCGTCCAAAAATATACTGAAGTAAGGCTGCCAAGAGGACTTGAAAGCGGGGCAGAATTGCAGGAAACCGATTTCAGGAGGTAGACTGGAATTGCATTTAAAGCATAGGAAAAGAGGCAGAACGTCCACAATGATGCACTTGGCCAAAAAGGGCGTATGCGTTTTTTCCTGAATATATTCAGGAAAAAACGCATACGCCCTTTTTGGCCAACCAAGCAAGCTTGCAAAGGAAATCTGCACTACAATGAAGTCTCACTTCCCCCCGGTCAAAAGGGCCATCTGAAAAAAGTGTAAAATCCAGAAAGGCAGGACAGGCCATGGAGAACTGGGAGCCTTGTTATGCTGATGGGCGGGATGTAAATTGCCAACAGCCACTCGGGAGAAGTGTATGGTGTTTCCTGAAACATCTAAAAAACAAAGCAACAGAGCCTAGGGCACTTCCACTTATGGTCCTATAGCTTAGGGAAATTAAAATCAAAAAGACACAGCCACCCCAAAGGTTGGGACGGCTCTGTTTACAAGAACCTGGTTTACGGTACAAGTTCAATATCGCAGAAAGTGAAAAATGGATAAAGAAGTTGTGGTACTTACGTACAATGCAGTATCACTCAGCAATGAAATCTATGTCATCAGGCCCGTAGCAGCATAATGAGTGGATTCAGGTATGATGATTCTAACTGAAATAAGTCACACAGGAAAAGAAACATCATAAGATATCACTAATACACGGAATGTAACCTTGGCTACACAGGAACTGAATTACAAAACAGAACAGGGTCTCAAATTTAGAAACCCAACTTATGCTTGCTTAAGGGGAAAGGTGAGTTGGGGTGCTGCATAAAACCAGAGATTGAAATGAGCACAGATAAAGTTCCTTAAGCCAAATATGGAATAGACAAGAGCTACTCCTTGCTCAACGAAATGGACTCAACACCCCATATTAAACGCCTAAGAGTGTACCTGACTAGGAAGTATCTTAAAACCTATGGATTGCTATGTCTCCGAAAGAGAATCAAGCGTGTGTACAGGGGCATAAACGCAGCAGTGATAGGATTGGAGAGGTTCGGTGAGCAAATGAAGACCCTTTGAAGTCATATTGCATGGTACCCATTCCACGGGTCTCAACTCTCCAGGTTTAAGGTATTCTTCCTTCAGCTAAAACATGCATGTGGAACCCAGAGTATGATCAACCGTGTGATCGGGAGACGTGTTCCAATATGTCTCAGTTTTCGTCCCCTGGTACTCGGGTGCAACATTCCAGATGCTTTACTAACACTCTCCCGACTTGGAGAGTCAGTGCCTTTAACCTCCTGTTTGGCCCAGTTTGCAATTTCTGCGGAAGATGAACAGGAATAGGGAGAACCAATGACAGACTAGCTGGAGGTGTCTGGACGGACAAATTTAACTCTCATTTCGCACCAGGAAGAGGAATTAACCAAAGGCTCAGCGTGCCGTGCCGGAACCAGATTAGGGCCTGAAGCCATCCTGCCGTGTTGCGGCCAGCTCACGAGAAAGCGAGTTGAAGAAAGGAGCTCAGGGGCACTGTAATTCACAAACCTGCAGAGTTATAAATGACAGCTATCGTCCAAAAATATACTGAAGTAAGGCTGCCAAGAGGACTTGAAAGCGGGGCAGAATTGCAGGAAACCGATTTCAGGAGGTAGACTGGAATTGCATTTAAAGCATAGGAAAAGAGGCAGAACGTCCACAATGATGCACTTGGCCAAAAAGGGCGTATGCGTTTTTTCCTGAATATATTCAGGAAAAAACGCATACGCCCTTTTTGGCCAACCAAGCAAGCTTGCAAAGGAAATCTGCACTACAATGAAGTCTCACTTCCCCCCGGTCAAAAGGGCCATCTGAAAAAAGTGTAAAATCCAGAAAGGCAGGACAGGCCATGGAGAACTGGGAGCCTTGTTATGCTGATGGGCGGGATGTAAATTGCCAACAGCCACTCGGGAGAAGTGTATGGTGTTTCCTGAAACATCTAAAAAACAAAGCAACAGAGCCTAGGGCACTTCCACTTATGGTCCTATAGCTTAGGGAAATTAAAATCAAAAAGACACAGCCACCCCAAAGGTTGGGACGGCTCTGTTTACAAGAACCTGGTTTACGGTACAAGTTCAATATCGCAGAAAGTGAAAAATGGATAAAGAAGTTGTGGTACTTACGTACAATGCAGTATCACTCAGCAATGAAATCTATGTCATCAGGCCCGTAGCAGCATAATGAGTGGATTCAGGTACGATGATTCTAACTGAAATAAGTCACACAGGAAAAGAAACATCATAAGATATCACTAATACACGGAATGTAACCTTGGCTACACAGGAACTGAATTACAAAACAGAACAGGGTCTCAAATTTAGAAACCCAACTTATGCTTGCTTAAGGGGAAAGGTGAGTTGGGGTGCTGCATAAAACCAGAGATTGAAATGAGCACAGATAAAGTTCCTTAAGCCAAATATGGAATAGACAAGAGCTACTCCTTGCTCAACGAAATGGACTCAACACCCCATATTAAATGCCTAAGAGTGTACCTGACTAGGAAGTATCTTAAAACCTATGGATTGCTATGTGTCTGAAAGAGAATCAAGTGTGTGTACAGGGGCATAAACGCAGCAGTGATAGGATTGGAGAGGTTCGGTGAGCAAATGAAGACCCTTTGAAGTCATATTGCATGGTACCCATTCCACGGGTCTCAACTCTCCAGGTTTAAGGTATTCTTCCTTCAGCTAAAACATGCATGTGGAACCCAGAGTATGATCAACCGTGTGATCGGGAGACGTGTTCCAATATGTCTCAGTTTTCGTCCCCTGGTACTCGGGTGCAACATTCCAGACGCTTTACTAACACTCTCCCGACTTGGAGAGTCAGTGCCTTTAACCTCCTGTTTGGCCCAGTTTGCAATTTCTGCGGAAGATGAACAGGAATAGGGAGAACCAATGAGAGACTAGGTGGAGGTGTCTGCACGGGCAAATTTAACTCTCATTTCCCACCAGGAAGAGGAATTAACCAAAGGCTCAGCGTGCCGTGCCGGAACCAGATTAGGGCCTGAAGCCATCCTGCGGTGTTGCGGCCAGCTCACGAGAAAGCGAGTTGAAGAAAGGAGCTCAGGGGCACTGTAATTCACAAACCTGCAGAGTTATAAATGACAGCTATCGTCCAAAAATATACTGAAGTAAGGCTGCCAAGAGGACTTGAAAGCGGGGCAGAATTGCAGGAAACCGATTTCAGGAGGTAGACTGGAATTGCATTTAAAGCATAGGAAAAGAGGCAGAACGTCCACAATGATGCACTTGGCCAAAAAGGGCGTATGCGTTTTTTCCTGAATATATTCAGGAAAAAACGCATACGCCCTTTTTGGCCAACCAAGCAAGCTTGCAAAGGAAATCTGCACTACAATGAAGTCTCACTTCCCCCCGGTCAAAAGGGCCATCTGAAAAAAGTGTAAAATCCAGAAAGGCAGGACAGGCCATGGAGAACTGGGAGCCTTGTTATGCTGATGGGCGGGATGTAAATTGCCAACAGCCACTCGGGAGAAGTGTATGGTGTTTCCTGAAACATCTAAAAAACAAAGCAACAGAGCCTAGGGCACTTCCACTTATGGTCCTATAGCTTAGGGAAATTAAAATCAAAAAGACACAGCCACCCCAAAGGTTGGGACGGCTCTGTTTACAAGAACCTGGTTTACGGTACAAGTTCAATATCGCAGAAAGTGAAAAATGGATAAAGAAGTTGTGGTACTTACGTACAATGCAGTATCACTCAGCAATGAAATCTATGTCATCAGGCCCGTAGCAGCATAATGAGTGGATTCAGGTATGATGATTCTAACTGAAATAAGTCACACAGGAAAAGAAACATCATAAGATATCACTAATACACGGAATGTAACCTTGGCTACACAGGAACTGAATTACAAAACAGAACAGGGTCTCAAATTTAGAAACCCAACTTATGCTTGCTTAAGGGGAAAGGTGAGTTGGGGTGCTGCATAAAACCAGAGATTGAAATGAGCACAGATAAAGTTCCTTAAGCCAAATATGGAATAGACAAGAGCTACTCCTTGCTCAACGAAATGGACTCAACACCCCATATTAAACGCCTAAGAGTGTACCTGACTAGGAAGTATCTTAAAACCTATGGATTGCTATGTCTCCGAAAGAGAATCAAGCGTGTGTACAGGGGCATAAACGCAGCAGTGATAGGATTGGAGAGGTTCGGTGAGCAAATGAAGACCCTTTGAAGTCATATTGCATGGTACCCATTCCACGGGTCTCAACTCTCCAGGTTTAAGGTATTCTTCCTTCAGCTAAAACATGCATGTGGAACCCAGAGTATGATCAACCGTGTGATCGGGAGACGTGTTCCAATATGTCTCAGTTTTCGTCCCCTGGTACTCGGGTGCAACATTCCAGATGCTTTACTAACACTCTCCCGACTTGGAGAGTCAGTGCCTTTAACCTCCTGTTTGGCCCAGTTTGCAATTTCTGCGGAAGATGAACAGGAATAGGGAGAACCAATGACAGACTAGCTGGAGGTGTCTGGACGGACAAATTTAACTCTCATTTCGCACCAGGAAGAGGAATTAACCAAAGGCTCAGCGTGCCGTGCCGGAACCAGATTAGGGCCTGAAGCCATCCTGCCGTGTTGCGGCCAGCTCACGAGAAAGCGAGTTGAAGAAAGGAGCTCAGGGGCACTGTAATTCACAAACCTGCAGAGTTATAAATGACAGCTATCGTCCAAAAATATACTGAAGTAAGGCTGCCAAGAGGACTTGAAAGCGGGGCAGAATTGCAGGAAACCGATTTCAGGAGGTAGACTGGAATTGCATTTAAAGCATAGGAAAAGAGGCAGAACGTCCACAATGATGCACTTGGCCAAAAAGGGCGTATGCGTTTTTTCCTGAATATATTCAGGAAAAAACGCATACGCCCTTTTTGGCCAACCAAGCAAGCTTGCAAAGGAAATCTGCACTACAATGAAGTCTCACTTCCCCCCGGTCAAAAGGGCCATCTGAAAAAAGTGTAAAATCCAGAAAGGCAGGACAGGCCATGGAGAACTGGGAGCCTTGTTATGCTGATGGGCGGGATGTAAATTGCCAACAGCCACTCGGGAGAAGTGTATGGTGTTTCCTGAAACATCTAAAAAACAAAGCAACAGAGCCTAGGGCACTTCCACTTATGGTCCTATAGCTTAGGGAAATTAAAATCAAAAAGACACAGCCACCCCAAAGGTTGGGACGGCTCTGTTTACAAGAACCTGGTTTACGGTACAAGTTCAATATCGCAGAAAGTGAAAAATGGATAAAGAAGTTGTGGTACTTACGTACAATGCAGTATCACTCAGCAATGAAATCTATGTCATCAGGCCCGTAGCAGCATAATGAGTGGATTCAGGTACGATGATTCTAACTGAAATAAGTCACACAGGAAAAGAAACATCATAAGATATCACTAATACACGGAATGTAACCTTGGCTACACAGGAACTGAATTACAAAACAGAACAGGGTCTCAAATTTAGAAACCCAACTTATGCTTGCTTAAGGGGAAAGGTGAGTTGGGGTGCTGCATAAAACCAGAGATTGAAATGAGCACAGATAAAGTTCCTTAAGCCAAATATGGAATAGACAAGAGCTACTCCTTGCTCAACGAAATGGACTCAACACCCCATATTAAATGCCTAAGAGTGTACCTGACTAGGAAGTATCTTAAAACCTATGGATTGCTATGTGTCTGAAAGAGAATCAAGTGTGTGTACAGGGGCATAAACGCAGCAGTGATAGGATTGGAGAGGTTCGGTGAGCAAATGAAGACCCTTTGAAGTCATATTGCATGGTACCCATTCCACGGGTCTCAACTCTCCAGGTTTAAGGTATTCTTCCTTCAGCTAAAACATGCATGTGGAACCCAGAGTATGATCAACCGTGTGATCGGGAGACGTGTTCCAATATGTCTCAGTTTTCGTCCCCTGGTACTCGGGTGCAACATTCCAGACGCTTTACTAACACTCTCCCGACTTGGAGAGTCAGTGCCTTTAACCTCCTGTTTGGCCCAGTTTGCAATTTCTGCGGAAGATGAACAGGAATAGGGAGAACCAATGAGAGACTAGGTGGAGGTGTCTGCACGGGCAAATTTAACTCTCATTTCCCACCAGGAAGAGGAATTAACCAAAGGCTCAGCGTGCCGTGCCGGAACCAGATTAGGGCCTGAAGCCATCCTGCGGTGTTGCGGCCAGCTCACGAGAAAGCGAGTTGAAGAAAGGAGCTCAGGGGCACTGTAATTCACAAACCTGCAGAGTTATAAATGACAGCTATCGTCCAAAAATATACTGAAGTAAGGCTGCCAAGAGGACTTGAAAGCGGGGCAGAATTGCAGGAAACCGATTTCAGGAGGTAGACTGGAATTGCATTTAAAGCATAGGAAAAGAGGCAGAACGTCCACAATGATGCACTTGGCCAAAAAGGGCGTATGCGTTTTTTCCTGAATATATTCAGGAAAAAACGCATACGCCCTTTTTGGCCAACCAAGCAAGCTTGCAAAGGAAATCTGCACTACAATGAAGTCTCACTTCCCCCCGGTCAAAAGGGCCATCTGAAAAAAGTGTAAAATCCAGAAAGGCAGGACAGGCCATGGAGAACTGGGAGCCTTGTTATGCTGATGGGCGGGATGTCAATTGCCAACAGCCACTCGGGAGAAGTGTATGGTGTTTCCTGAAACATCTAAAAAACAAAGCAACAGAGCCTAGGGCACTTCCACTTATGGTCCTATAGCTTAGGGAAATTAAAATCAAAAAGACACAGCCACCCCAAAGGTTGGGACGGCTCTGTTTACAAGAACCTGGTTTACGGTACAAGTTCAATATCGCAGAAAGTGAAAAATGGATAAAGAAGTTGTGGTACTTACGTACAATGCAGTATCACTCAGCAATGAAATCTATGTCATCAGGCCCGTAGCAGCATAATGAGTGGATTCAGGTATGATGATTCTAACTGAAATAAGTCACACAGGAAAAGAAACATCATAAGATATCACTAATACACGGAATGTAAACTTGGCTACACAGGAACTGAATTACAAAACAGAACAGGGTCTCAAATTTAGAAACCCAACTTATGCTTGCTTAAGGGGAAAGGTGAGTTGGGGTGCTGCATAAAACCAGAGATTGAAATGAGCACAGATAAAGTTCCTTAAGCCAAATATGGAATAGACAAGAGCTACTCCTTGCTCAACGAAATGGACTCAACACCCCATATTAAATGCCTAAGAGTGTACCTGACTAGGAAGTATCTTAAAACCTATGGATTGCTATGTCTCTGAAAGAGAATCAAGTGTGTGTACAGGGGCATAAACGCAGCAGTGATAGGATTGGAGAGGTTCGGTGAGCAAATGAAGACCCTTTGAAGTCATATTGCATGGTACCCATTCCACGGGTCTCAACTCTCCAGGTTTAAGGTATTCTTCCTTCAGCTAAAACATGCATGTGGAACCCAGAGTATGATCAACCATGTGATCGGGAGACGTGTTCCAATATGTCTCAGTTTTCGTCCCCTGGTACTCGGGTGCAACATTCCAGACGCTTTACTAACACTCTCCCGACTTGGAGAGTCAGTGCCTTTAACCTCCTGTTTGGCCCAGTTTGCAATTTCTGCGGAAGATGAACAGGAATAGGGAGAACCAATGACAGACTAGCTGGAGGTGTCTGGACGGGCAAATTTAACTCTCATTTCCCACCAGGAAGAGGAATTAACCAAAGGCTCAGCGTGCCGTGCCGGAACCAGATTAGGGCCTGAAGCCATCCTGCGGTGTTGCGGCCAGCTCACGAGAAAGCGAGTTGAAGAAAGGAGCTCAGGGGCACTGTAATTCACAAACCTGCAGAGTTATAAATGACAGCTATCGTCCAAAAATATACTGAAGTAAGGCTGCCAAGAGGACTTGAAAGCGGGGCAGAATTGCAGGAAACCGATTTCAGGAGGTAGACTGGAATTGCATTTAAAGCATAGGAAAAGAGGCAGAACGTCCGCAATGATGCACTTGGCCAAAAAGGGCGTATGCGTTTTTTCCTGAATATATTCAGGAAAAAACGCATACGCCCTTTTTGGCCAACCAAGCAAGCTTGCAAAGGAAATCTGCACTACAGTGAAGTCTCACTTCCCCCCGGTCAAAAGGGCCATCTGAAAAAAGTGTAAAATCCAGAAAGGCAGGACAGGCCATGGAGAACTGGGAGCCTTGTTATGCTGATGGGCGGGATGACAATTGCCAACAGCCACTCGGGAGAAGTGTATGGTGTTTCCTGAAACATCTAAAAAACAAAGCAACAGAGCCTAGGGCACTTCCACTTATGGTCCTATAGCTTAAGGAAATTAAAATCAAAAGACACAGCCACCCCAAAGGTTGGGACGGCTCTGTTTACAAGAAACTGGTTTACGGTACAAGTTCAATATCGCAGAAAGTGAAAAATGGATAAAGAAGTTGTGGTACTTACGTACAATGCAGTATCACTCAGCAATGAAATCTATGTCATCAGGCCCGTAGCAGCATAATGAGTGCATTCAGGTACGATGATTCTAACTGAAATAAGTCACACAGAAAAAGAAACATCATAAGATATCACTAATACACGGAATGTAACCTTGGCTACACAGGAACTGAATTACAAAACAGAACAGGGTCTCAAATTTAGAAACCCAACTTATGCTTGTTTAAGGGGAAAGGTGAGTTGGGGTGCTGCATAAAACCAGAGATTGAAATGAGCACAGATAAAGTTCCTTAAGCCAAATATGGAATAGACAAGAGCTACTCCTTGCTCAACGAAATGGACTCAACACCCCATATTAAATGCCTAAGAGTGTACCTGACTAGGAAGTATCTTAAAACCTATGGATTGCTATGTCTCTGAAAGAGAATCAAGTGTGTGCACAGGGGCATAAACTCAGCAGTGATAGGATTGGAGAGGTTCGGTGAGCAAATGAAGACCCTTTGAAGTCATATTGCATGGTACCCATTCCACGGGTCTCAACTCTCCAGGTTTAAGGTATTCTTCCTTCAGCTAAAACATGCATGTGGAACCCAGAGTATGATCAACCGTGTGATCGGGAGACGTGTTCCAATATGTCTCAGTTTTCGTCCCCTGGTACTCGGGTGCAACATTCCAGACGCTTTACTAACACTCTCCCGACTTGGAGAGTCAGTGCCTTTAACCTCCTGTTTGGCCCAGTTTGCAATTTCTGCGGAAGATGAACAGGAATAGGGAGAACCAATGAGAGACTAGCTGGAGGTGTCTGGACGGGCAAATTTAACTCTCATTTCCCACCAGGAAGAGGAATTAACCAAAGGCTCAGCGTGCCGTGCCGGAACCAGATTAGGGCCTGAAGCCATCCTGCGGTGTTGCGGCCAGCTCACGAGAAAGCGAGTTGAAGAAAGGAGCTCAGGGGCACTGTAATTCACAAACCTGCAGAGTTATAAATGACAGCTATCGTCCAAAAATATACTGAAGTAAGGCTGCCAAGAGGACTTGAAAGCGGGGCAGAATTGCAGGAAACCGATTTCAGGAGGTGGACTGGAATTGCATTTAAAGCATAGGAAAAGAGGCAAAACGTCCACAATGATGCACTTGGCCAAAAAGGGCGTATGCGTTTTTTCCTGAATATATTCAGGAAAAAACGCATACGCCCTTTTTGGCCAACCAAGCAAGCTTGCAAAGGAAATCTGCACTACAGTGAAGTCTCACTTCCCCCCGGTCAAAAGGGCCATCTGAAAAAAGTGTAAAATCCAGAAAGGCAGGACAGGCCATGGAGAACTGGGAGCCTTGTTATGCTGATGGGCGGGATGTCAATTGCCAACAGCCACTCGGGAGAAGTGTATGGTGTTTCCTGAAACATCTAAAAAACAAAGCAACAGAGCCTAGGGCACTTCCACTTATGGTCCTATAGCTTAGGGAAATTAAAATCAAAAGACACAGCCACCCCAAAGGTTGGGACGGCTCTGTTTACAAGAACCTGGTTTACGGTACAAGTTCAATATCGCAGAAAGTGAAAAATGGATAAAGAAGTTGTGGTACTTACGTACAATGCAGTATCACTCAGCAATGAAATCTATGTCATCAGGCCCGTAGCAGCATAATGAGTGGATTCAGGTACGATCATTCTAACTGAAATAAGTCACACAGAAAAAGAAACATCATAAGATATCACTAATACACGGAATGTAACCTTGGCTACACAGGAACTGAATTACAAAACAGAACAGGGTCTCAAATTTAGAAACCCAACTTATGCTTGCTTAAGGGGAAAGGTGAGTTGGGGTGCTGCATAAAACCAGAGATTGAAATGAGCACAGATAAAGTTCCTTAAGCCAAATATGGAATAGACAAGAGCTACTCCTTGCTCAACGAAATGGACTCAACACCCCATATTAAATGCCTAAGAGTGTACCTGACTAGGAAGTATCTTAAAACCTATGGATTGCTATGTCTCTGAAAGAGAATCAAGTGTGTGTACAGGGGCATAAACGCAGCAGTGATAGGATTGGAGAGGTTCGGTGAGCAAATGAAGACCCTTTGAAGTCATATTGCATGGTACCCATTCCACGGGTCTCAACTCTCCAGGTTTAAGGTATTCTTCCTTCAGCTAAAACATGCATGTGGAACCCAGAGTATGATCAACCGTGTGATCGGGAGACGTGTTCCAATATGTCTCAGTTTTCGTCCCCTGGTACTCGGGTGCAACATTCCAGACGCTTTACTAACACTCTCCCGACTTGGAGAGTCAGTGCCTTTAACCTCCTGTTTGGCCCAGTTTGCAATTTCTGCGGAAGATGAACAGGAATAGGGAGAACCAATGACAGACTAGCTGGAGGTGTCTGGACGGGCAAATTTAACTCTCATTTCCCACCAGGAAGAGGAATTAACCAAAGGCTCAGCGTGCCGTGCCGGAACCAGATTAGGGCCTGAAGCCATCCTGCGGTGTTGCGGCCAGCTCACGAGAAAGCGAGTTGAAGAAAGGAGCTCAGGGGCACTGTAATTCACAAACCTGCAGAGTTATAAATGACAGCTATCGTCCAAAAATATACTGAAGTAAGGCTGCCAACAGGACTTGAAAGCGGGGCAGAATTGCAGGAAACCGATTTCAGGAGGTAGACTGGAATTGCATTTAAAGCATAGGAAAAGAGGCAGAACGTCCACAATGATGCACTTGGCCAAAAAGGGCGTATGCGTTTTTTCCTGAATATATTCAGGAAAAAACGCATACGCCCTTTTTGGCCAACCAAGCAAGCTTGCAAAGGAAATCTGCACTACAATGAAGTCTCACTTCCCCCCGGTCAAAAGGGCCATCTGAAAAAAGTGTAAAATCCAGAAAGGCAGGACAGGCCATGGAGAACTGGGAGCCTTGTTATGCTGATGGGCGGGATGTCAATTGCCAACAGCCACTCGGGAGAAGTGTATGGTGTTTCCTGAAACATCTAAAAAACAAAGCAACAGAGCCTAGGGCACTTCCACTTATGGTCCTATAGCTTAGGGAAATTAAAATCAAAAGACACAGCCACCCCAAAGGTTGGGACGGCTCTGTTTACAAGAACCTGGTTTACGGTACAAGTTCAATATCGCAGAAAGTGAATAATGGATAAAGAAGTTGTGGTACTTACGTACAATGCAGTATCACTCAGCAATGAAATCTATGTCATCAGGCCCGTAGCAGCATAATGAGTGGATTCAGGTATGATGATTCTAACTGAAATAAGTCACACAGGAAAAGAAACATCATAAGATATCACTAATACACGGAATGTAACCTTGGCTACACAGGAACTGAATTACAAAACAGAACAGGGTCTCAAATTTAGAAACCCAACTTATGCTTGCTTAAGGGGAAAGGTGAGTTGGGGTGCTGCATAAAACCAGAGATTGAAATGAGCACAGATAAAGTTCCTTAAGCCAAATATGGAATAGACAAGAGCTACTCCTTGCTCAACGAAATGGACTCAACACCCCATATTAAATGCCTAAGAGTGTACCTGACTAGGAAGTATCTTAAAACCTATGGATTGCTATGTCTCTGAAAGAGAATCAAGTGTGTGTACAGGGGCATAAACGCAGCAGTGATAGGATTGGAGAGGTTCGGTGAGCAAATGAAGACCCTTTGAAGTCATATTGCATGGTACCCATTCCACGGGTCTCAACTCTCCAGGTTTAAGGTATTCTTCCTTCAGCTAAAACATGCATGTGGAACCCAGAGTATGATCAACCATGTGATCGGGAGACGTGTTCCAATATGTCTCAGTTTTCGTCCCCTGGTACTCGGGTGCAACATTCCAGACGCTTTACTAACACTCTCCCGACTTGGAGAGTCAGTGCCTTTAACCTCCTGTTTGGCCCAGTTTGCAATTTCTGCGGAAGATGAACAGGAATAGGGAGAACCAATGACAGACTAGCTGGAGGTGTCTGGACGGGCAAATTTAACTCTCATTTCCCACCAGGAAGAGGAATTAACCAAAGGCTCAGCGTGCCGTGCCGGAACCAGATTAGGGCCTGAAGCCATCCTGCGGTGTTGCGGCCAGCTCACGAGAAAGCGAGTTGAAGAAAGGAGCTCAGGGGCACTGTAATTCACAAACCTGCAGAGTTATAAATGACAGCTATCGTCCAAAAATATACTGAAGTAAGGCTGCCAAGAGGACTTGAAAGCGGGGCAGAATTGCAGGAAACCGATTTCAGGAGGTAGACTGGAATTGCATTTAAAGCATAGGAAAAGAGGCAGAACGTCCGCAATGATGCACTTGGCCAAAAAGGGCGTATGCGTTTTTTCCTGAATATATTCAGGAAAAAACGCATACGCCCTTTTTGGCCAACCAAGCAAGCTTGCAAAGGAAATCTGCACTACAGTGAAGTCTCACTTCCCCCCGGTCAAAAGGGCCATCTGAAAAAAGTGTAAAATCCAGAAAGGCAGGACAGGCCATGGAGAACTGGGAGCCTTGTTATGCTGATGGGCGGGATGACAATTGCCAACAGCCACTCGGGAGAAGTGTATGGTGTTTCCTGAAACATCTAAAAAACAAAGCAACAGAGCCTAGGGCACTTCCACTTATGGTCCTATAGCTTAAGGAAATTAAAATCAAAAGACACAGCCACCCCAAAGGTTGGGACGGCTCTGTTTACAAGAAACTGGTTTACGGTACAAGTTCAATATCGCAGAAAGTGAAAAATGGATAAAGAAGTTGTGGTACTTACGTACAATGCAGTATCACTCAGCAATGAAATCTATGTCATCAGGCCCGTAGCAGCATAATGAGTGCATTCAGGTACGATGATTCTAACTGAAATAAGTCACACAGAAAAAGAAACATCATAAGATATCACTAATACACAGAATGTAACCTTGGCTACACAGGAACTGAATTACAAAACAGAACAGGGTCTCAAATTTAGAAACCCAACTTATGCTTGTTTAAGGGGAAAGGTGAGTTGGGGTGCTGCATAAAACCAGAGATTGAAATGAGCACAGATAAAGTTCCTTAAGCCAAATATGGAATAGACAAGAGCTACTCCTTGCTCAACGAAATGGACTCAACACCCCATATTAAATGCCTAAGAGTGTACCTGACTAGGAAGTATCTTAAAACCTATGGATTGCTATGTCTCTGAAAGAGAATCAAGTGTGTGCACAGGGGCATAAACTCAGCAGTGATAGGATTGGAGAGGTTCGGTGAGCAAATGAAGACCCTTTGAAGTCATATTGCATGGTACCCATTCCACGGGTCTCAACTCTCCAGGTTTAAGGTATTCTTCCTTCAGCTAAAACATGCATGTGGAACCCAGAGTATGATCAACCGTGTGATCGGGAGACGTGTTCCAATATGTCTCAGTTTTCGTCCCCTGGTACTCGGGTGCAACATTCCAGACGCTTTACTAACACTCTCCCGACTTGGAGAGTCAGTGCCTTTAACCTCCTGTTTGGCCCAGTTTGCAATTTCTGCGGAAGATGAACAGGAATAGGGAGAACCAATGAGAGACTAGCTGGAGGTGTCTGGACGGGCAAATTTAACTCTCATTTCCCACCAGGAAGAGGAATTAACCAAAGGCTCAGCGTGCCGTGCCGGAACCAGATTAGGGCCTGAAGCCATCCTGCGGTGTTGCGGCCAGCTCACGAGAAAGCGAGTTGAAGAAAGGAGCTCAGGGGCACTGTAATTCACAAACCTGCAGAGTTATAAATGACAGCTATCGTCCAAAAATATACTGAAGTAAGGCTGCCAAGAGGACTTGAAAGCGGGGCAGAATTGCAGGAAACCGATTTCAGGAGGTGGACTGGAATTGCATTTAAAGCATAGGAAAAGAGGCAAAACGTCCACAATGATGCACTTGGCCAAAAAGGGCGTATGCGTTTTTTCCTGAATATATTCAGGAAAAAACGCATACGCCCTTTTTGGCCAACCAAGCAAGCTTGCAAAGGAAATCTGCACTACAGTGAAGTCTCACTTCCCCCCGGTCAAAAGGGCCATCTGAAAAAAGTGTAAAATCCAGAAAGGCAGGACAGGCCATGGAGAACTGGGAGCCTTGTTATGCTGATGGGCGGGATGTCAATTGCCAACAGCCACTCGGGAGAAGTGTATGGTGTTTCCTGAAACATCTAAAAAACAAAGCAACAGAGCCTAGGGCACTTCCACTTATGGTCCTATAGCTTAGGGAAATTAAAATCAAAAGACACAGCCACCCCAAAGGTTGGGACGGCTCTGTTTACAAGAACCTGGTTTACGGTACAAGTTCAATATCGCAGAAAGTGAAAAATGGATAAAGAAGTTGTGGTACTTACGTACAATGCAGTATCACTCAGCAATGAAATCTATGTCATCAGGCCCGTAGCAGCATAATGAGTGGATTCAGGTACGATCATTCTAACTGAAATAAGTCACACAGAAAAAGAAACATCATAAGATATCACTAATACACGGAATGTAACCTTGGCTACACAGGAACTGAATTACAAAACAGAACAGGGTCTCAAATTTAGAAACCCAACTTATGCTTGCTTAAGGGGAAAGGTGAGTTGGGGTGCTGCATAAAACCAGAGATTGAAATGAGCACAGATAAAGTTCCTTAAGCCAAATATGGAATAGACAAGAGCTACTCCTTGCTCAACGAAATGGACTCAACACCCCATATTAAATGCCTAAGAGTGTACCTGACTAGGAAGTATCTTAAAACCTATGGATTGCTATGTCTCTGAAAGAGAATCAAGTGTGTGTACAGGGGCATAAACGCAGCAGTGATAGGATTGGAGAGGTTCGGTGAGCAAATGAAGACCCTTTGAAGTCATATTGCATGGTACCCATTCCACGGGTCTCAACTCTCCAGGTTTAAGGTATTCTTCCTTCAGCTAAAACATGCATGTGGAACCCAGAGTATGATCAACCGTGTGATCGGGAGACGTGTTCCAATATGTCTCAGTTTTCGTCCCCTGGTACTCGGGTGCAACATTCCAGACGCTTTACTAACACTCTCCCGACTTGGAGAGTCAGTGCCTTTAACCTCCTGTTTGGCCCAGTTTGCAATTTCTGCGGAAGATGAACAGGAATAGGGAGAACCAATGACAGACTAGCTGGAGGTGTCTGGACGGGCAAATTTAACTCTCATTTCCCACCAGGAAGAGGAATTAACCAAAGGCTCAGCGTGCCGTGCCGGAACCAGATTAGGGCCTGAAGCCATCCTGCGGTGTTGCGGCCAGCTCACGAGAAAGCGAGTTGAAGAAAGGAGCTCAGGGGCACTGTAATTCACAAACCTGCAGAGTTATAAATGACAGCTATCGTCCAAAAATATACTGAAGTAAGGCTGCCAACAGGACTTGAAAGCGGGGCAGAATTGCAGGAAACCGATTTCAGGAGGTAGACTGGAATTGCATTTAAAGCATAGGAAAAGAGGCAGAACGTCCACAATGATGCACTTGGCCAAAAAGGGCGTATGCGTTTTTTCCTGAATATATTCAGGAAAAAACGCATACGCCCTTTTTGGCCAACCAAGCAAGCTTGCAAAGGAAATCTGCACTACAATGAAGTCTCACTTCCCCCCGGTCAAAAGGGCCATCTGAAAAAAGTGTAAAATCCAGAAAGGCAGGACAGGCCATGGAGAACTGGGAGCCTTGTTATGCTGATGGGCGGGATGTCAATTGCCAACAGCCACTCGGGAGAAGTGTATGGTGTTTCCTGAAACATCTAAAAAACAAAGCAACAGAGCCTAGGGCACTTCCACTTATGGTCCTATAGCTTAGGGAAATTAAAATCAAAAGACACAGCCACCCCAAAGGTTGGGACGGCTCTGTTTACAAGAACCTGGTTTACGGTACAAGTTCAATATCGCAGAAAGTGAATAATGGATAAAGAAGTTGTGGTACTTACGTACAATGCAGTATCACTCAGCAATGAAATCTATGTCATCAGGCCCGTAGCAGCATAATGAGTGGATTCAGGTACGATGATTCTAACTGAAATAAGTCACACAGAAAAAGAAACATCATAAGATATCACTAATACACGGAATGTAAACTTGGCTACACAGGAACTGAATTACAAAAGAGAACAGGGTCTCAAATTTAGAAACCCAACTTATGCTTGCTTAAGGGGAAAGGTGAGTTGGGGTGCTGCATAAAACCAGAGATTGAAATGAGCACAGATAAAGTTCCTTAAGCCAAATATGGAATAGACAAGAGCTACTCCTTGCTCAACGAAATGGACTCAACACCCCATATTAAATGCCTAAGAGTGTACCTGACTAGGAAGTATCTTAAAACCTATGGATTGCTATGTCTCTGAAAGAGAATCAAGTGTGTGTACAGGGGCATAAACGCAGCAGTGATAGGATTGGAGAGGTTCGGTGAGCAAATGAAGACCCTTTGAAGTCATATTGCATGGTACCCATTCCACGGGTCTCAACTCTCCAGGTTTAAGGTATTCTTCCTTCAGCTAAAACATGCATGTGGAACCCAGAGTATGATCAACCGTGTGATCGGGAGACGTGTTCCAATATGTCTCAGTTTTCGTCCCCTGGTACTCGGGTGCAACATTCCAGACGCTTTACTAACACTCTCCCGACTTGGAGAGTCAGTGCCTTTAACCTCCTGTTTGGCCCAGTTTGCAATTTCTGCGGAAGATGAACAGGAATAGGGAGAACCAATGAGAGACTAGCTGGAGGTGTCTGGACGGGCAAATTTAACTCTCATTTCCCACCAGGAAGAGGAATTAACCAAAGGCTCAGCGTGCCGTGCCGGAACCAGATTAGGGCCTGAAGCCATCCTGCGGTGTTGCGGCCAGCTCACGAGAAAGCGAGTTGAAGAAAGGAGCTCAGGGGCACTGTAATTCACAAACCTGCAGAGTTATAAATGACAGCTATCGTCCAAAAATATACTGAAGTAAGGCTGCCAACAGGACTTGAAAGCGGGGCAGAATTGCAGGAAACCGATTTCAGGAGGTAGACTGGAATTGCATTTAAAGCATAGGAAAAGAGGCAGAACGTCCACAATGATGCACTTGGCCAAAAAGGGCGTATGCGTTTTTTCCTGAATATATTCAGGAAAAAACGCATACGCCCTTTTTGGCCAACCAAGCAAGCTTGCAAAGGAAATCTGCACTACAATGAAGTCTCACTTCCCCCCGGTCAAAAGGGCCATCTGAAAAAAGTGTAAAATCCAGAAAGGCAGGACAGGCCATGGAGAACTGGGAGCCTTGTTATGCTGATGGGCGGGATGTCAATTGCCAACAGCCACTCGGGAGAAGTGTATGGTGTTTCCTGAAACATCTAAAAAACAAAGCAACAGAGCCTAGGGCACTTCCACTTATGGTCCTATAGCTTAGGGAAATTAAAATCAAAAGACACAGCCACCCCAAAGGTTGGGACGGCTCTGTTTACAAGAACCTGGTTTACGGTACAAGTTCAATATCGCAGAAAGTGAATAATGGATAAAGAAGTTGTGGTACTTACGTACAATGCAGTATCACTCAGAAATGAAATCTATGTCATCAGGCCTGTAGCAGCATAATGAGTGGATTCAGGTATGATGATTCTAACTGAAATAAGTCACACAGGAAAAGAAACATCATAAGATATCACTAATACACGGAATGTAAACTTGGCTACACAGGAACTGAATTACAAAACAGAACAGGGTCTCAAATTTAGAAACCCAACTTATGCTTGCTTAAGGGGAAAGGTGAGTTGGGGTGCTGCATAAAACCAGAGATTGAAATGAGCACAGATAAAGTTCCTTAAGCCAAATATGGAATAGACAAGAGCTACTCCTTGCTCAACGAAATGGACTCAACACCCCATATTAAATGCCTAAGAGTGTACCTGACTAGGAAGTATCTTAAAACCTATGGATTGCTATGTCTCCGAAAGAGAATCAAGTGTGTGTACAGGGGCATAAACGCAGCAGTGATAGGATTGGAGAGGTTCGGTGAGCAAATGAAGACCCTTTGAAGTCATATTGCATGGTACCCATTCCACGGGTCTCAACTCTCCAGGTTTAAGGTATTCTTCCTTCAGCTAAAACATGCATGTGGAACCCAGAGTATGATCAACCATGTGATCGGGAGACGTGTTCCAATATGTCTCAGTTTTCGTCCCCTGGTACTCGGGTGCAACATTCCAGACGCTTTACTAACACTCTCCCGACTTGGAGAGTCAGTGCCTTTAACCTCCTGTTTGGCCCAGTTTGCAATTTCTGCGGAAGATGAACAGGAATAGGGAGAACCAATGACAGACTAGCTGGAGGTGTCTGGACGGGCAAATTTAACTCTCATTTCCCACCAGGAAGAGGAATTAACCAAAGGCTCAGCGTGCCGTGCCGGAACCAGATTAGGGCCTGAAGCCATCCTGCGGTGTTGCGGCCAGCTCACGAGAAAGCGAGTTGAAGAAAGGAGCTCAGGGGCACTGTAATTCACAAACCTGCAGAGTTATAAATGACAGCTATCGTCCAAAAATATACTGAAGTAAGGCTGCCAAGAGGACTTGAAAGCGGGGCAGAATTGCAGGAAACCGATTTCAGGAGGTAGACTGGAATTGCATTTAAAGCATAGGAAAAGAGGCAGAACGTCCACAATGATGCACTTGGCCAAAAAGGGCGTATGCGTTTTTTCCTGAATATATTCAGGAAAAAACGCATACGCCCTTTTTGGCCAACCAAGCAAGCTTGCAAAGGAAATCTGCACTACAATGAAGTCTCACTTCCCCCCCGGTCCAAAGGGTCATCTGAAAAAAGTGTAAAATCCAGAAAGGCAGGACAGGCCATGGAGAACTGGGACCCTTGTTACGCTGATGGGTGGGATGTAAATTGCCAACAGCCACTCGGAAGAAGTGTATGGTGTTTCCTGAAACATCTAAAAAACAAAGCAACAGAGCCTAGGGCACTTCCACTTATGGTCCTATAGCTTAGGGAAATTAAAATCAAAAGACACAGCCACCCCAAAGGTTGGGACGGCTCTGTTTACAAGAACCTGGTTTACGGTACAAGTTCAATATCGCAGAAAGTGAAAAATGGATAAAGAAGTTGTGGTACTTACGTACAATGCAGTATCACTCAGCAATGAAATCTATGTCATCAGGCCCGTAGCAGCATAATGAGTGGATTCAGGTACGATGATTCTAACTGAAATAAGTCACACAGAAAAAGAAACATCATAAGATATCACTAATACACGGAATGTAAACTTGGCTACACAGGAACTGAATTACAAAACAGAACAGGGTCTCAAATTTAGAAAACCAACTTATGCTTGCTTAAGGGGAAAGGTGAGTTGGGGTGCTGCATAAAACCAGAGATTGAAATGAGCACAGATAAAGTTCCTTAAGCCAAATATGGAATAGACAAGAGCTACTCCTTGCTCAACGAAATGGACTCAACACCCCATATTAAATGCCTAAGAGTGTACCTGACTAGGAAGTATCTTAAAACCTATGGATTGCTATATCTCTGAAAGAGAATCAAGTGTGTGTACAGGGGCATAAACGCAGCAGTGATAGGATTGGAGAGGTTCGGTGAGCAAATGAAGACCCTTTGAAGTCATATTGCATGGTACCCATTCCACGGGTCTCAACTCTCCAGGTTTAAGGTATTCTTCCTTCAGCTAAAACATGCATGTGGAACCCAGAGTATGATCAACCGTGTGATCGGGAGACGTGTTCCAATATGTCTCAGTTTTCGTCCCCTGGTACTCGGGTGCAACATTCCAGACGCTTTACTAACACTCTCCCGACTTGGAGAGTCAGTGCCTTTAACCTCCTGTTTGGCCCAGTTTGCAATTTCTGCGGAAGATGAACAGGAATAGGGAGAACCAATGACAGACTAGCTGGAGGTGTCTGGACGGGCAAATTTAACTCTCATTTCCCACCAGGAAGAGGAATTAACCAAAGGCTCAGCGTGCCGTGCCGGAACCAGATTAGGGCCTGAAGCCATCCTGCGGTGTTGCGGCCAGCTCACGAGAAAGCGAGTTGAAGAAAGGAGCTCAGGGGCACTGTAATTCACAAACCTGCAGAGTTATAAATGACAGCTATCGTCCAAAAATATACTGAAGTAAGGCTGCCAACAGGACTTGAAAGCGGGGCAGAATTGCAGGAAACCGATTTCAGGAGGTAGACTGGAATTGCATTTAAAGCATAGGAAAAGAGGCAGAACGTCCACAATGATGCACTTGGCCAAAAAGGGCGTATGCGTTTTTTCCTGAATATATTCAGGAAAAAACGCATACGCCCTTTTTGGCCAACCAAGCAAGCTTGCAAAGGAAATCTGCACTACAATGAAGTCTCACTTCCCCCCGGTCAAAAGGGCCATCTGAAAAAAGTGTAAAATCCAGAAAGGCAGGACAGGCCATGGAGAACTGGGAGCCTTGTTATGCTGATGGGCGGGATGTCAATTGCCAACAGCCACTCGGGAGAAGTGTATGGTGTTTCCTGAAACATCTAAAAAACAAAGCAACAGAGCCTAGGGCACTTCCACTTATGGTCCTATAGCTTAGGGAAATTAAAATCAAAAGACACAGCCACCCCAAAGGTTGGGACGGCTCTGTTTACAAGAACCTGGTTTACGGTACAAGTTCAATATCGCAGAAAGTGAATAATGGATAAAGAAGTTGTGGTACTTACGTACAATGCAGTATCACTCAGAAATGAAATCTATGTCATCAGGCCCGTAGCAGCATAATGAGTGGATTCAGGTACGATGATTCTAACTGAAATAAGTCACACAGAAAAAGAAACATCATAAGATATCACTAATACACGGAATGTAAACTTGGCTACACAGGAACTGAATTACAAAAGAGAACAGGGTCTCAAATTTAGAAACCCAACTTATGCTTGCTTAAGGGGAAAGGTGAGTTGGGGTGCTGCATAAAACCAGAGATTGAAATGAGCACAGATAAAGTTCCTTAAGCCAAATATGGAATAGACAAGAGCTACTCCTTGCTCAACGAAATGGACTCAACACCCCATATTAAATGCCTAAGAGTGTACCTGACTAGGAAGTATCTTAAAACCTATGGATTGCTATGTCTCTGAAAGAGAATCAAGTGTGTGTACAGGGGCATAAACGCAGCAGTGATAGGATTGGAGAGGTTCGGTGAGCAAATGAAGACCCTTTGAAGTCATATTGCATGGTACCCATTCCACGGGTCTCAACTCTCCAGGTTTAAGGTATTCTTCCTTCAGCTAAAACATGCATGTGGAACCCAGAGTATGATCAACCGTGTGATCGGGAGACGTGTTCCAATATGTCTCAGTTTTCGTCCCCTGGTACTCGGGTGCAACATTCCAGACGCTTTACTAACACTCTCCCGACTTGGAGAGTCAGTGCCTTTAACCTCCTGTTTGGCCCAGTTTGCAATTTCTGCGGAAGATGAACAGGAATAGGGAGAACCAATGACAGACTAGCTGGAGGTGTCTGGACGGGCAAATTTAACTCTCATTTCCCACCACGAAGAGGAATTAACCAAAGGCTCAGCGTGCCGTGCCGCAACCAGATTAGGGCCTGAAGCCATCCTGCGGGGTTGCGGCCAGCTCACGAGAAAGCGAGTTGAAGAAAGGAGCTCAGGGGCACTGTAATTCACAAACCTGCAGAGTTATAAATGACAGCTATCGTCCAAAAATATACTGAAGTAAGGCTGCCAACAGGACTTGAAAGCGGGGCAGAATTGCAGGAAACCGATTTCAGGAGGTAGACTGGAATTGCATTTAAAGCATAGGAAAAGAGGCAGAACGTCCACAATGATGCACTTGGCCAAAAAGGGCGTATGCGTTTTTTCCTGAATATATTCAGGAAAAAACGCATACGCCCTTTTTGGCCAACCAAGCAAGCTTGCAAAGGAAATCTGCACTACAATGAAGTCTCACTTCCCCCCGGTCAAAAGGGCCATCTGAAAAAAGTGTAAAATCCAGAAAGGCAGGACAGGCCATGGAGAACTGGGAGCCTTGTTATGCTGATGGGCGGGATGTCAATTGCCAACAGCCACTCGGGAGAAGTGTATGGTGTTTCCTGAAACATCTAAAAAACAAAGCAACAGAGCCTAGGGCACTTCCACTTATGGTCCTATAGCTTAGGGAAATTAAAATCAAAAGACACAGCCACCCCAAAGGTTGGGACGGCTCTGTTTACAAGAACCTGGTTTACGGTACAAGTTCAATATCGCAGAAAGTGAATAATGGATAAAGAAGTTGTGGTACTTACGTACAATGCAGTATCACTCAGAAATGAAATCTATGTCATCAGGCCTGTAGCAGCATAATGAGTGGATTCAGGTATGATGATTCTAACTGAAATAAGTCACACAGGAAAAGAAACATCATAAGATATCACTAATACACGGAATGTAAACTTGGCTACACAGGAACTGAATTACAAAACAGAACAGGGTCTCAAATTTAGAAACCCAACTTATGCTTGCTTAAGGGGAAAGGTGAGTTGGGGTGCTGCATAAAACCAGAGATTGAAATGAGCACAGATAAAGTTCCTTAAGCCAAATATGGAATAGACAAGAGCTACTCCTTGCTCAACGAAATGGACTCAACACCCCATATTAAATGCCTAAGAGTGTACCTGACTAGGAAGTATCTTAAAACCTATGGATTGCTATGTCTCCGAAAGAGAATCAAGTGTGTGTACAGGGGCATAAACGCAGCAGTGATAGGATTGGAGAGGTTCGGTGAGCAAATGAAGACCCTTTGAAGTCATATTGCATGGTACCCATTCCACGGGTCTCAACTCTCCAGGTTTAAGGTATTCTTCCTTCAGCTAAAACATGCATGTGGAACCCAGAGTATGATCAACCATGTGATCGGGAGACGTGTTCCAATATGTCTCAGTTTTCGTCCCCTGGTACTCGGGTGCAACATTCCAGACGCTTTACTAACACTCTCCCGACTTGGAGAGTCAGTGCCTTTAACCTCCTGTTTGGCCCAGTTTGCAATTTCTGCGGAAGATGAACAGGAATAGGGAGAACCAATGACAGACTAGCTGGAGGTGTCTGGACGGGCAAATTTAACTCTCATTTCCCACCAGGAAGAGGAATTAACCAAAGGCTCAGCGTGCCGTGCCGGAACCAGATTAGGGCCTGAAGCCATCCTGCGGTGTTGCGGCCAGCTCACGAGAAAGCGAGTTGAAGAAAGGAGCTCAGGGGCACTGTAATTCACAAACCTGCAGAGTTATAAATGACAGCTATCGTCCAAAAATATACTGAAGTAAGGCTGCCAAGAGGACTTGAAAGCGGGGCAGAATTGCAGGAAACCGATTTCAGGAGGTAGACTGGAATTGCATTTAAAGCATAGGAAAAGAGGCAGAACGTCCACAATGATGCACTTGGCCAAAAAGGGCGTATGCGTTTTTTCCTGAATATATTCAGGAAAAAACGCATACGCCCTTTTTGGCCAACCAAGCAAGCTTGCAAAGGAAATCTGCACTACAATGAAGTCTCACTTCCCCCCGGTCCAAAGGGTCATCTGAAAAAAGTGTAAAATCCAGAAAGGCAGGACAGGCCATGGAGAACTGGGACCCTTGTTACGCTGATGGGTGGGATGTAAATTGCCAACAGCCACTCGGAAGAAGTGTATGGTGTTTCCTGAAACATCTAAAAAACAAAGCAACAGAGCCTAGGGCACTTCCACTTATGGTCCTATAGCTTAGGGAAATTAAAATCAAAAGACACAGCCACCCCAAAGGTTGGGACGGCTCTGTTTACAAGAACCTGGTTTACGGTACAAGTTCAATATCGCAGAAAGTGAAAAATGGATAAAGAAGTTGTGGTACTTACGTACAATGCAGTATCACTCAGCAATGAAATCTATGTCATCAGGCCCGTAGCAGCATAATGAGTGGATTCAGGTACGATGATTCTAACTGAAATAAGTCACACAGAAAAAGAAACATCATAAGATATCACTAATACACGGAATGTAAACTTGGCTACACAGGAACTGAATTACAAAACAGAACAGGGTCTCAAAATTAGAAACCCAACTTATGCTTGCTTAAGGGGAAAGGTGAGTTGGGGTGCTGCATAAAACCAGAGATTGAAATGAGCACAGATAAAGTTCCTTAAGCCAAATATGGAATAGACAAGAGCTACTCCTTGCTCAACGAAATGGACTCAACACCCCATATTAAATGCCTAAGAGTGTACCTGACTAGGAAGTATCTTAAAACCTATGGATTGCTATGTCTCTGAAAGAGAATCAAGTGTGTGTACAGGGGCATAAACGCAGCAGTGATAGGATTGGAGAGGTTCGGTGAGCAAATGAAGACCCTTTGAAGTCATATTGCATGGTACCCATTCCACGGGTCTCAACTCTCCAGGTTTAAGGTATTCTTCCTTCAGCTAAAACATGCATGTGGAACCCAGAGTATGATCAACCGTGTGATCGGGAGACGTGTTCCAATATGTCTCAGTTTTCGTCCCCTGGTACTCGGGTGCAACATTCCAGACGCTTTACTAACACTCTCCCGACTTGGAGAGTCAGTGCCTTTAACCTCCTGTTTGGCCCAGTTTGCAATTTCTGCGGAAGATGAACAGGAATAGGGAGAACCAATGACAGACTAGCTGGAGGTGTCTGGACGGGCAAATTTAACTCTCATTTCCCACCAGGAAGAGGAATTAACCAAAGGCTCAGCGTGCCGTGCCGGAACCAGATTAGGGCCTGAAGCCATCCTGCGGTGTTGCGGCCAGCTCACGAGAAAGCGAGTTGAAGAAAGGAGCTCAGGGGCACTGTAATTCACAAACCTGCAGAGTTATAAATGACAGCTATCGTCCAAAAATATACTGAAGTAAGGCTGCCAACAGGACTTGAAAGCGGGGCAGAATTGCAGGAAACCGATTTCAGGAGGTAGACTGGAATTGCATTTAAAGCATAGGAAAAGAGGCAGAACGTCCACAATGATGCACTTGGCCAAAAAGGGCGTATGCGTTTTTTCCTGAATATATTCAGGAAAAAACGCATACGCCCTTTTTGGCCAACCAAGCAAGCTTGCAAAGGAAATCTGCACTACAATGAAGTCTCACTTCCCCCCGGTCAAAAGGGCCATCTGAAAAAAGTGTAAAATCCAGAAAGGCAGGACAGGCCATGGAGAACTGGGAGCCTTGTTATGCTGATGGGCGGGATGTCAATTGCCAACAGCCACTCGGGAGAAGTGTATGGTGTTTCCTGAAACATCTAAAAAACAAAGCAACAGAGCCTAGGGCACTTCCACTTATGGTCCTATAGCTGAGGGAAATTAAAATCAAAAGACACAGCCACCCCAAAGGTTGGGACGGCTCTGTTTACAAGAACCTGGTTTACGGTACAAGTTCAATATCGCAGAAAGTGAATAATGGATAAAGAAGTTGTGGTACTTACGTACAATGCAGTATCACTCAGAAATGAAATCTATGTCATCAGGCCTGTAGCAGCATAATGAGTGGATTCAGGTATGATGATTCTAACTGAAATAAGTCACACAGGAAAAGAAACATCATAAGATATCACTAATACACGGAATGTAAACTTGGCTACACAGGAACTGAATTACAAAACAGAACAGGGTCTCAAATTTAGAAACCCAACTTATGCTTGCTTAAGGGGAAAGGTGAGTTGGGGTGCTGCATAAAACCAGAGATTGAAATGAGCACAGATAAAGTTCCTTAAGCCAAATATGGAATAGACAAGAGCTACTCCTTGCTCAACGAAATGGACTCAACACCCCATATTAAATGCCTAAGAGTGTACCTGACTAGGAAGTATCTTAAAACCTATGGATTGCTATGTCTCCGAAAGAGAATCAAGTGTGTGTACAGGGGCATAAACGCAGCAGTGATAGGATTGGAGAGGTTCGGTGAGCAAATGAAGACCCTTTGAAGTCATATTGCATGGTACCCATTCCACGGGTCTCAACTCTCCAGGTTTAAGGTATTCTTCCTTCAGCTAAAACATGCATGTGGAACCCAGAGTATGATCAACCATGTGATCGGGAGACGTGTTCCAATATGTCTCAGTTTTCGTCCCCTGGTACTCGGGTGCAACATTCCAGACGCTTTACGAACACTCTCCCGACTTGGAGAGTCAGTGCCTTTAACCTCCTGTTTGGCCCAGTTTGCAATTTCTGCGGAAGATGAACAGGAATAGGGAGAACCAATGACAGACTAGCTGGAGGTGTCTGGACGGGCAAATTTAACTCTCATTTCCCACCAGGAAGAGGAATTAACCAAAGGCTCAGCGTGCCGTGCCGGAACCAGATTAGGGCCTGAAGCCATCCTGCGGTGTTGCGGCCAGCTCACGAGAAAGCGAGTTGAAGAAAGGAGCTCAGGGGCACTGTAATTCACAAACCTGCAGAGTTATAAATGACAGCTATCGTCCAAAAATATACTGAAGTAAGGCTGCCAAGAGGACTTGAAAGCGGGGCAGAATTGCAGGAAACCGATTTCAGGAGGTAGACTGGAATTGCATTTAAAGCATAGGAAAAGAGGCAGAACGTCCACAATGATGCACTTGGCCAAAAAGGGCGTATGCGTTTTTTCCTGAATATATTCAGGAAAAAACGCATACGCCCTTTTTGGCCAACCAAGCAAGCTTGCAAAGGAAATCTGCACTACAATGAAGTCTCACTTCCCCCCGGTCCAAAGGGTCATCTGAAAAAAGTGTAAAATCCAGAAAGGCAGGACAGGCCATGGAGAACTGGGACCCTTGTTACGCTGATGGGTGGGATGTAAATTGCCAACAGCCACTCGGAAGAAGTGTATGGTGTTTCCTGAAACATCTAAAAAACAAAGCAACAGAGCCTAGGGCACTTCCACTTATGGTCCTATAGCTTAGGGAAATTAAAATCAAAAGACACAGCCACCCCAAAGGTTCGGACGGCTCTGTTTACAAGAACCTGGTTTACGGTACAAGTTCAATATCGCAGAAAGTGAAAAATGGATAAAGAAGTTGTGGTACTTACGTACAATGCAATATCACTCAGCAATGAAATCTATGTCATCAGCCCCGTAGCAGCATAATGAGTGGATTCAGGTATGATGATTCTAACTGAAATAAGTCACACAGGAAAAGAAACATCATAAGATATCACTAATACACGGAATGTAAACTTGGCTACACAGGAACTGAATTACAAAACAGAACAGGGTCTCAAATTTAGAAACCCAACTTATGCTTGCTTAAGGGGAAAGGTGAGTTGGGGTGCTGCATAAAACCAGAGATTGAAATGAGCACAGATAAAGTTCCTTAAGCCAAATATGGAATAGACAAGAGCTACTCCTTGCTCAACGAAATGGACTCAACACCCCATATTAAATGCCTAAGAGTGTACCTAACTAGGAAGTATCTTAAAACCTATGGATTGCTATGTCTCTGAAAGAGAATCAAGTGTGTGTACAGGGGCATAAACGCAGCAGTGATAGGATTGGAGAGGTTCGGTGAGCAAATGAAGACCCTTTGAAGTCATATTGCATGGTACCCATTCCACGGGTCTCAACTCTCCAGGTTTAAGGTATTCTTCCTTCAGCTAAAACATGCATGTGGAACCCAGAGTATGATCAACCGTGTGATCGGGAGACGTGTTCCAATATGTCTCAGTTTTCGTCCCCTGGTACTCGGGTGCAACATTCCAGACGCTTTACTAACACTCTCCCGACTTGGAGAGTCAGTGCCTTTAACCTCCTATTTGGCCCAGTTTGCAATTTCTGCGGAAGATGAACAGGAATAGGTAGAACCAATGAGAGACTAGCTGGAGGTGTCTGGACGGGCAAATTTAACTCTCATTTCCCACCAGGAAGAGGAATTAACCAAAGGCTCAGCGTGCCGTGCCGGAACCAGATTAGGGCCTGAAGCCATCCTGCGGTGTTGCGGCCAGCTCACGAGAAAGCGAGTTGAAGAAAGGAGCTCAGGGGCACTGTAATTCACAAACCTGCAGAGTTATAAATGACAGCTATCGTCCAAAAATATACTGAAGTAAGGGTGCCAAGAGGACTTGAAAGCGGGGCAGAATTGCAGGAAACCGATTTCAGGAGGTAGACTGGAATTGCATTTAAAGCATAGGAAAAGAGGCAGAACGTCCACAATGATGCACTTGGCCAAAAAGGGCGTATGCGTTTTTTCCTGAATATATTCAGGAAAAAACGCATACGCCCTTTTTGGCCAACCAAGCAAGCTTGCAAAGGAAATCTGCACTACAATGAAGTCTCACTTCCCCCCGGTCCAAAGGGCCATCTGAAAAAAGTGTAAAATCCAGAAAGGCAGGACAGGCCATGGAGAACTGGGAGCCTTGTTATGCTGATGGGCGGGATGTAAATTGCCAACAGCCACTCGGGAGAAGTGTATGGTGTTTCCTGAAACATCTAAAAAACAAAGCAACAGAGCCTAGGGCACTTCCACTTATGGTCCTATAGCTTAGGGAAATTAAAATCAAAAAGACACAGCCACCCCAAATGTTGGGACGGCTCTGTTTACAAGAACCTGGTTTACGGTACAAGTTCAATATCGCAGAAAGTGAAAAATGGATAAAGAAGTTGTGGTACTTACGTACAATGCAGTATCACTCAGCAAGGAAATCTATGTCATCAGGCCCGTAGCAGCATAATGAGTGGATTCAGGTATGATGATTCTAACTGAAATAAGTCACACAGGAAAAGAAACATCATAAGATATCACTAATACACGGAATGTAAACTTGGCTACACAGGAACTGAATTACAAAACAGAACAGGGTCTCAAATTTAGAAACCCAACTTATGCTTGCTTAAGGGGAAAGGTGAGTTGGGGTGCTGCATAAAACCAGAGATTGAAATGAGCACAGATAAAGTTCCTTAAGCCAAATATGGAATAGACAAGAGCTACTCCTTGCTCAACGAAATGGACTCAACACCCCATATTAAATGCCTAAGAGTGTACCTGACTAGGAAGTATCTTAAAACCTATGGATTGCTATGTCTCCGAAAGAGAATCAAGTGTGTGTACAGGGGCATAAACGCAGCAGTGATAGGATTGGAGAGGTTCGGTGAGCAAATGAAGACCCTTTGAAGTCATATTGCATGGTACCCATTCCACGGGTCTCAACTCTCCAGGTTTAAGGTATTCTTCCTTCAGCTAAAACATGCATGTGGAACCCAGAGTATGATCAACCATGTGATCGGGAGACGTGTTCCAATATGTCTCAGTTTTCGTCCCCTGGTACTCGGGTGCAACATTCCAGACGCTTTACGAACACTCTCCCGGCTTGGAGAGTCAGTGCCTTTAACCTCCTGTTTGGCCCAGTTTGCAATTTCTGCGGAAGATGAACAGGAATAGGGAGAACCAATGACAGACTAGCTGGAGGTGTCTGGACGGGCAAATTTAACTCTCATTTCCCACCAGGAAGAGGAATTAACCAAAGGCTCAGCGTGCCGTGCCGGAACCAGATTAGGGCCTGAAGCCATCCTGCGGTGTTGCGGCCAGCTCACGAGAAAGCGAGTTGAAGAAAGGAGCTCAGGGGCACTGTAATTCACAAACCTGCAGAGTTATAAATGACAGCTATCGTCCAAAAATATACTGAAGTAAGGCTGCCAACAGGACTTGAAAGCGGGGCAGAATTGCAGGAAACCGATTTCAGGAGGTAGACTGGAATTGCATTTAAAGCATAGGAAAAGAGGCAGAACGTCCACAATGATGCACTTGGCCAAAAAGGGCGTATGCGTTTTTTCCTGAATATATTCAGGAAAAAACGCATACGCCCTTTTTGGCCAACCAAGCAAGCTTGCAAAGGAAATCTGCACTACAATGAAGTCTCACTTCCCCCCGGTCCAAAGGGTCATCTGAAAAAAGTGTAAAATCCAGAAAGGCAGGACAGGCCATGGAGAACTGGGACCCTTGTTACGCTGATGGGTGGGATGTAAATTGCCAACAGCCACTCGGAAGAAGTGTATGGTGTTTCCTGAAACATCTAAAAAACAAAGCAACAGAGCCTAGGGCACTTCCACTTATGGTCCTATAGCTTAGGGAAATTAAAATCAAAAGACACAGCCACCCCAAAGGTTGGGACGGCTCTGTTTACAAGAACCTGGTTTACGGTACAAGTTCAATATCGCAGAAAGTGAAAAATGGATAAAGAAGTTGTGGTACTTACGTACAATGCAATATCACTCAGCAATGAAATCTATGTCATCAGCCCCGTAGCAGCATAATGAGTGGATTCAGGTATGATGATTCTAACTGAAATAAGTCACACAGGAAAAGAAACATCATAAGATATCACTAATACACGGAATGTAAACTTGGCTACACAGGAACTGAATTACAAAACAGAACAGGGTCTCAAATTTAGAAACCCAACTTATGCTTGCTTAAGGGGAAAGGTGAGTTGGGGTGCTGCATAAAACCAGAGATTGAAATGAGCACAGATAAAGTTCCTTAAGCCAAATATGGAATAGACAAGAGCTACTCCTTGCTCAACGAAATGGACTCAACACCCCATATTAAATGCCTAAGAGTGTACCTAACTAGGAAGTATCTTAAAACCTATGGATTGCTATGTCTCTGAAAGAGAATCAAGTGTGTGTACAGGGGCATAAACGCAGCAGTGATAGGATTGGAGAGGTTCGGTGAGCAAATGAAGACCCTTTGAAGTCATATTGCATGGTACCCATTCCACGGGTCTCAATTCTCCAGGTTTAAGGTATTCTTCCTTCAGCTAAAACATGCATGTGGAACCCAGAGTATGATCAACCGTGTGATCGGGAGACGTGTTCCAATATGTCTCAGTTTTCGTCCCCTGGTACTCGGGTGCAACATTCCAGACGCTTTACTAACACTCTCCCGACTTGGAGAGTCAGTGCCTTTAACCTCCTATTTGGCCCAGTTTGCAATTTCTGCGGAAGATGAACAGGAATAGGCAGAACCAATGACAGACTAGCTGGAGGTGTCTGGACGGGCAAATTTAACTCTCATTTCCCACCAGGAAGAGGAATTAACCAAAGGCTCAGCGTGCCGTGCCGGAACCAGATTAGGGCCTGAAGCCATCCTGCGGTGTTGCGGCCAGCTCACGAGAAAGCGAGTTGAAGAAAGGAGCTCAGGGGCACTGTAATTCACAAACCTGCAGAGTTATAAATGACAGCTATCGTCCAAAAATATACTGAAGTAAGGCTGCCAAGAGGACTTGAAAGCGGGGCAGAATTGCAGGAAACCGATTTCAGGAGGTAGACTGGAATTGCATTTAAAGCATAGGAAAAGAGGCAGAACGTCCACAATGATGCACTTGGCCAAAAAGGGCGTATGCGTTTTTTCCTGAATATATTCAGGAAAAAACGCATACGCCCTTTTTGGCCAACCAAGCAAGCTTGCAAAGGAAATCTGCACTACAATGAAGTCTCACTTCCCCCCGGTCCAAAGGGCCATCTGAAAAAAGTGTAAAATCCAGAAAGGCAGGACAGGCCATGGAGAACTGGGAGCCTTGTTATGCTGATGGGCGGGATGTAAATTGCCAACAGCCACTCGGGAGAAGTGTATGGTGTTTCCTGAAACATCTAAAAAACAAAGCAACAGAGCCTAGGGCACTTCCACTTACGGTCCTATAGCTTAGGGAAATTAAAATCAAAAAGACACAGCCACCCCAAATGTTGGGACGGCTCTGTTTACAAGAACCTGGTTTACGGTACAAGTTCAATATCGCAGAAAGTGAAAAATGGATAAAGAAGTTGTGGTACTTACGTACAATGCAGTATCACTCAGCAAGGAAATCTATGTCATCAGGCCCGTAGCAGCATAATGAGTGGATTCAGGTACGATGATTCTAACTGAAATAAGTCACACAGGAAAAGAAACATCATAAGATATCACTAATACACGGAATGTAAACTTGGCTACACAGGAACTGAATTACAAAACAGAACAGGGTCTCAAATTTAGAAAACCAACTTATGCTTGCTTAAGGGGAAAGGTGAGTTGGGGTGCTGCATAAAACCAGAGATTGAAATGAGCACAGATAAAGTTCCTTAAGCCAAATATGGAATAGACAAGAGCTACTCCTTGCTCAACGAAATGGATTCAACACCCCATATTAAACACCTAAGAATGTACCTGACTAGGAAGTATCTTAAAACCTATGGATTGCTATGTCTCCGAAAGAGAATCAAGCGTGTGTGCAGGGGCATAAACGCAGCAGTGATAGGATTGGAGAGGTTCGGTGAGCAAATGAAGACCCTTTGAAGTCATATTGCATGGTACCCATTCCACGGGTCTCAACTCTCCAGGTTTAAGGTATTCTTCCTTCAGCTAAAACATGCATGTGGAACCCAGAGTATGATCAACCGTGTGATCGGGAGACGTGTTCCAATATGTCTCAGTTTTCGTCCCCTGGTACTCGGGTGCAACATTCCAGACGCTTTACTAACACTCTCCCGGCTTGGAGAGTCAGTGCCTTTAACCTCCTGTTTGGCCCAGTTTGCAATTTCTGCGGAAGATGAACAGGAATAGGCAGAACCAATGACAGACTAGCTGGAGGTGTCTGGACGGGCAAATTTAACTCTCATTTCCCACCAGGAAGAGGAATTAACCAAAGGCTAAGCGTGCCATGCCGGAACCAGATTAGGGCCTGAAGCAATCCTGCGGTGTTGCGGCCAGCTCACGAGAAAGCGAGTTGAAGAAAGGAGCTCAGGGGCACTGTAATTCACAAACCTGCAGAGTTATAAATGACAGCTATCGTCCAAAAATATACTGAAGTTAGGTTGCCAAGAGGACTTGAAAGCGGGGCAGAATTGCAGGAAACCGATTTCAGGAGGTAGACTGGAATTGCATTTAAAGCATAGGAAAAGAGGCAGAACGTCCACAATGATGCACTTGGCCAAAAAGGGCGTATGCGTTTTGTCCTGAATATATTCAGGAAAAAACGCATACGCCCTTTTTGGCCAACCAAGCAAGCTTGCAAAGGAAATCTGCACTACAATGAAGTCTCACTTCCCCCCGGTCCAAAGGGCCATCTGAAAAAAGTGTAAAATCCAGAAAGGCAGGACAGGCCATGGAGAACTGGGAGCCTTGTTACGCTGATGGGCGGGATGTAAATTGCCAACAGCCACTCGGAAGAAGTGTATGGTGTTTCCTGAAACATCTAAAAAACAAAGCAACAGAGCCTAGGGCACTTCCACTTATGGTCCTATAGCTTAGGGAAATTAAAATCAAAAGACACAGCCACCCCAAAGGTTGGGACGGCTCTGTTTACAAGAACCTGGTTTACGGTACAAGTTCAATATCGCAGAAAGTGAAAAATGGATAAAGAAGTTGTGGTACTTACGTACAATGCAATATCACTCAGCAACGAAATCTATGTCATCAGCCCCGTAGCAGCATAATGAGTGGATTCAGGTATGATGATTCTAACTGAAATAAGTCACACAGGAAAAGAAACATCATAAGATATCACTAATAGACGGAATGTAAACTTGGCTACACAGGAACTGAATTACAAAACAGAACAGGGTCTCAAATTTAGAAACCCAATTTATGCTTGCTTAAGGGGAAAGGTGAGTTGGGGTGCTGCATAAAACCAGAGATTGAAATGAGCACAGATAAAGTTCCTTAAGCCAAATATGGAATAGACAAGAGCTACTCCTTGCTCAACGAAATGGACTCAACACCCCATATTAAATTCCTAAGAGTGTACCTGACTAGGAAGTATCTTAAAACCTATGGATTGCTATGTCTCTGAAAGAGAATCAAGTGTGTGTACAGGGGCATAAACGCAGCAGTGATAGGATTGGAGAGGTTCGGTGAGCAAATGAGGACCCTTTGAAGTCATATTGCATGGTACCCATTCCACGGGTCTCAACTCTCCAGGTTTAAGGTATTCTTCCTTCAGCTAAAACATGCATGTGGAACCCAGAGTATGATCAACCGTGTGATCGGGAGACGTGTTCCAATATGTCTCAGTTTTCGTCCCCTGGTACTCGGGTGCAACATTCCAGACGCTTTACTAACACTCTCCCGGCTTGGAGAGTCAGTGCCTTTAACCTCCTGTTTGGCCCAGTTTGCAATTTCTGCGGAAGATGAACAGGAATAGGCAGAACCAATGACGACTAGCTGGAGGTGTCTGGACGGGCAAATTTAACTCTCATTTCGCACTAGGAAGAGGAATTAACCAAAGGCTAAGCGTGCCATGCCGGAAACAGATTAGGGCCTGAAGCAATCCTGCGGTGTTGCGGCCAGCTCACGAGAAAGCGAGTTGAAGAAACGAGCTCAGGGGCACTGTAATTCAGAAACCTGCAGAGTTATAAATGACAGCTATCGTCCAAAAATATACTGAAGTAAGGTTGCCAAGAGGACTTGAAAGCGGGGCAGAATTGCAGGAAACCGATTTCAGGAGGTAGACTGGAATTGCATTTAAAGCATAGGAAAAGAGGCAGAATGTCCACAATGATGCACTTGGCCAAAAAGCGCGTATGCGTTTTTTCCTGAATATATTCAGGAAAAAACGCATACGCCCTTTTTGGCCAACCAAGCAAGCTTGCAAAGGAAATCTGCACTACAATGAAGTCTCACTTCCCCCCGGTCAAAAGGGCCATCTGAATAAAGTGTAAAATCCAGAAAGGCAGGACAGGCCATGGAGAACTGGGAGCCTTGTTACGCTGATGGGCGGGATGACAATTGCCAACAGCCACTCGGGAGAAGTGTATGGTGTTTCCTGAAACATCTAAAAAACAAAGCAACAGAGCCTAGGGCACTTCCACTTATGGTCCTATAGCTTAGGGAAATTAAAATCAAAAGACACAGCCACCCCAAAGGTTGGGACGGCTCTGTTTACAAGAACCTGGTTTACGGTACAAGTTCAATATCGCAGAAAGTGAAAAATGGATAAAGAAGTTGTGGTACTTACGTACAATGCAATATCACTCAGCAATGAAATCTATGTCATCAGCCCCGTAGCAGCATAATGAGTGGATTCAGGTATGATGATTCTAACTGAAATAAGTCACACAGGAAAAGAAACATCATAAGATATCACTAATACACGGAATTTAAACTTGGCTACATAGGAACTGAATTACAAAACAGAACAGGGTCTCAAATTTAGAAAACCAACTTATGCTTGCTTAAGGGGAAAGGTGAGTTGGGGTGCTGCATAAAACCAGAGATTGAAATGAGCACAGATAAAGTTCCTTAAGCCAAATATGGAATAGACAAGAGCTACTCCTTGCTCAACGAAATGGACTCAACACCCCATATTAAATGCCTAAGAGTGTACCTGACTAGGAAGTATCTTAAAACCTATGGATTGCTATGTGTCTGAAAGAGAATCAAGTGTTTGTACAGGGGCATAAACGCAGCAGTGATAGGATTGGAGAGGTTCGGTGAGCAAATGAAGACCCTTTAAAGTCATATTGCATGGTACCCATTCCACGGGTCTCAACTCTCCAGGTTTAAGGTATACTTCCTTCAGCTAAAACATGCATGTGGAACCCAGAGTATGATCAACCGTGTGATCGGGAGACGTGTTCCAATATGTCTCAGTTTTCGTCCCCTGGTACTCGGGTGCAACATTCCAGACGCTTTACTAACACTCTCCCGACTTGGAGAGTCAGTGCCTTTAACCTCCTGTTTGGCCCAGTTTGCAATTTCTGCGGAAGATGAACAGGAATAGGGAGAACCAATGACAGACTAGCTGGAGGTGTCTGGACGGGCAAATTTAACTCTCATTTCCCACCAGGAAGAGGAATTAACCAAAGGCTCAGCGTGCCGTGCCGGAACCAGATTAGGGCCTGAAGCCATCCTGCGGTGTTGCGGCCAGCTCACGAGAAAGCGAGTTGAAGAAAGGAGCTCAGGGGCACTGTAATTCACAAACCTGCAGAGTTATAAATGACAGCTATCGTCCAAAAATATACTGAAGTAAGGCTGCCAAGAGGACTTGAAAGCGGGGCAGAATTGCAGGAAACCGATTTCAGGAGGTAGACTGGAATTGCATTTAAAGCATAGGAAAAGAGGCAGAACGTCCACAATGATGCACTTGGCCAAAAAGGGCGTATGCGTTTTTTCCTGAATATATTCAGGAAAAAACGCATACGCCCTTTTTGGCCAACCAAGCAAGCTTGCAAAGGAAATCTGCACTACAGTGAAGTCTCACTTCCCCCCGGTCAAAAGGGCCATCTGAAAAAAGTGTAAAATCCAGAAAGGCAGGACAGGCCATGGAGAACTGGGAGCCTTGTTATGCTGATGGGCGGGATGTCAATTGCCAACAGCCACTCGGGAGAAGTGTATGGTGTTTCCTGAAACATCTAAAAAACAAAGCAACAGAGCCTAGGGCACTTCCACTTATGGTCCTATAGCTTAGGGAAATTAAAATCAAAAGACACAGCCACCCCAAAGGTTGGGACGGCTCTGTTTACAAGAACCTGGTTTACGGTACAAGTTCAATATCGCAGAAAGTGAAAAATGGATAAAGAAGTTGTGGTACTTACGTACAATGCAGTATCACTCAGCAATGAAATCTATGTCATCAGGCCCGTAGCAGCATAATGAGTGGATTCAGGTACGATGATTCTAACTGAAATAAGTCACACAGAAAAAGAAACATCATAAGATATCACTAATACACGGAATGTAAACTTGGCTACACAGGAACTGAATTACAAAACAGAACAGGGTCTCAAATTTAGAAACACAACTTATGCTTGCTTAAGGGGAAAGGTGAGTTGGGGTGCTGCATAAAACCAGAGATTGAAATGAGCACAGATAAAGTTCCTTAAGCCAAATATGGAATAGACAAGAGCTACTCCTTGCTCAACGAAATGGACTCAACACCCCATATTAAATGCCTAAGAGTGTACCTGACTAGGAAGTATCTTAAAACCTATGGATTGCTATGTCTCTGAAAGAGAATCAAGTGTGTGTACAGGGGCATAAACGCAGCAGTGATAGGATTGGAGAGGTTCGGTGAGCAAATGAAGACCCTTTGAAGTCATATTGCATGGTACCCATTCCACGGGTCTCAACTCTCCAGGTTTAAGGGATTCTTCCTTCAGCTAAAACATGCATGTGGAACCCAGAGTATGATCAACCGTGTGATCGGGAGACGTGTTCCAATATGTCTCAGTTTTCGTCCCCTGGTACTCGGGTGCAACATTCCAGACGCTTTACTAACACTCTCCCGACTTGGAGAGTCAGTGCCTTTAACCTCCTGTTTGGCCCAGTTTGCAATTTCTGCGGAAGATGAACAGGAATAGGGAGAACCAATGACAGACTAGCTGGAGGTGTCTGGACGGGCAAATTTAACTCTCATTTCCCACCAGGAAGAGGAATTAACCAAAGGCTCAGCGTGCCGTGCCGGAACCAGATTAGGGCCTGAAGCCATCCTGCGGTGTTGTGGCAGGCTCACAAGAAAGCGACTTGAAGAAAGGAGCTCAGGGGCACTGTAATTCACAAACCTGTAGAGTTATAAATGACAGCTATCGTCCAAAAATATACTGAAGTAAGGCTGCCAAGAGGACTTGAAAGCGGGGCAGAATTGCAGGAAACCGATTTCAGGAGGTAGACTGGAATTGCATTTAAAGCATAGGAAAAGAGGCAGAACGTCCACAATGATGCAGTTGGCCAAAAAGGGCATATGCGTTTTTTCCTGAATATATTCAGGAAAAAACGCATACGCCCTATTTGGCCAACCAAGCAAGCTTGCAAAGGAAATCTGCACTACAGTGAAGTCTCACTTCCCCCCGGTCAAAAGGGCCATCTGAAAAAAGTGTAAAATCCAGAAAGGCAGGACAGGCCATGGAGAACTGGGAGCCTTGTTATGCTGATGGGCGGGATGACAATTGACAACAGCCACTCGGGAGAAGTGTATGGTGTTTCCTGAAACATCTAAAAAACAAAGCAACAGAGCCTAGGGCACTTCCACTTATGGTCCTATAGCTTAGGGAAATTAAAATCAAAAAGACACAGCCACCCCAAAGGTTGGGACGGCTCTGTTTACAAGAACCTGGTTTACAGTACAAGTTCAATATCGCAGAAAGTGAAAAATGGATAAAGAAGTTGTGGTACTTACGTACAATGCAGTATCACTCAGCAAGGAAATCTATGTCATCAGGCCCGTAGCAGCATAATGAGTGGATTCAGGTATGATGATTCTAACTGAAATAAGTCACACAGGAAAAGAAACATCATAAGATATCCCTAATACACGGAATGTAACCTTGGCTACACAGGAACTGAATTACAAAACAGAACAGGGTCTCAAATTTAGAAAACCAACTTATGCTTGCTTAAGGGGAAAGGTGAGTTGGGGTGCTGCATAAAACCAGAGATTGAAATGAGCACAGATAAAGTTCCTTAAGCCAAATATGGAATAGACAAGAGCTACTCCTTGCTCAACAAAATGGACTCAACACCCCATATTAAATGCCTAAGAGTGTACCTGACTAGGAAGTATCTTAAAACCTATGGATTGCTATGTCTCCGAAAGAGAATCAAGCGTGTGTACAGGGGCATAAACGCAGCAGTGATAGGACTGGAGAGGTTCGGTGAGCAAATGAAGACCCTTTGAAGTCATATTGCATGGAACCCATTCCACGGGTCTCAACTCTCCAGGTTTAAGGTATTCTTCCTTCAGCTAAAACATGCATGTGGAACCCAGAGTATGATCAACCATGTGATCGGGAGACGTGTTCCAATATGTCTCAGTTTTCGTCCCGTGGTACTCGGGTGCAACATTCCAGACGCTTTACTAACACTCTCCCGACTTGGAGAGTCAGTGCCTTTAACCTCCTGTTTGGCCCAGTTTGCAATTTCTGCGGAAGATGAACAGGAATAGGCAGAACCAATGACAGACTAGCTGGAGGTGTCTGGACGGGCAAATTTAACTCTCATTTCGCAGCAGGAAGAGGAATTAACCAAAGGCTCAGCGTGCCGTGCCGGAACCAGATTAGGGCCTGAAGCCATCCTGCGGTGTTGTGGCCAGCTCACAAGAAAGCGAGTTGAAGAAAGGAGCTCAGGGGCACTGTAATTCACAAACCTGCAGAGTTATAAATGACAGCTATCGTCCAAAAATATACTGAATTAAGGCTGCCAAGAGGACTTGAAAGCGGGGCAGAATTGCAGGAAACCGATTTCAGGAGGTAGACTGGAATTGCATTGAAAGCATAGGAAAAGAGGCAGAACGTCCACAATGATGCACTTGGCCAAAAAGGGCGTATGCGTTTTTTCCTGAATATATTCAGGAAAAAACGCATACGCCCTTTTTGGCCAACCAAGCAAGCTTGCAAAGGAAATCTGCACTACAGTGAAGTCTCACTTCCCCCCGGTCAAAAGGGCCATATGAAAAAAGTGTAAAATCCAGAAAGGCAGGACAGGCCATGGAGAACTGGGAGCCTTGTTATGCTGATGGGCGGGATGTAAATTGCCAACAGCCACTCGGGAGAAGTGTATGGTGTTTCCTGAAACATCTAAAAAACAAAGCAACAGAGCCTAGGGCACTTCCACTTATGGTCCTATAGCTTAAGGAAATTAAAATCAAAAGACACAGCCACCCCAAAGGTTGGGACGGCTCTGTTTACAAGAACCTGGTTTACGGTACAAGTTCAATATCGCAGAAAGTGAAAAATGGATAAAGAAGTTGTGGTACTTACGTACAATGCAGTATCACTCAGCAATGAAATCTATGTCATCAGGCCCGTAGCAGCATAATGAGTGGATTCAGGTATGATGATTCTAACTGAAATAAGTCACACAGGAAAAGAAACATCATAAGATATCACTAATACACGGAATGTAACCTTGGCTACACAGGAACTGAATTACAAAACAGAACAGGGTCTCAAATTTAGAAAACCAACTTATGCTTGCTTAAGGGGAAAGGTGAGTTGGGGTGCTGCATAAAACCAGAGATTGAAATGAGCACAGATAAAGTTCCTTAAGCCAAATATGGAATAGACAAGAGCTACTCCTTGCTCAACGAAATGGACTCAACACCCCATATTAAATGCCTAAGAGTGTACCTGACTAGGAAGTATCTTAAAACCTATGGATTGCTATGTCTCTGAAAGAGAATCAAGTGTGTGTACAGGGGCATAAACGCAGCAGTGATAGGATTGGAGAGGTTCGGTGAGCAAATGAAGACCCTTTGAAGTCATATTGCATGGAACCCATTCCACGGGTCTCAACTCTCCAGGTTTAAGGTATTCTTCCTTCAGCTAAAACATGCATGTGGAACCCAGAGTATGATCAACCGTGTGATCGGGAGACGTGTTCCAATATGTCTCAGTTTTCGTCCCCTGGTACTCGGGTGCAACATTCCAGACGCTTTACTAACACTCTCCCGACTTGGAGAGTCAGTGCCTTTAACCTCCTGTTTGGCCCAGTTTGCAATTTCTGCGGAAGATGAACAGGAATAGGGAGAACCATTGAGAGACTAGCTGGAGGTGTCTGGACGGGCAAATTTAACTCTCATTTCCCACCAGGAAGAGGAATTAACCAAAGGCTCAGCGTGCCGTGCCGGAACCAGATTAGGGCCTGAAGCCATCCTGCGGTGTTGCGGCCAGCTCACGAGAAAGCGAGTTGAAGAAAGGAGCTCAGGGGCACTGTAATTCACAAACCTGCAGAGTTATAAATGACAGCTATCGTCCAAAAATATACTGAAGTAAGGCTGCCAAGAGGACTTGAAAGCGGGGCAGAATTGCAGGAAACCGATTTCAGGAGGTAGACTGGAATTGCATTTAAAGCATAGGAAAAGAGGCAGAACGTCCACAATGATGCACTTGGCCAAAAAGGGCGTATGCGTTTTTTCCTGAATATATTCAGGAAAAAACGCATACGCCCTTTTTGGCCAACCAAGCAAGCTTGCAAAGGAAATCTGCACTACATTGAAGTCTCACTTCCCCCCGGTCAAAAGGGCCATCTGAAAAAAGTGTAAAATCCAGAAAGGCAGGACAGGCCATGGAGAACTGGGAGCCTTGTTATGCTGATGGGCGGGATGTAAATTGCCAACAGCCACTCGGGAGAAGTGTATGGTGTTTCCTGAAACATCTAAAAAACAAAGCAACAGAGCCTAGGGCACTTCCACTTATGGTCCTATAGCTTAGGGAAATTAAAATCAAAAACACAGCCACCCCAAAGGTTGGGACGGCTCTGTTTACAAGAACCTGGTTTACGGTACAAGTTCAATATCGCAGAAAGTGAAAAATGGATAAAGAAGTTGTGGTACTTACGTACAATGCAATATCACTCAGCAATGAAATCTATGTCATCAGGCCCGTAGCAGCATAATGAGTGGATTCAGGTATGATGATTCTAACTGAAATAAGTCACACAGGAAAAGAAACATCATAAGATATCACTAATACACGGAATGTAACCTTGGCTACACAGGAACTGAATTACAAAACAGAACAGGGTCTCAAATTTAGAAAACCAACTTATGCTTGCTTAAGGGGAAAGGTGAGTTGGGGTGCTGCATAAAACCAGAGATTGAAATGAGCACAGATAAAGTTCCTTAAGCCAAATATGGAATAGACAAGAGCTACTCCTTGCTCAACGAAATGGATTCAACACCCCATATTAAATGCCTAAGAGTGTACCTGACTAGGAAGTATCTTAAAACCTATGGATTGCTATGTCTCTGAAAGAGAATAAAGTGTGTGTACAGGGGCATAAACGCAGCAGTGATAGGATTGGAGAGGTTCGGTGAGCAAATGAAGACCCTTTGAAGTCATATTGCATGGTACCCATTCCACGGGTCTCAACTCTCCAGGTTTAAGGTATTCTTCCTTCAGCTAAAACATGCATGTGGAACCCAGAGTATGATCAACCGTGTGATCGGGAGACGTGTTCCAATATGTCTCAGTTTTCGTCCCCTGGTACTCGGGTGCAACATTCCAGACGCTTTACTAACACTCTCCCGACTTGGAGAGTCAGTGCCTTTAACCTCCTGTTTGGCCCAGTTTGCAATTTCTGCGGAAGATGAACAGGAATAGGCAGAACCAATGACAGACTAGATGGAGGTGTCTGGACGGGCAAATTTAACTCTCATTTCCCACCAGGAAGAGGAATTAACCAAAGGCTCAGCGTGCCGTGCCGGAACCAGATTAGGGCCTGAAGCCATCCTGCGGTGCTGCGGCCAGCTCACGAGAAAGCGAGTTGAAGAAAGGAGCTCAGGGGCACTGTAATTCACAAACCTGCAGAGTTATAAATGACAGCTATCGTCCAAAAATATACTGAAGTAAGGCTGCCAAGAGGACTTGAAAGCGGGGCAGAATTGCAGGAAACCGATTTCAGGAGGTAGACTGGAATTGCATTTAAAGCATAGGAAAAGAGGCAGAACGTCCACAATGATGCACTTGGCCAAAAAGGGCGTATGCGTTTTTTCCTGAATATATTCAGGAAAAAACGCATACGCCCTTTTTGGCCAACCAAGCAAGCTTGCAAAGGAAATCTGCACTACAATGAAGTCTCACTTCCCCCCGGTCAAAAGGGCCATCTGAAAAAAGTGTAAAATCCAGAAAGGCAGGACAGGCCATGGAGAACTGGGAGCCTTGTTATGCTGATGGGCGGGATGTAAATTGCCAACAGCCACTCGGGAGAAGTGTATGGTGTTTCCTGAAACATCTAAAAAACAAAGCAACAGAGCCTAGGGCACTTCCACTTATGGTCCTATAGCTTAGGGAAATTAAAATCAAAAACACAGCCACCCCAAAGGTTGGGACGGCTCTGTTTACAAGAACCTGGTTTACGGTACAAGTTCAATATCGCAGAAAGTGAAAAATGGATAAAGAAGTTGTGGTACTTACGTACAATGCAATATCACTCAGCAATGAAATCTATGTCATCAGGCCCGTAGCAGCATAATGAGTGGATTCAGGTACGATGATTCTAACTGAAATAAGTCACACAGGAAAAGAAACATCATAAGATATCACTAATACACGGAATGTAACCTTGGCTACACAGGAACTGAATTACAAAACAGAACAGGGTCTCAAATTTAGAAAACCAACTTATGCTTGCTTAAGGGGAAAGGTGAGTTGGGGTGCTGCATAAAACCAGAGATTGAAATGAGCACAGATAAAGTTCCTTAAGCCAAATATGGAATAGACAAGAGCTACTCCTTGCTCAACGAAATGGACTCAACACCCCATATTAAATGCCTAAGAGTGTACCTGACTAGGAAGTATCTTAAAACCTATGGATTGCTATGTCTCTGAAAGAGAATCAAGTGTGTGTACAGGGGCATAAACGCAGCAGTGATAGGATTGGAGAGGTTCGGTGAGCAAATGAAGACCCTTTGAAGTCATATTGCATGGTACCCATTCCACGGGTCTCAACTCTCCAGGTTTAAGGGATTCTTCCTTCAGCTAAAACATGCATGTGGAACCCAGAGTATGATCAACCGTGTGATCGGGAGACGTGTTCCAATATGTCTCAGTTTTCGTCCCCTGGTACTCGGGTGCAACATTCCAGACGCTTTACTAACACTCTCCCGACTTGGAGAGTCAGTGCCTTTAACCTCCTGTTTGGCCCAGTTTGCAATTTCTGCGGAAGATGAACAGGAATAGGCAGAACCAATGACAGACTAGCTGGAGGTGTCTGGACGGGCAAATTTAACTCTCATTTCCCACCAGGAAGAGGAATTAACCAAAGGCTCAGCGTGCCGTGCCGGAACCAGATTAGGGCCTGAAGCCATCCTGCGGTGTTGCGGCCAGCTCACGAGAAAGCGAGTTGAAGAAAGGAGCTCAGGGGCACTGTAATTCACAAACCTGCAGAGTTATAAATGACAGCTATCGTCCAAAAATATACTGAAGTAAGGCTGCCAAGAGGACTTGAAAGCGGGGCAGAATTGCAGGAAACCGATTTCAGGAGGTAGACTGGAATTGCATTTAAAGCATAGGAAAAGAGGCAGAACGTCCACAATGATGCACTTGGCCAAAAAGGGCGTATGCGTTTTTTCCTGAATATATTCAGGAAAAAACGCATACGCCCTTTTTGGCCAACCAAGCAAGCTTGCAAAGGAAATCTGCACTACAATGAAGTCTCACTTCCCCCCGGTCAAAAGGGCCATCTGAAAAAAGTGTAAAATCCAGAAAGGCAGGACAGGCCATGGAGAACTGGGAGCCTTGTTATGCTGATGGGCGGGATGTAAATTGCCAACAGCCACTCGGGAGAAGTGTATGGTGTTTCCTGAAACATCTAAAAAACAAAGCAACAGAGCCTAGGGCACTTCCACTTATGGTCCTATAGCTTAAGGAAATTAAAATCAAAAGACACAGCCACCCCAAAGGTTGGGACGGCTCTGTTTACAAGAACCTGGTTTACGGTACAAGTTCAATATCGCAGAAAGTGAAAAATGGATAAAGAAGTTGTGGTACTTACGTACAATGCAGTATCACTCAGCAATGAAATCTATGTCATCAGGCCCGTAGCAGCATAATGAGTGGATTCAGGTATGATGATTCTAACTGAAATAAGTCACACAGGAAAAGAAACATCATAAGATATCACTAATAGACGGAATGTAAACTTGGCTACACAGGAACTGAATTACAAAACAGAACAGGGTCTCAAATTTAGAAAACCAACTTATGCTTGCTTAAGGGGAAAGGTGAGTTGGGGTGCTGCATAAAACCAGAGATTGAAATGAGCACAGATAAAGTTCCTTAAGCCAAATATGGAATAGACAAGAGCTACTCCTTGCTCAACGAAATGGACTCAACACCCCATATTAAATGCCTAAGAGTGTACCTGACTAGGAAGTATCTTAAAACCTATGGATTGCTATGTCTCTGAAAGAGAATCAAGTGTGTGTACAGGGGCATAAACGCAGCAGTGATAGGATTGGAGAGGTTCGGTGAGCAAATGAAGACCCTTTGAAGTCATATTGCATGGAACCCATTCCACGGGTCTCAACTCTCCAGGTTTAAGGTATTCTTCCTTCAGCTAAAACATGCATGTGGAACCCAGAGTATGATCAACCGTGTGATCGGGAGACGTGTTCCAATATGTCTCAGTTTTCGTCCCCTGGTACTCGGGTGCAACATTCCAGACGCTTTACTAACACTCTCCCGACTTGGAGAGTCAGTGCCTTTAACCTCCTGTTTGGCCCAGTTTGCAATTTCTGCGGAAGATGAACAGGAATAGGGAGAACCATTGAGAGACTAGCTGGAGGTGTCTGGACGGGCAAATTTAACTCTCATTTCCCACCAGGAAGAGGAATTAACCAAAGGCTCAGCGTGCCGTGCCGGAACCAGATTAGGGCCTGAAGCCATCCTGCGGTGTTGCGGCCAGCTCACGAGAAAGCGAGTTGAAGAAAGGAGCTCAGGGGCACTGTAATTCACAAACCTGCAGAGTTATAAATGACAGCTATCGTCCAAAAATATACTGAAGTAAGGCTGCCAAGAGGACTTGAAAGCGGGGCAGAATTGCAGGAAACCGATTTCAGGAGGTAGACTGGAATTGCATTTAAAGCATAGGAAAAGAGGCAGAACGTCCACAATGATGCACTTGGCCAAAAAGGGCGTATGCGTTTTTTCCTGAATATATTCAGGAAAAAACGCATACGCCCTTTTTGGCCAACCAAGCAAGCTTGCAAAGGAAATCTGCACTACATTGAAGTCTCACTTCCCCCCGGTCAAAAGGGCCATCTGAAAAAAGTGTAAAATCCAGAAAGGCAGGACAGGCCATGGAGAACTGGGAGCCTTGTTATGCTGATGGGCGGGATGTAAATTGCCAACAGCCACTCGGGAGAAGTGTATGGTGTTTCCTGAAACATCTAAAAAACAAAGCAACAGAGCCTAGGGCACTTCCACTTATGGTCCTATAGCTTAGGGAAATTAAAATCAAAAACACAGCCACCCCAAAGGTTGGGACGGCTCTGTTTACAAGAACCTGGTTTACGGTACAAGTTCAATATCGCAGAAAGTGAAAAATGGATAAAGAAGTTGTGGTACTTACGTACAATGCAATATCACTCAGCAATGAAATCTATGTCATCAGGCCCGTAGCAGCATAATGAGTGGATTCAGGTATGATGATTCTAACTGAAATAAGTCACACAGGAAAAGAAACATCATAAGATATCACTAATACACGGAATGTAACCTTGGCTACACAGGAACTGAATTACAAAACAGAACAGGGTCTCAAATTTAGAAAACCAACTTATGCTTGCTTAAGGGGAAAGGTGAGTTGGGGTGCTGCATAAAACCAGAGATTGAAATGAGCACAGATAAAGTTCCTTAAGCCAAATATGGAATAGACAAGAGCTACTCCTTGCTCAACGAAATGGATTCAACACCCCATATTAAATGCCTAAGAGTGTACCTGACTAGGAAGTATCTTAAAACCTATGGATTGCTATGTCTCTGAAAGAGAATAAAGTGTGTGTACAGGGGCATAAACGCAGCAGTGATAGGATTGGAGAGGTTCGGTGAGCAAATGAAGACCCTTTGAAGTCATATTGCATGGTACCCATTCCACGGGTCTCAACTCTCCAGGTTTAAGGTATTCTTCCTTCAGCTAAAACATGCATGTGGAACCCAGAGTATGATCAACCGTGTGATCGGGAGACGTGTTCCAATATGTCTCAGTTTTCGTCCCCTGGTACTCGGGTGCAACATTCCAGACGCTTTACTAACACTCTCCCGACTTGGAGAGTCAGTGCCTTTAACCTCCTGTTTGGCCCAGTTTGCAATTTCTACGGAAGATGAACAGGAATAGGCAGAACCAATGACAGACTAGATGGAGGTGTCTGGACGGGCAAATTTAACTCTCATTTCCCACCAGGAAGAGGAATTAACCAAAGGCTCAGCGTGCCGTGCCGGAACCAGATTAGGGCCTGAAGCCATCCTGCGGTGCTGCGGCCAGCTCACGAGAAAGCGAGTTGAAGAAAGGAGCTCAGGGGCACTGTAATTCACAAACCTGCAGAGTTATAAATGACAGCTATCGTCCAAAAATATACTGAAGTAAGGCTGCCAAGAGGACTTGAAAGCGGGGCAGAATTGCAGGAAACCGATTTCAGGAGGTAGACTGGAATTGCATTTAAAGCATAGGAAAAGAGGCAGAACGTCCACAATGATGCACTTGGCCAAAAAGGGCGTATGCGTTTTTTCCTGAATATATTCAGGAAAAAACGCATACGCCCTTTTTGGCCAACCAAGCAAGCTTGCAAAGGAAATCTGCACTACAGTGAAGTCTCACTTCCCCCCGGTCAAAAGGGCCATCTGAAAAAAGTGTAAAATCCAGAAAGGCAGGACAGGCCATGGAGAACTGGGAGCCTTGTTATGCTGATGGGCGGGATGTAAATTGCCAACAGCCACTCGGGAGAAGTGTATGGTGTTTCCTGAAACATCTAAAAAACAAAGCAACAGAGCCTAGGGCACTTCCACTTATGGTCCTATAGCTTAGGGAAATTAAAATCAAAAAGACACAGCCACCCCAAAGGTTGGGACGGCTCTGTTTACAAGAACCTGGTTTACTGTACAAGTTCAATATCGCAGAAAGTGAAAAATGGATAAAGAAGTTGTGGTACTTACGTACAATGCAGTATCACTCAGCAATGAAATCTATGTCATCAGGCCCGTAGCAGCATAATGAGTGGATTCAGGTACGATGATTCTAACTGAAATAAGTCACACAGGAAAAGAAACATCATAAGATATCACTAATACACGGAATGTAACCTTGGCTACACAGGAACTGAATTACAAAACAGAACAGGGTCTCAAATTTAGAAACCCAACTTATGCTTGCTTAAGGGGAAAGGTGAGTTGGGGTGCTGCATAAAACCAGAGATTGAAATGAGCACAGATAAAGTTCCTTAAGCCAAATATGGAATAGACAAGAGCTACTCCTTGCTCAACGAAATGGACTCAACACCCCATATTAAATGCCTAAGAGTGTACCTGACTAGGAAGTATCTTAAAACCTATGGATTGCTATGTCTCTGAAAGAGAATCAAGTGTGTGTACAGGGGCATAAACGCAGCAGTGATAGGATTGGAGAGGTTCGGTGAGCAAATGAAGACCCTTTGAAGTCATATTGCATGGTACCCATTCCACGGGTCTCAACTCTCCAGGTTTAAGGTATTCTTCCTTCAGCTAAAACATGCATGTGGAACCCAGAGTATGATCAACTGTGTGATCGGGAGACGTGTTCCAATACGTCTCAGTTTTCGTCCCCTGGTACTCGGGTGCAACATTCCAGACGCTTTACTAACACTCTCCCGACTTGGAGAGTCAGTGCCTTTAACCTCCTGTTTGGCCCAGTTTGCAATTTCTGTGGAAGATGAACAGGAATAGGCAGAACCAATGACAGACTAGCTGGAGGTGTCTGGACGGGCAAATTTAACTCTCATTTCCCACCAGGAAGAGGAATTAACCAAAGGCTCAGCGTGCCGTGCCGGAACCAGATTAGGGCCTGAAGCCATCCTGCGGTGTTGCGGCCAGCTCACGAGAAAGCGAGTTGAAGAAAGGAGCTCAGGGGCACTGTAATTCACAAACCTGCAGAGTTATAAATGACAGCTATCGTCCAAAAATATACTGAAGTAAGGCTGCCAAGAGGACTTGAAAGCGGGGCAGAATTGCAGGAAACCGATTTCAGGAGGTAGACTGGAATTGCATTTAAAGCATAGGAAAAGAGGCAGAACGTCCACAATGATGCACTTGGCCAAAAAGGGCGTATGCGTTTTTTCCTGAATATATTCAGGAAAAAACGCATACGCCCTTTTTGGCCAACCAAGCAAGCTTGCAAAGGAAATCTGCACTACAGTGAAGTCTCACTTCCCCCCGGTCAAAAGGGCCATCTGAAAAAAGTGTAAAATCCAGAAAGGCAGGACAGGCCATGGAGAACTGGGAGCCTTGTTATGCTGATGGGCGGGATGTAAATTGCCAACAGCCACTCGGGAGAAGTGTATGGTGTTTCCTGAAACATCTAAAAAACAAAGCAACAGAGCCTAGGGCACTTCCACTTATGGTCCTATAGCTTAGGGAAATTAAAATCAAAAACACAGCCACCCCAAAGGTTGGGACGGCTCTGTTTACAAGAACCTGGTTTACGGTACAAGTTCAATATCGCAGAAAGTGAAAAATGGATAAAGAAGTTGTGGTACTTACGTACAATGCAGTATCACTCAGCAATGAAATCTATGTCATCAGGCCCGTAGCAGCATAATGAGTGGATTCAGGTACGATGATTCTAACTGAAATAAGTCACACAGGAAAAGAAACATCATAAGATATCACTAATACACGGAATGTAACCTTGGCTACACAGGAACTGAATTACAAAACAGAACAGGGTCTCAAATTTAGAAAACCAACTTATGCTTGCTTAAGGGGAAAGGTGAGTTGGGGTGCTGCATAAAACCAGAGATTGAAATGAGCACAGATAAAGTTCCTTAAGCCAAATATGGAATAGACAAGAGCTACTCCTTGCTCAACGAAATGGACTCAACACCCCATATTAAATGCCTAAGAGTGTACCTGACTAGGAAGTATCTTAAAACCTATGGATTGCTATGTCTCTGAAAGAGAATCAAGTGTGTGTACAGGGGCATAAACGCAGCAGTGATAGGATTGGAGAGGTTCGGTGAGCAAATGAAGACCCTTTGAAGTCATATTGCATGGTACCCATTCCACGGGTCTCAACTCTCCAGGTTTAAGGTATTCTTCCTTCAGCTAAAACATGCATGTGGAACCCAGAGTATGATCAACCGTGTGATCGGGAGACGTGTTCCAATATGTCTCAGTTTTCGTCCCCTGGTACTCGGGTGCAACATTCCAGACGCTTTATTAACACTCTCCCGACTTGGAGAGTCAGTGCCTTTAACCTCCTGTTTGGCCCAGTTTGCAATTTCTGCGGAAGATGAACAGGAATAGGGAGAACCAATGACAGACTAGCTGGAGGTGTCTGGACGGGCAAATTTAACTCTCATTTCCCACCAGGAAGAGGAATTAACCAAAGGCTCAGCGTGCCGTGCCGGAACCAGATTAGGGCCTGAAGCCATCCTGCGGTGTTGCGGCCAGCTCACGAGAAAGCGACTTGAAGAAAGGAGCTCAGGGGCACTGTAATTCACAAACCTGCAGAGTTATAAATGACAGCTATCGTCCAAAAATATACTGAAGTAAGGCTGCCAAGAGGACTTGAAAGCGGGGCAGAATTGCAGGAAACCGATTTCAGGAGGTAGACTGGAATTGCATTTAAAGCATAGGAAAAGAGGCAGAACGTCCACAATGATGCACTTGGCCAAAAAGGGCGTATGCGTTTTTTCCTGAATATATTCAGGAAAAAACGCATACGCCCTTTTTGGCCAACCAAGCAAGCTTGCAAAGGAAATCTGCACTACAATGAAGTCTCACTTCCCCCCGGTCAAAAGGGCCATCTGAAAAAAGTGTAAAATCCAGAAAGGCAGGACAGGCCATGGAGAACTGGGAGCCTTGTTATGCTGATGGGCGGGATGTAAATTGCCAACAGCCACTCGGGAGAAGTGTATGGTGTTTCCTGAAACATCTAAAAAACAAAGCAACAGAGCCTAGGGCACTTCCACTTATGGTCCTATAGCTTAGGGAAATTAAAATCAAAAGACACAGCCACCCCAAAGGTTGGCACGGCTCTGTTTACAAGAACCTGGTTTACGGTACAAGTTCAATATCGCAGAAAGTGAAAAATGGATAAAGAAGTTGTGGTACTTACGTACAATGCAATATCACTCAGCAATGAAATCTATGTCATCAGGCCCGTAGCAGCATAATGAGTGGATTCAGGTACGATGATTCTAACTGAAGTAAGTCACACAGGAAAAGAAACATCATAAGATATCACTAATACACGGAATGTAACCTTGGCTACACAGGAACTGAATTACAAAACAGAACAGGGTCTCAAATTTAGAAAACCAACTTATGCTTGCTTAAGGGGAAAGGTGAGTTGGGGTGCTGCATAAAACCAGAGATTGAAATGAGCACAGATAAAGTTCCTTAAGCCAAATATGGAATAGACAAGAGCTACTCCTTGCTCAACGAAATGGACTCAACACCCCATATTAAATGCCTAAGAGTGTACCTGACTAGGAAGTATCTTAAAACCTATGGATTGCTATGTCTCTGAAAGAGAATCAAGTGTGTGTACAGGGGCATAAACGCAGCAGTGATAGGATTGGAGAGGTTCGGTGAGCAAATGAAGACCCTTTGAAGTCATATTGCATGGTACCCATTCCACGGGTCTCAACTCTCCAGGTTTAAGGTATTCTTCCTTCAGCTAAAACATGCATGTGGAACCCAGAGTATGATCAACCGTGTGATCGGGAGACGTGTTCCAATATGTCTCAGTTTTCGTCCCCTGGTACTCGGGTGCAACATTCCAGACGCTTTATTAACACTCTCCCGACTTGGAGAGTCAGTGCCTTTAACCTCCTGTTTGGCCCAGTTTGCAATTTCTGCGGAAGATGAACAGGAATAGGGAGAACCAATGACAGACTAGCTGGAGGTGTCTGGACGGGCAAATTTAACTCTCATTTCCCACCAGGAAGAGGAATTAACCAAAGGCTCAGCGTGCCGTGCCGGAACCAGATTAGGGCCTGAAGCCATCCTGCGGTGTTGCGGCCAGCTCACGAGAAAGCGACTTGAAGAAAGGAGCTCAGGGGCACTGTAATTCACAAACCTGCAGAGTTATAAATGACAGCTATCGTCCAAAAATATACTGAAGTAAGGCTGCCAAGAGGACTTGAAAGCGGGGCAGAATTGCAGGAAACCGATTTCAGGAGGTAGACTGGAATTGCATTTAAAGCATAGGAAAAGAGGCAGAACGTCCACAATGATGCACTTGGCCAAAAAGGGCGTATGCGTTTTTTCCTGAATATATTCAGGAAAAAACGCATACGCCCTTTTTGGCCAACCAAGCAAGCTTGCAAAGGAAATCTGCACTACAATGAAGTCTCACTTCCCCCCGGTCAAAAGGGCCATCTGAAAAAAGTGTAAAATCCAGAAAGGCAGGACAGGCCATGGAGAACTGAGAGCCTTGTTATGCTGATGGGCGGGATGTAAATTGCCAACAGCCACTCGGGAGAAGTGTATGGTGTTTCCTGAAACATCTAAAAAACAAAGCAACAGAGCCTAGGGCACTTCCACTTATGGTCCTATAGCTTAGGGAAATTAAAATCAAAAGACACAGCCACCCCAAAGGTTGGCACGGCTCTGTTTACAAGAACCTGGTTTACGGTACAAGTTCAATATCGCAGAAAGTGAAAAATGGATAAAGAAGTTGTGGTACTTACGTACAATGCAATATCACTCAGCAATGAAATCTATGTCATCAGGCCCGTAGCAGCATAATGAGTGGATTCAGGTACGATGATTCTAACTGAAGTAAGTCACACAGGAAAAGAAACATCATAAGATATCACTAATACACGGAATGTAACCTTGGCTACACAGGAACTGAATTACAAAACAGAACAGGGTCTCAAATTTAGAAAACCAACTTATGCTTGCTTAAGGGGAAAGGTGAGTTGGGGTGCTGCATAAAACCAGAGATTGAAATGAGCACAGATAAAGTTCCTTAAGCCAAATATGGAATAGACAAGAGCTACTCCTTGCTCAACGAAATGGACTCAACACCCCATATTAAATGCCTAAGAGTGTACCTGACTAGGAAGTATCTTAAAACCTATGGATTGCTATGTCTCTGAAAGAGAATCAAGTGTGTGTACAGGGGCATAAACGCAGCAGTGATAGGATTGGAGAGGTTCGGTGAGCAAATGAAGACCCTTTGAAGTCATATTGCATGGTACCCATTCCACGGGTCTCAACTCTCCAGGTTTAAGGTATTCTTCCTTCAGCTAAAACATGCATGTGGAACCCAGAGTATGATCAACCGTGTGATCGGGAGACGTGTTCCAATATGTCTCAGTTTTCGTCCCCTGGTACTCGGGTGCAACATTCCAGACGCTTTATTAACACTCTCCCGACTTGGAGAGTCAGTGCCTTTAACCTCCTGTTTGGCCCAGTTTGCAATTTCTGCGGAAGATGAACAGGAATAGGGAGAACCAATGACAGACTAGCTGGAGGTGTCTGGACGGGCAAATTTAACTCTCATTTCCCACCAGGAAGAGGAATTAACCAAAGGCTCAGCGTGCCGTGCCGGAACCAGATTAGGGCCTGAAGCCATCCTGCGGTGTTGCGGCCAGCTCACGAGAAAGCGACTTGAAGAAAGGAGCTCAGGGGCACTGTAATTCACAAACCTGCAGAGTTATAAATGACAGCTATCGTCCAAAAATATACTGAAGTAAGGCTGCCAAGAGGACTTGAAAGCGGGGCAGAATTGCAGGAAACCGATTTCAGGAGGTAGACTGGAATTGCATTTAAAGCATAGGAAAAGAGGCAGAACGTCCACAATGATGCACTTGGCCAAAAAGGGCGTATGCGTTTTTTCCTGAATATATTCAGGAAAAAACGCATACGCCCTTTTTGGCCAACCAAGCAAGCTTGCAAAGGAAATCTGCACTACAATGAAGTCTCACTTCCCCCCGGTCAAAAGGGCCATCTGAAAAAAGTGTAAAATCCAGAAAGGCAGGACAGGCCATGGAGAACTGAGAGCCTTGTTATGCTGATGGGCGGGATGTAAATTGCCAACAGCCACTCGGGAGAAGTGTATGGTGTTTCCTGAAACATCTAAAAAACAAAGCAACAGAGCCTAGGGCACTTCCACTTATGGTCCTATAGCTTAGGGAAATTAAAATCAAAAGACACAGCCACCCCAAAGGTTGGGACGGCTCTGTTTACAAGAACCTGGTTTACGGTACAAGTTCAATATCGCAGAAAGTGAAAAATGGATAAAGAAGTTGTGGTACTTACGTACAATGCAATATCACTCAGCAATGAAATCTATGTCATCAGGCCCGTAGCAGCATAATGAGTGGATTCAGGTACGATGATTCTAACTGAAATAAGTCACACAGAAAAAGAAACATCATAAGATATCACTAATACACGGAATGAAACTTGGCTACACAGGAACTGAATTACAAAACAGAACAGGGTCTCAAATTTAGAAAACCAACTTATGCTTGCTTAAGGGGAAAGGTGAGTTGGGGTGCTGCATAAAACCAGAGATTAAAATGAGCACAGATAAAGTTCCTTAAGCCAAATATGGAATAGACAAGAGCTACTCCTTGCTCAACGAAATGGACTCAACACCCCATATTAAATGCCTAAGAGTGTACCTGACTAGGAAGTATCTTAAAACCTATGGATTGCTATGTCTCTGAAAGAGAATCAAGTGTGTGTACAGGGGCATAAACGCAGCAGTGATAGGATTGGAGAGGTTCGGTGAGCAAATGAAGACCCTTTGAAGTCATATTGCATGGTACCCATTCCACGGGTCTCAACTCTCCAGGTTTAAGGTATTCTTTCTTCAGCTAAAACATGCATTTGGAAGCCAGAGTATGATCAACCGTGTGATCGGGAGACGTGTACAAATATGTCTCAGTTTTCGTCCCCTGTTACTCGGGTGCAACATTCCAGACGCTTTACTAACACTCTCCCGACTTGGAGAGTCAGTGCCTTTAACCTCCTGTTTGGCCCAGTTTGCAATTTCTGCGGAAGATGAACAGGAATAGGCAGAACCAATGACAGACTAGATGGAGGTGTCTGGATGGGCAAGTTTAACTCTCATTTCGCACCAGGAAGAGGAATTAACCAAAGGCTCAGCGTGCCGTGCCGGAACCAGATTAGGGCCTGAAGCCATCCTGCGGTGTTGCGGCCAGCTCACGAGAAAGCGACTTGAAGAAAGGAGCTCAGGGGCACTGTAATTCACAAACCTGCAGAGTTATAAATGACAGCTATCGTCCAAAAATATACTGAAGTAAGGCTGCCAAGAGGACTTGAAAGCGGGGCAGAATTGCAGGAAACCGATTTCAGGAGGTAGACTGGAATTGCATTTAAAGCATAGGAAAAGAGGCAGAACGTCCACAATGATGCACTTGGCCAAAAAGGGCGTATGCGTTTTTTCCTGAATATATTCAGGAAAAAACGCATACGCCCTTTTTGGCCAACCAAGCAAGCTTGCAAAGGAAATCTGCACTACAATGAAGTCTCACTTCCCCCCGGTCAAAAGGGCCATCTGAAAAAAGTGTAAAATCCAGAAAGGCAGGACAGGCCATGGAGAACTGGGAGCCTTGTTATGCTGATGGGCGGGATGTAAATTGCCAACAGCCACTCGGGAGAAGTGTATGGTGTTTCCTGAAACATCTAAAAAACAAAGCAACAGAGCCTAGGGCACTTCCACTTATGGTCCTATAGCTTAGGGAAATTAAAATCAAAAGACACAGCCATCCCAAAGGTTGGGACGGCTCTGTTTACAAGAACCTGGTTTACGGTACAAGTTCAATATCGCAGAAAGTGAAAAATGGATAAAGAAGTTGTGGTACTTACGTACAATGCAATATCACTCAGCAATGAAATCTATGTCATCAGGCCCGTAGCAGCATAATGAGTGGATTCAGGTACGATGATTCTAACTGAAATAAGTCACACAGAAAAAGAAACATCATAAGATATCACTAATACACGGAATGTAAACTTGGCTACACAGGAACTGAATTACAAAACAGAACAGGGTCTCAAATTTAGAAAACCAACTTATGCTTGCTTAAGGGGAAAGGTGAGTTGGGGTGCTGCATAAAACCAGAGATTGAAATGAGCACAGATAAAGTTCCTTAAGCCAAATATGGAATAGACAAGAGCTACTCCTTGCTCAACGAAATGGACTCAACACCCCATATTAAATGCCTAAGAGTGTACCTGACTAGGAAGTATCTTAAAACCTATGGATTGCTATGTCTCTGAAAGAGAATCAAGTGTGTGTACAGGGGCATAAACGCAGCAGTGATAGGATTGGAGAGGTTCGGTGAGCAAATGAAGACCCTTTGAAGTCATATTGCATGGTACCCATTCCACGGGTCTCAACTCTCCAGGTTTAAGGTATTCTTCCTTCAGCTAAAACATGCATTTGGAAGCCAGAGTATGATCAACCGTGTGATCGGGAGACGTGTTCAAATATGTCTCAGTTTTCGTCCCCTGTTACTCGGGTGCAACATTCCAGACGCTTTACTAACACTCTCCCGACTTGGAGAGTCAGTGCCTTTAACCTCCTGTTTGGCCCAGTTTGCAATTTCTGCGGAAGATGAACAGGAATAGGCAGAACCAATGACAGACTAGATGGAGGTGTCTGGATGGGCAAGTTTAACTCTCATTTCGCACCAGGAAGAGGAATTAACCAAAGGCTCAGCGTGCCGTGCCGGAACCAGATTAGGGCCTGAAGCAATCCTGCGGTGTTGCGGCCAGCTCACGAGAAAGCGAGTTGAAGAAAGGAGCTCAGGGGCACTGTAATTCACAAACCTGCAGAGTTATAAATGACAGCTATCGTCCAAAAATATACTGAAGTAAGGCTGCCAAGAGGACTTGAAAGCGGGGCAGAATTGCAGGAAACCGATTTCAGGAGGTAGACTGGAATTGCATTTAAAGCATAGGAAAAGAGGCAGAACGTCCACAATGATGCACTTGGCCAAAAAGGGCGTATGCGTTTTTTCCTGAATATATTCAGGAAAAAACGCATACGCCCTTTTTGGCCAACCAAGCAAGCTTGCAAAGGAAATGTGCACTACAATGAAGTCTCACTTCCCCCCGGTCAAAAGGGCCATCTGAAAAAAGTGTAAAATCCAGAAAGGCAGGACAGGCCATGGAGAACTGGGAGCCTTGTTATGCTGATGGGCGGGATGTAAATTGCCAACAGCCACTCGGGAGAAGTGTATGGTGTTTCCTGAAACATCTAAAAAACAAAGCAACAGAGCCTAGGGCACTTCCACTTATGGTCCTATAGCTTAGGGAAATTAAAATCAAAAGACACAGCCACCCCAAAGGTTGGGACGGCTCTGTTTACAAGAACCTGGTTTACGGTACAAGTTCAATATCGCAGAAAGTGAAAAATGGATAAAGAAGTTGTGGTACTTACGTACAATGCAATATCACTCAGCAATGAAATCTATGTCATCAGGCCCGTAGCAGCATAATGAGTGGATTCAGGTATGATGATTCTAACTGAAATAAGTCACACAGAAAAAGAAACATCATAAGATATCACTAATACACGGAATGTAAACTTGGCTACACAGGAACTGAATTACAAAACAGAACAGGGTCTCAAATTTAGAAAACCAACTTATGCTTGCTTAAGGGGAAAGGTGAGTTGGGGTGCTGCATAAAACCAGAGATTGAAATGAGCACAGATAAAGTTCCTTAAGCCAAATATGGAATAGACAAGAGCTACTCCTTGCTCAACGAAATGGACTCAACACCCCATATTAAATGCCTAAGAGTGTACCTGACTAGGAAGTATCTTAAAACCTATGGATTGCTATGTCTCTGAAAGAGAATCAAGTGTGTGTACAGGGGCATAAACGCAGCAGTGATAGGATTGGAGAGGTTCGGTGAGCAAATGAAGACCCTTTGAAGTCATATTGCATGGTACCCATTCCACGGGTCTCAACTCTCCAGGTTTAAGGTATTCTTTCTTCAGCTAAAACATGCATTTGGAAGCCAGAGTATGATCAACCGTGTGATCGGGAGACGTGTACAAATATGTCTCAGTTTTCGTCCCCTGTTACTCGGGTGCAACATTCCAGACGCTTTACTAACACTCTCCCGACTTGGAGAGTCAGTGCCTTTAACCTCCTGTTTGGCCCAGTTTGCAATTTCTGCGGAAGATGAACAGGAATAGGCAGAACCAATGACAGACTAGATGGAGGTGTCTGGATGGGCAAGTTTAACTCTCATTTCGCACCAGGAAGAGGAATTAACCAAAGGCTCAGCGTGCCGTGCCGGAACCAGATTAGGGCCTGAAGCAATCCTGCGGTGTTGCGGCCAGCTCACGAGAAAGCGAGTTGAAGAAAGGAGCTCAGGGGCACTGTAATTCACAAACCTGCAGAGTTATAAATGACAGCTATCGTCCAAAAATATACTGAAGTAAGGCTGCCAAGAGGACTTGAAAGCGGGGCAGAATTGCAGGAAACCGATTTCAGGAGGTAGACTGGAATTGCATTTAAAGCATAGGAAAAGAGGCAGAACGTCCACAATGATGCACTTGGCCAAAAAGGGCGTATGCGTTTTTTCCTGTATATATTCAGGAAAAAAACGCATACGCCCTTTTTGGCCAACCAAGCAAGCTTGCAAAGGAAATCTGCACTACAATGAAGTCTCACTTCCCCCCGGTCAAAAGGGCCATCTGAAAAAAGTGTAAAATCCAGAAAGGCAGGACAGGCCATGGAGAACTGGGAGCCTTGTTATGCTGATGGGCGGGATGTAAATTGCCAACAGCCACTCGGGAGAAGTGTATAGTGTTTCCTGAAACATCTAAAAAACAAAGCAACAGAGCCTAGGGCACTTCCACTTATGGTCCTATAGCTTAGGGAAATTAAAATAAAAAAGACACAGCCACCCCAAAGGTTGGGACGGCTCTGTTTACCAGAACCTGGTTTACGGTACAAGTTCAATATCGCAGAAAGTGAAAAATGGATAAAGAAGTTGTGGTATTAAGTACAATGCAGTATCACTCAGCAAGGAAATCTATGTCATCAGGCCCGTAGCAGCATAATGAGTGGATTCAGGTATGATGATTCTAACTGAAATAAGTCACACAGAAAAAGAAACATCATAAGATATCACTAATACACGGAATGTAAACTTGGCTACACAGGAACTGAATTACAAAACAGAACAGGGTCTCAAATTTGGAAAACCAACTTATGCTTGCTTAAGGGGAAAGGTGAGTTGGGGTGCTGCATAAAACCAGAGATTGAAATGAGCACAGATAAAGTTCCTTAAGCCAAATATGGAATAGACAAGAGCTACTCCTTGCTCAACAAAATGGACTCAACACCCCATATTAAATGCCTAAGAGTGTACCTGACTAGGAAGTATCTTAAAACCTATGGATTGCTATGTCTCCGAAAGAGAATCAAGCGTGTGTACAGGGGCATAAACGCAGCAGTGATAGGACTGGAGAGGTTCGGTGAGCAAATGAAGACCCTTTGAAGTCATATTGCATGGAACCGATTCCACGGGTCTCAACTCTCCAGGTTTAAGGTATTCTTCCTTCAGCTAAAACATGCATGTGGAACCCAGAGTATGATCAACCGTGTGATCGGGAGACGTGTTCCAATATGTGTCAGTTTTCGTCCCCTGGTACTCAGGTGCAACATTCCAGACGCTTTACTAACACTCTCCCGACTTGGAGAGTCAGTGCCTTTAACCTCCTGTTTGGCCCAGTTTGCAATTTCTGCGGAAGATGAACAGGAATAGGGAGAACCAATGACAGACTAGCTGGAGGTGTCTGGACGGGCAAATTTAACTCTCATTTCCCACCAGGAAGAGGAATTAACCAAAGGCTCAGCGTGCCGTGCCGGAACCAGATTAGGGCCTGAAGCCATCCTGCGGTGTTGCGGCCAGCTCACAAGAAAGCGACTTGAAGAAAGGAGCTCAGGGGCACTGTAATTCACAAACCTGCAGAGTTATAAATGACAGCTATCGTCCAAAAATATACTGAAGTAAGGCTGCCAAGAGGACTTGAAAGCGGGGCAGAATTGCAGGAAACCGATTTCAGGAGGTAGACTGGAATTGCATTTAAAGCATAGGAAAAGAGGCAGAACGTCCACAATGATGCACTTGGCCAAAAAGGGCGTATGCGTTTTTTCCTGAATATATTCAGGAAAAAACGCATACGCCCTTTTTGGCCAACCAAGCAAGCTTGCAAAGGAAATCTGCACTACAATGAAGTCTCACTTCCCCCCGGTCAAAAGGGCCATCTGAAAAAAGTGTAAAATCCAGAAAGGCAGGACAGGCCATGGAGAACTGGGAGCCTTGTTATGCTGATGGGCGGGATGTAAATTGCCAACAGCCACTCGGGAGAAGTGTATGGTGTTTCCTGAAACATCTAAAAAACAAAGCAACAGAGCCTAGGGCACTTCCACTTATGGTCCTATAGCTTAGGGAAATTAAAATCAAAAGACACAGCCACCCCAAAGGTTGGGACGGCTCTGTTTACAAGAACCTGGTTTACGGTACAAGTTCAATATCGCAGAAAGTGAAAAATGGATAAAGAAGTTGTGGTACTTACGTACAATGCAATATCACTCAGCAATGAAATCTATGTCATCAGGCCCGTAGCAGCATAATGAGTGGATTCAGGTACGATGATTCTAACTGAAATAAGTCACACAGAAAAAGAAACATCATAAGATATCGCTAATACACGGAATGTAAACTTGGCTACACAGGAACTGAATTACAAAACAGAACAGGGTCTCAAATTTAGAAAACCAACTTATGCTTGCTTAAGGGGAAAGGTGAGTTGGGGTGCTGCATAAAACCAGAGATTGAAATGAGCACAGATAAAGTTCCTTAAGCCAAATATGGAATAGACAAGAGCTACTCCTTGCTCAACGAAATGGACTCAACACCCCATATTAAATGCCTAAGAGTGTACCTGACTAGGAAGTATCTTAAAACCTATGGATTGCTATGTCTCTGAAAGAGAATCAAGTGTGTGTACAGGGGCATAAACGCAGCAGTGATAGGATTGGAGAGGTTCGGTGAGCAAATGAAGACCCTTTGAAGTCATATTGCATGGTACCCATTCCACGGGTCTCAACTCTCCAGGTTTAAGGTATTCTTCCTTCAGCTAAAACATGCATTTGGAAGCCAGAGTATGATCAACCGTGTGATCGGGAGACGTGTTCAAATATGTCTCAGTTTTCGTCCCCTGTTACTCGGGTGCAACATTCCAGACGCTTTACTAACACTCTCCCGACTTGGAGAGTCAGTGCCTTTAACCTCCTGTTTGGCCCAGTTTGCAATTTCTGCGGAAGATGAACAGGAATAGGCAGAACCAATGACAGACTAGATGGAGGTGTCTGGATGGGCAAGTTTAACTCTCATTTCGCACCAGGAAGAGGAATTAACCAAAGGCTCAGCATGCCGTGCCGGAACCAGATTAGGGCCTGAAGCAATCCTGCGGTGTTGCGGCCAGCTCACGAGAAAGCGAGTTGAAGAAAGGAGCTCAGGGGCACTGTAATTCACAAACCTGCAGAGTTATAAATGACAGCTATCGTCCAAAAATATACTGAAGTAAGGCTGCCAAGAGGACTTGAAAGCGGGGCAGAATTGCAGGAAACCGATTTCAGGAGGTAGACTGGAATTGCATTTAAAGCATAGGAAAAGAGGCAGAACGTCCACAATGATGCACTTGGCCAAAAAGGGCGTATGCGTTTTTTCCTGAATATATTCAGGAAAAAACGCATACGCCCTTTTTGGCCAACCAAGCAAGCTTGCAAAGGAAATGTGCACTACAATGAAGTCTCACTTCCCCCCGGTCAAAAGGGCCATCTGAAAAAAGTGTAAAATCCAGAAAGGCAGGACAGGCCATGGAGAACTGGGAGCCTTGTTATGCTGATGGGCGGGATGTAAATTGCCAACAGCCACTCGGGAGAAGTGTATGGTGTTTCCTGAAACATCTAAAAAACAAAGCAACAGAGCCTAGGGCACTTCCACTTATGGTCCTATAGCTTAGGGAAATTAAAATCAAAAGACACAGCCACCCCAAAGGTTGGGACGGCTCTGTTTACAAGAACCTGGTTTACGGTACAAGTTCAATATCGCAGAAAGTGAAAAATGGATAAAGAAGTTGTGGTACTTACGTACAATGCAATATCACTCAGCAATGAAATCTATGTCATCAGGCCCGTAGCAGCATAATGAGTGGATTCAGGTATGATGATTCTAACTGAAATAAGTCACACAGAAAAAGAAACATCATAAGATATCACTAATACACGGAATGTAAACTTGGCTACACAGGAACTGAATTACAAAACAGAACAGGGTCTCAAATTTAGAAAACCAACTTATGCTTGCTTAAGGGGAAAGGTGAGTTGGGGTGCTGCATAAAACCAGAGATTGAAATGAGCACAGATAAAGTTCCTTAAGCCAAATATGGAATAGACAAGAGCTACTCCTTGCTCAACGAAATGGACTCAACACCCCATATTAAATGCCTAAGAGTGTACCTGACTAGGAAGTATCTTAAAACCTATGGATTGCTATGTCTCTGAAAGAGAATCAAGTGTGTGTACAGGGGCATAAACGCAGCAGTGATAGGATTGGAGAGGTTCGGTGAGCAAATGAAGACCCTTTGAAGTCATATTGCATGGTACCCATTCCACGGGTCTCAACTCTCCAGGTTTAAGGTATTCTTTCTTCAGCTAAAACATGCATTTGGAAGCCAGAGTATGATCAACCGTGTGATCGGGAGACGTGTACAAATATGTCTCAGTTTTCGTCCCCTGTTACTCGGGTGCAACATTCCAGACGCTTTACTAACACTCTCCCGACTTGGAGAGTCAGTGCCTTTAACCTCCTGTTTGGCCCAGTTTGCAATTTCTGCGGAAGATGAACAGGAATAGGCAGAACCAATGACAGACTAGATGGAGGTGTCTGGATGGGCAAGTTTAACTCTCATTTCGCACCAGGAAGAGGAATTAACCAAAGGCTCAGCGTGCCGTGCCGGAACCAGATTAGGGCCTGAAGCAATCCTGCGGTGTTGCGGCCAGCTCACGAGAAAGCGAGTTGAAGAAAGGAGCTCAGGGGCACTGTAATTCACAAACCTGCAGAGTTATAAATGACAGCTATCGTCCAAAAATATACTGAAGTAAGGCTGCCAAGAGGACTTGAAAGCGGGGCAGAATTGCAGGAAACCGATTTCAGGAGGTAGACTGGAATTGCATTTAAAGCATAGGAAAAGAGGCAGAACGTCCACAATGATGCACTTGGCCAAAAAGGGCGTATGCGTTTTTTCCTGTATATATTCAGGAAAAAAACGCATACGCCCTTTTTGGCCAACCAAGCAAGCTTGCAAAGGAAATCTGCACTACAATGAAGTCTCACTTCCCCCCGGTCAAAAGGGCCATCTGAAAAAAGTGTAAAATCCAGAAAGGCAGGACAGGCCATGGAGAACTGGGAGCCTTGTTATGCTGATGGGCGGGATGTAAATTGCCAACAGCCACTCGGGAGAAGTGTATAGTGTTTCCTGAAACATCTAAAAAACAAAGCAACAGAGCCTAGGGCACTTCCACTTATGGTCCTATAGCTTAGGGAAATTAAAATAAAAAAGACACAGCCACCCCAAAGGTTGGGACGGCTCTGTTTACCAGAACCTGGTTTACGGTACAAGTTCAATATCGCAGAAAGTGAAAAATGGATAAAGAAGTTGTGGTATTAAGTACAATGCAGTATCACTCAGCAAGGAAATCTATGTCATCAGGCCCGTAGCAGCATAATGAGTGGATTCAGGTATGATGATTCTAACTGAAATAAGTCACACAGAAAAAGAAACATCATAAGATATCACTAATACACGGAATGTAAACTTGGCTACACAGGAACTGAATTACAAAACAGAACAGGGTCTCAAATTTGGAAAACCAACTTATGCTTGCTTAAGGGGAAAGGTGAGTTGGGGTGCTGCATAAAACCAGAGATTGAAATGAGCACAGATAAAGTTCCTTAAGCCAAATATGGAATAGACAAGAGCTACTCCTTGCTCAACAAAATGGACTCAACACCCCATATTAAATGCCTAAGAGTGTACCTGACTAGGAAGTATCTTAAAACCTATGGATTGCTATGTCTCCGAAAGAGAATCAAGCGTGTGTACAGGGGCATAAACGCAGCAGTGATAGGACTGGAGAGGTTCGGTGAGCAAATGAAGACCCTTTGAAGTCATATTGCATGGAACCGATTCCACGGGTCTCAACTCTCCAGGTTTAAGGTATTCTTCCTTCAGCTAAAACATGCATGTGGAACCCAGAGTATGATCAACCGTGTGATCGGGAGACGTGTTCCAATATGTGTCAGTTTTCGTCCCCTGGTACTCAGGTGCAACATTCCAGACGCTTTACTAACACTCTCCCGACTTGGAGAGTCAGTGCCTTTAACCTCCTGTTTGGCCCAGTTTGCAATTTCTGCGGAAGATGAACAGGAATAGGGAGAACCAATGACAGACTAGCTGGAGGTGTCTGGACGGGCAAATTTAACTCTCATTTCCCACCAGGAAGAGGAATTAACCAAAGGCTCAGCGTGCCGTGCCGGAACCAGATTAGGGCCTGAAGCCATCCTGCGGTGTTGCGGCCAGCTCACAAGAAAGCGACTTGAAGAAAGGAGCTCAGGGGCACTGTAATTCACAAACCTGCAGAGTTATAAATGACAGCTATCGTCCAAAAATATACTGAAGTAAGGCTGCCAAGAGGACTTGAAAGCGGGGCAGAATTGCAGGAAACCGATTTCAGGAGGTAGACTGGAATTGCATTTAAAGCATAGGAAAAGAGGCAGAACGTCCACAATGATGCACTTGGCCAAAAAGGGCGTATGCGTTTTTTCCTGAATATATTCAGGAAAAAACGCATACGCCCTTTTTGGCCAACCAAGCAAGCTTGCAAAGGAAATCTGCACTACAATGAAGTCTCACTTCCCCCCGGTCAAAAGGGCCATCTGAAAAAAGTGTAAAATCCAGAAAGGCAGGACAGGCCATGGAGAACTGGGAGCCTTGTTATGCTGATGGGCGGGATGTAAATTGCCAACAGCCACTCGGGAGAAGTGTATGGTGTTTCCTGAAACATCTAAAAAACAAAGCAACAGAGCCTAGGGCACTTCCACTTATGGTCCTATAGCTTAGGGAAATTAAAATCAAAAGACACAGCCACCCCAAAGGTTGGGACGGCTCTGTTTACAAGAACCTGGTTTACGGTACAAGTTCAATATCGCAGAAAGTGAAAAATGGATAAAGAAGTTGTGGTACTTACGTACAATGCAATATCACTCAGCAATGAAATCTATGTCATCAGGCCCGTAGCAGCATAATGAGTGGATTCAGGTACGATGATTCTAACTGAAATAAGTCACACAGAAAAAGAAACATCATAAGATATCGCTAATACACGGAATGTAAACTTGGCTACACAGGAACTGAATTACAAAACAGAACAGGGTCTCAAATTTAGAAAACCAACTTATGCTTGCTTAAGGGGAAAGGTGAGTTGGGGTGCTGCATAAAACCAGAGATTGAAATGAGCACAGATAAAGTTCCTTAAGCCAAATATGGAATAGACAAGAGCTACTCCTTGCTCAACGAAATGGACTCAACACCCCATATTAAATGCCTAAGAGTGTACCTGACTAGGAAGTATCTTAAAACCTATGGATTGCTATGTCTCTGAAAGAGAATCAAGTGTGTGTACAGGGGCATAAACGCAGCAGTGATAGGATTGGAGAGGTTCGGTGAGCAAATGAAGACCCTTTGAAGTCATATTGCATGGTACCCATTCCACGGGTCTCAACTCTCCAGGTTTAAGGTATTCTTCCTTCAGCTAAAACATGCATTTGGAAGCCAGAGTATGATCAACCGTGTGATCGGGAGACGTGTTCAAATATGTCTCAGTTTTCGTCCCCTGTTACTCGGGTGCAACATTCCAGACGCTTTACTAACACTCTCCCGACTTGGAGAGTCAGTGCCTTTAACCTCCTGTTTGGCCCAGTTTGCAATTTCTGCGGAAGATGAACAGGAATAGGCAGAACCAATGACAGACTAGATGGAGGTGTCTGGATGGGCAAGTTTAACTCTCATTTCGCACCAGGAAGAGGAATTAACCAAAGGCTCAGCATGCCGTGCCGGAACCAGATTAGGGCCTGAAGCAATCCTGCGGTGTTGCGGCCAGCTCACGAGAAAGCGAGTTGAAGAAAGGAGCTCAGGGGCACTGTAATTCACAAACCTGCAGAGTTATAAATGACAGCTATCGTCCAAAAATATACTGAAGTAAGGCTGCCAAGAGGACTTGAAAGCGGGGCAGAATTGCAGGAAACCGATTTCAGGAGGTAGACTGGAATTGCATTTAAAGCATAGGAAAAGAGGCAGAACGTCCACAATGATGCACTTGGCCAAAAAGGGCGTATGCGTTTTTTCCTGAATATATTCAGGAAAAAACGCATACGCCCTTTTTGGCCAACCAAGCAAGCTTGCAAAGGAAATGTGCACTACAATGAAGTCTCACTTCCCCCCGGTCAAAAGGGCCATCTGAAAAAAGTGTAAAATCCAGAAAGGCAGGACAGGCCATGGAGAACTGGGAGCCTTGTTATGCTGATGGGCGGGATGTAAATTGCCAACAGCCACTCGGGAGAAGTGTATGGTGTTTCCTGAAACATCTAAAAAACAAAGCAACAGAGCCTAGGGCACTTCCACTTATGGTCCTATAGCTTAGGGAAATTAAAATCAAAAGACACAGCCACCCCAAAGGTTGGGACGGCTCTGTTTACAAGAACCTGGTTTACGGTACAAGTTCAATATCGCAGAAAGTGAAAAATGGATAAAGAAGTTGTGGTACTTACGTACAATGCAATATCACTCAGCAATGAAATCTATGTCATCAGGCCCGTAGCAGCATAATGAGTGGATTCAGGTATGATGATTCTAACTGAAATAAGTCACACAGAAAAAGAAACATCATAAGATATCACTAATACACGGAATGTAAACTTGGCTACACAGGAACTGAATTACAAAACAGAACAGGGTCTCAAATTTAGAAAACCAACTTATGCTTGCTTAAGGGGAAAGGTGAGTTGGGGTGCTGCATAAAACCAGAGATTGAAATGAGCACAGATAAAGTTCCTTAAGCCAAATATGGAATAGACAAGAGCTACTCCTTGCTCAACGAAATGGACTCAACACCCCATATTAAATGCCTAAGAGTGTACCTGACTAGGAAGTATCTTAAAACCTATGGATTGCTATGTCTCTGAAAGAGAATCAAGTGTGTGTACAGGGGCATAAACGCAGCAGTGATAGGATTGGAGAGGTTCGGTGAGCAAATGAAGACCCTTTGAAGTCATATTGCATGGTACCCATTCCACGGGTCTCAACTCTCCAGGTTTAAGGTATTCTTTCTTCAGCTAAAACATGCATTTGGAAGCCAGAGTATGATCAACCGTGTGATCGGGAGACGTGTACAAATATGTCTCAGTTTTCGTCCCCTGTTACTCGGGTGCAACATTCCAGACGCTTTACTAACACTCTCCCGACTTGGAGAGTCAGTGCCTTTAACCTCCTGTTTGGCCCAGTTTGCAATTTCTGCGGAAGATGAACAGGAATAGGCAGAACCAATGACAGACTAGATGGAGGTGTCTGGATGGGCAAGTTTAACTCTCATTTCGCACCAGGAAGAGGAATTAACCAAAGGCTCAGCGTGCCGTGCCGGAACCAGATTAGGGCCTGAAGCAATCCTGCGGTGTTGCGGCCAGCTCACGAGAAAGCGAGTTGAAGAAAGGAGCTCAGGGGCACTGTAATTCACAAACCTGCAGAGTTATAAATGACAGCTATCGTCCAAAAATATACTGAAGTAAGGCTGCCAAGAGGACTTGAAAGCGGGGCAGAATTGCAGGAAACCGATTTCAGGAGGTAGACTGGAATTGCATTTAAAGCATAGGAAAAGAGGCAGAACGTCCACAATGATGCACTTGGCCAAAAAGGGCGTATGCGTTTTTTCCTGTATATATTCAGGAAAAAAACGCATACGCCCTTTTTGGCCAACCAAGCAAGCTTGCAAAGGAAATCTGCACTACAATGAAGTCTCACTTCCCCCCGGTCAAAAGGGCCATCTGAAAAAAGTGTAAAATCCAGAAAGGCAGGACAGGCCATGGAGAACTGGGAGCCTTGTTATGCTGATGGGCGGGATGTAAATTGCCAACAGCCACTCGGGAGAAGTGTATAGTGTTTCCTGAAACATCTAAAAAACAAAGCAACAGAGCCTAGGGCACTTCCACTTATGGTCCTATAGCTTAGGGAAATTAAAATAAAAAAGACACAGCCACCCCAAAGGTTGGGACGGCTCTGTTTACCAGAACCTGGTTTACGGTACAAGTTCAATATCGCAGAAAGTGAAAAATGGATAAAGAAGTTGTGGTATTAAGTACAATGCAGTATCACTCAGCAAGGAAATCTATGTCATCAGGCCCGTAGCAGCATAATGAGTGGATTCAGGTATGATGATTCTAACTGAAATAAGTCACACAGAAAAAGAAACATCATAAGATATCACTAATACACGGAATGTAAACTTGGCTACACAGGAACTGAATTACAAAACAGAACAGGGTCTCAAATTTGGAAAACCAACTTATGCTTGCTTAAGGGGAAAGGTGAGTTGGGGTGCTGCATAAAACCAGAGATTGAAATGAGCACAGATAAAGTTCCTTAAGCCAAATATGGAATAGACAAGAGCTACTCCTTGCTCAACAAAATGGACTCAACACCCCATATTAAATGCCTAAGAGTGTACCTGACTAGGAAGTATCTTAAAACCTATGGATTGCTATGTCTCCGAAAGAGAATCAAGCGTGTGTACAGGGGCATAAACGCAGCAGTGATAGGACTGGAGAGGTTCGGTGAGCAAATGAAGACCCTTTGAAGTCATATTGCATGGAACCGATTCCACGGGTCTCAACTCTCCAGGTTTAAGGTATTCTTCCTTCAGCTAAAACATGCATGTGGAACCCAGAGTATGATCAACCGTGTGATCGGGAGACGTGTTCCAATATGTGTCAGTTTTCGTCCCCTGGTACTCAGGTGCAACATTCCAGACGCTTTACTAACACTCTCCCGACTTGGAGAGTCAGTGCCTTTAACCTCCTGTTTGGCCCAGTTTGCAATTTCTGCGGAAGATGAACAGGAATAGGGAGAACCAATGACAGACTAGCTGGAGGTGTCTGGACGGGCAAATTTAACTCTCATTTCCCACCAGGAAGAGGAATTAACCAAAGGCTCAGCGTGCCGTGCCGGAACCAGATTAGGGCCTGAAGCCATCCTGCGGTGTTGCGGCCAGCTCACAAGAAAGCGACTTGAAGAAAGGAGCTCAGGGGCACTGTAATTCACAAACCTGCAGAGTTATAAATGACAGCTATCGTCCAAAAATATACTGAAGTAAGGCTGCCAAGAGGACTTGAAAGCGGGGCAGAATTGCAGGAAACCGATTTCAGGAGGTAGACTGGAATTGCATTTAAAGCATAGGAAAAGAGGCAGAACGTCCACAATGATGCACTTGGCCAAAAAGGGCGTATGCGTTTTTTCCTGAATATATTCAGGAAAAAACGCATACGCCCTTTTTGGCCAACCAAGCAAGCTTGCAAAGGAAATCTGCACTACAATGAAGTCTCACTTCCCCCCGGTCAAAAGGGCCATCTGAAAAAAGTGTAAAATCCAGAAAGGCAGGACAGGCCATGGAGAACTGGGAGCCTTGTTATGCTGATGGGCGGGATGTAAATTGCCAACAGCCACTCGGGAGAAGTGTATGGTGTTTCCTGAAACATCTAAAAAACAAAGCAACAGAGCCTAGGGCACTTCCACTTATGGTCCTATAGCTTAGGGAAATTAAAATCAAAAGACACAGCCACCCCAAAGGTTGGGACGGCTCTGTTTACAAGAACCTGGTTTACAGTACAAGTTCAATATCGCAGAAAGTGAAAAATGGATAAAGAAGTTGTGGTACTTACGTACAATGCAATATCACTCAGCAATGAAATCTATGTCATCAGGCCCGTAGCAGCATAATGAGTGGATTCAGGTATGATGATTCTAACTGAAATAAGTCACACAGAAAAAGAAACATCATAAGATATCACTAATACACGGAATGTAAACTTGGCTACACAGGAACTGAATTACAAAACAGAACAGGGTCTCAAATTTAGAAAACCAACTTATGCTTGCTTAAGGGGAAAGGTGAGTTGGGGTGCTGCATAAAACCAGAGATTGAAATGAGCACAGATAAAGTTCCTTAAGCCAAATATGGAATAGACAAGAGCTACTCCTTGCTCAACGAAATGGACTCAACACCCCATATTAAATGCCTAAGAGTGTACCTGACTAGGAAGTATCTTAAAACCTATGGATTGCTATGTCTCTGAAAGAGAATCAAGTGTGTGTACAGGGGCATAAACGCAGCAGTGATAGGATTGGAGAGGTTCGGTGAGCAAATGAAGACCCTTTGAAGTCATATTGCATGGAACCGATTCCACGGGTCTCAACTCTCCAGGTTTAAGGTATTCTTCCTTCAGCTAAAACATGCATGTGGAACCCAGAGTATGATCAACCGTGTGATCGGGAGACGTGTTCCAATATGTGTCAGTTTTCGTCCCCTGGTACTCAGGTGCAACATTCCAGACGCTTTACTAACACTCTCCCGACTTGGAGAGTCAGTGCCTTTAACCTCCTGTTTGGCCCAGTTTGCAATTTCTGCGGAAGATGAACAGGAATAGGGAGAACCAATGACAGACTAGCTGGAGGTGTCTGGACGGGCAAATTTAACTCTCATTTCCCACCAGGAAGAGGAATTAACCAAAGGCTCAGCGTGCCGTGCCGGAACCAGATTAGGGCCTGAAGCCATCTTGCGGTGTTGTGGCCAGCTCACAAGAAAGCGACTTGAAGAAAGGAGCTCAGGGGCACTGTAATTCACAAACCTGCAGAGTTATAAATGACAGCTATCGTCCAAAAATATACTGAAGTAAGGCTGCCAAGAGGACTTGAAAGCGGGGCAGAATTGCAGGAAACCGATTTCAGGAGGTAGACTGGAATTGCATTTAAAGCATAGGAAAAGAGGCAGAACGTCCACAATGATGCACTTGGCCAAAAAGGGCGTATGCGTTTTTTCCTGAATATATTCAGGAAAAAACGCATACGCCCTTTTTGGCCAACCAAGCAAGCTTGCAAAGGAAATCTGCACTACAATGAAGTCTCACTTCCCCCCGGTCAAAAGGGCCATCTGAAAAAAGTGTAAAATCCAGAAAGGCAGGACAGGCCATGGAGAACTGGGAGCCTTGTTATGCTGATGGGCGGGATGTAAATTGCCAACAGCCACTCGGGAGAAGTGTATGGTGTTTCCTGAAACATCTAAAAAACAAAGCAACAGAGCCTAGGGCACTTCCACTTATGGTCCTATAGCTTAGGGAAATTAAAATCAAAAAGACACAGCCACCCCAAAGGTTGGGAAGGCTCTGTTTACAAGAACCTGGTTTACTGTACAAGTTCAATATCGCAGAAAGTGAAAAATGGATAAAGAAGTTGTGGTACTTACGTACAATGCAGTATCACTCAGCAATGAAATCTATGTCATCAGGCCCGTAGCAGCATAATGAGTGGATTCAGGTATGATGATTCTAACTGAAATAAGTCACACAGAAAAAGAAACATCATAAGATATCACTAATACACGGAATTTAAACTTGGCTACACAGGAACTGAATTACAAAACAGAACAGGGTCTCAAATTTAGAAAACAAACTTATGCTTGCTTAAGGGGAAAGGTGAGTTGGGGTGCTGCATAAAACCAGAGATTGAAATGAGCACAGATAAAGTTCCTTAAGCCAAATATGGAATAGACAAGAGCTACTCCTTGCTCAACGAAATGGATTCAACACCCCATATTAAACACCTAATAATGTACCTGACTAGGAAGTATCTTAAAACCTATGGATTGCTATGTCTCCGAAAGAGAATCAAGCGTGTGTGCAGGGGCATAAACGCAGCAGTGATAGGATTGGAGAGGTTCGGTGAGCAAATGAAGACCCTTTGAAGTCATATTGCATGGTACCCATTCCACGGGTCTCAACTCTCCAGGTTTAAGGTATTCTTCCTTCAGCTAAAACATGCATGTGGAACCCAGAGTATGATCAACCGTGTGATCGGGAGACGTGTTCCAATATGTCTCAGTTTTCGTCCCCTGGTACTCGGGTGCAACATTCCAGACGCTTTACTAACACTCTCCCGGCTTGGAGAGTCAGTGCCTTTAACCTCCTGTTTGGCCCAGTTTGCAATTTCTGCGGAAGATGAACAGGAATAGGCAGAACCAATGACAGACTAGCTGGAGGTGTCTGGACGGGCAAATTTAACTCTCATTTCCCACCAGGAAGAGGAATTAACCAAAGGCTAAGCGTGCCATGCCGGAACCAGATTAGGGCCTGAAGCAATCCTGCGGTGTTGCGGCCAGCTCACGAGAAAGCGAGTTGAAGAAAGGAGCTCAGGGGCACTGTAATTCACAAACCTGCAGAGTTATAAATGACAGCTATCGTCCAAAAATATACTGAAGTAAGGCTGCCAAGAGGACTTGAAAGCGGGGCAGAATTGCAGGAAACCGATTTCAGGAGGTAGACTGGAATTGCATTTAAAGCATAGGAAAAGAGGCAGAACGTCCACAATGATGCACTTGGCCAAAAAGGGCGTATGCGTTTTTTCCTGAATATATTCAGGAAAAAACGCATACGCCCTTTTTGGCCAACCAAGCAAGCTTGCAAAGGAAATCTGCACTACAATGAAGTCTCACTTCCCCCCGGTCAAAAGGGCCATCTGAAAAAAGTGTAAAATCCAGAAAGGCAGGACAGGCCATGGAGAACTGGGAGCCTTGTTATGCTGATGGGCGGGATGTAAATTGCCAACAGCCACTCGGGAGAAGTGTATGGTGTTTCCTGAAACATCTAAAAAACAAAGCAACAGAGCCTAGGGCACTTCCACTTATGGTCCTATAGCTTAGGGAAATTAAAATAAAAAAGACACAGCCACCCCAAAGGTTGGGACGGCTCTGTTTACCAGAACCTGGTTTACGGTACAAGTTCAATATCGCAGAAAGTGAAAAATGGATAAAGAAGTTGTGGTATTAAGTACAATGCAGTATCACTCAGCAAGGAAATCTATGTCATCAGGCCCGTAGCAGCATAATGAGTGGATTCAGGTATGATGATTCTAACTGAAATAAGTCACACAGGAAAAGAAACATCATAAGATATCACTAATACACGGAATGTAACCTTGGCTACACAGGAACTGAATTACAAAACAGAACAGGGTCTCAAATTTGGAAAACCAACTTATGCTTGCTTAAGGGGAAAGGTGAGTTGGGGTGCTGCATAAAACCAGAGATTGAAATGAGCACAGATAAAGTTCCTTAAGCCAAATATGGAATAGACAAGAGCTACTCCTTGCTCAACAAAATGGACTCAACACCCCATATTAAATGCCTAAGAGTGTACCTGACTAGGAAGTATCTTAAAACCTATGGATTGCTATGTCTCCGAAAGAGAATCAAGCGTGTGTACAGGGGCATAAACGCAGCAGTGATAGGACTGGAGAGGTTCGGTGAGCAAATGAAGACCCTTTGAAGTCATATTGCATGGTACCCATTCCACGGGTCTCAACTCTCCAGGTTTAAGGTATTCTTCCTTCAGCTAAAACATGCATGTGGAACCCAGAGTATGATCAACCGTGTGATCGGGAGACGTGTTCCAATATGTCTCAGTTTTCGTCCCCTGGTACTCGGGTGCAACATTCCAGACGCTTTACTAACACTCTCCCGGCTTGGAGAGTCAGTGCCTTTAACCTCCTGTTTGGCCCAGTTTGCAATTTCTGCGGAAGATGAACAGGAATAGGCAGAACCAATGACAGACTAGCTGGAGGTGTCTGGACGGGCAAATTTAACTCTCATTTCCCACCAGGAAGAGGAATTAACCAAAGGCTAAGCGTGCCATGCCGGAACCAGATTAGGGCCTGAAGCAATCCTGCGGTGTTGCGGCCAGCTCACGAGAAAGCGAGTTGAAGAAAGGAGCTCAGGGGCACTGTAATTCACAAACCTGCAGAGTTATAAATGACAGCTATCGTCCAAAAATATACTGAAGTAAGGCTGCCAAGAGGACTTGAAAGCGGGGCAGAATTGCAGGAAACCGATTTCAGGAGGTAGACTGGAATTGCATTTAAAGCATAGGAAAAGAGGCAGAACGTCCACAATGATGCACTTGGCCAAAAAGGGCGTATGCGTTTTTTCCTGAATATATTCAGGAAAAAACGCATACGCCCTTTTTGGCCAACCAAGCAAGCTTGCAAAGGAAATCTGCACTACAATGAAGTCTCACTTCCCCCCGGTCAAAAGGGCCATCTGAAAAAAGTGTAAAATCCAGAAAGGCAGGACAGGCCATGGAGAACTGGGAGCCTTGTTATGCTGATGGGCGGGATGTAAATTGCCAACAGCCACTCGGGAGAAGTGTATGGTGTTTCCTGAAACATCTAAAAAACAAAGCAACAGAGCCTAGGGCACTTCCACTTATGGTCCTATAGCTTAGGGAAATTAAAATCAAAAAGACACAGCCACCCCAAATGTTGGGACGGCTCTGTTTACAAGAACCTGGTTTACGGTACAAGTTCAATATCGCAGAAAGTGAAAAATGGATAAAGAAGTTGTGGTACTTACGTACAATGCAGTATCACTCAGCAATGAAATCTATGTCATCAGGCCCGTAGCAGCATAATGAGTGGATTCAGGTATGATGATTCTAACTGAAATAAGTCACACAGGAAAAGAAACATCATAAGATATCACTAATACATGGAATGTAATCTTGGCTACACAGGAACTGAATTACAAAACAGAACAGGGTCTCAAATTTAGAAAACCAACTTATGCTTGCTTAAGGGGAAAGGTGAGTTGGGGTGCTGCATAAAACCAGAGATTGAAATGAGCACAGATAAAGTTCCTTAAGCCAAATATGGAATAGACAAGAGCTACTCCTTGCTCAACAAAATGGACTCAACACCCCATATTAAATGCCTAAGAGTGTACCTGACTAGGAAGTATCTTAAAACCTATGGATTGCTATGTCTCCGAAAGAGAATCAAGCGTGTGTGCAGGGGCATAAACGCAGCAGTGATAGGATTGGAGAGGTTCGGTGAGCAAATGAAGACCCTTTGAAGTCATATTGCATGGTACCCATTCCACGGGTCTCAACTCTCCAGGTTTAAGGTATTCTTCCTTCAGCTAAAACATGCATGTGGAACCCAGAGTATGATCAACCGTGTGATCGGGAGACGTGTTCCAATATGTCTCAGTTTTCGTCCCCTGGTACTCGGGTGCAACATTCCAGACGCTTTACTAACACTCTCCCGGCTTGGAGAGTCAGTGCCTTTAACCTCCTGTTTGGCCCAGTTTGCAATTTCTGCGGAAGATGAACAGGAATAGGGAGAACCAATGACAGACTAGCTGGAGGTGTCTGGACGGGCAAATTTAACTCTCATTTCCCACCAGGAAGAGGAATTAACCAAAGGCTAAGCGTGCCATGCCGGAACCAGATTAGGGCCTGAAGCAATCCTGCGGTGTTGCAGCCAGCTCACGAGAAAGCGAGTTGAAGAAAGGAGCTCAGGGGCACTGTAATTCACAAACCTGCAGAGTTATAAATGACAGCTATCGTCCAAAAATATACTGAAGTAAGGCTGCCAAGAGGACTTGAAAGCGGGGCAGAATTGCAGGAAACCGATTTCAGGAGGTAGACTGGAATTGCATTTAAAGCATAGGAAAAGAGGCAGAACGTCCACAATGATGCACTTGGCCAAAAAGGGCGTATGCGTTTTTTCCTGAATATATTCAGGAAAAAACGCATACGCCCTTTTTGGCCAACCAAGCAAGCTTGCAAAGGAAATCTGCACTACAATGAAGTCTCACTTCCCCCCGGTCAAAAGGGCCATCTGAAAAAAGTGTAAAATCCAGAAAGGCAGGACAGGCCATGGAGAACTGGGAGCCTTGTTATGCTGATGGGCGGGATGTAAATTGCCAACAGCCACTCGGGAGAAGTGTATGGTGTTTCCTGAAACATCTAAAAAACAAAGCAACAGAGCCTAGGGCACTTCCACTTATGGTCCTATAGCTTAGGGAAATTAAAATCAAAAGACACAGCCACCCCAAAGGTTGGGACGGCTCTGTTTACAAGAACCTGGTTTACGGTACAAGTTCAATATCGCAGAAAGTGAAAAATGGATAAAGAAGTTGTGGTACTTACGTACAATGCAATATCACTCAGCAATGAAATCTATGTCATCAGGCCCGTAGCAGCATAATGAGTGGATTCAGGTACGATGATTCTAACTGAAATAAGTCACACAGGAAAAGAAACATCATAAGATATCACTAATACACGGAATGTAACCTTGGCTACACAGGAACTGAATTACAAAACAGAACAGGGTCTCAAATTTAGAAAACCAACTTATGCTTGCTTAAGGGGAAAGGTGAGTTGGGGTGCTGCATAAAACCAGAGATTGAAATGAGCACAGATAAAGTTCCTTAAGCCAAATATGGAATAGACAAGAGCTACTCCTTGCTCAACGAAATGGACTCAACACCCCATATTAAATGCCTAAGAGTGTACCTGACTAGGAAGTATCTTAAAACCTATGGATTGCTATGTCTCTGAAAGAGAATCAAGTGTGTGTACAGGGGCATAAACGCAGCAGTGATAGGACTGGAGAGGTTCGGTGAGCAAATGAAGACCCTTTGAAGTCATATTGCATGGAACCCATTCCACGGGTCTCAACTCTCCAGGTTTAAGGTATTCTTCCTTCAGCTAAAACATGCATGTGGAACCCAGAGTATGATCAACCATGTGATCAGGAGACGTGTTCCATTATGTGTCAGTTTTCGTCCCCTGGTACTCGGGTGCAACATTCCAGACGCTTTACTAACACTCTCCCGACTTGGAGAGTCAGTGCCTTTAACCTCCTGTTTGGCCCAGTTTGCAATTTCTGCGGAAGATGAACAGGAATAGGGAGAACCAATGACAGACTAGCTGGAGGTGTCTGGACGGGCAAATTTAACTCTCATTTCCCACCAGGAAGAGGAATTAACCAAAGGCTCAGCGTGCCGTGCCGGAACCAGATTAGGGCCTGAAGCAATCCTGCGGTGTTGCGGCCAGCTCACAAGAAAGCGACTTGAAGAAAGGAGCTCAGGGGCACTGTAATTCACAAACCTGCAGAGTTATAAATGACAGCTATCGTCCAAAAATATACTGAAGTAAGGCTGCCAAGAGGACTTGAAAGCGGGGCAGAATTGCAGGAAACCGATTTCAGGAGGTAGACTGGAATTGCATTTAAAGCATAGGAAAAGAGGCAGAACGTCCACAATGATGCACTTGGCCAAAAAGGGCGTATGCGTTTTTTCCTGAATATATTCAGGAAAAAACGCATACGCCCTTTTTGGCCAACCAAGCAAGCTTGCAAAGGAAATCTGCACTACAATGAAGTCTCACTTCCCCCCGGTCAAAAGGGCCATCTGAAAAAAGTGTAAAATCCAGAAAGGCAGGACAGGCCATGGAGAACTGGGAGCCTTGTTATGCTGATGGGCGGGATGTCAATTGCCAACAGCCACTCGGGAGAAGTGTATGGTGTTTCCTGAAACATCTAAAAAACAAAGCAACAGAGCCTAGGGCACTTCCACTTATGGTCCTATAGCTTAGGGAAATTAAAATCAAAAAGACACAGCCACCCCAAAGGTTGGGACGGCTCTGTTTACAAGAACCTGGTTTACGGTACAAGTTCAATATCGCAGAAAGTGAAAAATGGATAAAGAAGTTGTGGTACTTACGTACAATGCAGTATCACTCAGCAATGAAATCTATGTCATCAGGCCCGTAGCAGCATAATGAGTGGATTCAGGTATGATGATTCTAACTGAAATAAGTCACACAGGAAAAGAAACATCATAAGATATCACTAATACATGGAATGTAAACTTGGCTACACAGGAACTGAATTCCAAAACAGAACAGGGTCTCAAATTTAGAAACCCAACTTATGCTTGCTTAAGGGGAAAGGTGAGTTGGGGTGCTGCATAAAACCAGAGATTGAAATGAGCACAGATAAAGTTCCTTAAGCCAAATATGGAATAGACAAGAGCTACTCCTTGCTCAACAAAATGGACTCAACACCCCATATTAAATGCCTAAGAGTGTACCTGACTAGGAAGTATCTTAAAACCTATGGATTGCTATGTCTCCGAAAGAGAATCAAGCGTGTGTGCAGGGGCATAAACGCAGCAGTGATAGGATTGGAGAGGTTCGGTGAGCAAATGAAGACCCTTTGAAGTCATATTGCATGGTACCCATTCCACAGGTCTCAACTCTCAAGGTTTAAGGTATTCTTCCTTCAGCTAAAACATGCATGTGGAACCCAGAGTATGATCAACCGTGTGATCGGGAGACGTGTTCCAATATGTCTCAGTTTTCGTCCCCTGGTACTCGGGTGCAACATTCCAGACGCTTTACTAACACTCTCCCGGCTTGGAGAGTCAGTGCCTTTAACCTCCTGTTTGGCCCAGTTTGCAATTTCTGCGGAAGATGAACAGGAATAGGCAGAACCAATGACAGACTAGCTGGAGGTGTCTGGACGGGCAAATTTAACTCTCATTTCGCACCAGGAAGAGGAATTAACCAAAGGCTAAGCGTGCCATGCCGGAACCAGATTAGGGCCTGAAGCAATCCTGCGGTGTTGCGGCCAGCTCACGAGAAAGCGAGTTGAAGAAAGGAGCTCAGGGGCACTGTAATTCACAAACCTGCAGAGTTATAAATGACAGCTATCGTCCAAAAATATACTGAAGTAAGGCTGCCAAGAGGACTTGAAAGCGGGGCAGAATTGCAGGAAACCGATTTCAGGAGGTAGACTGGAATTGCATTTAAAGCATAGGAAAAGAGGCAGAACGTCCACAATGATGCACTTGGCCAAAAAGGGCGTATGCGTTTTTTCCTGAATATATTCAGGAAAAAACGCATACGCCCTTTTTGGCCAACCAAGCAAGCTTGCAAAGGAAATCTGCACTACAATGAAGTCTCACTTCCCCCCGGTCAAAAGGGCCATCTGAAAAAAGTGTAAAATCCAGAAAGGCAGGACAGGCCATGGAGAACTGGGAGCCTTGTTATGCTGATGGGCGGGATGTAAATTGCCAACAGCCACTCGGGAGAAGTGTATGGTGTTTCCTGAAACATCTAAAAAACAAAGCAACAGAGCCTAGGGCACTTCCACTTATGGTCCTATAGCTTAGGGAAATTAAAATCAAAAGACACAGCCACCCCAAAGGTTGGGACGGCTCTGTTTACAAGAACCTGGTTTACGGTACAAGTTCAATATCGCAGAAAGTGAAAAATGGATAAAGAAGTTGTGGTACTTACGTACAATGCAATATCACTCAGCAATGAAATCTATGTCATCAGGCCCGTAGCAGCATAATGAGTGGATTCAGGTACGATGATTCTAACTGAAATAAGTCACACAGGAAAAGAAACATCATAAGATATCACTAATACACGGAATGTAACCTTGGCTACACAGGAACTGAATTACAAAACAGAACAGGGTCTCAAATTTAGAAAACCAACTTATGCTTGCTTAAGGGGAAAGGTGAGTTGGGGTGCTGCATAAAACCAGAGATTGAAATGAGCACAGATAAAGTTCCTTAAGCCAAATATGGAATAGACAAGAGCTACTCCTTGCTCAACGAAATGGACTCAACACCCCATATTAAATGCCTAAGAGTGTACCTGACTAGGAAGTATCTTAAAACCTATGGATTGCTATGTCTCTGAAAGAGAATCAAGTGTGTGTACAGGGGCATAAACGCAGCAGTGATAGGACTGGAGAGGTTCGGTGAGCAAATGAAGACCCTTTGAAGTCATATTGCATGGAACCCATTCCACGGGTCTCAACTCTCCAGGTTTAAGGTATTCTTCCTTCAGCTAAAACATGCATGTGGAACCCAGAGTATGATCAACCATGTGATCAGGAGACGTGTTCCAATATGTGTCAGTTTTCGTCCCCTGGTACTTGGGTGCAACATTCCAGACGCTTTACTAACACTCTCCCGACTTGGAGAGTCAGTGCCTTTAACCTCCTGTTTGGCCCAGTTTGCAATTTCTGCGGAAGATGAACAGGAATAGGGAGAACCAATGACAGACTAGCTGGAGGTGTCTGGACGGGCAAATTTAACTCTCATTTCCCACCAGGAAGAGGAATTAACCAAAGGCTCAGCGTGCCGTGCCGGAACCAGATTAGGGCCTGAAGCAATCCTGCGGTGTTGCGGCCAGCTCACAAGAAAGCGACTTGAAGAAAGGAGCTCAGGGGCACTGTAATTCACAAACCTGCAGAGTTATAAATGACAGCTATCGTCCAAAAATATACTGAAGTAAGGCTGCCAAGAGGACTTGAAAGCGGGGCAGAATTGCAGGAAACCGATTTCAGGAGGTAGACTGGAATTGCATTTAAAGCATAGGAAAAGAGGCAGAACGTCCACAATGATGCACTTGGCCAAAAAGGGCGTATGCGTTTTTTCCTGAATATATTCAGGAAAAAACGCATACGCCCTTTTTGGCCAACCAAGCAAGCTTGCAAAGGAAATCTGCACTACAATGAAGTCTCACTTCCCCCCGGTCAAAAGGGCCATCAGAAAAAAGTGTAAAATCCAGAAAGGCAGGACAGGCCATGGAGAACTGGGAGCCTTGTTATGCTGATGGGCGGGATGTAAATTGCCAACAGCCACTCGGGAGAAGTGTATGGTGTTTCCTGAAACATCTAAAAAACAAAGCAACAGAGCCTAGGGCACTTCCACTTATGGTCCTATAGCTTAGGGAAATTAAAATCAAAAAGACACAGCCACCCCAAAGGTTGGGACGGCTCTGTTTACAAGAACCTGGTTTACGGTACAAGTTCAATATCGCAGAAAGTGAAAAATGGATAAAGAAGTTGTGGTACTTACGTACAATGCAGTATCACTCAGCAATGAAATCTATGTCATCAGGCCCGTAGCAGCATAATTGGTGGATTCAGGTATGATGATTCTAACTGAAATAAGTCACACAGGAAAAGAAACATCATAAGATATCACTAATACATGGAATGTAAACTTGGCTACACAGGAACTGAATTACAAAACAGAACAGGGTCTCAAATTTAGAAAACCAACTTATGCTTGCTTAAGGGGAAAGGTGAGTTGGGGTGCTGCATAAAACCAGAGATTGAAATGAGCACAGATAAAGTTCCTTAAGCCAAATATGGAATAGACAAGAGCTACTCCTTGCTCAACAAAATGGACTCAACACCCCATATTAAATGCCTAAGAGTGTACCTGACTAGGAAGTATCTTAAAACCTATGGATTGCTATGTCTCCGAAAGAGAATCAAGCGTGTGTGCAGGGGCATAAACGCAGCAGTGATAGGATTGGAGAGGTTCGGTGAGCAAATGAAGACCCTTTGAAGTCATATTGCATGGTACCCATTCCACGGGTCTCAACTCTCCAGGTTTAAGGTATTCTTCCTTCAGCTAAAACATGCATGTGGAACCCAGAGTATGATCAACCGTGTGATCGGGAGACGTGTTCCAATATGTCTCAGTTTTCGTCCCCTGGTACTCGGGTGCAACATTCCAGATGCTTTACTAACACTCTCCCGACTTGGAGAGTCAGTGCCTTTAACCTCCTGTTTGGCCCAGTTTGCAATTTCTGCGGAAGATGAACAGGAATAGGCAGAACCAATGACAGACTAGCTGGAGGTGTCTGGACGGGCAAATTTAACTCTCATTTCCCACCAGGAAGAGGAATTAACCAAAGGCTAAGCGTGCCATGCCGGAACCAGATTAGGGCCTGAAGCAATCCTGCGGTGTTGCGGCCAGCTCACGAGAAAGCGAGTTGAAGAAAGGAGCTCAGGGGCACTGTAATTCACAAACCTGCAGAGTTATAAATGACAGCTATCGTCCAAAAATATACTGAAGTAAGGCTGCCAAGAGGACTTGAAAGCGGGGCAGAATTGCAGGAAACCGATTTCAGGAGGTAGACTGGAATTGCATTTAAAGCATAGGAAAAGAGGCAGAACGTCCACAATGATGCACTTGGCCAAAAAGGGCGTATGCGTTTTTTCCTGAATAAATTCAGGAAAAAACGCATACGCCCTTTTTGGCCAACCAAGCAAGCTTGCAAAGGAAATCTGCACTACAATGAAGTCTCACTTCCCCCCGGTCAAAAGGGCCATCTGAAAAAAGTGTAAAATCCAGAAAGGCAGGACAGGCCATGGAGAACTGGGAGCCTTGTTATGCTGATGGGCGGGATGTAAATTGCCAACAGCCACTCGGGAGAAGTGTATGGTGTTTCCTGAAACATCTAAAAAACAAAGCAACAGAGCCTAGGGCACTTCCACTTATGGTCCTATAGCTTAGGGAAATTAAAATCAAAAGACACAGCCACCCCAAAGGTTGGGACGGCTCTGTTTACAAGAACCTGGTTTACGGTACAAGTTCAATATCGCAGAAAGTGAAAAATGGATAAAGAAGTTGTGGTACTTACGTACAATGCAGTATCACTCAGCAATGAAATCTATGTCATCAGGCCCGTAGCAGCATAATGAGTGGATTCAGGTATGATGATATTAACTGAAATAAGTCACACAGGAAAAGAAACATCATAAGATATCACTAATACACGGAATGTAAACTTGGCTACACAGGAACTGAATTACAAAACAGAACAGGGTCTCAAATTTAGAAAACCAACTTATGCTTGCTTAAGGGGAAAGGTGAGTTGGGGTGCTGCATAAAACCAGAGATTGAAATGAGCACAGATAAAGTTCCTTAAGCCAAATATGGAATAGACAAGAGCTACTCCTTGCTCAACGAAATGGACTCAACACCCCATATTAAATGCCTAAGAGTGTACCTGACTAGGAAGTATCTTAAAACCTATGGATTGCTATGTGTCTGAAAGAGAATCAAGTGTGTGTACAGGGGCATAAACGCAGCAGTGATAGGATTGGAGAGGTTCGGTGAGCAAATGAAGACCCTTTGAAGTCATATTGCATGGTACCCATTCCACGGGTCTCAACTCTCCAGGTTTAAGGTATTCTTCCTTCAGCTAAAACATGCATGTGGAACCCAGAGTATGATCAACCGTGTGATCGGGAGACGTGTTCCAATATGTCTCAGTTTTCGTCCCCTGGTACTCGGGTTCAACATTCCAGACGCTTTACTAACACTCTCCCGACTTGGAGAGTCAGTGCCTTTAACCTCCTGTTTGGCCCAGTTTGCAATTTCTGCGGAAGATGAACAGGAATAGGGAGAACCAATGACAGACTAGCTGGAGGTGTCTGGACGGGCAAATTTAACTCTCATTTCCCACCAGGAAGAGGAATTAACCAAAGGCTCAGCGTGCCGTGCCGGAACCAGATTAGGGCCTGAAGCCATCCTGCGGTGTTGCGGCCAGCTCACGAGAAAGCGAGTTGAAGAAAGGAGCTCAGGGGCACTGTAATTCACAAACCTGCAGAGTTATAAATGACAGCTATCGTCCAAAAATATACTGAAGTAAGGCTGCCAAGAGGACTTGAAAGCGGGGCAGAATTGCAGGAAACCGATTTCAGGAGGTAGACTGGAATTGCATTTAAAGCATAGGAAAAGAGGCAGAACGTCCACAATGATGCACTTGGCCAAAAAGGGCGTATGCGTTTTTTCCTGAATATATTCAGGAAAAAACGCATACGCCCTTTTTGGCCAACCAAGCAAGCTTGCAAAGGAAATCTGCACTACAATGAAGTCTCACTTCGCCCAGGTCAAAAGGGCCATCTGAAAAAAGTGTAAAATCCAGAAAGGCAGGACAGGCCATGGAGAACTGGGAGCCTTGTTATGCTGATGGGCGGGATGTAAATTGCCAACAGCCACTCGGGAGAAGTGTATGGTGTTTCCTGAAACATCTAAAAAACAAAGCAACAGAGCCTAGGGCACTTCCACTTATGGTCCTATAGCTTAGGGAAATTAAAATCAAAAGACACAGCCACCCCAAAGGTTGGGACGGCTCTGTTTACAAGAACCTGGTTTACGGTACAAGTTCAATATCGCAGAAAGTGAAAAATGGATAAAGAAGTTGTGGTACTTACGTACAATGCAATATCACTCAGCAATGAAATCTATGTCATCAGGCCCGTAGCAGCATAATGAGTGGATTCAGGTATGATGATATTAACTGAAATAAGTCACACAGGAAAAGAAACATCATAAGATATCACTAATACACGGAATGTAAACTTGGCTACACAGGAACTGAATTACAAAACAGAACAGGGTCTCAAATTTAGAAAACCAACTTATGCTTGCTTAAGGGGAAAGGTGAGTTGGGGTGCTGCATAAAACCAGAGATTGAAATGAGCACAGATAAAGTTCCTTAAGCCAAATATGGAATAGACAAGAGCTACTCCTTGCTCAACAAAATGGACTCAACACCCCATATTAAATGCCTAAGAGTGTACCTGACTAGGAAGTATCTTAAAACCTATGGATTGCTATGTCTCCGAAAGAGAATCAAGCGTGTGTACAGGGGCATAAACGCAGCAGTGATAGGACTGGAGAGGTTCGGTGAGCAAATGAAGACCCTTTGAAGTCATATTGCATGGAACCCATTCCACGGGTCTCAACTCTCCAGGTTTAAGGTATTCTTCCTTCAGCTAAAACATGCATGTGGAACCCAGAGTATGATCAACCATGTGATCAGGAGACGTGTTCCAATATGTGTCAGTTTTCGTCCCCTGGTACTCGGGTGCAACATTCCAGACGCTTTACTAACACTCTCCCGACTTGGAGAGTCAGTGCCTTTAACCTCCTGTTTGGCCCAGTTTGCAATTTCTGCGGAAGATGAACAGGAATAGGGAGAACCAATGACAGACTAGCTGGAGGTGTCTGGACGGGCAAATTTAACTCTCATTTCCCAACCGGAAGAGGAATTAACCAAAGGCTCAGCGTGCCGTGCCGGAACCAGATTAGGGCCTGAAGCCATCCTGCGGTGTTGTGGCCAGCTCACAAGAAAGCGACTTGAAGAAAGGAGCTCAGGGGCACTGTAATTCACAAACCTGCAGAGTTATAAATGACAGCTATCGTCCAAAAATATACTGAAGTAAGGCTGCCAAGAGGACTTGAAAGCGGGGCAGAATTGCAGGAAACCGATTTCAGGAGGTAGACTGGAATTGCATTGAAAGCATAGGAAAAGAGGCAGAACGTCCACAATGATGCACTTGGCCAAAAAGGGCATATGCGTTTTTTCCTGAATATATTCAGGAAAAAACGCATACGCCCTTTTTGGCCAACCAAGCAAGCTTGCAAAGGAAATCTGCACTACAATGAAGTCTCACTTCCCCCCGGTCAAAAGGGCCATCTGAAAAAAGTGTAAAATCCAGAAAGGCAGGACAGGCCATGGAGAACTGGGAGCCTTGTTATGCTGATGGGCGGGATGTAAATTGCCAACAGCCACTCGGGAGAAGTGTATGGTGTTTCCTGAAACATCTAAAAAACAAAGCAACAGAGCCTAGGGCACTTCCACTTATGGTCCTATAGCTTAGGGAAATTAAAATCAAAAAGACACAGCCACCCCAAAGGTTGGGACGGCTCTGTTTACAAGAACCTGGTTTACGGTACAAGTTCAATATCGCAGAAAGTGAAAAATGGATAAAGAAGTTGTGGTACTTACGTACAATGCAGTATCACTCAGCAATGAAATCTATGTCATCAGGCCCGTAGCAGCATAATGAGTGGATTCAGGTATGATGATATTAACTGAAATAAGTCACACAGGAAAAGAAACATCATAAGATATCACTAATACACGGAATGTAACCTTGGCTACACAGGAACTGAATTACAAAACAGAACAGGGTCTCAAATTTAGAAAACCAACTTATGCTTGCTTAAGGGGAAAGGTGAGTTGGGGTGCTGCATAAAACCAGAGATTGAAATGAGCACAGATAAAGTTCCTTAAGCCAAATATGGAATAGACAAGAGCTACTCCTTGCTCAACGAAATGGACTCAACACCCCATATTAAATGCCTAAGAGTGTACCTGACTAGGAAGTATCTTAAAACCTATGGATTGCTATGTCTCTGAAAGAGAATCAAGTGTGTGTACAGGGGCATAAACGCAGCAGTGATAGGATTGGAGAGGTTCGGTGAGCAAATGAAGACCCTTTGAAGTCATATTGCATGGTACCCATTCCACGGGTCTCAACTCTCCAGGTTTAAGGTATTCTTCCTTCAGCTAAAACATGCATGTGGAACCCAGAGTATGATCAACCGTGTGATCGGGAGACGTGTTCCAATATGTCTCAGTTTTCGTCCCCTGGTACTCGGGTGCAACATTCCAGACGCTTTACTAACACTCTCCCGACTTGGAGAGTCAGTGCCTTTAACCTCCTGTTTGGCCCAGTTTGCAATTTCTGCGGAAGATGAACAGGAATAGGGAGAACCAATGAGAGACTAGCTGGAGGTGTCTGCACGGGCAAATTTAACTCTCATTTCCCACCAGGAAGAGGAATTAACCAAAGGCTCAGCATGCCGTGCCGGAACCAGATTAGGGCCTGAAGCCATCCTGCGGTGTTGCGGCCAGCTCACGAGAAAGCGAGTTGAAGAAAGGAGCTCAGGGGCACTGTAATTCACAAACCTGCAGAGTTATAAATGACAGCTATCGTCCAAAAATATACTGAAGTAAGGCTGCCAAGAGGACTTGAAAGCGGGGCAGAATTGCAGGAAACCGATTTCAGGAGGTAGACTGGAATTGCATTTAAAGCATAGGAAAAGAGGCAGAACGTCCACAATGATGCACTTGGCCAAAAAGGGCGTATGCGTTTTTTCCTGAATATATTCAGGAAAAAACGCATACGCCCTTTTTGGCCAACCAAGCAAGCTTGCAAAGGAAATCTGCACTACAATGAAGTCTCACTTCCCCCCGGTCAAAAGGGCCATCTGAAAAAAGTGTAAAATCCAGAAAGGCAGGACAGGCCATGGAGAACTGGGAGCCTTGTTATGCTGATGGGCGGGATGTCAATTGCCAACAGCCACTCGGGAGAAGTGTATGGTGTTTCCTGAAACATCTAAAAAACAAAGCAACAGAGCCTAGGGCACTTCCACTTATGGTCCTATAGCTTAGGGAAATTAAAATCAAAAGACACAGCCACCCCAAAGGTTGGGACGGCTCTGTTTACAAGAACCTGGTTTACGGTACAAGTTCAATATCGCAGAAAGTGAAAAATGGATAAAGAAGTTGTGGTACTTACGTACAATGCAATATCACTCAGCAATGAAATCTATGTCATCAGGCCCGTAGCAGCATAATGAGTGCATTCAGGTACGATGATTCTAACTGAAATAAGTCACACAGGAAAAGAAACATCATAAGATATCACTAATACACGGAATGTAACCTTGGCTACACAGGAACTGAATTACAAAACAGAACAGGGTCTCAAATTTAGAAAACCAACTTATGCTTGCTTAAGGGGAAAGGTGAGTTGGGGTGCTGCATAAAACCAGAGATTGAAATGAGCACAGATAAAGTTCCTTAAGCCAAATATGGAATAGACAAGAGCTACTCCTTGCTCAACGAAATGGACTCAACACCCCATATTAAATGCCTAAGAGTGTACCTGACTAGGAAGTATCTTAAAACCTATGGATTGCTATGTCTCTGAAAGAGAATCAAGTGTGTGTACAGGGGCATAAACGCAGCAGCGATAGGATTGGAGAGGTTCGGTGAGCAAATGAAGACCCTTTGAAGTCATATTGCATGGTACCCATTCCACGGGTCTCAACTCTCCAGGTTTAAGGTATTCTTCCTTCAGCTAAAACATGCATGTGGAACCCAGAGTATGATCAACCGTGTGATCGGGAGACGTGTTCCAATATGTGTCAGTTTTCGTCCCCTGGTACTCGGGTGCAACATTCCAGACGCTTTACTAACACTCTCCCGACTTGGACAGTCAGTGCCTTTAACCTCCTGTTTGGCCCAGTTTGCAATTTCTGCGGAAGATGAACAGGAATAGGGAGAACCAATGACAGACTAGCTGGAGGTGTCTGGACGGGCAAATTTAACTCTCATTTCCCACCAGGAAGAGGAATAACCAAAGGCTCAGCGTGCCGTGCCGGAACCAGATTAGGGCCTGAAGCCATCCTGCGGTGTTGCGGCCAGCTCACGAGAAAGCGAGTTGAAGAAAGGAGCTCAGGGGCACTGTAATTCACAAACCTGCAGAGTTATAAATGACAGCTATCGTCCAAAAATATACTGAAGTAAGGCTGCCAAGAGGACTTGAAAGCGGGGCAGAATTGCAGGAAACCGATTTCAGGAGGTAGACTGGAATTGCATTTAAAGCATAGGAAAAGAGGCAGAACGTCCACAATGATGCACTTGGCCAAAAAGGGCGTATGCGTTTTTTCCTGAATATATTCAGGAAAAAACGCATACGCCCTTTTTGGCCAACCAAGCAAGCTTGCAAAGGAAATCTGCACTACAATGAAGTCTCACTTCCCCCCGGTCAAAAGGGCCATCTGAAAAAAGTGTAAAATCCAGAAAGGCAGGACAGGCCATGGAGAACTGGGAGCCTTGTTATGCTGATGGGCGGGATGTCAATTGCCAACAGCCACTCGGGAGAAGTGTATGGTGTTTCCTGAAACATCTAAAAAACAAAGCAACAGAGCCTAGGGCACTTCCACTTATGGTCCTATAGCTTAGGGAAATTAAAATCAAAAAGACACAGCCACCCCAAAGGTTGGGAAGCCTCTGTTTACAAGAACCTGGTTTACGGTACAAGTTCAATATCGCAGAAAGTGAAAAATGGATAAAGAAGTTGTGGTACTTACGTACAATGCAATATCACTCAGCAATGAAATCTATGTCATCAGGCCCGTAGCAGCATAATGAGTGGATTCAGGTACGATGATTCTAACTGAAATAAGTCACACAGAAAAAGAAACATCATAAGATATCACTAATACACGGAATGTAACCTTGGCTACACAGGAACTGAATTACAAAACAGAACAGGGTCTCAAATTTAGAAAACCAACTTATGCTTGCTTAAGGGGAAAGGTGAGTTGGGGTGCTGCATAAAACCAGAGATTGAAATGAGCACAGATAAAGTTCCTTAAGCCAAATATGGAATAGACAAGAGCTACTCCTTGCTCAACAAAATGGACTCAACACCCCATATTAAATGCCTAAGAGTGTACCTGACTAGGAAGTATCTTAAAACCTATGGATTGCTATGTCTCTGAAAGAGAATCAAGCGTGTGTACAGGGGCATAAACGCAGCAGCGATAGGATTGGAGAGGTTCGGTGAGCAAATGAAGACCCTTTGAAGTCATATTGCATGGTACCCATTCCACGGGTCTCAACTCTCCAGGTTTAAGGTATTCTTCCTTCAGCTAAAACATGCATGTGGAACCCAGAGTATGATCAACCGTGTGATCGGGAGACGTGTTCCAATATGTCTCAGTTTTCGTCCCCTGGTACTCGGGTGCAACATTCCAGACGCTTTACTAACACTCTCCCGACTTGGACAGTCAGTGCCTTTAACCTCCTGTTTGGCCCAGTTTGCAATTTCTGCGGAAGATGAACAGGAATAGGGAGAACCAATGACAGACTAGCTGGAGGTGTGTGGACGGGCAAATTTAACTCTCATTTCCCACCAGGAAGAGGAATTAACCAAAGGCTCAGCGTGCCGTGCCGGAACCAGATTAGGGCCTGAAGCCATCCTGCGGTGTTGCGGCCAGCTCACGAGAAAGCGAGTTGAAGAAAGGAGCTCAGGGGCACTGTAATTCACAAACCTGCAGAGTTATAAATGACAGCTATCGTCCAAAAATATACTGAAGTAAGGCTGCCAAGAGGACTTGAAAGCGGGGCAGAATTGCAGGAAACCGATTTCAGGAGGTAGACTGGAATTGCATTTAAAGCATAGGAAAAGAGGCAGAACGTCCACAATGATGCACTTGGCCAAAAAGGGCGTATGCGTTTTTTCCTGAATATATTCAGGAAAAAACGCATACGCCCTTTTTGGCCAACCAAGCAAGCTTGCAAAGGAAATCTGCACTACAATGAAGTCTCACTTCCCCCCGGTCAAAAGGGCCATCTGAAAAAAGTGTAAAATCCAGAAAGGCAGGACAGGCCATGGAGAACTGGGAGCCTTGTTATGCTGATGGGCGGGATGTCAATTGCCAACAGCCACTCGGGAGAAGTGTATGGTGTTTCCTGAAACATCTAAAAAACAAAGCAACAGAGCCTAGGGCACTTCTACTTATGGTCCTATAGCTTAGGGAAATTAAAATCAAAAAGACACAGCCACCTCAAAGGTTGGGAAGGCTCTGTTTACAAGAACCTGGTTTACGGTACAAGTTCAATATCGCAGAAAGTGAAAAATGGATAAAGAAGTTGTGGTACTTACGTACAATGCAATATCACTCAGCAATGAAATCTATGTCATCAGGCCCGTAGCAGCATAATGAGTGGATTCAGGTACGATGATTCTAACTGAAATAAGTCACACAGAAAAAGAAACATCATAAGATATCACTAATACACGGAATGTAACCTTGGCTACACAGGAACTGAATTACAAAACAGAACAGGGTCTCAAATTTAGAAAACCAACTTATGCTTGCTTAAGGGGAAAGGTGAGTTGGGGTGCTGCATAAAACCAGAGATTGAAATGAGCACAGATAAAGTTCCTTAAGCCAAATATGGAATAGACAAGAGCTACTCCTTGCTCAACGAAATGGACTCAACACCCCATATTAAATGCCTAAGAGTGTACCTGACTAGGAAGTATCTTAAAACCTATGGATTGCTATGTCTCTGAAAGAGAATCAAGTGTGTGTGCAGGGGCATAAACGCAGCAGTGATAGGATTGGAGAGGTTCGGTGAGCAAATGAAGACCCTTTGAAGTCATATTGCATGGTACCCATTCCACGGGTCTCAACTCTCCAGGTTTAAGGTATTCTTCCTTCAGCTAAAACATGCATGTGGAACCCAGAGTATGATCAACCGTGTGATCGGGAGACGTGTTCCAATATGTGTCAGTTTTCGTCCCCTGGTACTCGGGTGCAACATTCCAGACGCTTTACTAACACTCTCCCGACTTGGAGAGTCAGTGCCTTTAACCTCCTGTTTGGCCCAGTTTGCAATTTCTGCGGAAGATGAACAGGAATAGGCAGAACCAATGACAGACTAGCTGGAGGTGTCTGGACGGGCAAATTTAACTCTCATTTCCCACCAGGAAGAGGAATTAACCAAAGGCTCAGCGTGCCGTGCCGGAACCAGATTAGGGCCTGAAGCCATCCTGCGGTGTTGCGGCCAGCTCACGAGAAAGCGAGTTGAAGAAAGGAGCTCAGGGGCACTGTAATTCACAAACCTGCAGAGTTATAAATGACAGCTATCGTCCAAAAATATACTGAAGTAAGGCTGCCAAGAGGACTTGAAAGTGGGGCAGAATTGCAGGAAACCGATTTCAGGAGGTAGACTGGAATTGCATTTAAAGCATAGGAAAAGAGGCAGAACGTCCACAATGATGCACTTGGCCAAAAAGGGCGTATGCGTTTTTTCCTGAATATATTCAGGAAAAAACGCATACGCCCTTTTTGGCCAACCAAGCAAGCTTGCAAAGGAAATCTGCACTACAATGAAGTCTCACTTACCCCCGGTCAAAAGGGCCATCTGAAAAAAGTGTAAAATCCAGAAAGGCAGGACAGGCCATGGAGAACTGGGAGCCTTGTTATGCTGATGGGCGGGATGTAAATTGCCAACAGCCACTCGGGAGAAGTGTATGGTGTTTCCTGAAACATCTAAAAAACAAAGCAACAGAGCCTAGGGCACTTCCACTTATGGTCCTATAGCTTAGGGAAATTAAAATCAAAAAGACACAGCCACCCCAAAGGTTGGGAAGCCTCTGTTTACAAGAACCTGGTTTACGGTACAAGTTCAATATCGCAGAAAGTGAAAAATGGATAAAGAAGTTGTGGTACTTACGTACAATGCAGTATCACTCAGCAATGAAATCTATGTCATCAGGCCCGTAGCAGCATAATGAGTGGATTCAGGTATGATGATTCTAACTGAAATAAGTCACACAGAAAAAGAAACATCATAAGATATCACTAATACACGGAATGTAACCTTGGCTACACAGGAACTGAATTACAAAACAGAACAGGGTCTCAAATTTAGAAACCCAACTTATGCTTGCTTAAGGGGAAAGGTGAGTTGGGGTGCTGCATAAAACCAGAGATTGAAATGAGCACAGATAAAGTTCCTTAAGCCAAATATGGAATAGACAAGAGCTACTCCTTGCTCAACGAAATGGACTCAACACCCCATATTAAACGCCTAAGAGTGTACCTGACTAGGAAGTATCTTAAAACCTATGGATTGCTATGTCTCCGAAAGAGAATCAAGCGTGTGTACAGGGGCATAAACGCAGCAGTGATAGGATTGGAGAAGTTCGGTGAGCAAATGAAGACCCTTTGAAGTCATATTGCATGGTACCCATTCCACGGGTCTCAACTCTCCAGGTTTAAGGTATTCTTCTTTAAGCTAAAACATGCATGTGGAACCCAGAGTATGATCAACCGTGTGATCGGTAGACGTGTTCAAATATGTCTCAGTTTTCGTCCCCTGGTACTCGGGTGCAACATTCCAGACGCTTTACTAACACTCTCCCGACTTGCACAGTCAGTGCCTTTAACCTCCTCTTTGGCCCAGTTTGCAATTTCTGCGGAAGATGAACAGGAATAGGCAGAACCAATGACAGACTAGCTGGAGGTGTCTGGACGGGAAAATTTAACTCTCATTTCCCACCAGGAAGAGGAATTAACCAAAGGCTCAGCGTGCCGTGCCGGAACCAGATTAGGGCCTGAAGCCATCCTGCGGTGTTGCAGCCAGCTCACGAGAAAGCGAGTTGAAGAAAGGAGCTCAGGGGCACTGTAATTCACAAACCTGCAGAGTTATAAATGACAGCTATCGTCCAAAAATATATTGAAGTAAGGCTGCCAAGAGGACTTGAAAGTGGGGCAGAATTGCAGGAAACCGATTTCAGGAGGTAGACTGGAATTGCATTTAAAGCATAGGAAAAGAGGCAGAACGTCCACAATGATGCACTTGGCCAAAAAGGGCGTATGCGTTTTTTCCTGAATATATTCAGGAAAAAACGCATACGCCCTTTTTGGCCAACCAAGCAAGCTTGCAAAGGAAATCTGCACTACAATGAAGTCTCACTTCCCCCCGGTCAAAAGGGCCATCTGAAAAAAGTGTAAAATCCAGAAAGGCAGGACAGGCCATGGAGAACTGGGAGCCTTGTTATGCTGATGGGCGGGATGTAAATTGCCAACAGCCACTCGGGAGAAGTGTATGGTGTTTCCTGAAACATCTAAAAAACAAAGCAACAGAGCCTAGGGCACTTCCACTTATGTTCCTATAGCTTAGGGAAATTAAAATCAAAAAGACACAGCCACCCTAAAAGTTGGGGTGGCTCTGTTTACAAGAACCTGGTTTACGGTACAAGTTCAATATCGCAGAAAGTGAAAAATGGATAAAGAAGTTGTGGTACTTACGTACAATGCAGTATCACTCAGCAATGAAATCTATGTCATCAGGCCCGTAGCAGCATAATGAGTGGATTCAGGTATGATGATTCTAACTGAAATAAGTCACACAGAAAAAGAAACATCATAAGATATCACTAATACACGGAATGTAACCTTGGCTACACAGGAACTGAATTCCAAAACAGAACAGGGTCTCAAATTTAGAAAACCAACTTATGCTTGCTTAAGGCGAAAGGTGAGTTGGGGTGCTGCATAAAACCAGAGATTGAAATGAGCACAGATAAAGTTCCTTAAGCCAAATATGGAATAGACAAGAGCTACTCCTTGCTCAACGAAATGGACTCAACACCCCATATTAAATGCCTAAGAGTGTACCTGACTAGGAAGTATCTTAAAACCTATGGATTGCTATGTCTCTGAAAGAGAATCAAGTGTGTGTACAGGGGCATAAACGCAGCAGTGATAGGATTGGAGAGGTTCGGTGAGCAAATGAAGACCCTTTGAAGTCATATTGCATGGTACCCATTCCACGGGTCTCAACTCACCAGGTTTAAGGTATTCTTCCTTCAGCTAAAACATGCATGTGGACCCAGAGTATGATCAACCGTGTGATCGGGAGACGTGTTCCAATATGTCTCAGTTTTCGTCCCCTGGTACTCGGGTGCAACATTCCAGACGCTTTACTAACACTCTCCCGACTTGGAGAGTCAGTGCCTTTAACCTGCTGTTTGGCCCAGTTTGCAATTTCTGCGGAAGATGAACAGGAATAGGCAGAACCAATGACAGACTAGCTGGAGGTGTCTGGACGGGCAAATTTAACTCTCATTTCCCACCAGGAAGAGGAATTAACCAAAGGCTCAGCGTGCCGTGCCGGAACCAGATTAGGGCCTGAAGCCATCCTGCGGGGTTGCGGCCAGCTCACGAGAAAGCGAGTTGAAGAAAGGAGCTCAGGGGCACTGTAATTCACAAACCTGCAGAGTTATAAATAACAGCTATCGTCCAAAAATATACTGAAGTAAGGCTGCCAAGAGGACTTGAAAGCGGGGCAGAATTGCAGGAAACCGATTTGAGGAGGTAGACTGGAATTGCATTTAAAGCATAGGAAAAGAGGCAGAACGTCCACAATGATGCACTTGGCCAAAAAGGGCGTATGCGTCTTTTCCTGAATATATTCAGGAAAAAACGCATACGCCCTTTTTGGCCAACCAAGCAAGCTTGCAAAGGAAATCTGCACTACAATGAAGTCTCACTTCCCCCCGGTCAAAAGGGCCATCTGAAAAAAGTGTAAAATCCAGAAAGGCAGGACAGGCCATGGAGAACTGGGAGCCTTGTTATGCTGATGGGCGGGATGTCAATTGCCAACAGCCACTCGGGAGAAGTGTATGGTGTTTCCTGAAACATCTAAAAAACAAAGCAACAGAGCCTAGGGCACTTCCACTTATGGTCCTATAGCTTAGGGAAATTAAAATCAAAAAGACACAGCCACCCCAAAGGTTGGGACGGCTCTGTTTACAAGAACCTGGTTTACGGTACAAGTTCAATATCGCAGAAAGTGAAAAATGGATAAAGAAGTTGTGGTACTTACGTACAATGCAGTATCACTCAGCAATGAAATCTATGTCATCAGGCCCGTAGCAGCATAATGAGTGGATTCAGGTATGATGATTCTAACTGAAATAAGTCACACAGGAAAAGAAACATCATAAGATATCACTAATACACGGAATGTAACCTTGGCTACACAGGAACTGAATTACAAAACAGAACAGGGTCTCAAATTTAGAAACCCAACTTATGCTTGCTTAAGGGGAAAGGTGAGTTGGGGTGCTGCATAAAACCAGAGATTGAAATGAGCACAGATAAAGTTCCTTAAGCCAAATATGGAATAGACAAGAGCTACTCCTTGCTCAACGAAATGGACTCAACACCCCATATTAAATGCCTAAGAGTGTACCTGACTAGGAAGTATCTTAAAACCTATGGATTGCTATGTCTCTGAAAGAGAATCAAGTGTGTGTACAGGGGCATAAACGCAGCAGTGATAGGATTGGAGAGGTTCGGTGAGCAAATGAAGACCCTTTGAAGTCATATTGCATGGTACCCATTCCACGGGTCTCAACTCTCCAGGTTTAAGGTATTCTTCCTTCAGCTAAAACATGCATGTGGACCCAGAGTATGATCAACCGTGTGATCGGGAGACGTGTTCCAATATGTCTCAGTTTTCGTCCCCTGGTACTCGGGTGCAACATTCCAGACGCTTTACTAACACTCTCCCGACTTGGAGAGTCAGTGCCTTTAACCTCCTGTTTGGCCCAGTTTGCAATTTCTGCGGAAGATGAACAGGAATAGGGAGAACCAATGACAGACTAGCTGGAGGTGTCTGGACGGGCAAATTTAACTCTCATTTCCCACCAGGAAGAGGAATTAACCAAAGGCTCAGCGTGCCGTGCCGGAACCAGATTAGGGCCTGAAGCCATCCTGCGGTGTTGCGGCCAGCTCACGAGAAAGCGAGTTGAAGAAAGGAGCTCAGGGGCACTGTAATTCACAAACCTGCAGAGTTATAAATGACAGCTATCGTCCAAAAATATACTGAAGTAAGGCTGCCAAGAGGACTTGAAAGCGGGGCAGAATTGCAGGAAACCGATTTCAGGAGGTAGACTGGAATTGCATTTAAAGCATAGGAAAAGAGGCAGAACGTCCACAATGATGCACTTGGCCAAAAAGGGCGTATGCGTTTTTTCCTGAATATATTCAGGAAAAAACGCATACGCCCTTTTTGGCCAACCAAGCAAGCTTGCAAAGGAAATCTGCACTACAATGAAGTCTCACTTCCCCCCGGTCAAAAGGGCCATCTGAAAAAAGTGTAAAATCCAGAAAGGCAGGACAGGCCATGGAGAACTGGGAGCCTTGTTATGCTGATAGGCGGGATGTAAATTGCCAACAGCCACTCGGGAGAAGTGTATGGTGTTTCCTGAAACATCTAAAAAACAAAGCAACAGAGCCTAGGGCACTTCCACTTATGGTCCTATAGCTTAGGGAAATTAAAATCAAAAGACACAGCCACCCCAAAGGTTGGGACGGCTCTGTTTACAAGAACCTGGTTTACGGTACAAGTTCAATATCGCAGAAAGTGAAAAATGGATAAAGAAGTTGTGTTACTTACGTACAATGCAATATCACTCAGCAATGAAATCTATGTCATCAGGCCCGTAGCAGCATAATGAGTGGATTCAGGTACGATGATTCTAACTGAAATAAGTCACACAGGAAAAGAAACATCATAAGATATCACTAATACACGGAATGTAAACTTGGCTACACAGGAACTGAATTACAAAACAGAACAGGGTCTCAAATTTAGAAAACCAACTTATGCTTGCTTAAGGGGAAAGGTGAGTTGGGGTGCTGCATAAAACCAGAGATTGAAATGAGCACAGATAAAGTTCCTTAAGCCAAATATGGAATAGACAAGAGCTACTCCTTGCTCAACGAAATGGACTCAACACCCCATATTAAATGCCTAAGAGTGTACCTGACTAGGAAGTATCTTAAAACCTATGGATTGCTATGTCTCTGAAAGAGAATCAAGTGTGTGTACAGGGGCATAAACGCAGCAGTGATAGGATTGGAGAGGTTCGGTGAGCAAATGAAGACCCTTTGAAGTCATATTGCATGGTACCCATTCCACGGGTCTCAACTCTCCAGGTTTAAGGTATTCTTCCTTCAGCTAAAACATGCATGTGGACCCAGAGTATGATCAACCGTGTGATCGGGAGACGTGTTCCAATATGTCTCAGTTTTCGTCCCCTGGTACTCGGGTGCAACATTCCAGACGCTTTACTAACACTCTCCCGACTTGGAGAGTCAGTGCCTTTAACCTCCTGTTTGGCCCAGTTTGCAATTTCTGCGGAAGATGAACAGGAATAGGCAGAACCAATGACAGACTAGCTGGAGGTGTCTGGACGGGCAAATTTAACTCTCATTTCCCACCAGGAAGAGGAATTAACCAAAGGCTCAGCGTGCCGTGCCGGAACCAGATTAGGGCCTGAAGCCATCCTGCGGTGTTGCGGCCAGCTCACGAGAAAGCGAGTTGAAGAAAGGAGCTCAGGGGCACTGTAATTCACAAACCTGCAGAGTTATAAATGACAGCTATCGTCCAAAAATATACTGAAGTAAGGCTGCCAAGAGGACTTGAAAGCGGGGCAGAATTGCAGGAAACCGATTTCAGGAGGTAGACTGGAATTGCATTTAAAGCATAGGAAAAGAGGCAGAACGTCCACAATGATGCACTTGGCCAAAAAGGGCGTATGCGTTTTTTCCTGAATATATTCAGGAAAAAACGCATACGCCCTTTTTGGCCAACCAAGCAAGCTTGCAAAGGAAATCTGCACTACAATGAAGTCTCACTTCCCCCCGGTCAAAAGGGCCATCTGAAAAAAGTGTAAAATCCAGAAAGGCAGGACAGGCCATGGAGAACTGGGAGCCTTGTTATGCTGATGGGCGGGATGTCAATTGCCAACAGCCACTCGGGAGAAGTGTATGGTGTTTCCTGAAACATCTAAAAAACAAAGCAACAGAGCCTAGGGCACTTCCACTTATGGTCCTATAGCTTAGGGAAATTAAAATCAAAAGACACAGCCACCCCAAAGGTTGGGACGGCTCTGTTTACAAGAACCTGGTTTACGGTACAAGTTCAATATCGCAGAAAGTGAAAAATGGATAAAGAAGTTGTGGTACTTACGTACAATGCAATATCACTCAGCAAGGAAATCTATGTCATCAGGCCCGTAGCAGCATAATGAGTGGATTCAGGTACGATGATTCTAACTGAAATAAGTCACACAGGAAAAGAAACATCATAAGATATCACTAATACACGGAATGTAACCTTGGCTACACAGGAACTGAATTACAAAACAGAACAGGGTCTCAAATTTAGAAAACCAACTTATGCTTGCTTAAGGGGAAAGGTGAGTTGGGGTGCTGCATAAAACCAGAGATTGAAATGAGCACAGATAAAGTTCCTTAAGCCAAATATGGAATAGACAAGAGCTACTCCTTGCTCAACGAAATGGACTCAACACCCCATATTAAATGCCTAAGAGTGTACCTGACTAGGAAGTATCTTAAAACCTATGGATTGCTATGTCTCTGAAAGAGAATCAAGTGTGTGTACAGGGGCATAAACGCAGCAGTGATAGGATTGGAGAGGTTCGGTGAGCAAATGAAGACCCTTTGAAGTCATATTGCATGGTACCCATTCCACGGGTCTCAACTCTCCAGGTTTAAGGTATTCTTCCTTCAGCTAAAACATGCATGTGGAACCCAGAGTATGATCAACCGTGTGATCGGGAGACGTGTTCCAATATGTCTCAGTTTTCGTCCCCTGGTACTCGGGTGCAACATTCCAGACGCTTTACTAACACTCTCCCGACTTGGAGAGTCAGTGCCTTTAACCTCCTGTTTGGCCCAGTTTGCAATTTCTGCGGAAGATGAACAGGAATAGGCAGAACCAATGACAGACTAGCTGGAGGTGTCTGGACGGGCAAATTTAACTCTCATTTCCCACCAGGAAGAGGAATTAACCAAAGGCTCAGCGTGCCGTGCCGGAACCAGATTAGGGCCTGAAGCCATCCTGCGGTGTTGCGGCCAGCTCACGAGAAAGCGAGTTGAAGAAAGGAGCTCAGGGGCACTGTAATTCACAAACCTGCAGAGTTATAAATGACAGCTATCGTCCAAAAATATACTGAAGTAAGGCTGCCAAGAGGACTTGAAAGCGGGGCAGAATTTCAGGAAACCGATTTCAGGAGGTAGACTGGAATTGCATTTAAAGCATAGGAAAAGAGGCAGAACGTCCACAATTATGCACTTGGCCAAAAAGGGCGTATGCGTTTTTTCCTGAATATATTCAGGAAAAAACGCATACGCCCTTTTTGGCCAACCAAGCAAGCTTGCAAAGGAAATCTGCACTACAATGAAGTCTCACTTCCCCCCGGTCAAAAGGGCCATCTGAAAAAAGTGTAAAATCCAGAAAGGCAGGACAGGCCATGGAGAACTGGGAGCCTTGTTATGCTGATGGGCGGGATGTCAATTGCCAACAGCCACTCGGGAGAAGTGTATGGTGTTTCCTGAAACATCTAAAAAACAAAGCAACAGAGCCTAGGGCACTTCCACTTATGGTCCTATAGCTTAGGGAAATTAAAATCAAAAGACACAGCCACCCCAAAGGTTGGGACGGCTCTGTTTACAAGAACCTGGTTTACGGTACAAGTTCAATATCGCAGAAAGTGAAAAATGGATAAAGAAGTTGTGGTACTTACGTACAATGCAGTATCACTCAGCAATGAAATCTATGTCATCAGGCCCGTAGCAGCATAATGAGTGGATTCAGGTACGATGATTCTAACTGAAATAATTCACACAGGAAAAGAAACATCATAAGATATCACTAATAGACGGAATGTAAACTTGGCTACACAGGAACTGAATTACAAAACAGAACAGGGTCTCAAATTTAGAAACCCAACTTATGCTTGCTTAAGGGGAAAGGTGAGTTGGGGTGCTGCATAAAACCAGAGATTGAAATGAGCACAGATAAAGTTCCTTAAGCCAAATATGGAATAGACAAGAGCTACTCCTTGCTCAACGAAATGGACTCAACACCCCATATTAAATGCCTAAGAGTGTACCTGACTAGGAAGTATCTTAAAACCTATGGATTGCTATGTCTCTGAAAGAGAATCAAGTGTGTGTACAGGGGCATAAACGCAGCAGTGATAGGATTGGAGAGGTTCGGTGAGCAAATGAAGACCCTTTGAAGTCATATTGCATGGTACCCATTCCACGGGTCTCAACTCTCCAGGTTTAAGGTATTCTTCCTTCAGCTAAAACATGCATGTGGAACCCAGAGTATGATCAACCGTGTGATCGGGAGACGTGTTCCAATATGTCTCAGTTTTCGTCCCCTGGTACTTGGGTGCAACATTCCAGACGCTTTACTAACACTCTCCCGACTTGGAGAGTCAGTGCCTTTAACCTCCTGTTTGGCCCAGTTTGCAATTTCTGCGGAAGATGAACAGGAATAGGGAGAACCAATGACAGACTAGCTGGAGGTGTGTGGACGGGCAAATTTAACTCTCATTTCCCACCAGGAAGAGGAATTAACCAAAGGCTCAGCGTGCCGTGCCGGAACCAGATTAGGGCCTGAAGCCATCCTGCGGTGTTGCGGCCAGCTCACGAGAAAGCGAGTTGAAGAAAGGAGCTCAGGGGCACTGTAATTCACAAACCTGCAGAGTTATAAATGACAGCTATCGTCCAAAAATATACTGAAGTAAGGCTGCCAAGAGGACTTGAAAGCGGGGCAGAATTGCAGGAAACCGATTTCAGGAGGTAGACTGGAATTGCATTTAAAGCATAGGAAAAGAGGCAGAACGTCCACAATGATGCACTTGGCCAAAAAGGGCGTATGCGTTTTTTCCTGAATATATTCAGGAAAAAACGCATACGCCCTTTTTGGCCAACCAAGCAAGCTTGCAAAGGAAATCTGCACTACAATGAAGTCTCACTTCGCCCAGGTCAAAAGGGCCATCTGAAAAAAGTGTAAAATCCAGAAAGGCAGGACAGGCCATGGAGAACTGGGAGCCTTGTTATGCTGATGGGCGGGATGTAAATTGCCAACAGCCACTCGGGAGAAGTGTATGGTGTTTCCTGAAACATCTAAAAAACAAAGCAACAGAGCCTAGGGCACTTCCACTTATGGTCCTATAGCTTAGGGAAATTAAAATCAAAAGACACAGCCACCCCAAAGGTTGGGACGGCTCTGTTTACAAGAACCTGGTTTACGGTACAAGTTCAATATCGCAGAAAGTGAAAAATGGATAAAGAAGTTGTGGTACTTACGTACAATGCAGTATCACTCAGCAATGAAATCTATGTCATCAGGCCCGTAGCAGCATAATGAGTGGATTCAGGTACGATGATTCTAACTGAAATAATTCACACAGGAAAAGAAACATCATAAGATATCACTAATAGACGGAATGTAAACTTGGCTACACAGGAACTGAATTACAAAACAGAACAGGGTCTCAAATTTAGAAACCCAACTTATGCTTGCTTAAGGGGAAAGGTGAGTTGGGGTGCTGCATAAAACCAGAGATTGAAATGAGCACAGATAAAGTTCCTTAAGCCAAATATGGAATAGACAAGAGCTACTCCTTGCTCAACGAAATGGACTCAACACCCCATATTAAATGCCTAAGAGTGTACCTGACTAGGAAGTATCTTAAAACCTATGGATTGCTATGTCTCTGAAAGAGAATCAAGTGTGTGTACAGGGGCATAAACGCAGCAGTGATAGGATTGGAGAGGTTCGGTGAGCAAATGAAGACCCTTTGAAGTCATATTGCATGGTACCCATTCCACGGGTCTCAACTCTCCAGGTTTAAGGTATTCTTCCTTCAGCTAAAACATGCATGTGGAACCCAGAGTATGATCAACCGTGTGATCGGGAGACGTGTTCCAATATGTCTCAGTTTTCGTCCCCTGGTACTCGGGTGCAACATTCCAGACGCTTTACTAACACTCTCCCGACTTGGAGAGTCAGTGCCTTTAACCTCCTGTTTGGCCCAGTTTGCAATTTCTGCGGAAGATGAACAGGAATAGGGAGAACCAATGACAGACTAGCTGGAGGTGTGTGGACGGGCAAATTTAACTCTCATTTCCCACCAGGAAGAGGAATTAACCAAAGGCTCAGCGTGCCGTGCCGGAACCAGATTAGGGCCTGAAGCCATCCTGCGGTGTTGCGGCCAGCTCACGAGAAAGCGAGTTGAAGAAAGGAGCTCAGGGGCACTGTAATTCACAAACCTGCAGAGTTATAAATGACAGCTATCGTCCAAAAATATACTGAAGTAAGGCTGCCAAGAGGACTTGAAAGCGGGGCAGAATTGCAGGAAACCGATTTCAGGAGGTAGACTGGAATTGCATTTAAAGCATAGGAAAAGAGGCAGAACGTCCACAATGATGCACTTGGCCAAAAAGGGCGTATGCGTTTTTTCCTGAATATATTCAGGAAAAAACGCATACGCCCTTTTTGGCCAACCAAGCAAGCTTGCAAAGGAAATCTGCACTACAATGAAGTCTCACTTCCCCCCGGTCAAAAGGGCCATCTGAAAAAAGTGTAAAATCCAGAAAGGCAGGACAGGCCATGGAGAACTGGGAGCCTTGTTATGCTGATGGGCGGGATGTCAATTGCCAACAGCCACTCGGGAGAAGTGTATGGTGTTTCCTGAAACATCTAAAAAACAAAGCAACAGAGCCTAGGGCACTTCCACTTATGGTCCTATAGCTTAGGGAAATTAAAATCAAAAGACACAGCCACCCCAAAGGTTGGGACGGCTCTGTTTACAAGAACCTGGTTTACGGTACAAGTTCAATATCGCAGAAAGTGAAAAATGGATAAAGAAGTTGTGTTACTTACGTACAATGCAATATCACTCAGCAAGGAAATCTATGTCATCAGGCCCGTAGCAGCATAATGAGTGGATTCAGGTACGATGATTCTAACTGAAATAAGTCACACAGGAAAAGAAACATCATAAGATATCACTAATACACGGAATGTAAACTTGGCTACACAGGAACTGAATTACAAAACAGAACAGGGTCTCAAATTTAGAAAACCAACTTATGCTTGCTTAAGGGGAAAGGTGAGTTGGGGTGCTGCATAAAACCAGAGATTGAAATGAGCACAGATAAAGTTCCTTAAGCCAAATATGGAATAGACAAGAGCTACTCCTTGCTCAACGAAATGGACTCAACACCCCATATTAAATGCCTAAGAGTGTACCTGACTAGGAAGTATCTTAAAACCTATGGATTGCTATGTCTCTGAAAGAGAATCAAGTGTGTGTACAGGGGCATAAACGCAGCAGTGATAGGATTGGAGAGGTTCGGTGAGCAAATGAAGACCCTTTGAAGTCATATTGCATGGTACCCATTCCACGGGTCTCAACTCTCCAGGTTTAAGGTATTCTTCCTTCAGCTAAAACATGCATGTGGAACCCAGAGTATGATCAACCGTGTGATCGGGAGACGTGTTCCAATATGTCTCAGTTTTCGTCCCCTGGTACTCGGGTGCAACATTCCAGACGCTTTACTAACACTCTCCCGACTTGGAGAGTCAGTGCCTTTAACCTCCTGTTTGGCCCAGTTTGCAATTTCTGCGGAAGATGAACAGGAATAGGCAGAACCAATGACAGACTAGCTGGAGGTGTCTGGACGGGCAAATTTAACTCTCATTTCCCACCAGGAAGAGGAATTAACCAAAGGCTCAGCGTGCCGTGCCGGAACCAGATTAGGGCCTGAAGCCATCCTGCGGTGTTGCGGCCAGCTCACGAGAAAGCGAGTTGAAGAAAGGAGCTCAGGGGCACTGTAATTCACAAACCTGCAGAGTTATAAATGACAGCTATCGTCCAAAAATATACTGAAGTAAGGCTGCCAAGAGGACTTGAAAGCGGGGCAGAATTTCAGGAAACCGATTTCAGGAGGTAGACTGGAATTGCATTTAAAGCATAGGAAAAGAGGCAGAACGTCCACAATTATGCACTTGGCCAAAAAGGGCGTATGCGTTTTTTCCTGAATATATTCAGGAAAAAACGCATACGCCCTTTTTGGCCAACCAAGCAAGCTTGCAAAGGAAATCTGCACTACAATGAAGTCTCACTTCCCCCCGGTCAAAAGGGCCATCTGAAAAAAGTGTAAAATCCAGAAAGGCAGGACAGGCCATGGAGAACTGGGAGCCTTGTTATGCTGATGGGCGGGATGTCAATTGCCAACAGCCACTCGGGAGAAGTGTATGGTGTTTCCTGAAACATCTAAAAAACAAAGCAACAGAGCCTAGGGCACTTCCACTTATGGTCCTATAGCTTAGGGAAATTAAAATCAAAAGACACAGCCACCCCAAAGGTTGGGACGGCTCTGTTTACAAGAACCTGGTTTACGGTACAAGTTCAATATCGCAGAAAGTGAAAAATGGATAAAGAAGTTGTGGTACTTACGTACAATGCAATATCACTCAGCAATGAAATCTATGTCATCAGGCCCGTAGCAGCATAATGAGTGGATTCAGGTACGATGATTCTAACTGAAATAAGTCACACAGGAAAAGAAACATCATAAGATATCACTAATACACGGAATGTAACCTTGGCTACACAGGAACTGAATTACAAAACAGAACAGGGTCTCAAATTTAGAAAACCAACTTATGCTTGTTTAAGGGGAAAGGTGAGTTGGGGTGCTGCATAAAACCAGAGATTGAAATGAACACAGATAAAGTTCCTTAAGCCAAATATGGAATAGACAAGAGCTACTCCTTGCTCAACGAAATGGACTCAACACCCCATATTAAATGCCTAAGAGTGTACCTGACTAGGAAGTATCTTAAAACCTATGGATTGCTATGTCTCTGAAAGAGAATCAAGTGTGTGTACAGGGGCATAAACGCAGCAGTGATAGGATTGGAGAGGTTCGGTGAGCAAATGAAGACCCTTTGAAGTCATATTGCATGGTACCCATTCCACGGGTCTCAACTCTCCAGGTTTAAGGTATTCTTCCTTCAGCTAAAACATGCATGTGGAACCCAGAGTATGATCAACCATGTGATCGGGAGACGTGTTCCAATATGTCTCAGTTTTCGTCCCCTGGTACTCAGGTGCAACATTCCAGACGCTTTACTAACACTCTCCCGACTTGGAGATTCAGTGCCTTTAACCTCCTGTTTGGCCCAGTTTGCAATTTCTGCGGAAGATGAACAGGAATAGGCAGAACCAATGACAGACTAGCTGGAGGTGTCTGGACGGGCAAATTTAACTCTCATTTCCCACCAGGAAGAGGAATTAACCAAAGGCTCAGCGTGCCGTGCCGGAACCAGATTAGGGCCTGAAGCCATCCTGCGGTGATGCGGCCAGCTCACGAGAAAGCGAGTTGAAGAAAGGAGCTCAGGGGCACTGTAATTCACAAACCTGCAGAGTTATAAATGACAGCTATCGTCCAAAAATATACTGAAGTAAGGCTGCCAAGAGGACTTGAAAGCGGGGCAGAATTGCAGGAAACCGATTTCAGGAGGTAGACTGGAATTGCATTTAAAGCATAGGAAAAGAGGCAGAACGTCCACAATGATGCACTTGGCCAAAAAGGGCGTATGCGTTTTTTCCTGAATATATTCAGGAAAAAACGCATACGCCCTTTTTGGCCAACCAAGCAAGCTTGCAAAGGAAATCTGCACTACAGTGAAGTCTCACTTCCCCCCGGTCAAAAGGGCCATCTGAAAAAAGTGTAAAATCCAGAAAGGCAGGACAGGCCATGGAGAACTGGGAGCCTTGTTATGCTGATGGGCGGGATGTAAATTGCCAACAGCCACTCGGGAGAAGTGTATGGTGTTTCCTGAAACATCTAAAAAACAAAGCAACAGAGCCTAGGGCACTTCCACTTATGGTCCTATAGCTTGGAGAAATTAAAATCAAAAGACACAGCCACCCCAAAGGTTGGGACGGCTCTGTTTACAAGAACCTGGTTTACGGTACAAGTTCAATATCGCAGAAAGTGAAAAATGGATAAAGAAGTTGTGGTACTTACGTACAATGCAGTATCACTCAGCAATGAAATCTATGTCATCAGGCCCGTAGCAGCATAATGAGTGGATTCAGGTACGATGATTCTAACTGAAATAAGTCACACAGAAAAAGAAACATCATAAGATATCACTAATACACGGAATGTAAACTTGGCTACACAGGAACTGAATTACAAAACAGAACAGGGTCTCAAATTTAGAAACCCAACTTATGCTTGCTTAAGGGGAAAGGTGAGTTGGGGTGCTGCATAAAACCAGAGATTGAAATGAGCACAGATAAAGTTCCTTAAGCCAAATATGGAATAGACAAGAGCTACTCCTTGCTCAACGAAATGGACTCAACACCCCATATTAAATGCCTAAGAGTGTACCTGACTAGGAAGTATCTTAAAACCTATGGATTGCTATGTCTCTGAAAGAGAATCAAGTGTGTGTACAGGGGCATAAACGCAGCAGTGATAGGATTGGAGAGGTTCGGTGAGCAAATGAAGACCCTTTGAAGTCATATTGCATGGTACCCATTCCACGGGTCTCAACTCTCCAGGTTTAAGGTATTCTTCCTTCAGCTAAAACATGCATGTGGAACCCAGAGTATGATCAACCGTGTGATCGGGAGACGTGTTCCAATATGTATCAGTTTTCGTCCCCTGGTACTCGGGTGCAACATTCCAGACGCTTTACTAACACTCTCCCGACTTGGAGAGTCAGTGCCTTTAACCTCCTGTTTGGCCCAGTTTGCAATTTCTGCGGAAGATGAACAGGAATAGGGAGAACCAATGACAGACTAGCTGGAGGTGTCTGGACGGGCAAATTTAACTCTCATTTCCCACCAGGAAGAGGAATTAACCAAAGGCTCAGCATGCCGTGCCGGAACCAGATTAGGGCCTGAAGCCATCCTGCGGTGTTGCGGCCAGCTCACTAGAAAGCGAGTTGAAGAAAGGAGCTCAGGGGCACTGTAATTCACAAACCTGCAGAGTTATAAATGACAGCTATCGTCCAAAAATATACTGAAGTAAGGCTGCCAAGAGGACTTGAAAGCGGGGCAGAATTGCAGGAAACCGATTTCAGGAGGTAGACTGGAATTGCATTTAAAGCATAGGAAAAGAGGCAGAACGTCCACAATGATGCACTTGGCCAAAAAGGGCGTATGCGTTTTTTCCTGAATATATTCAGGAAAAAACGCATACGCCCTTTTTGGCCAACCAAGCAAGCTTGCAAAGGAAATCTGCACTACAGTGAAGTCTCACTTCCCCCCGGTCAAAAGGGCCATCTGAAAAAAGTGTAAAATCCAGATAGGCAGGACAGGCCATGGAGAACTGGGAGCCTTGTTATGCTGATGGGCGGGATGTCAATTGCCAACAGCCACTCGGGAGAAGTGTATGGTGTTTCCTGAAACATCTAAAAAACAAAGCAACAGAGCCTAGGGCACTTCCACTTATGGTCCTATAGCTTAGGGAAATTAAAATCAAAAGACACAGCCACCCCAAAGGTTGGGACGGCTCTGTTTACAAGAACCTGGTTTACGGTACAAGTTCAATATCGCAGAAAGTGAAAAATGGATAAAGAAGTTGTGGTACTTACGTACAATGCAGTATCACTCAGCAATGAAATCTATGTCATCAGGCCCGTAGCAGCATAATGAGTGGATTCAGGTACGATCATTCTAACTGAAATAAGTCACACAGAAAAAGAAACATCATAAGATATCACTAATACACGGAATGTAAACTTGGCTACACAGGAACTGAATTACAAAACAGAACAGGGTCTCAAATTTAGAAACCCAACTTATGCTTGCTTAAGGGGAAAGGTGAGTTGGGGTGCTGCATAAAACCAGAGATTGAAATGAGCACAGATAAAGTTCCTTAAGCCAAATATGGAATAGACAAGAGCTACTCCTTGCTCAACGAAATGGACTCAACACCCCATATTAAATGCCTAAGAGTGTACCTGACTAGGAAGTATCTTAAAACCTATGGATTGCTATGTCTCTGAAAGAGAATCAAGTGTGTGTACAGGGGCATAAACGCAGCAGTGATAGGATTGGAGAGGTTCGGTGAGCAAATGAAGACCCTTTGAAGTCATATTGCATGGTACCCATTCCACGGGTCTCAACTCTCCAGGTTTAAGGTATTCTTCCTTCAGCTAAAACATGCATGTGGAACCCAGAGTATGATCAACCGTGTGATCGGGAGACGTGTTCCAATATGTCTCAGTTTTCGTCCCCTGGTACTCGGGTGCAACATTCCAGACGCTTTACTAACACTCTCCCGACTTGGAGAGTCAGTGCCTTTAACCTCCTGTTTGGCCCAGTTTGCAATTTCTGCGGAAGATGAACAGGAATAGGGAGAACCAATGACAGACTAGCTGGAGGTGTCTGGACGGGCAAATTTAACTCTCATTTCCCATCAGGAAGAGGATGGGAAAGGCTCAGCGTGCCGTGCTGGAACCAGATTAGGGCCTGAAGCAATCCTGCGGTGTTGCGGCCAGCTCACGAGAAAGCGAGTTGAAGAAAGGAGCTCAGGGGCACTGTAATTCACAAACCTGCAGAGTTATAAATGACAGCTATCGTCCAAAAATATACTGAAGTAAGGCTGCCAAGAGGACTTGAAAGCGGGACAGAATTGCAGGAAACCGATTTCAGGAGGTAGACTGGAATTGCATTTAAAGCATAGGAAAAGAGGCAGAACGTCCACAATGATGCACTTGGCCAAAAAGGGCGTATGCGTTTTTTCCTGAATATATTCAGGAAAAAACGCATACGCCCTTTTTGGCCAACCAAGCAAGCTTGCAAAGGAAATCTGCACTACAATGAAGTCTCACTTCCCCCCGGTCCAAAGGGCCATCTGAAAAAAGTGTAAAATCCAGAAAGGCAGGACAGGCCATGGAGAACTGGGAGCCTTGTTACGCTGATGGGCGGGATGTAAATTGCCAACAGCCACTCGGAAGAAGTGTATGGTGTTTCCTGAAACATCTAAAAAACAAAGCAACAGAGGCTAGGGCACTTCCACTTATGGTCCTATAGCTTAGGGAAATTAAAATCAAAAGACACAGCCACCCCAAAGGTTGGGACGGCTCTGTTTACAAGAACCTGGTTTACGGTACAAGTTCAATATCGCAGAAAGTGAAAAATGGATAAAGAAGTTGTGGTACTTACGTACAATGCAATATCACTCAGCAATGAAATCTATGTCATGAGCCCTGTAGCAGCATAATGAGTGGATTCAGGTATGATGATTCTAACTGAAATAAGTCACACAGGAAAAGAAACATCATAAGATATCACTAATACACGGAATGTAAACTTGGCTACATAGGAACTGAATTACAAAACAGAACAGGGTCTCAAATTTAGAAAACCAACTTATGCTTGCTTAAGGGGAAAGGTGAGTTGGGGTGCTGCAAAAAACCAGAGATTGAAATGAGCACAGATAAAGTTCCTTAAGCCAAATATGGAATAGACAAGAGCTACTCCTTGCTCAACGAAATGTATTCAACACCCCATATTAAACACCTAAGAATGTACCTGACTAGGAAGTATCTTAAAACCTATGGATTGCTTGTCTCCAAAAGAGAATCAAGCGTGTGTGCAGGGGCATAAATGCAGCAGTGATAGGATTGGAGAGGTTCAGTGAGCAAATGAAGACCCTTTGAAGTCATATTGCATGGTACCCATTCCACGGGTCTCAACTCTCCAGGTTTAAGGTATTCTTCCTTCAGCTAAAACATGCATGTGGAACCCAGAGTATGATCAACCGTGTGATCGGGAGACGTGTTCCAATATGTCTCAGTTTTCGTCCCCTGGTACTCGGGTGCAACATTCCAGACGCTTTACTAACACTCTCCCGACTTGGAGAGTCAGTGCCTTTAACCTCCTGTTTGGCCCAGTTTGCAATTTCTGCGGAAGATGAACAGGAATAGGGAGAACCAATGACAGACTAGCTGGAGGTGTCTGGACGGGCAAATTTAACTCTCATTTCCCACCAGGAAGAGGAATTAACCAAAGGCTCAGCATGCCGTGCCGGAACCAGATTAGGGCCTGAAGCCATCCTGCGGTGTTGCGGCCAGCTCACTAGAAAGCGAGTTGAAGAAAGGAGCTCAGGGGCACTGTAATTCACAAACCTGCAGAGTTATAAATGACAGCTATCGTCCAAAAATATACTGAAGTAAGGCTGCCAAGAGGACTTGAAAGCGGGGCAGAATTGCAGGAAACCGATTTCAGGAGGTAGACTGGAATTGCATTTAAAGCATAGGAAAAGAGGCAGAACGTCCACAATGATGCACTTGGCCAAAAAGGGCGTATGCGTTTTTTCCTGAATATATTCAGGAAAAAACGCATACGCCCTTTTTGGCCAACCAAGCAAGCTTGCAAAGGAAATCTGCACTACAGTGAAGTCTCACTTCCCCCCGGTCAAAAGGGCCATCTGAAAAAAGTGTAAAATCCAGAAAGGCAGGACAGGCCATGGAGAACTGGGAGCCTTGTTATGCTGATGGGCGGGATGTCAATTGCCAACAGCCACTCGGGAGAAGTGTATGGTGTTTCCTGAAACATCTAAAAAACAAAGCAACAGAGCCTAGGGCACTTCCACTTATGGTCCTATAGCTTAGGGAAATTAAAATCAAAAGACACAGCCACCCCAAAGGTTGGGACGGCTCTGTTTACAAGAACCTGGTTTACGGTACAAGTTCAATATCGCAGAAAGTGAAAAATGGATAAAGAAGTTGTGGTACTTACGTACAATGCAGTATCACTCAGCAATGAAATCTATGTCATCAGGCCCGTAGCAGCATAATGAGTGGATTCAGGTACGATGATTCTAACTGAAATAAGTCACACAGAAAAAGAAACATCATAAGATATCACTAATACACGGAATGTAAACTTGGCTACACAGGAACTGAATTACAAAACAGAACAGGGTCTCAAATTTAGAAACCCAACTTATGCTTGCTTAAGGGGAAAGGTGAGTTGGGGTGCTGCATAAAACCAGAGATTGAAATGAGCACAGATAAAGTTCCTTAAGCCAAATATGGAATAGACAAGAGCTACTCCTTGCTCAACGAAATGGACTCAACACCCCATATTAAATGCCTAAGAGTGTACCTGACTAGGAAGTATCTTAAAACCTATGGATTGCTATGTCTCTGAAAGAGAATCAAGTGTGTGTACAGGGGCATAAACGCAGCAGTGATAGGATTGGAGAGGTTCGGTGAGCAAATGAAGACCCTTTGAAGTCATATTGCATGGTACCCATTCCACGGGTCTCAACTCTCCAGGTTTAAGGTATTCTTCCTTCAGCTAAAACATGCATGTGGAACCCAGAGTATGATCAACCGTGTGATCGGGAGACGTGTTCCAATATGTCTCAGTTTTCGTCCCCTGGTACTCGGGTGCAACATTCCAGACGCTTTACTAACACTCTCCCGACTTGGAGAGTCAGTGCCTTTAACCTCCTGTTTGGCCCAGTTTGCAATTTCTGCGGAAGATGAACAGGAATAGGGAGAACCAATGACAGACTAGCTGGAGGTGTCTGGACGGGCAAATTTAACTCTCATTTCCCACCAGGAAGAGGAATTAACCAAAGGCTCAGCGTGCCGTGCCGGAACCAGATTAGGGCCTGAAGCCATCCTGCGGTGTTGCGGCCAGCTCACGAGAAAGCGAGTTGAAGAAAGGAGCTCAGGGGCACTGTAATTCACAAACCTGCAGAGTTATAAATGACAGCTATCGTCCAAAAATATACTGAAGTAAGGCTGCCAAGAGGACTTGAAAGCGGGGCAGAATTGCAGGAAACCGATTTCAGGAGGTAGACTGGAATTGCATTTAAAGCATAGGAAAAGAGGCAGAACGTCCACAATGATGCACTTGGCCAAAAAGGGCGTATGCGTTTTTTCCTGAATATATTCAGGAAAAAACGCATACGCCCTTTTTGGCCAACCAAGCAAGCTTGCAAAGGAAATCTGCACTACAGTGAAGTCTCACTTCCCCCAGGTCAAAAGGGCCATCTGAAAAAAGTGTAAAATCCAGAAAGGCAGGACAGGCCATGGAGAACTGGGAGCCTTGTTATGCTGATGGGCGGGATGTCAATTGCCAACAGCCACTCGGGAGAAGTGTATGGTGTTTCCTGAAACATCTAAAAAACAAAGCAACAGAGCCTAGGGCACTTCCACTTATGGTCCTATAGCTTAGGGAAATTAAAATCAAAAGACACAGCCACCCCAAAGGTTGGGACGGCTCTGTTTACAAGAACCTGGTTTACGGTACAAGTTCTATATCGCAGAAAGTGAAAAATGGATAAAGAAGTTGTGGTACTTACGTACAATGCAGTATCACTCAGCAATGAAATCTATGTCATCAGGCCCGTAGCAGCATAATGAGTGGATTCAGGTACGATGATTCTAACTGAAATAAGTCACACAGAAAAAGAAACATCATAAGATATCACTAATACACGGAATGTAAACTTGGCTACACAGGAACTGAATTACAAAACAGAACAGGGTCTCAAATGTAGAAAACCAACTTATGCTTGCTTAAGGGGAAAGGTGAGTTGGGGTGCTGCATAAAACCAGAGATTGAAATGAGCACAGATAAAGTTCCTTAAGCCAAATATGGAATAGACAAGAGCTACTCCTTGCTCAACGAAATGGACTCAACACCCCATATTAAATGCCTAAGAGTGTACCTGACTAGGAAGTATCTTAAAACCTATGGATTGCTATGTCTCTGAAAGAGAATCAAGTGTGTGTACAGGGGCATAAACGCAGCAGTGATAGGATTGGAGAGGTTCGGTGAGCAAATGAAGACCCTTTGAAGTCATATTGCATGGTACCCATTCCACGGGTCTCAACTCTCCAGGTTTAAGGTATTCTTCCTTCAGCTAAAACATGCATGTGGAACCCAGAGTATGATCAACCGTGTGATCGGGAGACGTGTTCCAATATGTCTCAGTTTTCGTCCCCTGGTACTCGGGTGCAACATTCCAGACGCTTTACTAACACTCTCCCGACTTGGAGAGTCAGTGCCTTTAACCTCCTGTTTGGCCCAGTTTGCAATTTCTGCGGAAGATGAACAGGAATAGGGAGAACCAATGACAGACTAGCTGGAGGTGTCTGGACGGGCAAATTTAACTCTCATTTCCCACCAGGAAGAGGAATTAACCAAAGGCTCAGCGTGCCGTGCCGGAACCAGATTAGGGCCTGAAGCCATCCTGCGGTGTTGCGGCCAGCTCACGAGAAAGCGAGTTGAAGAAAGGAGCTCAGGGGCACTGTAATTCACAAACCTGCAGAGTTATAAATGACAGCTATCGTCCAAAAATATACTGAAGTAAGGCTGCCAAGAGGACTTGAAAGCGGGGCAGAATTGCAGGAAACCGATTTCAGGAGGTAGACTGGAATTGCATTTAAAGCATAGGAAAAGAGGCAGAACGTCCACAATGATGCACTTGGCCAAAAAGGGCGTATGCGTTTTTTCCTGAATATATTCAGGAAAAAACGCATACGCCCTTTTTGGCCAACCAAGCAAGCTTGCAAAGGAAATCTGCACTACAATGAAGTCTCACTTCCCCCCGGTCCAAAGGGCCATCTGAAAAAAGTGTAAAATCCAGAAAGGCAGGACAGGCCATGGAGAACTGGGAGCCTTGTTACGCTGATGGGCGGGATGTAAATTGCTAACAGCCACTCGGAAGAAGTGTATGGTGTTTCCTGAAACATCTAAAAAACAAAGCAACAGAGCCTAGGGCACTTCCACTTATGGTCCTATAGCTTAGGGAAATTAAAATCAAAAGACACAGCCACCCCAAAGGTTGGGACGGCTCTGTTTACAAGAACCTGGTTTACGGTACAAGTTCAATATCGCAGAAAGTGAAAAATGGATAAAGAAGTTGTGGTACTTACGTACAATGTAATATCACTCAGCAATGAAATCTATGTCATCAGGCCCGTAGCAGCATAATGAGTGGATTCAGGTACGATGATTCTAACTGAAATAAGTCACACAGAAAAAGAAACATCATAAGATATCACTAATACACGGAATGTAAACTTGGCTACACAGGAACTGAATTCCAAAACAGAACAGGGTCTCAAATTTAGAAAACCAACTTATGCTTTCTTAAGGGGAAAGGTGAGTTGGGGTGCTGCATAAAACCAGAGATTGAAATGAGCACAGATAAAGTTCCTTAAGCCAAATATGGAATAGACAAGAGCTACTCCTTGCTCAACGAAATGGACTCAACACCCCATATTAAATGCCTAAGAGTGTACCTGACTAGGAAGTATCTTAAAACCTATGGATTGCTATGTCTCTGAAAGAGAATCAAGTGTGTGTACAGGGGCATAAACGCAGCAGTGATAGGATTGGAGAGGTTCGGTGAGCAAATGAAGACCCTTTGAAGTCATATTGCATGGTACCCATTCCACGGGTCTCAACTCTCCAGGTTTAAGGTATTCTTCCTTCAGCTAAAACATGCATGTGGAACCCAGAGTATGATCAACCGTGTGATCGGGAGACGTGTTCCAATATGTCTCAGTTTTCGTCCCCTGGTACTCGGGTGCAACATTCCAGACGCTTTACTAACACTCTCCCGACTTGGAGAGTCAGTGCCTTTAACCTCCTGTTTGGCCCAGTTTGCAATTTCTGCGGAAGATGAACAGGAATAGGCAGAACCAATGACAGACTAGCTGGAGGTGTCTGGACGGGCAAATTTAACTCTCATTTCCCACCAGGAAGTGGAATTAACCAAAGGCTCAGCGTGCCGTGCCGGAACCAGATTAGGGCCTGAAGCCATCCTGCGGTGTTGCGGCCAGCTCACGAGAAAGCGAGTTGAAGAAAGGAGCTCAGGGGCACTGTAATTCACAAACCTGCAGAGTTATAAATGACAGCTATCGTCCAAAAATATACTGAAGTAAGGCTGCCAAGAGGACTTGAAAGCGGGGCAGAATTGCAGGAAACCGATTTCAGGAGGTAGACTGGAATTGCATTTAAAGCATAGGAAAAGAGGCAGAACGTCCACAATGATGCACTTGGCCAAAAAGGGCGTATGCGTTTTTTCCTGAATATATTCAGGAAAAAACGCATACGCCCTTTTTGGCCAACCAAGCAAGCTTGCAAAGGAAATCTGCCCTACAATGAAGTCTCACTTACCCCCGGTCAAAAGGGCCATCTGAAAAAAGTGTAAAATCCAGAAAGGCAGGACAGGCCATGGAGAACTGAGAGCCTTGTTATGCTGATGGGCGGGATGTCAATTGCCAACAGCCACTCGGGAGAAGTGTATGGTGTTTCCTGAAACATCTAAAAAACAAAGCAACAGAGCCTAGGGCACTTCCACTTATGGTCCTAGAGCTTAGGGAAATTAAAATCAAAAAGACACAGCCACCCCAAATGTTGGGACGGCTCTGTTTACAAGAACCTGGTTTACGGTACAAGTTCAATATCGCAGAAAGTGAAAAATGGATAAAGAAGTTGTGGTACTTACGTACAATGCAGTATCACTCAGAAATGAAATCTATGTCATCAGGCCCGTAGCAGCATAATGAGTGGATTCAGGTACGATGATTCTAACTGAAATAAGTCACACAGAAAAAGAAACATCATAAGATATCACTAATACACGGAATGTAAACTTGGCTACACAGGAACTGAATTCCAAAACAGAACAGGGTCTCAAATTTAGAAAACCAACTTATGCTTTCTTAAGGGGAAAGGTGAGTTGGGGTGCTGCATAAAACCAGAGATTGAAATGAGCACAGATAAAGTTCCTTAAGCCAAATATGGAATAGACAAGAGCTACTCCTTGCTCAACGAAATGGACTCAACACCCCATATTAAATGCCTAAGAGTGTACCTGACTAGGAAGTATCTTAAAACCTATGGATTGCTATGTCTCTGAAAGAGAATCAAGTGTGTGTACAGGGGCATAAACGCAGCAGTGATAGGATTGGAGAGGTTCGGTGAGCAAATGAAGACCCTTTGAAGTCATATTGCATGGTACCCATTCCACGGGTCTCAACTCTCCAGGTTTAAGGTATTCTTCCTTCAGCTAAAACATGCATGTGGAACCCAGAGTATGATCAACCGTGTGATCGGGAGACGTGTTCCAATATGTCTCAGTTTTCGTCCCCTGGTACTCGGGTGCAACATTCCAGACGCTTTACTAACACTCTCCCGACTTGGAGAGTCAGTGCCTTTAACCTCCTGTTTGGCCCAGTTTGCAATTTCTGCGGAAGATGAACAGGAATAGGCAGAACCAATGACAGACTAGCTGGAGGTGTCTGGACGGGCAAATTTAACTCTCATTTCCCACCAGGAAGTGGAATTAACCAAAGGCTCAGCGTGCCGTGCCGGAACCAGATTAGGGCCTGAAGCCATCCTGCGGTGTTGCGGCCAGCTCACGAGAAAGCGAGTTGAAGAAAGGAGCTCAGGGGCACTGTAATTCACAAACCTGCAGAGTTATAAATGACAGCTATCGTCCAAAAATATACTGAAGTAAGGCTGCCAAGAGGACTTGAAAGCGGGGCAGAATTGCAGGAAACCGATTTCAGGAGGTAGACTGGAATTGCATTTAAAGCATAGGAAAAGAGGCAGAACGTCCACAATGATGCACTTGGCCAAAAAGGGCGTATGCGTTTTTTCCTGAATATATTCAGGAAAAAACGCATACGCCCTTTTTGGCCAACCAAGCAAGCTTGCAAAGGAAATCTGCCCTACAATGAAGTCTCACTTACCCCCGGTCAAAAGGGCCATCTGAAAAAAGTGTAAAATCCAGAAAGGCAGGACAGGCCATGGAGAACTGAGAGCCTTGTTATGCTGATGGGCGGGATGTCAATTGCCAACAGCCACTCGGGAGAAGTGTATGGTGTTTCCTGAAACATCTAAAAAACAAAGCAACAGAGCCTAGGGCACTTCCACTTATGGTCCTAGAGCTTAGGGAAATTAAAATCAAAAAGACACAGCCACCCCAAATGTTGGGACGGCTCTGTTTACAAGAACCTGGTTTACGGTACAAGTTCAATATCGCAGAAAGTGAAAAATGGATAAAGAAGTTGTGGTACTTACGTACAATGCAGTATCACTCAGAAATGAAATCTATGTCATCAGGCCCGTAGCAGCATAATGAGTGGATTCAGGTACGATGATTCTAACTGAAATAAGTCACACAGGAAAAGAAACATCATAAGATATCTCTAATACACGGAATGTAAACTTGGCTACACAGGAACTGAATTCCAAAACAGAACAGGGTCTCAAATTTAGAAACCCAACTTATGCTTGCTTAAGGGGAAAGGTGAGTTGGGGTGCTGCATAAAACCAGAGATTGAAATGAGCACAGATAAAGTTCCTTAAGCCAAATATGGAATAGACAAGAGCTACTCCTTGCTCAACGAAATGGACTCAACACCCCATATTAAATGCCTAAGAGTGTACCTGACTAGGAAGTATCTTAAAACCTATGGATTGCTATGTCTCTGAAAGAGAATCAAGTGTGTGTACAGGGGCATAAACGCAGCAGTGATAGGATTGGAGAGGTTCGGTGAGCAAATGAAGACCCTTTGAAGTCATATTGCATGGTACCCATTCCACGGGTCTCAACTCTCCAGGTTTAAGGTATTCTTCCTTCAGCTAAAACATGCATGTGGAACCCAGAGTATGATCAACCGTGTGATCGGGAGACGTGTTCCAATATGTCTCAGTTTTCGTCCCCTGGTACTCGGGTGCAACATTCCAGACGCTTTACTAACACTCTCCCGACTTGGAGAGTCAGTGCCTTTAACCTCCTGTTTGGCCCAGTTTGCAATTTCTGCGGAAGATGAACAGGAATAGGGAGAACCAATGACAGACTAGCTGGAGGTGTCTGGACGGGCAAATTTAACTCTCATTTCCCACCAGGAAGAGGAATTAACCAAAGGCTCAGCGTGCCGTGCCGGAACCAGATTAGGGCCTGAAGCCATCCTGCGGTGTTGCGGCCAGCTCACGAGAAAGCGAGTTGAAGAAAGGAGCTCAGGGGCACTGTAATTCACAAACCTGCAGAGTTATAAATGACAGCTATCGTCCAAAAATATACTGAAGTAAGGCTGCCAAGAGGACTTGAAAGCGGGGCAGAATTGCAGGAAACCGATTTCAGGAGGTAGACTGGAATTGCATTTAAAGCATAGGAAAAGAGGCAGAACGTCCACAATGATGCACTTGGCCAAAAAGGGCGTATGCGTTTTTTCCTGAATATATTCAGGAAAAAACGCATACGCCCTTTTTGGCCAACCAAGCAAGCTTGCAAAGGAAATCTGCACTACAATGAAGTCTCACTTCCCCCCGGTCCAAAGGGCCATCTGAAAAAAGTGTAAAATCCAGAAAGGCAGGACAGGCCATGGAGAACTGGGAGCCTTGTTACGCTGATGGGCGGGATGTCAATTGCCAACAGCCACTCGGAAGAAGTGTATGGTGTTTCCTGAAACATCTAAAAAACAAAGCAACAGAGCCTAGGGCACTTCCACTTATGGTCCTATAGCTTAGGGAAATTAAAATCAAAAGACACAGCCACCCCAAAGGTTGGGACGGCTCTGTTTACAAGAACCTGGTTTACGGTACAAGTTCTATATCGCAGAAAGTGAAAAATGGATAAAGAAGTTGTGGTACTTACGTACAATGCAGTATCACTCAGCAATGAAATCTATGTCATCAGGCCCATAGCAGCATAATGAGTGGATTCAGGTACGATGATTCTAACTGAAATAAGTCACACAGAAAAAGAAACATCATAAGATATCACTAATACACGGAATGTAAACTTGGCTACACAGGAACTGAATTACAAAACAGAACAGGGTCTCAAATTTAGAAAACCAACTTATGCTTGCTTAAGGGGAAAGGTGAGTTGGGGTGCTGCATAAAACCAGAGATTGAAATGAGCACAGATAAAGTTCCTTAAGCCAAATATGGAATAGACAAGAGCTACTCCTTGCTCAACGAAATGGACTCAACACCCCATATTAAATGCCTAAGAGTGTACCTGACTAGGAAGTATCTTAAAACCTATGGATTGCTATGTCTCTGAAAGAGAATCAAGTGTGTGTACAGGGGCATAAACGCAGCAGTGATAGGATTGGAGAGGTTCGGTGAGCAAATGAAGACCCTTTGAAGTCATATTGCATGGTACCCATTCCACGGGTCTCAACTCTCCAGGTTTAAGGTATTCTTCCTTCAGCTAAAACATGCATGTGGAACCCAGACTATGATCAACCGTGTGATCGGGAGACGTGTTCCAATATGTCTCAGTTTTCGTCCCCTGGTACTCGGGTGCAACATTCCAGACGCTTTACTAACACTCTCCCGACTTGGAGAGTCAGTGCCTTTAACCTCCTGTTTGGCCCAGTTTGCAATTTCTGCGGAAGATGAACAGGAATAGGCAGAACCAATGACAGACTAGCTGGAGGTGTCTGGACGGGCAAATTTAACTCTCATTTCCCACCAGGAAGAGGAATTAACCAAAGGCTCAGCGTGCCGTGCCGGAACCAGATTAGGGCCTGAAGCCATCCTGCGGTGTTGCGGCCAGCTCACGAGAAAGCGAGTTGAAGAAAGGAGCTCAGGGGCACTGTAATTCACAAACCTGCAGAGTTATAAATGACAGCTATCGTCCAAAAATATACTGAAGTAAGGCTGCCAAGAGGACTTGAAAGCGGGGCAGAATTGCAGGAAACCGATTTCAGGAGGTAGACTGGAATTGCATTTAAAGCATAGGAAAAGAGGCAGAACGTCCACAATGATGCACTTGGCCAAAAAGGGCGTATGCGTTTTTTCCTGAATATATTCAGGAAAAAACGCATACGCCCTTTTTGGCCAACCAAGCAAGCTTGCAAAGGAAATCTGCACTACAATGAAGTCTCACTTCCCCCCGGTCCAAAGGGCCATCTGAAAAAAGTGTAAAATCCAGAAAGGCAGGACAGGCCATGGAGAACTGGGAGCCTTGTTACGCTGATGGGCGGGATGTAAATTGCCAACAGCCACTCGGAAGAAGTGTATGGTGTTTCCTGAAACATCTAAAAAACAAAGCAACAGAGCCTAGGGCACTTCCACTTATGGTCCTATAGCTTAGGGAAATTAAAATCAAAAGACACAGCCACCCCAAAGGTTGGGACGGCTCTGTTTACAAGAACCTGGTTTACGGTACAAGTTCAATATCGCAGAAAGTGAAAAATGGATAAAGAAGTTGTGGTACTTACGTACAATGTAATATCACTCAGCAATGAAATCTATGTCATCAGGCCCGTAGCAGCATAATGAGTGGATTCAGGTACGATGATTCTAACTGAAATAAGTCACACAGAAAAAGAAACATCATAAGATATCACTAATACACGGAATGTAAACTTGGCTACACAGGAACTGAATTCCAAAACAGAACAGGGTCTCAAATTTAGAAAACCAACTTATGCTTTCTTAAGGGGAAAGGTGAGTTGGGGTGCTGCATAAAACCAGAGATTGAAATGAGCACAGATAAAGTTCCTTAAGCCAAATATGGAATAGACAAGAGCTACTCCTTGCTCAACGAAATGGACTCAACACCCCATATTAAATGCCTAAGAGTGTACCTGACTAGGAAGTATCTTAAAACCTATGGATTGCTATGTCTCTGAAAGAGAATCAAGTGTGTGTACAGGGGCATAAACGCAGCAGTGATAGGATTGGAGAGGTTCGGTGAGCAAATGAAGACCCTTTGAAGTCATATTGCATGGTACCCATTCCACGGGTCTCAACTCTCCAGGTTTAAGGTATTCTTCCTTCAGCTAAAACATGCATGTGGAACCCAGAGTATGATCAACCGTGTGATCGGGAGACGTTTTCCAATATGTCTCAGTTTTCGTCCCCTGGTACTCGGGTGCAACATTCCAGACGCTTTACTAACACTCTCCCGACTTGGAGAGTCAGTGCCTTTAACCTCCTGTTTGGCCCAGTTTGCAATTTCTGCGGAAGATGAACAGGAATAGGCAGAACCAATGACAGACTAGCTGGAGGTGTCTGGACGGGCAAATTTAACTCTCATTTCCCACCAGGAAGTGGAATTAACCAAAGGCTCAGCGTGCCGTGCCGGAACCAGATTAGGGCCTGAAGCCATCCTGCGGTGTTGCGGCCAGCTCACGAGAAAGCGAGTTGAAGAAAGGAGCTCAGGGGCACTGTAATTCACAAACCTGCAGAGTTATAAATGACAGCTATCGTCCAAAAATATACTGAAGTAAGGCTGCCAAGAGGACTTGAAAGCGGGGCAGAATTGCAGGAAACCGATTTCAGGAGGTAGACTGGAATTGCATTTAAAGCATAGGAAAAGAGGCAGAACGTCCACAATGATGCACTTGGCCAAAAAGGGCGTATGCGTTTTTTCCTGAATATATTCAGGAAAAAACGCATACGCCCTTTTTGGCCAACCAAGCAAGCTTGCAAAGGAAATCTGCCCTACAATGAAGTCTCACTTACCCCCGGTCAAAAGGGCCATCTGAAAAAAGTGTAAAATCCAGAAAGGCAGGACAGGCCATGGAGAACTGAGAGCCTTGTTATGCTGATGGGCGGGATGTCAATTGCCAACAGCCACTCGGGAGAAGTGTATGGTGTTTCCTGAAACATCTAAAAAACAAAGCAACAGAGCCTAGGGCACTTCCACTTATGGTCCTATAGCTTAGGGAAATTAAAATAAAAAAGACACAGCCACCCCAAATGTTGGGACGGCTCTGTTTACAAGAACCTGGTTTACGGTACAAGTTCAATATCGCAGAAAGTGAAAAATGGATAAAGAAGTTGTGGTACTTACGTACAATGCAGTATCACTCAGAAATGAAATCTATGTCATCAGGCCTGTAGCAGTATAATGAGTGGATTCAGGTATGATGATTCTAACTGAAATAAGTCACACAGGAAAAGAAACATCATAAGATATCTCTAATACACGGAATGTAAACTTGGCTACACAGGAACTGAATTCCAAAACAGAACAGGGTCTCAAATTTAGAAACCCAACTTATGCTTGCTTAAGGGGAAAGGTGAGTTGGGGTGCTGCATAAAACCAGAGATTGAAATGAGCACAGATAAAGTTCCTTAAGCCAAATACGGAATAGACAAGAGCTACTCCTTGCTCAACGAAATGGACTCAACACCCCATATTAAATGCCTAAGAGTGTACCTGACTAGGAAGTATCTTAAAACCTATGGATTGCTATGTGTCTGAAAGAGAATCAAGTGTGTGTACAGGGGCATAAACGCAGCAGTGATAGGATTGGAGAGGTTCGGTGAGCAAATGAAGACCCTTTGAAGTCATATTGCATGGTACCCATTCCACGGGTCTCAACTCTCCAGGTTTAAGGTATTCTTCCTTCAGCTAAAACATGCATGTGGAACCCAGACTATGATCAACCGTGTGATCGGGAGACGTGTTCCAATATGTCTCAGTTTTCGTCCCCTGGTACTCGGGTGCAACATTCCAGACGCTTTACTAACACTCTCCCGACTTGGAGAGTCAGTGCCTTTAACCTCCTGTTTGGCCCAGTTTGCAATTTCTGCGGAAGATGAACAGGAATAGGGAGAACCAATGACAGACTAGCTGGAGGTGTCTGGACGGGCAAATTTAACTCTCATTTCCCACCAGGAAGAGGAATTAACCAAAGGCTCAGCGTGCCGTGCCGGAACCAGATTAGGGCCTGAAGCCATCCTGCGGTGTTGCGGCCAGCTCACGAGAAAGCGAGTTGAAGAAAGGAGCTCAGGGGCACTGTAATTCACAAACCTGCAGAGTTATAAATGACAGCTATCGTCCAAAAATATACTGAAGTAAGGCTGCCAAGAGGACTTGAAAGCGGGGCAGAATTGCAGGAAACCGATTTCAGGAGGTAGACTGGAATTGCATTTAAAGCATAGGAAAAGAGGCAGAACGTCCACAATGATGCACTTGGCCAAAAAGGGCGTATGTGTTTTTTCCTGAATATATTCAGGAAAAAACGCATACGCCCTTTTTGGCCAACCAAGCAAGCTTGCAAAGGAAATCTGCACTACAATGAAGTCTCACTTCCCCCCGGTCCAAAGGGCCATCTGAAAAAAGTGTAAAATCCAGAAAGGCAGGACAGGCCATGGAGAACTGGGAGCCTTGTTACGCTGATGGGCGGGATGTAAATTGCCAACAGCCACTCGGAAGAAGTGTATGGTGTTTCCTGAAACATCTAAAAAACAAAGCAACAGAGCCTAGGGCACTTCCACTTATGGTCCTATAGCTTAGGGAAATTAAAATCAAAAGACACAGCCACCCCAAATGTTGGGACGGCTCTGTTTACAAGAACCTGGTTTACGGTACAAGTTCAATATCGCAGAAAGTGAAAAATGGATAAAGAAGTTGTGGTACTTACGTACAATGCAATATCACTCAGCAATGAAATCTATGTCATCAGCCCCGTAACAGCATAATGAGTGGATTCAGGTATGATGATTCTAACTGAAATAAGTCACACAGGAAAAGAAACATCATAAGATATCACTAATACACGGAATGTAACCTTGGCTACACAGGAACTGAATTACAAAACAGAACAGGGTCTCAAATTTAGAAACCCAACTTATGCTTGCTTAAGGGGAAAGGTGAGTTGGGGTGCTGCATAAAACCAGAGATTGAAATGAGCACAGATAAAGTTCCTTAAGCCAAATATGGAATATACAAGAGCTACTCCTTGCTCAACGAAATGGACTCAACACCCCATATTAAATGCCTAAGAGTGTACCTGACTAGGAAGTATCTTAAAACCTATGGATTGCTATGTGTCTGAAAGAGAATCAAGTGTGTGTACAGGGGCATAAACGCAGCAGTGATAGGATTGGAGAGGTTCGGTGAGCAAATGAAGACCCTTTGAAGTCATATTGCATGGTACCCATTCCACGGGTCTCAACTCTCCAGGTTTAAGGTATTCTTCCTTCAGCTAAAACATGCATGTGGAACAAAGAGTATGATCAACCGTGTGATCGGGAGCCGTTTTCCAATATGTCTCAGTTTTCGTCCCCTGGTACTCGGGTGCAACATTCCAGACGCTTTACTAACACTCTCCCGACTTGGAGAGTCAGTGCCTTTAACCTCCTGTTTGGCCCAGTTTGCAATTTCTGCGGAAGATGAACAGGAATAGGGAGAACCAATGACAGACTAGCTGGAGGTGTCTGGACGGGCAAATTTAACTCTCATTTCCCATCAGGAAGAGGATGGGAAAGGCTCAGCGTGCCGTGCCGGAACCAGATTAGGGCCTGAAGCAATCCTGCGGTGTTGCGGCCAGCTCACGAGAAAGCGAGTTGAAGAAAGGAGCTCAGGGGCACTGTAATTCACAAACCTGCAGAGTTATAAATGACAGCTATCGTCCAAAAATATACTGAAGTAAGGCTGCCAAGAGGACTTGAAAGCGGGACAGAATTGCAGGAAACCGATTTCAGGAGGTAGACTGGAATTGCATTTAAAGCATAGGAAAAGAGGCAGAACGTCCACAATGATGCACTTGGCCAAAAAGGGCGTATGCGTTTTTTCCTGAATATATTCAGGAAAAAACGCATACGCCCTTTTTGGCCAACCAAGCAAGCTTGCAAAGGAAATCTGCACTACAATGAAGTCTCACTTCCCCCCGGTCCAAAGGGCCATCTGAAAAAAGTGTAAAATCCAGAAAGGCAGGACAGGCCATGGAGAACTGGGAGCCTTGTTACGCTGATGGGCGGGATGTAAATTGCCAACAGCCACTCGGAAGAAGTGTATGGTGTTTCCTGAAACATCTAAAAAACAAAGCAACAGAGGCTAGGGCACTTCCACTTATGGTCCTATAGCTTAGGGAAATTAAAATCAAAAGACACAGCCACCCCAAAGGTTGGGACGGCTCTGTTTACAAGAACCTGGTTTACGGTACAAGTTCAATATCGCAGAAAGTGAAAAATGGATAAAGAAGTTGTGGTACTTACGTACAATGCAATATCACTCAGCAATGAAATCTATGTCATCAGCCCCGTAGCAGCATAATGAGTGGATTCAGGTATGATGATTCTAACTGAAATAAGTCACACAGGAAAAGAAACATCATAAGATATCACTAATACACGGAATGTAAACTTGGCTACATAGGAACTGAATTACAAAACAGAACAGGGTCTCAAATTTAGAAAACCTACTTATGCTTGCTTAAGGGGAAAGGTGAGTTGGGGTGCTGCATAAAACCAGAGATTGAAATGAGCACAGATAAAGTTCCTTAAGCCAAATATGGAATAGACAAGAGCTACTCCTTGCTCAACGAAATGTATTCAACACCCCATATTAAACACCTAAGAATGTACCTGACTAGGAAGTATCTTAAAACCTATGGATTGCTTGTCTCCAAAAGAGAATCAATCGTGTGTGCAGGGGCATAAATGCAGCAGTGATAGGATTGGAGAGGTTCAGTGAGCAAATGAAGACCCTTTGAAGTCATATTGCATGGTACCCATTCCACGGGTCTCAACTCTCCAGGTTTAAGGTATTCTTCCTTCAGCTAAAACATGCATGTGGAACCCAGAGTATGATCAACCGTGTGATCGGGAGACGTGTTCCAATATGTCTCAGTTTTCGTCCCCTGGTACTCGGGTGCAACATTCCAGATGCTTTACTAACACTCTCCCGACTTGGAGAGTCAGTGCCTTTAACCTCCTGTTTGGCCCAGTTTGCAATTTCTGCGGAAGATGAACAGGAATAGGGAGAACCAATGAGAGACTAGCTGGAGGTGTCTGGACGGGCAAATTTAACTCTCATTTCCCACCAGGAAGAGGAATTAACCAAAGGCTCAGCGTGCCGTGCCGGAACCAGATTAGGGCCTGAAGCCATCCTGCGGTGTTGCGGCCAGCTCACGAGAAAGCGAGTTGAAGAAAGGAGCTCAGGGGCACTGTAATTCACAAACCTGCAGAGTTATAAATGACAGCTATCGTCCAAAAATATACTGAAGTAAGGCTGCCAAGAGGACTTGAAAGCGGGGCAGAATTGCAGGAAACCGATTTCAGGAGGTAGACTGGAATTGCATTTAAAGCATAGGAAAAGAGGCAGAACGTCCACAATGATGCACTTGGCCAAAAAGGGCGTATGCGTTTTTTCCTGAATATATTCAGGAAAAAACGCATACGCCCTTTTTGGCCAACCAAGCAAGCTTGCAAAGGAAATCTGCACTACAGTGAAGTCTCACTTCCCCCCGGTCAAAAGGGCCATCTGAAAAAAGTGTAAAATCCAGAAAGGCAGGACAGGCCATGGAGAACTGGGAGCCTTGTTATGCTGATGGGCGGGATGTAAATTGCCAACAGCCACTCTGGAGAAGTGTATGGTGTTTCCTGAAACATCTAAAAAACAAAGCAACAGAGCCTAGGGCACTTCCACTTATGGTCCTATAGCTTAGGGAAATTAAAATCAAAAGACACAGCCACCCCAAAGGTTGGGAGGGCTCTGTTTACAAGAACCTGGTTTACGGTACAAGTTCAATATCGCAGAAAGTGAAAAATGGATAAAGAAGTTGTGGTACTTACGTACAATGCAATATCACTCAGCAATGAAATCTATGTCATCAGCCCCGTAGCAGCATAATGAGTGGATTCAGGTATGATGATTCTAACTGAAATAACTCACACAGGAAAAGAAACATCATAAGATATCACTAATACACGGAATGTAAACTTGGCTACACAGGAACTGAATTACAAAACAGAACAGGGTCTCAAATTTAGAAAACCAACTTATGCTTGCTTAAGGGGAAAGGTGAGTTGGGGTGCTGCATAAAACCAGAGATTGAAATGAGCACAGATAAAGTTCCTTAAGCCAAATATGGAATAGACAAGAGCTACTCCTTGCTCAACGAAATGGACTCAACACCCCATATTAAATGCCTAAGAGTGTACCTGACTAGGAAGTATCTTAAAACCTATGGATTGTTATGTCTCCGAAAGAGAATCAAGCGTGTGTACAGGGGCATAAACGCAGCAGTGATAGGACTGGAGAGGTTCGGTGAGCAAATGAAGACCCTTTGAAGTCATATTGCATGGAACCCATTCCACGGGTCTCAACTCTCCAGGTTTAAGGTATTCTTCCTTCAGCTAAAACATGCATGTGGAACCCAGAGTATGATCAACCGTGTGATCGGGAGACGTGTTCCAATATGTGTCAGTTTTCGTCCCCTGGTACTCGGGTGCAACATTCCAGACGCTTTACTAACTCTCTCCCGACTTGGAGAGTCAATGCCTTTAACCTCCTGTTTGGCCCAGTTTGCAATTTCTGCGGAAGATGAACAGGAATAGGGAGAACCAATGACAGACTAGCTGGAGGTGTCTGGACGGGCAAATTTAACTCTCATTTCCCACCAGGAAGAGGAATTAACCAAAGGCTCAGCGTGCCGTGCCGGAACCAGATTAGGGCCTGAAGCCATCCTGCGGTGTTGTGGCCAGCTCACGAGAAAGCGACTTGAAGAAAGGAGCTCAGGGGCACTGTAATTCACAAACCTGCAGAGTTATAAATGACAGCTATCGTCCAAAAATATACTGAATTAAGGCTGCCAAGAGGACTTGAAAGCGGGGCAGAATTGCAGGAAACCGATTTCAGGAGGTAGACTGGAATTGCATTTAAAGCATAGGAAAAGAGGCAGAACGTCCACAATGATGCACTTGGCCAAAAAGGGCGTATGCGTTTTTTCCTAAATATATTCAGGAAAAAACGCATACGCCCTTTTTGGCCAACCAAGCAAGCTTGCAAAGGAAATCTGCACTACAATGAAGTCTCACTTCCCCCCGGTCAAAAGGGCCATCTGAAAAAAGTGTAAAATCCAGAAAGGCAGGACAGGCCATGGAGAACTGGGAGCCTTGTTATGCTGATGGGCGGGATGTAAATTGCCAACAGCCACTCGGGAGAAGTGTATGGTGTTTCCTGAAACATCTAAAAAACAAAGCAACAGAGCCTAGGGCACTTCCACTTATGGTCCTATAGCTTAGGGAAATTAAAATCAAAAGACACAGCCACCCCAAAGGTTGGGACGGCTCTGTTTACAAGAACCTGGTTTACGGTACAAGTTCAATATCGCAGAAAGTGAAAAATGGATAAAGAAGTTGTGGTACTTACGTACAATGCAGTATCACTCAGCAATGAAATCTATGTCATCAGGCCCGTAGCAGCATAATGAGTGGATTCAGGTACGATGATTCTAACTGAAATAAGTCACACAGAAAAAGAAACATCATAAGATATCACTAATAGACGGAATGTAACCTTGGCTACACAGGAACTGAATTACAAAACAGAACAGGGTCTCAAATTTAGAAAACCAACTTATGCTTGCTTAAGGGGAAAGGTGAGTTGGGGTGCTGCATAAAATCAGAGATTGAAATGAGCACAGATAAAGTTCCTTAAGCCAAATATGGAATAGACAAGAGCTACTCCTTGCTCAACGAAATGGACTCAACACCCCATATTAAATGCCTAAGAGTGTACCTGACTAGGAAGTATCTTAAAACCTATGGATTGCTATGTGTCTGAAAGAGAATCAAGTGTGTGTACAGGGGCATAAACGCAGCAGTGATAGGATTGGAGAGGTTCGGTGAGCAAATGAAGACCCTTTGAAGTCATATTGCATGGTACCCATTCCACGGGTCTCAACTCTCCAGGTTTAAGGTATTCTTCCTTCAGCTAAAACATGCATTTGGAAGCCAGAGTATGATCAACCGTGTGATCGGGAGACGTGTTCCAATATGTCTCAGTTTTCTTCCCCTGTTTCTCAGGTGCAACATTCCAGACGCTTTACTAACACTCTCCCGACTTGGAGAGTCAGTGCCTTTAACCTCCTGTTTGGCCAGGTTTGCAATTTCTGCGGAAGATGAACAGGAATAGGGAGAACCAATGACAGACTAGCTGGAGGTGTCTGGACGGGCAAATTTAACTCTCATTTCCCACCAGGAAGAGGAATTAACCAAAGGCTCAGCGTGCCGTGCCGGAACAAGATTAGGGCCTGAAGCCATCCTGCGGTGTTGTGGCCAGCTCACAAGAAAGCGACTTGAAGAAAGGAGCTCAGGGGCACTGTAATTCACAAACCTGCAGAGTTATAAATGACAGCTATCATCCAAAAATATACTGAAGTAAGGCTGCCAAGAGGACTTGAAAGCGGGGCAGAATTGCAGGAAACCGATTTCAGGAGGTAGACTGGAATTGCATTTAAAGCATAGGAAAAGAGGCAGAACGTCCACAATGATGCACTTGGCCAAAAAGGGCGTATGCGTTTTTTCCTGAATATATTCAGGAAAAAACGCATACGCCCTTTTTGGCCAACCAAGCAAGCTTGCAAAGGAAATCTGCACTACAATGAAGTCTCACTTCCCCCCGGTCCAAAGGACCATCTGAAAAAAGTGTAAAATCCAGAAAGGCAGGACAGGCCATGGAGAACTGGGAGCCTTGTTACGCTGATGGGCGGGATGTAAATTGCCAACAGCCACTCGGAAGAAGTGTATGGTGTTTCCTGAAACATTTAAAAAACAAAGCAACAGAGCCTAGGGCACTTCCACTTATGGTCCTATAGCTTAGGGAAATTAAAATCAAAAGACACAGCCACCCCAAAGGTTGGGACGGCTCTGTTTACAAGAACCTGGTTTACGGTACAAGTTCAATATCGCAGAAAGTGAAAAATGGATAAAGAAGTTGTGGTACTTACGTACAAAGCAATATCACTCAGCAATGAAATCTATGTCATCAGGCCCGTAGCAGCATAATGAGTGGATTCAGGTTCGATGACTCTAACTGAAATAAGTCTCACAGAAAAAGAAACATCATAAGATATCACTAATACACGGAATGTAAACTTGGCTACACAGGAACTGAATTACAAAACAGAACAGGGTCTCAAATTTAGAAAACCAACTTATGCTTGCTTAAAGGGAAAGGTGAGTTGGTGTGCTGCATAAAACCAGAGATTGAAATGAGCACAGATAAAGTTCCTTAAGCCAAATATGGAATAGACAAGAGCTACTCCTTGCTCAACGAAATGGACTCAACACCCCATATTAAACGCCTAAGAATGTACCTGACTAGGAAGTATCTTAAAACCTATGGACTGCTATGTCTCCGAAAGAGAATCAAGCGTGTGTACAGGGGCATAAACGCAGCAGTGATAGGATTGGAGAGGTTCGGTGAGCAAATGAAGACCCTTTGAAGTCATATTGCATGGAACCCATTCCACGGGTCTCAACTCTCCAGGTTTAAGGTATTCTTCCTTCAGCTAAAACATGCATGTGGAACCAAGAGTATGATCAACCGTGTGCTCGGGAGATGTGTTCCAATATGTCTCAGTTTTCGTCCCCAGGTACTCGGGTGCAACATTCCAGACGCTTTACTAACACTCTCCCGACTTGGAGAGTCAGTGCCTTTAACCTCCTGTTTGGCCCAGTTTGCAATTTCTGCGGAAGATGAACAGGAATAGGGAGAACCAATGACAGACTAGCTGGAGGTGTCTGCACGGGCAAATTTAACTCTCATTTCCCACCAGGAAGAGGAATTAACCAAAGGCTCAGCGTGCCGTGCCGGAACCAGATTAGGGCCTGAAGCCATCCTGCGGTGTTGCGGCCAGCTCACGAGAAAGCGAGTTGAAGAAAGGAGCTCAGGGGCACTGTAATTCACAAACCTGCAGAGTTATAAATGACAGCTATCGTCCAAAAATATACTGAAGTAAGGCTGCCAAGAGGACTTGAAAGCGGGGCAGAATTGCAGGAAACCGATTTCAGGAGGTAGACTGGAATTGCATTTAAAGCATAGGAAAAGAGGCAGAACGTCCACAATGATGCACTTGGCCAAAAAGGGCGTATGCGTTTTTTCCTAATATATTCAGGAAAAAACGCATACGCCCTTTTTGGCCAACCAAGCAAGCTTGCAAAGGAAATCTGCACTACAATGAAGTCTCACTTACTCCCGGTCAAAAGGGCCATCTGAAAAAAGTGTAAAATCCAGAAAGGCAGGACAGGCCATGGAGAACTGGGAGCCTTGTTATGCTGATGGGCGGGATGTCAATTGCCAACAGCCACTCGGGAGAAGTGTATGGTGTTTCCTGAAACATCTAAAGAACAAAGCAACAGAGCCTAGGGCACTTCCACTTATGGTCCTATAGCTTAGGGAAATTAAAATAAAAAAGACACAGCCACCCCAAACGTTGGGACGGCTCTGTTTACAAGAACCTGGTTTATGGTACAAGTTCAATATCGCAGAAAGTGAAAAATGGATAAAGAAGTTGTGGTACTTACATACAATGCAATATCACACAGCAATGAAATCTATGTCATCAGGCCCGTAGCAGCATAATGAGTGGATTCAGGTATGATGATTCTAACTGAAATAAGTCACACAGAGAAAGAAACATCATAAGATATCACTAATACACGGAATGTAAACTTGGCTACACAGGAACTGAATTGCAAAACAGAACAGGGTCTCAAATTTAGAAAACCAACTTATGCTTGCTTAAGGGGAAAGGTGAGTTGGGGTGCTGCATAAAACCAGAGATTGAAATGAGCACAGATAAAGTTCCTTAAGCCAAGTATGGAATAGACAAGAGCTACTCCTTGCTCAAGGAAATGGACTCAACACCCCATATTAAACGCCTAAGAATGTACCTGACTAGGAAGTATCTTAAAACCAATGGATTGCTATGTCTCCGAAAGAGAATCAAGCGAGTGTACAGGGGCATAAACGCAGCAGTGATAGGACTGGAGAGGTTCGGTGAGCAAATGAAGACCCTTTGAAATCATATTGCATGGTACCCATTCCACGGGTCTCAACTCTCCAGGTTTCAGGTATTCTTCCGCAGGTAAAACATGCATGTGGAACCCAGAGTATGATCATACGTGTGATCGGGAGACGTGTTCCAATATGTGTCAGTTTCTATCCCCTGGTACTCGGGTGCAACATTCCAGACGCTTTACTAACACTCTCCCGACTTGGAGAGTCAGTGCCTTTAACCTTCTGTTTGGCCCAGTTTGCAATTTCTGCGGAAGATGAACAGGAATAGGGAGAACCATTGAGAGACTAGCTGGAGGTGTCTGGACGGGCAAATTTAACTCTCATTTCCCACCAGGAAGAGGAATTAACCAAAGGCTCAGCGTGCCGTGCCTTAACCACATTAGGGCCTGAAGCCATCCTGCGGTGTTGCGGCCAGCTCACAAGAAAGCGAGTTGAAGAAAGGAGCTCAGGGGCACTGTAATTCACAAACCTGCAGAGTTATAAATGACAGCTATCGTCCAAAAATATACTGAAGTAAGGCTGCCAAGAGGACTTGAAAGCGGGGCAGAATTGCAAGAAACCGATTTCAGGAGGTAGACTGGATTTGCATTTAAAGCATAGGAAAAGAGGCAGAACGTCCACAATGATGCACTTGGCCAAAAAGGGCGTATGTTTTTTTCCTGAATATATTCAGGAAAAAACGCATACGCCCTTTTTGGCCAACCAAGCAAGCTTGAAAAGAAAATCTGCACTACAATGAAGTCTCACTTTCCCCCGGTCAAAAGGGCCATCTGAAAAAAGTGTGAAATCCAGAAAGGCAGGACAGGCCATGGAGAACTGGGAGCCTTGTTATGCTGATGGGCTTGATTTAAATTGCCAACAGCCATTCCGGAGAACTGTATGGTGTTTCCTGAAACATCTAAAAAACAAAGCAACAGAGCCTAGGGCACTTCCACTTATGGTCCTATAGCTTAGGGAAATTAAAATCAAAAAGACAGAGCCACCCAAAATGTTCGGACTGCTCTGTTTACAAGAAACACATTTACGGTACAAGTTCAATATCGCAGAAAGTGAAAAATGGATAAAGAAGTTGTGGTACTTACGTACAATGCAATATCACTCAGCAAGGAAATCTATGTCATCAGGCCCGTAGCAGCATAATGAGTGGATTCAGGTACGATGATTCTAACTGAAATAAGTCACACAGAAAAAGAAACATCATAAGATATCACTAATACACGGAATGTAAACTTGGCTACACAGGAACTGAATTACAAAACAGAACAGGGTCTCAAATTTAGAAACCCAACTTATGCTTGCTTAAGGGGAAAGGTGAGTTGGGGTGCTGCATAAAACCAGAGATTGAAATGAGCACAGATAAAGTTCCTTAAGCCAAATATGGAATAGACAAGAGCTACTCCTTGCTCAACGAAATGGACTCAACACCCCATATTAAATGCCTAAGAGTGTACCTGACTAGGAAGTATCTTAAAACCTATGGATTGCTATGTCTCCGAAAGAGAATCAAGCGTGTGTGCAGGGGCATAAACGCAGCAGTGATAGGATTGGAGAGGTTCGGTGAGCAAATGAAGACCCTTTGAAGTCATATTGCATGGTACCCATTCCACGGGTCTCAACTCTCCAGGTTTAAGGTATTCTTCCTTCAGCTAAAACATGCATGTGGAACCCAGAGTATGATCAACCGTGTGATCGGGAGACGTGTTCCAATATGTCTCAGTTTTCGTCCCCTGGTACTCGGGTGCAACATTCCAGACGCTTTACTAACACTCTCCCGACTTGGAGAGTCAGTGCCTTTAACCTCCTGTTTGGCCCAGTTTGCAATTTCTGCGGAAGATGAACAGGAATAGGGAGAACCAATGACAGACTAGATGGAGGTGTCTGGATGGGCAAATTTAACTCTCATTTCGCACCAGGAAGAGGAATTAACCAAAGGCTCAGCGTGCCGTGCTGGACCAGATTAGGGCCTGAAGCCATCCTGCGGTGTTGCGGCCAGCTCACGAGAAAGCAAGTTGAAGAAAGGAGCTTAGGGGCACTGTAATTCACAAACCTGCAGAGTTATAAATGACAGCTATCGTCCAAAAATATACTGAAGTAAGGCTGCCAAGAGGACTTGAAAGCGGGGCAGAATTGCAGGAAACCGATTTCAGGAGGTAGACTGGAATTGCATTTAAAGCATAGGAAAAGAGGCAGAACGTCCACAATGATGCACTTGGCCAAAAAGGGCGTATGCGTTTTTTCCTGAATATATTCAGGAAAAAACGCATACGCCCTTTTTGGCCAACCAAGCAAGCTTGCAAAGGAAATCTGCACTACAATGAAGTCTCACTTCCCCCCGGTCAAAAGGGCCATCTGAAAAAAGTGTAAAATCCAGAAAGGCAGGACAGGCCATGGAGAACTGGGAGCCTTGTTATGCTGATGGGCGGGATGTAAATTGCCAACAGCCACTCGGGAGAAGTGTATGGTGTTTCCTGAAACATCTAAAAAACAAAGCAACAGAGCCTAGGGCACTTCCACTTATGGTCCTATAGCTTAGGGAAATTAAAATCAAAAGACACAGCCACCCCAAAGGTTGGGACGGCTCTGTTTACAAGAACCTGGTTTACGGTATAAGTTCAATATCGCAGAAAGTGTAAAATGGATAAAGAAGTTGTGGTACTTACGTACAATGCAGTATCACTCAGCAATGAAATCTATGTCATCAGGCCCATAGCAGCATAATGAGTGGATTCAGGTATGATGATTCTAACTGAAATAAGTCACACAGAAAAAGAAACATCATAAGATATCACTAATTCACGGAATGTAAACTTGGCTACACAGGAACTGAATTCCAATACAGAACAGGGTCTCAAATTTAGAAAACCAACTTATGCTTGCTTAAGGGGAAAGGTGAGTTGGGGTGCTGCATAAAACCAGAGATTGAAATGAGCACAGATAAAGTTCCTTAAGCCAAATATGGAATAGACAAGAGCTACTCCTTGCTCAACTAAATGGATTCAACACCCCATATTAAACGCCTAAGAGTGTACCTGACTAGGATGTATCTTAAAACCTATGGATTGCTATGTCTCCGAAAGAGAATCAAGCGTGTGTACAGGGGCATAAACGCAGCAGTGATAGGATTGGAGAGGTTCGGTGAGCAAATGAAGACCCTTTGAAGTCATATTGCATGGTACCCATTCCACGGGTCTCAACTCTCCAGGTTTAAGGTATTCTTCCTTCAGCTAAAACATGCATGTGGAACCCTGAGTATGATCAACCGTGTGATCGGGAGACGTGTTCAAGTATGTCTCAGTTTTCGTCCCCAGGTACTCGGGTGCAACATTCCAGACGCTTTACTAAAACTCTCCCGACTTGGAGAGTCAGTGCCTTTAACCTCCTGTTTGGCCCAGTTTGCAATTTCTGCGGAAGATGAACAGGAATAGGGAGAACCAATGAGAGACTAGCTGGAGGTGTCTGGACGGGCAAATTTAACTCTCATTTCCCACCAGGAAGAGGAATTAACCAAAGGCTCAGCGTGCCGTGCCGGAACCAGATTAGGGCCTGAAGGAATCCTGCAGTGTTGCGGCCAGCTCACGAGAAAGCGACTTGAAGAAAGGAGCTCAGGGGCACTGTAATTCACAAACCTGCAGAGTTATAAATGACAGCTATCGTCCAAAAATATACTGAAGTAAGGCTGCCAAGAGGACTTGAAAGCGGGGCAGAATTGCAGGAAACCGATTTCAGGAGGTAGACTGGAATTGCATTTAAAGCATAGGAAAAGAGGCAGAACGTCCACAATGATGCACTTGGCCAAAAAGGGCGTATGCGTTTTTTCCTGAATATATTCAGGAAAAAACGCATACGCCCTTTTTGGCCAACCAAGCAAGCTTGCAAAGGAAATCTGCCCTACAATGAAGTCTCACTTACCCCCGGTCAAAAGGGCCATCTGAAAAAAGTGTAAAATCCAGAAAGGCAGGACAGGCCATGGAGAACTGAGAGCCTTGTTATGCTGATGGGCGGGATGTCAATTGCCAACAGCCACTCGGGAGAAGTGTATGGTGTTTCCTGAAACATCTAAAAAACAAAGCAACAGAGCCTAGGGCACTTCCACTTATGGTCCTATAGCTTAGGGAAATTAAAATAAAAAAGACACAGCCACCCCAAATGTTGGGACGGCTCTGTTTACAAGAACCTGGTTTACGGTACAAGTTCAATATCGCAGAAAGTGAAAAATGGATAAAGAAGTTGTGGTACTTACGTACAATGCAGTATCACTCAGAAATGAAATCTATGTCATCAGGCCTGTAGCAGTATAATGAGTGGATTCAGGTATGATGATTCTAACTGAAATAAGTCACACAGGAAAAGAAACATCATAAGATATCTCTAATACACGGAATGTAAACTTGGCTACACAGGAACTGAATTCCAAAACAGAACAGGGTCTCAAATTTAGAAACCCAACTTATGCTTGCTTAAGGGGAAAGGTGAGTTGGGGTGCTGCATAAAACCAGAGATTGAAATGAGCACAGATAAAGTTCCTTAAGCCAAATACGGAATAGACAAGAGCTACTCCTTGCTCAACGAAATGGACTCAACACCCCATATTAAATGCCTAAGAGTGTACCTGACTAGGAAGTATCTTAAAACCTATGGATTGCTATGTGTCTGAAAGAGAATCAAGTGTGTGTACAGGGGCATAAACGCAGCAGTGATAGGATTGGAGAGGTTCGGTGAGCAAATGAAGACCCTTTGAAGTCATATTGCATGGTACCCATTCCACGGGTCTCAACTCTCCAGGTTTAAGGTATTCTTCCTTCAGCTAAAACATGCATGTGGAACCCAGACTATGATCAACCGTGTGATCGGGAGACGTGTTCCAATATGTCTCAGTTTTCGTCCCCTGGTACTCGGGTGCAACATTCCAGACGCTTTACTAACACTCTCCCGACTTGGAGAGTCAGTGCCTTTAACCTCCTGTTTGGCCCAGTTTGCAATTTCTGCGGAAGATGAACAGGAATAGGGAGAACCAATGACAGACTAGCTGGAGGTGTCTGGACGGGCAAATTTAACTCTCATTTCCCACCAGGAAGAGGAATTAACCAAAGGCTCAGCGTGCCGTGCCGGAACCAGATTAGGGCCTGAAGCCATCCTGCGGTGTTGCGGCCAGCTCACGAGAAAGCGAGTTGAAGAAAGGAGCTCAGGGGCACTGTAATTCACAAACCTGCAGAGTTATAAATGACAGCTATCGTCCAAAAATATACTGAAGTAAGGCTGCCAAGAGGACTTGAAAGCGGGGCAGAATTGCAGGAAACCGATTTCAGGAGGTAGACTGGAATTGCATTTAAAGCATAGGAAAAGAGGCAGAACGTCCACAATGATGCACTTGGCCAAAAAGGGCGTATGTGTTTTTTCCTGAATATATTCAGGAAAAAACGCATACGCCCTTTTTGGCCAACCAAGCAAGCTTGCAAAGGAAATCTGCACTACAATGAAGTCTCACTTCCCCCCGGTCCAAAGGGCCATCTGAAAAAAGTGTAAAATCCAGAAAGGCAGGACAGGCCATGGAGAACTGGGAGCCTTGTTACGCTGATGGGCGGGATGTAAATTGCCAACAGCCACTCGGAAGAAGTGTATGGTGTTTCCTGAAACATCTAAAAAACAAAGCAACAGAGCCTAGGGCACTTCCACTTATGGTCCTATAGCTTAGGGAAATTAAAATCAAAAGACACAGCCACCCCAAATGTTGGGACGGCTCTGTTTACAAGAACCTGGTTTACGGTACAAGTTCAATATCGCAGAAAGTGAAAAATGGATAAAGAAGTTGTGGTACTTACGTACAATGCAATATCACTCAGCAATGAAATCTATGTCATCAGCCCCGTAACAGCATAATGAGTGGATTCAGGTATGATGATTCTAACTGAAATAAGTCACACAGGAAAAGAAACATCATAAGATATCACTAATACACGGAATGTAACCTTGGCTACACAGGAACTGAATTACAAAACAGAACAGGGTCTCAAATTTAGAAACCCAACTTATGCTTGCTTAAGGGGAAAGGTGAGTTGGGGTGCTGCATAAAACCAGAGATTGAAATGAGCACAGATAAAGTTCCTTAAGCCAAATATGGAATATACAAGAGCTACTCCTTGCTCAACGAAATGGACTCAACACCCCATATTAAATGCCTAAGAGTGTACCTGACTAGGAAGTATCTTAAAACCTATGGATTGCTATGTGTCTGAAAGAGAATCAAGTGTGTGTACAGGGGCATAAACGCAGCAGTGATAGGATTGGAGAGGTTCGGTGAGCAAATGAAGACCCTTTGAAGTCATATTGCATGGTACCCATTCCACGGGTCTCAACTCTCCAGGTTTAAGGTATTCTTCCTTCAGCTAAAACATGCATGTGGAACAAAGAGTATGATCAACCGTGTGATCGGGAGCCGTTTTCCAATATGTCTCAGTTTTCGTCCCCTGGTACTCGGGTGCAACATTCCAGACGCTTTACTAACACTCTCCCGACTTGGAGAGTCAGTGCCTTTAACCTCCTGTTTGGCCCAGTTTGCAATTTCTGCGGAAGATGAACAGGAATAGGGAGAACCAATGACAGACTAGCTGGAGGTGTCTGGACGGGCAAATTTAACTCTCATTTCCCATCAGGAAGAGGATGGGAAAGGCTCAGCGTGCCGTGCCGGAACCAGATTAGGGCCTGAAGCAATCCTGCGGTGTTGCGGCCAGCTCACGAGAAAGCGAGTTGAAGAAAGGAGCTCAGGGGCACTGTAATTCACAAACCTGCAGAGTTATAAATGACAGCTATCGTCCAAAAATATACTGAAGTAAGGCTGCCAAGAGGACTTGAAAGCGGGACAGAATTGCAGGAAACCGATTTCAGGAGGTAGACTGGAATTGCATTTAAAGCATAGGAAAAGAGGCAGAACGTCCACAATGATGCACTTGGCCAAAAAGGGCGTATGCGTTTTTTCCTGAATATATTCAGGAAAAAACGCATACGCCCTTTTTGGCCAACCAAGCAAGCTTGCAAAGGAAATCTGCACTACAATGAAGTCTCACTTCCCCCCGGTCCAAAGGGCCATCTGAAAAAAGTGTAAAATCCAGAAAGGCAGGACAGGCCATGGAGAACTGGGAGCCTTGTTACGCTGATGGGCGGGATGTAAATTGCCAACAGCCACTCGGAAGAAGTGTATGGTGTTTCCTGAAACATCTAAAAAACAAAGCAACAGAGGCTAGGGCACTTCCACTTATGGTCCTATAGCTTAGGGAAATTAAAATCAAAAGACACAGCCACCCCAAAGGTTGGGACGGCTCTGTTTACAAGAACCTGGTTTACGGTACAAGTTCAATATCGCAGAAAGTGAAAAATGGATAAAGAAGTTGTGGTACTTACGTACAATGCAATATCACTCAGCAATGAAATCTATGTCATCAGCCCCGTAGCAGCATAATGAGTGGATTCAGGTATGATGATTCTAACTGAAATAAGTCACACAGGAAAAGAAACATCATAAGATATCACTAATACACGGAATGTAAACTTGGCTACATAGGAACTGAATTACAAAACAGAACAGGGTCTCAAATTTAGAAAACCTACTTATGCTTGCTTAAGGGGAAAGGTGAGTTGGGGTGCTGCATAAAACCAGAGATTGAAATGAGCACAGATAAAGTTCCTTAAGCCAAATATGGAATAGACAAGAGCTACTCCTTGCTCAACGAAATGTATTCAACACCCCATATTAAACACCTAAGAATGTACCTGACTAGGAAGTATCTTAAAACCTATGGATTGCTTGTCTCCAAAAGAGAATCAATCGTGTGTGCAGGGGCATAAATGCAGCAGTGATAGGATTGGAGAGGTTCAGTGAGCAAATGAAGACCCTTTGAAGTCATATTGCATGGTACCCATTCCACGGGTCTCAACTCTCCAGGTTTAAGGTATTCTTCCTTCAGCTAAAACATGCATGTGGAACCCAGAGTATGATCAACCGTGTGATCGGGAGACGTGTTCCAATATGTCTCAGTTTTCGTCCCCTGGTACTCGGGTGCAACATTCCAGATGCTTTACTAACACTCTCCCGACTTGGAGAGTCAGTGCCTTTAACCTCCTGTTTGGCCCAGTTTGCAATTTCTGCGGAAGATGAACAGGAATAGGGAGAACCAATGACAGACTAGCTGGAGGTGTCTGGACGGGCAAATTTAACTCTCATTTCCCACCAGGAAGAGGAATTAACCAAAGGCTCAGCGTGCCGTGCCGGAACCAGATTAGGGCCTGAAGCCATCCTGCGGTGTTGCGGCCAGCTCACGAGAAAGCGAGTTGAAGAAAGGAGCTCAGGGGCACTGTAATTCACAAACCTGCAGAGTTATAAATGACAGCTATCGTCCAAAAATATACTGAAGTAAGGCTGCCAAGAGGACTTGAAAGCGGGGCAGAATTGCAGGAAACCGATTTCAGGAGGTAGACTGGAATTGCATTTAAAGCATAGGAAAAGAGGCAGAACGTCCACAATGATGCACTTGGCCAAAAAGGGCGTATGCGTTTTTTCCTGAATATATTCAGGAAAAAACGCATACGCCCTTTTTGGCCAACCAAGCAAGCTTGCAAAGGAAATCTGCACTACAGTGAAGTCTCACTTCCCCCCGGTCAAAAGGGCCATCTGAAAAAAGTGTAAAATCCAGAAAGGCAGGACAGGCCATGGAGAACTGGGAGCCTTGTTATGCTGATGGGCGGGATGTAAATTGCCAACAGCCACTCTGGAGAAGTGTATGGTGTTTCCTGAAACATCTAAAAAACAAAGCAACAGAGCCTAGGGCACTTCCACTTATGGTCCTATAGCTTAGGGAAATTAAAATCAAAAGACACAGCCACCCCAAAGGTTGGGAGGGCTCTGTTTACAAGAACCTGGTTTACGGTACAAGTTCAATATCGCAGAAAGTGAAAAATGGATAAAGAAGTTGTGGTACTTACGTACAATGCAATATCACTCAGCAATGAAATCTATGTCATCAGCCCCGTAGCAGCATAATGAGTGGATTCAGGTATGATGATTCTAACTGAAATAACTCACACAGGAAAAGAAACATCATAAGATATCACTAATACACGGAATGTAAACTTGGCTACACAGGAACTGAATTACAAAACAGAACAGGGTCTCAAATTTAGAAAACCAACTTATGCTTGCTTAAGGGGAAAGGTGAGTTGGGGTGCTGCATAAAACCAGAGATTGAAATGAGCACAGATAAAGTTCCTTAAGCCAAATATGGAATAGACAAGAGCTACTCCTTGCTCAACGAAATGGACTCAACACCCCATATTAAATGCCTAAGAGTGTACCTGACTAGGAAGTATCTTAAAACCTATGGATTGTTATGTCTCCGAAAGAGAATCAAGCGTGTGTACAGGGGCATAAACGCAGCAGTGATAGGACTGGAGAGGTTCGGTGAGCAAATGAAGACCCTTTGAAGTCATATTGCATGGAACCCATTCCACGGGTCTCAACTCTCCAGGTTTAAGGTATTCTTCCTTCAGCTAAAACATGCATGTGGAACCCAGAGTATGATCAACCGTGTGATCGGGAGACGTGTTCCAATATGTGTCAGTTTTCGTCCCCTGGTACTCGGGTGCAACATTCCAGACGCTTTACTAACTCTCTCCCGACTTGGAGAGTCAATGCCTTTAACCTCCTGTTTGGCCCAGTTTGCAATTTCTGCGGAAGATGAACAGGAATAGGGAGAACCAATGACAGACTAGCTGGAGGTGTCTGGACGGGCAAATTTAACTCTCATTTCCCACCAGGAAGAGGAATTAACCAAAGGCTCAGCGTGCCGTGCCGGAACCAGATTAGGGCCTGAAGCCATCCTGCGGTGTTGTGGCCAGCTCACGAGAAAGCGACTTGAAGAAAGGAGCTCAGGGGCACTGTAATTCACAAACCTGCAGAGTTATAAATGACAGCTATCGTCCAAAAATATACTGAATTAAGGCTGCCAAGAGGACTTGAAAGCGGGGCAGAATTGCAGGAAACCGATTTCAGGAGGTAGACTGGAATTGCATTTAAAGCATAGGAAAAGAGGCAGAACGTCCACAATGATGCACTTGGCCAAAAAGGGCGTATGCGTTTTTTCCTAAATATATTCAGGAAAAAACGCATACGCCCTTTTTGGCCAACCAAGCAAGCTTGCAAAGGAAATCTGCACTACAATGAAGTCTCACTTCCCCCCGGTCAAAAGGGCCATCTGAAAAAAGTGTAAAATCCAGAAAGGCAGGACAGGCCATGGAGAACTGGGAGCCTTGTTATGCTGATGGGCGGGATGTAAATTGCCAACAGCCACTCGGGAGAAGTGTATGGTGTTTCCTGAAACATCTAAAAAACAAAGCAACAGAGCCTAGGGCACTTCCACTTATGGTCCTATAGCTTAGGGAAATTAAAATCAAAAGACACAGCCACCCCAAAGGTTGGGACGGCTCTGTTTACAAGAACCTGGTTTACGGTACAAGTTCAATATCGCAGAAAGTGAAAAATGGATAAAGAAGTTGTGGTACTTACGTACAATGCAGTATCACTCAGCAATGAAATCTATGTCATCAGGCCCGTAGCAGCATAATGAGTGGATTCAGGTACGATGATTCTAACTGAAATAAGTCACACAGAAAAAGAAACATCATAAGATATCACTAATAGACGGAATGTAACCTTGGCTACACAGGAACTGAATTACAAAACAGAACAGGGTCTCAAATTTAGAAAACCAACTTATGCTTGCTTAAGGGGAAAGGTGAGTTGGGGTGCTGCATAAAATCAGAGATTGAAATGAGCACAGATAAAGTTCCTTAAGCCAAATATGGAATAGACAAGAGCTACTCCTTGCTCAACGAAATGGACTCAACACCCCATATTAAATGCCTAAGAGTGTACCTGACTAGGAAGTATCTTAAAACCTATGGATTGCTATGTGTCTGAAAGAGAATCAAGTGTGTGTACAGGGGCATAAACGCAGCAGTGATAGGATTGGAGAGGTTCGGTGAGCAAATGAAGACCCTTTGAAGTCATATTGCATGGTACCCATTCCACGGGTCTCAACTCTCCAGGTTTAAGGTATTCTTCCTTCAGCTAAAACATGCATTTGGAAGCCAGAGTATGATCAACCGTGTGATCGGGAGACGTGTTCCAATATGTCTCAGTTTTCTTCCCCTGTTTCTCAGGTGCAACATTCCAGACGCTTTACTAACACTCTCCCGACTTGGAGAGTCAGTGCCTTTAACCTCCTGTTTGGCCAGGTTTGCAATTTCTGCGGAAGATGAACAGGAATAGGGAGAACCAATGACAGACTAGCTGGAGGTGTCTGGACGGGCAAATTTAACTCTCATTTCCCACCAGGAAGAGGAATTAACCAAAGGCTCAGCGTGCCGTGCCGGAACAAGATTAGGGCCTGAAGCCATCCTGCGGTGTTGTGGCCAGCTCACAAGAAAGCGACTTGAAGAAAGGAGCTCAGGGGCACTGTAATTCACAAACCTGCAGAGTTATAAATGACAGCTATCATCCAAAAATATACTGAAGTAAGGCTGCCAAGAGGACTTGAAAGCGGGGCAGAATTGCAGGAAACCGATTTCAGGAGGTAGACTGGAATTGCATTTAAAGCATAGGAAAAGAGGCAGAACGTCCACAATGATGCACTTGGCCAAAAAGGGCGTATGCGTTTTTTCCTGAATATATTCAGGAAAAAACGCATACGCCCTTTTTGGCCAACCAAGCAAGCTTGCAAAGGAAATCTGCACTACAATGAAGTCTCACTTCCCCCCGGTCCAAAGGACCATCTGAAAAAAGTGTAAAATCCAGAAAGGCAGGACAGGCCATGGAGAACTGGGAGCCTTGTTACGCTGATGGGCGGGATGTAAATTGCCAACAGCCACTCGGAAGAAGTGTATGGTGTTTCCTGAAACATTTAAAAAACAAAGCAACAGAGCCTAGGGCACTTCCACTTATGGTCCTATAGCTTAGGGAAATTAAAATCAAAAGACACAGCCACCCCAAAGGTTGGGACGGCTCTGTTTACAAGAACCTGGTTTACGGTACAAGTTCAATATCGCAGAAAGTGAAAAATGGATAAAGAAGTTGTGGTACTTACGTACAAAGCAATATCACTCAGCAATGAAATCTATGTCATCAGGCCCGTAGCAGCATAATGAGTGGATTCAGGTTCGATGACTCTAACTGAAATAAGTCTCACAGAAAAAGAAACATCATAAGATATCACTAATACACGGAATGTAAACTTGGCTACACAGGAACTGAATTACAAAACAGAACAGGGTCTCAAATTTAGAAAACCAACTTATGCTTGCTTAAAGGGAAAGGTGAGTTGGTGTGCTGCATAAAACCAGAGATTGAAATGAGCACAGATAAAGTTCCTTAAGCCAAATATGGAATAGACAAGAGCTACTCCTTGCTCAACGAAATGGACTCAACACCCCATATTAAACGCCTAAGAATGTACCTGACTAGGAAGTATCTTAAAACCTATGGACTGCTATGTCTCCGAAAGAGAATCAAGCGTGTGTACAGGGGCATAAACGCAGCAGTGATAGGATTGGAGAGGTTCGGTGAGCAAATGAAGACCCTTTGAAGTCATATTGCATGGAACCCATTCCACGGGTCTCAACTCTCCAGGTTTAAGGTATTCTTCCTTCAGCTAAAACATGCATGTGGAACCAAGAGTATGATCAACCGTGTGCTCGGGAGATGTGTTCCAATATGTCTCAGTTTTCGTCCCCAGGTACTCGGGTGCAACATTCCAGACGCTTTACTAACACTCTCCCGACTTGGAGAGTCAGTGCCTTTAACCTCCTGTTTGGCCCAGTTTGCAATTTCTGCGGAAGATGAACAGGAATAGGGAGAACCAATGACAGACTAGCTGGAGGTGTCTGCACGGGCAAATTTAACTCTCATTTCCCACCAGGAAGAGGAATTAACCAAAGGCTCAGCGTGCCGTGCCGGAACCAGATTAGGGCCTGAAGCCATCCTGCGGTGTTGCGGCCAGCTCACGAGAAAGCGAGTTGAAGAAAGGAGCTCAGGGGCACTGTAATTCACAAACCTGCAGAGTTATAAATGACAGCTATCGTCCAAAAATATACTGAAGTAAGGCTGCCAAGAGGACTTGAAAGCGGGGCAGAATTGCAGGAAACCGATTTCAGGAGGTAGACTGGAATTGCATTTAAAGCATAGGAAAAGAGGCAGAACGTCCACAATGATGCACTTGGCCAAAAAGGGCGTATGCGTTTTTTCCTAATATATTCAGGAAAAAACGCATACGCCCTTTTTGGCCAACCAAGCAAGCTTGCAAAGGAAATCTGCACTACAATGAAGTCTCACTTACTCCCGGTCAAAAGGGCCATCTGAAAAAAGTGTAAAATCCAGAAAGGCAGGACAGGCCATGGAGAACTGGGAGCCTTGTTATGCTGATGGGCGGGATGTCAATTGCCAACAGCCACTCGGGAGAAGTGTATGGTGTTTCCTGAAACATCTAAAGAACAAAGCAACAGAGCCTAGGGCACTTCCACTTATGGTCCTATAGCTTAGGGAAATTAAAATAAAAAAGACACAGCCACCCCAAACGTTGGGACGGCTCTGTTTACAAGAACCTGGTTTATGGTACAAGTTCAATATCGCAGAAAGTGAAAAATGGATAAAGAAGTTGTGGTACTTACATACAATGCAATATCACACAGCAATGAAATCTATGTCATCAGGCCCGTAGCAGCATAATGAGTGGATTCAGGTATGATGATTCTAACTGAAATAAGTCACACAGAGAAAGAAACATCATAAGATATCACTAATACACGGAATGTAAACTTGGCTACACAGGAACTGAATTGCAAAACAGAACAGGGTCTCAAATTTAGAAAACCAACTTATGCTTGCTTAAGGGGAAAGGTGAGTTGGGGTGCTGCATAAAACCAGAGATTGAAATGAGCACAGATAAAGTTCCTTAAGCCAAGTATGGAATAGACAAGAGCTACTCCTTGCTCAAGGAAATGGACTCAACACCCCATATTAAACGCCTAAGAATGTACCTGACTAGGAAGTATCTTAAAACCAATGGATTGCTATGTCTCCGAAAGAGAATCAAGCGAGTGTACAGGGGCATAAACGCAGCAGTGATAGGACTGGAGAGGTTCGGTGAGCAAATGAAGACCCTTTGAAATCATATTGCATGGTACCCATTCCACGGGTCTCAACTCTCCAGGTTTCAGGTATTCTTCCGCAGGTAAAACATGCATGTGGAACCCAGAGTATGATCATACGTGTGATCGGGAGACGTGTTCCAATATGTGTCAGTTTCTATCCCCTGGTACTCGGGTGCAACATTCCAGACGCTTTACTAACACTCTCCCGACTTGGAGAGTCAGTGCCTTTAACCTTCTGTTTGGCCCAGTTTGCAATTTCTGCGGAAGATGAACAGGAATAGGGAGAACCATTGAGAGACTAGCTGGAGGTGTCTGGACGGGCAAATTTAACTCTCATTTCCCACCAGGAAGAGGAATTAACCAAAGGCTCAGCGTGCCGTGCCTTAACCACATTAGGGCCTGAAGCCATCCTGCGGTGTTGCGGCCAGCTCACAAGAAAGCGAGTTGAAGAAAGGAGCTCAGGGGCACTGTAATTCACAAACCTGCAGAGTTATAAATGACAGCTATCGTCCAAAAATATACTGAAGTAAGGCTGCCAAGAGGACTTGAAAGCGGGGCAGAATTGCAAGAAACCGCTTTCAGGAGGTAGACTGGATTTGCATTTAAAGCATAGGAAAAGAGGCAGAACGTCCACAATGATGCACTTGGCCAAAAAGGGCGTATGTTTTTTTCCTGAATATATTCAGGAAAAAACGCATACGCCCTTTTTGGCCAACCAAGCAAGCTTGAAAAGAAAATCTGCACTACAATGAAGTCTCACTTTCCCCCGGTCAAAAGGGCCATCTGAAAAAAGTGTGAAATCCAGAAAGGCAGGACAGGCCATGGAGAACTGGGAGCCTTGTTATGCTGATGGGCTTGATTTAAATTGCCAACAGCCATTCCGGAGAACTGTATGGTGTTTCCTGAAACATCTAAAAAACAAAGCAACAGAGCCTAGGGCACTTCCACTTATGGTCCTATAGCTTAGGGAAATTAAAATCAAAAAGACAGAGCCACCCAAAATGTTCGGACTGCTCTGTTTACAAGAAACACATTTACGGTACAAGTTCAATATCGCAGAAAGTGAAAAATGGATAAAGAAGTTGTGGTACTTACGTACAATGCAATATCACTCAGCAAGGAAATCTATGTCATCAGGCCCGTAGCAGCATAATGAGTGGATTCAGGTACGATGATTCTAACTGAAATAAGTCACACAGAAAAAGAAACATCATAAGATATCACTAATACACGGAATGTAAACTTGGCTACACAGGAACTGAATTACAAAACAGAACAGGGTCTCAAATTTAGAAACCCAACTTATGCTTGCTTAAGGGGAAAGGTGAGTTGGGGTGCTGCATAAAACCAGAGATTGAAATGAGCACAGATAAAGTTCCTTAAGCCAAATATGGAATAGACAAGAGCTACTCCTTGCTCAACGAAATGGACTCAACACCCCATATTAAATGCCTAAGAGTGTACCTGACTAGGAAGTATCTTAAAACCTATGGATTGCTATGTCTCCGAAAGAGAATCAAGCGTGTGTGCAGGGGCATAAACGCAGCAGTGATAGGATTGGAGAGGTTCGGTGAGCAAATGAAGACCCTTTGAAGTCATATTGCATGGTACCCATTCCACGGGTCTCAACTCTCCAGGTTTAAGGTATTCTTCCTTCAGCTAAAACATGCATGTGGAACCCAGAGTATGATCAACCGTGTGATCGGGAGACGTGTTCCAATATGTCTCAGTTTTCGTCCCCTGGTACTCGGGTGCAACATTCCAGACGCTTTACTAACACTCTCCCGACTTGGAGAGTCAGTGCCTTTAACCTCCTGTTTGGCCCAGTTTGCAATTTCTGCGGAAGATGAACAGGAATAGGGAGAACCAATGACAGACTAGATGGAGGTGTCTGGATGGGCAAATTTAACTCTCATTTCGCACCAGGAAGAGGAATTAACCAAAGGCTCAGCGTGCCGTGCTGGACCAGATTAGGGCCTGAAGCCATCCTGCGGTGTTGCGGCCAGCTCACGAGAAAGCAAGTTGAAGAAAGGAGCTTAGGGGCACTGTAATTCACAAACCTGCAGAGTTATAAATGACAGCTATCGTCCAAAAATATACTGAAGTAAGGCTGCCAAGAGGACTTGAAAGCGGGGCAGAATTGCAGGAAACCGATTTCAGGAGGTAGACTGGAATTGCATTTAAAGCATAGGAAAAGAGGCAGAACGTCCACAATGATGCACTTGGCCAAAAAGGGCGTATGCGTTTTTTCCTGAATATATTCAGGAAAAAACGCATACGCCCTTTTTGGCCAACCAAGCAAGCTTGCAAAGGAAATCTGCACTACAATGAAGTCTCACTTCCCCCCGGTCAAAAGGGCCATCTGAAAAAAGTGTAAAATCCAGAAAGGCAGGACAGGCCATGGAGAACTGGGAGCCTTGTTATGCTGATGGGCGGGATGTAAATTGCCAACAGCCACTCGGGAGAAGTGTATGGTGTTTCCTGAAACATCTAAAAAACAAAGCAACAGAGCCTAGGGCACTTCCACTTATGGTCCTATAGCTTAGGGAAATTAAAATCAAAAGACACAGCCACCCCAAAGGTTGGGACGGCTCTGTTTACAAGAACCTGGTTTACGGTATAAGTTCAATATCGCAGAAAGTGTAAAATGGATAAAGAAGTTGTGGTACTTACGTACAATGCAGTATCACTCAGCAATGAAATCTATGTCATCAGGCCCATAGCAGCATAATGAGTGGATTCAGGTATGATGATTCTAACTGAAATAAGTCACACAGAAAAAGAAACATCATAAGATATCACTAATTCACGGAATGTAAACTTGGCTACACAGGAACTGAATTCCAATACAGAACAGGGTCTCAAATTTAGAAAACCAACTTATGCTTGCTTAAGGGGAAAGGTGAGTTGGGGTGCTGCATAAAACCAGAGATTGAAATGAGCACAGATAAAGTTCCTTAAGCCAAATATGGAATAGACAAGAGCTACTCCTTGCTCAACTAAATGGATTCAACACCCCATATTAAACGCCTAAGAGTGTACCTGACTAGGATGTATCTTAAAACCTATGGATTGCTATGTCTCCGAAAGAGAATCAAGCGTGTGTACAGGGGCATAAACGCAGCAGTGATAGGATTGGAGAGGTTCGGTGAGCAAATGAAGACCCTTTGAAGTCATATTGCATGGTACCCATTCCACGGGTCTCAACTCTCCAGGTTTAAGGTATTCTTCCTTCAGCTAAAACATGCATGTGGAACCCTGAGTATGATCAACCGTGTGATCGGGAGACGTGTTCAAGTATGTCTCAGTTTTCGTCCCCAGGTACTCGGGTGCAACATTCCAGACGCTTTACTAAAACTCTCCCGACTTGGAGAGTCAGTGCCTTTAACCTCCTGTTTGGCCCAGTTTGCAATTTCTGCGGAAGATGAACAGGAATAGGGAGAACCAATGAGAGACTAGCTGGAGGTGTCTGGACGGGCAAATTTAACTCTCATTTCCCACCAGGAAGAGGAATTAACCAAAGGCTCAGCGTGCCGTGCCGGAACCAGATTAGGGCCTGAAGGAATCCTGCAGTGTTGCGGCCAGCTCACGAGAAAGCGACTTGAAGAAAGGAGCTCAGGGGCACTGTAATTCACAAACCTGCAGAGTTATAAATGACAGCTATCGTCCAAAAATATACTGAAGTAAGGCTGCCAAGAGGACTTGAACTTGGGGCAGAATTGCAGGAAACCAATTTCAGGAGGTAGACTGGAATTGCATTTAAAGCATAGGAAAAGAGGCAGAACGTCCACAATGATGCACTTGGCCAAAAAGGGCGTATGCGTTTTTTCCTGAATATATTCAGGAAAAAACGCATACGCCCTTTTTGGCCAACCAAGCAAGCTTGCAAAGGAAATCTGCACTACAATGAAGTCTCACTTCCCCCCGGTCAAAAGGGCCATCTGAAAAAAGTGTAAAATCCAGAAACACAGGATAGGCCATGGAGAACTGGGAGCCTTGTTATGCTGATGGGCGGGATGTAAATTGCCAACAGCCACTCGAGAGAAGTGTATGGTGTTTCCTGAAACATCTAAAAAACAAAGCAACAGAGCCTAGGGCACTTCCACTTATGGTCCTATAGCTTAGGGAAATTAAAATAAAAAAGACACAGCCACCCCAAAGGTTGGGACGGCTCTGTTTACAAGAACCTGGTTTACAGTACAAGTTCAATATCGCAGAAAGTGAAAAATGGATAAAGAAGTTGTGGTACTTACGTACAATGCAGTATCACTCAGCAATGAAATCTATGTCATCAGGCCCGTAGCAGCATAGTGAGTGGATTCAGGTATGATGATTCTAACTGAAATAAGTCACACAGGAAAAGAAACATCATAAGATATCACTAATACACGGAATGAAAACTTGGCTACACAGGAACTGAATTGCAAAACAGAACAGGGACTCAAATATAGAAAAACAAATTATGCTTGCTTAAGCGGAAAGGTGAGTTGGGGTGCTGCATAAAACCAGATATTGAAATGTGCACAGATAAAGTTCCTTAAGCCAAGTATGGAATAGACAAGAGCTACTCCTTGCTCAAGGAAATGGACTCAACACCCCATATTAAACGCCTGAGAATGTACCTGATTAGGAAGTATCTTAAAACCTATGGATTGCTATGTCTCCGAAAGAGACTCAAGCGTGTGTACAGGGGCATAAACGCAGCAGTGATAGGACTGGAGAGGTTCGGTGAGCAAATGAAGACCCTTTGAAATCATATTGCATGTTACCCATTCCACGGGTCTCAACTCTCCAGGTTTAAGGTATTCTTCCTTCAGCTAAAACATGCATGTGGAACCCAGAGTATGATCAACCGTGTGATCGGTAGACGTGTTCCAATATGTCTCAGTTTTCGTCCCCTGGTACTCGGGTGCAACATTCCAGACGCTTTACTAACACTCTCCCGACTTGGAGAGTCAGTGCCTTTAACCTCCTGTTTGGCCCAGTTTGCAATTTCTGCGGAAGATGAACAGGAATAGGGAGAACCAATGACAGACTAGCTGGAGGTGTCTGGACGGGCAAATTTAACTCTCATTTCCCACCAGGAAGAGGAATTAACCAAAGGCTCAGCGTGCCGTGCCGGAACCAGATTAGGGCCTGAAGCCATCCTGCGGTGTTGCGGCCAGCTCACGAGAAAGCGAGTTGAAGAAAGGAGCTCAGGGGCACTGTAATTCACAAACCTGCAGAGTTATAAATGACAGCTATCGTCCAAAAATATACTGAAGTAAGGCTGCCAAGAGGACTTGAAAGCGGGGCAGAATTGCAGGAAACCGATTTCAGGAGGTAGACTGGAATTGCATTTAAAGCATAGGAAAAGAGGCAGAACGTCCACAATGATGCGCTTGACCAAAAAGGGCGTATGCGTTTTTTCCTGAATATATTCAGGAAAAAACGCATACGCCCTTTTTGGCCAACCAAGCAAGCTTGCAAAGGAAATGGGCACTACAATGAAGTCTCACTTCCCCCCGGTCAAAAGGGCCATCTGAAAAAAGTGTAAAATCCAGAAACACAGGATAGGCCATGGAGAACTGGGAGCCTTTTTATGCTGATGGGCGGGATGTAAATTGCCAACAGCCACTGGGGAGAAGTGTATGGTGTTTCCTGAAACATCTAAAAAACAAAGCAACAGAGCCTAGGGCACTTCCACTTATGGTCCTATAGCATAGGGAAATTAAAATCAAAAAGACACAGCCACCCCAAAGTTTGGCACGGCTCTGTTTACAAGAACCTGGTTTACGGTACAAGTTCAATATCGCAGAAAGTGAAAAATGGATAAAGAAGTTTTGGTACTTACGTACAATGCAATATCACTCAGCAATGAAATCTATGTCATCAGGCCCGTAGCAGCATAATGAGTGGATTCAGGTACGATGATTCTAACTGAAATAAGTCTCACAGAAAAAGAAACATCATAAGATATGACTAATACACGGAATGTAAACTTGGCTACATAGAAACTGAATTACAAAACAGAACAGGGTCTCAAATTTAGAAACCCAACTTATGCTTGCTTAAGGGGAAAGGTGAGTTGGGGTGCTGCATAAAACCAGAGATTGAAATGAGCACAGATAAAGTTCCTTAAGCCAAATATGGAATAGACAAGAGCTACTCCTTGCTCAACGAAATGGACTCAACACCCCATATTAAATTCCTAAGAGTGTACCTGACTAGGAAGTATCTTAAAACCTATGGATTGCTATGTCTCCGAAAGAGAATCAAGCGTGTGTGCAGGGGCATAAACGCAGCAGTGATAGGATTGGAGAGGTTCGGTGAGCAAATGAAGACCCTTTGAAGTCATATTGCATGGTACCCATTCCACGGGTCTCAACTCTCCAGGTTTAAGGTATTCTTCCTTCAGCTAAAACATGCATGTGGAACCCTGAGTATGATCAACCGTGTGATCGGGAGACGTTTTCAAGTATGTCTCAGTTTTCGTCCCCAGGTACTCGGGTGCAACATTCCAGACGCTTTACTAACACTCTCCCGACTTGGAGAGTCAGTGCCTTTAACCTCCTGTTTGGCCCAGTTTGCAATTTCTGCGGAAGATGAACAGGAATAGGGAGAACCAATGACAGACTAGCTGGAGGTGTCTGGACGGGCAAATTTAACTCTCATTTCCCACCAGGAAGAGGAATTAACCAAAGGCTCAGCGTGCCGTGCCGAAACCAGATTAGGGCCTGAAGCCATCCTGCGGTGTTGCGGCCAGCTCACGAGAAAGCGAGTTGAAGAAAGGAGCTCAGGGGCACTGTAATTCACAAACCTGCAGAGTTATAAATGACAGCTATCGTCCAAAAATATACTGAAGTAAGGCTGCCAAGAGGACTTGAAAGCGGGGCAGAATTGCAGGAAACCGATTTCAGGAGGTAGACTGGAATTGCATTTAAAGCATAGGAAAAGAGGCAGAACGTCCACAATGATGCACTTGGCCAAAAAGGGCGTATGCGTTTTTTCCTGAATATATTCAGGAAAAAACGCATACGCCCTTTTTGGCCAACCAAGCAAGCTTGCAAAGGAAATCTGCCCTACAATGAAGTCTCACTTCCCCCCGGTCAAAAGGGCCATCTGGAAAAAGTGTAAAATCCAGAAAGGCAGGACAGGCCATGGAGAACTGGGAGCCTTGTTATGCTGATGGGCGGGATGTCAATTGCCAACAGCCACTCGGGAGAAGTGTATGGTGTTTCCTGAAACATCTAAAAAACAAAGCAACAGAGCCTAGGGCACTTCCACTTATGGTCCTATAGCTTAGGGAAATTAAAATCAAAAAGACAGAGCCACCCCAAAGGTTCGGACGGCTCTGTTTACAAGAACCTGGTTTACGGTAGAAGTTCAACATCGCAGAAAGTGAAAAATGGATAAAGAAGTTGTGGTACTTACGTACAATGCAATATCACACAGCAATGAAATCTATGTCATCAGGCCCGTAGCAGCATAATGAGTGGATTCAGGTATGATGATTCTAACTGAAATAAGTCACACAGAAAAAGAAACATCATAAGATATCACTAATACACGGAATGTAAACTTGGCTACATAGGAACTGAATTACAAAACAGAACAGGGTCTCAAATTTAGAAAACCAACTTATGCTTGCTTAAGGGGAAAGGTGAGTTGGGGTGCTGCATAAAACCAGAGATTGAAATGAGCACAGATAAAGTTCCTTAAGCCACATATGGAATAGACAAGAGCTACTCCTTGCTCAACGAAATGGATTCAACACCCCATATTAAACACCTAAAAATATACCTGACTAGGGAGTATCTTAAAACCTATGGATTGCTATGTCTCCGAAAGAGAATCAAGCGTGTGTGCAGGGGCATAAACGCAGCAGTGATAGGATTGGAGAGGTTCGGTGAGCAAATGAAGACCCTTTGAAGTCATATTGCATGGTACCCATTCCACGGTTCTCAACTCTCCAGGTTTAAGGTATTCTTCCTTCAGCTAAAACATGCATGTGGAACCCAGAGTATGATCAACCGTGTGATCGGTAGACGTGTTCAAATATGTCTCAGTTTTCGTCCCCTGGTACTCGGGTGCAACATTCCAGACGCTTTACTAACACTCTCCCGACTTGGAGAGTCAGTGCCTTTAACCTCCTGTTTGGCCCAGTTTGCAATTTCTGCGGAAGATGAACAGGAATAGGGAGAACCAATGACAGACTAGCTGGAGGTGTCTGGACGGGCAAATTTAACTCTCATTTCCCACCAGGAAGAGGAATTAACCAAAGGCTCAGCGTGCCGTGCCGGAACCAGATTAGGGCCTGAAGCCATCCTGCGGTGTTGCGGCCAGCTCACGAGAAAGCGAGTTGAAGAAAGGAGCTCAGGGGCACTGTAATTCACAAACCTGCAGAGTTATAAATGACAGCTATCGTCCAAAAATATACTGAAGTAAGGCTGCCAAGAGGACTTGAAAGCGGGGCAGAATTGCAGGAAACCGATTTCAGGAGGTAGACTGGAATTGCATTTAAAGCATAGGAAAAGAGGCAGAACGTCCACAATGATGCACTTGGACAAAAAGGGCGTATGCATTTTTTCCTAAATATATTCAGGAAAAAACGCATACGCCCTTTTTGGCCAACCAAGCAAGCTTGCAAAGGAAATCTGTACTACAATGAAGTCTCACTTCCCCCCGGTCAAAAGGGCCATCTGAAAAAAGTGTAAAATCCAGAAAGGCAGGACAGGCCATGGAGAACTGGGAGCCTTGTTATGCTGATGGGTGGGATATAAATTGCCAACAGCCACTCGGGGGAAGTGTATGGTGTTTCCTGAAACATCTAAAAAACAAAGCAACAGAGCCTAGGGCACTTCCACTTATGGTCCTATAGCTTAGGGAAATTAAAATCAAAAAGACACAGCCACCCCAAAGGTTGGGACGGCTCTGTTTACAAGAACCTGGTTTACGGTACAAGTTCAATATCGCAGAAAGTGAAAAATGGATAAAGAAGTTGTGGTACTTACGTACAATGCAGTATCACTGAGCAAGGAAAACTATGTCATCAGGCCCGTAGCAGCATAGTGAGTGGATTCAGGTATGATGATTCTAACTGAAATAAGTCACACAGAAAAAGAAACATCATAAGATATCACTAATACACGGAATGTAAACTTGGCTACATAGGAACTGAATTACAATACAGAACAGGGTCTCAAATTTAGAAAACCAACTTATGCTTGCTTAAGGGGAAAGGTGAGTTGGGGTGCTGCATAAAACCAGAGATTGAAATGAGCACAGATAAAGTTCCTTAAGCCAAATATGGAATAGACAAGAGCTACTCCTTGCTCAACGAAATGGACTCAACACCCCATATTAAATGCCTAAGAGTGTACCTGACTAGGAACTATCTTAAAATCTATGGATTGCTATGTCTCCGAAAGAGAATCAAGCGTGTGTACAGGGGCATAAACGCAGCACTGATAGGATTGGAGAGGTTCGGTGAGCAAATGAAGACCCTTTGAAGTCATATTGCATGGTACCCATTCCACGGGTCTCAACTCTCCAGGTTTAAGGTATTCTTCCTTCAGCTAAAACATGCATGTGGAACCCTGAGTATGATCAACCGTGTGATCGGGAGACGTGTTCAAGTATGTCTCAGTTTTCGTCCCCAGGTACTCGGGTGCAACATTCCAGACGCTTTACTAACACTCTCCCGACTTGGAGAGTCAGTGCCTTTAACCTCCTGTTTGGCCCAGTTTGCAATTTCTGCGGAAGATGAACAGGAATAGGGAGAACCAATGACAGACTAGCTAGAGGTGTCTGGACCGGCAAATTTAACTCTCATTTCCCACCAGGAAGAGGAATTAACCAAAGGCTCAGCGTGCCGTGCCGAAACCAGATTAGGGCCTGAAGCCATCCTGCGGTGTTGCGGCCAGCTCACGAGAAAGCGAGTTGAAGAAAGGAGCTCAGGGGCACTGTAATTCACAAACCTGCAGAGTTATAAATGACAGCTATCGTCCAAAAATATACTGAAGTAAGGCTGCCAAGAGGACTTGAAAGCGGGGCAGAATTGCAGGAAACCGATTTCAGGAGGTAGACTGGAATTGCATTTAAAGCATAGGAAAAGAGGCAGAACGTCCACAATGATGCACTTGGCCAAAAAGGGCGTATGCGTTTTTTCCTGAATATATTCAGGAAAAAACGCATACGCCCTTTTTGGCCAACCAAGCAAGCTTGCAAAGGAAATCTGCCCTACAATGAAGTCTCACTTCCCCCCGGTCCAAAGGGCCATCTGAAAAAAGTGTAAAATCCAGAAAGGCAGGACAGGCCATGGAGAACTGGGAGCCTTGTTATGCTGATGGGCGGGATGTAAATTGCCAACAGCCACTCGAGAGAAGTGTATGGTGTTTCCTGAAACATCTAAAAAACAAAGCAACAGAGCCTAGGGCACTTCCACTTATGGTCCTATAGCTTAGGGAAATTAAAATCAAAAAGACACAGCCACCCCAAAGGTTGGGACGGCTCTGTTTACAAGAACCTGGTTTACGGTACAAGTTCAATATAGCAGAAAGTGAAAAATGGATAAAGAAGTTGTGGTACTTACGTACAATGCAATATCACACAGCAATGAGATCTATGTCATCAGGCCCGTAGCAGCATAATGAGTGGATTCAGGTATGATGATTCTAACTGAAATAAGTCACACAGAAAAAGAAACATCATAAGATATCACTAATACACGGAATGAAAACTTGGCTACACAGGAACTGAATTGCAAAACAGAACAGGGTCTCAAATTTAGAAAACCAACTTATGCTTGCTTAAGGGGAAAGGTGAGTTGGGGTGCTGCATAAAACCAGAGATTGAAATGTGCACAGATAAAGTTCCTTAAGCCAAGTATGGAATAGACAAGAGCTACTCCTTGCTCAAGGAAATGGACTCAACACCCCATATTAAACGCCTGAGAATGTACCTGACTAGGAAGTATCTTAAAACCTATGGATTGCTATGTCTCCGAAAGAGACTCAAGCGTGTGTACAGGGGCATAAACGCAGCAGTGATAGGACTGGAGAGGTTCGGTGAGCAAATGAAGACCCTTTGAAAGCATATTGCATGTTACCCATTCCACGGGTCTCAACTCTCCAGGTTTAAGGTATTCTTCCTTCAGCTAAAACATGCATGTGGAACCCAGAGTATGATCAACCGTGTGATCGATAGACGTGTTCAAATATGTCTCAGTTTTCGTCCCCTGGTACTCGGGTGCAACATTCCAGACGCTTTACTAACACTCTCCCGACTTGGACAGTCAGTGCCTTTAACCTCCTGTTTGGCCCAGTTTGCAATTTCTGCGGAAGATGAACAGGAATAGGGAGAACCAATGAGAGACTAGCTGGAGGTGTCTGGACGGGCAAATTTAACTCTCATTTCCCACCAGGAAGAGGAATTAACCAAAGGCTCAGCGTGCCGTGCCGGAACCAGATTAGGGCCTGAAGCAATCCTGCGGTGTTGCGGCCAGCTCACGAGAAAGCGAGTTGAAGAAAGGAGCTCAGGGGCACTGTAATTCACAAACCTGCAGAGTTATAAATGACAGCTATCGTCCAAAAATATACTGAAGTAAGGCTACCAAGAGGACTTGAAAGCGGGGCAGAATTGCAGGAAACCGATTTCAGGAGGTAGACTGGAATTGCATTTAAAGCATAGGAAAAGAGGCAGAACGTCCACAATGATGCACTTGGCCAAAAAGGGCGTATGCGTTTTTTCCTGAATATATTCAGGAAAAAACGCATACGCCCTTTTTGGCCAACCAAGCAAGCTTGCAAGGAAATGGGCACTACAATGAAGTCTCACTTCCCCCCGGTCAAAAGGGCCATCTGAAAAAAGTGTAAAATCCAGAAACACAGGATAGGCCATGGAGAACTGGGAGCCTTTTTATGCTGATGGGCGGGATGTAAATTGCCAACAGCCACTCGGGAGAAGTGTATGGTGTTTCCTGAAGCATCTAAAAAACAAAGCAACAGAGCCTAGGGCACTTCCACTTATGGTCCTATAGCTTAGGGAAATTAAAATCAAAAAGACACAGCCACCCCAAAGTTTGGCACGGCTCTGTTTACAAGAACCTGGTTTACGGTACAAGTTCAATATCGCAGAAAGTGAAAAATGGATAAAGAAGTTGTGGTACTTACGTACAATGCAATATCACTCAGCAATGAAATCTATGTCATCAGGCCCGTAGCAGCATAATGAGTGGATTCAGGTACGATGATTCTAACTGAAATAAGTCTCACAGAAAAAGAAACATCATAAGATATCACTAATACACGGAATGTAAACTTGGCTACATAGAAACTGAATTACAAAACAGAACAGGGTCTCAAATTTAGAAACCCAACTTATGCTTCCTTAAGGGGAAAGGTGAGTTGGGGTAATGCATAAAACCAGAGATTGAAATGAGCACAGATAAAGTTCCTTAAGCCAAATATGGAATAGACAAGAGCTACTCCTTGCTCAACGAAATGGACTCAACACCCCATATTAAACGCCTAATAATGTACCTGACTAGGAAGTATCTTAAAACCTATGGACTGCTATGTCTCCGAAAGAGAAACAAGCGAGTATACAGGGGCATAAACGCAGCAGTGATAGGATTGGAGAGGTTCGGTGAGCAAATGAAGACCCTTTGAAGTCATATTGCATGGTACCCATTCCACGGGTCTCAACTCTCCAGGTTTAAGGTATTCTTCCTTCAGCTAAAACATGCATGTGGAAACCTGAGTATGATCAACCGTGTGATCGGGAGACGTGTTCAAGTATGTCTCAGTTTTCGTCCCCAGGTACTCGGGTGCAACATTCCAGACGCTTTACTAACACTCTCCCGACTTGGAGAGTCAGTGCCTTTAACCTCCTGTTTGGCCCAGTTTGCAATTTCTGCGGAAGATGAACAGGAATAGGGAGAACCAATGACAGACTAGCTGGAGGTGTCTGGACGGGCAAATTTAACTCTCATTTCCCACCAGGAAGAGGAATTAACCAAAGGCTCAGCGTGCCGTGCCGGAACCAGATTAGGGCCTGAAGCCATCCTGCGGTGTTGCGGCCAGCTCACGAGAAAGCGAGTTGAAGAAAGGAGCTCAGGGGCACTGTAATTCACAAACCTGCAGAGTTATAAATGACAGCTATCGTCCAAAAATATACTGAAGTAAGGCTGCCAAGAGGACTTGAAAGCGGGGCAGAATTGCAGGAAACCGATTTCAGGAGGTAGACTGGAATTGCATTTAAAGCATAGGAAAAGAGGCAGAACGTCCACAATGATGCACTTGGCCAAAAAGGGCGTATGCGTTTTTTCCTGAATATATTCAGGAAAAAACGCATACGCCCTTTTTGGCCAACCAAGCAAGCTTGCAAAGGAAATCTGCCCTACAATGAAGTCTCACTTCCCCCCGGTCAAAAGGGCCATCTGAAAAAAGTGTAAAATCCAGAAAGGCAGGACAGGCCATGGAGAACTGGGAGCCTTGTTATGCTGATGGGCGGGATGTCAATTGCCAACAGCCACTCGGGAGAAGTGTATGGTGTTTCCTGAAACATCTAAAAAACAAAGCAACAGAGCCTAGGGCACTTCCACTTATGGTCCTATAGCTTAGGGAAATTAAAATCAAAAAGACAGAGCCACCCCAAAGGTTGGGACGGCTCTGTTTACAAGAACCTGGTTTACGGTACAAGTTCAATATCGCAGAAAGTGAAAAATGGATAAAGAAGTTGTGGTACTTACGTACAATGCAATATCACACAGCAGTGAAATCTATGTCATCAGGCCCGTAGCAGCATAATGAGTGGATTCAGGTATGATGATTCTAACTGAAATAAGTCACACAGAAAAAGAAACATCATAAGATATCACTAATACACGGAATGTAAACTTGGCTACACAGGAACTGAATTGCAAAACAGAACAGGGTCTCAAATTTAGAAAACCAACTTATGCTTGCTTAAGGGGAAAGGTGAGTTGGGGTGCTGCATAAAACCAGAGATTGAAATGAGCACAGATAAAGTTCCTTAAGCCAAGTATGGAATAGACAAGAGCTACTCCTTGCTCAAGGAAATGGACTCACCACCCCATATTAAACGCCTAAGAATGTACCTGACTAGGAAGTATCTTAAAACCTATGGATTGCTATGTCTCCGAAAGAGAATCAAGCGTGTGTACAGGGGCATAAACGCAGCAGTGATAGGACTGGAGAGGTTCGGTGAGCAAATGAAGACCCTTTGAAATCATATTGCATGTTACCCATTCCACGGGTCTCAACTCTCCAGGTTTCAGGTATTCTTACTTCAGGTAAAACATGCATGTGGAACCCAGAGTATGATCAACCGTGTGATCGGGAGACGTGTTCCAATATATGTCAGTTTCCGTCCCCTGGTACTCGGGTGCAACATTCCAGACGCTTTACTAACACTCTCCCGACTTGGAGAGTCAGTGCCTTTAACCTCCTGTTTGGCCTAGTTTGCAATTTCTGCGGAAGATGTACAGGAATAGGGAGAACCAATGACAGACTAGCTGGAGGTGTCTGGACGGGCAAATTTAACTCTCATTTCCCACCAGGAAGAGGAATTAACCAAAGGCTCAGCGTGCCGTGCCGGAACCAGATTAGGGCTTGAATCAATCCTGTGGTGTTGCGGCCAGCTCACGAGAAAGCGAGTTGAAGAAAGGAGCTCAGGGGCACTGTAATTCACAAACCTGCAGAGTTATAAATGACAGCTATCGTCCAAAAATATACTGAAGTAAGGCTGCCAAGAGGACTTGAAAGCGGGGCAGAATTGCAGGAAACCGATTTCAGGAGGTAGACTGGAATTGCATTTAAAGCATAGGAAAAGAGGCAGAACGTCCACAATGATGCACTTGGCCAAAAAGGGCGTATGCGTTTTTTCCTGAATATATTCAGGAAAATACGCATACGCCCTTTTTGGCCAACCAAGCAAGCTTGCAAAGGAAATCTGCACTACAATGAAGTCTCACTTCCCCCCGGTCAAAAGGGCCATCTGAAAAAAGTGTAAAATCCAGAAAGGCAGGACAGGCCATGGAGAACTGGGAGCCTTGTTATGCTGATGGGCGGGATGTCAATTGCCAACAGCCACTCGGGAGAAGTGTATGGTGTTTCCTGAAACATCTAAAAAACAAAGCAACAGAGCCTAGGGCACTTCCACTTATGGTCCTATAGCTTAGGGAAATTAAAATCAAAAGACACAGCCACCCCAAAGGTTGGGACGGCTCTGTTTACAAGAACCTGGTTTACGGTACAAGTTCAATATCGCAGAAAGTGAAAAATGGATAAAGAAGTTGTGGTACTTACGTACAATGCAGTATCACTCAGCAATGAAATCTATGTCATCAGGCCCGTAGCAGCATAATGAGTGGATTCAGGTACGATGATTCTAACTGAAATAAGTCACACAGAAAAAGAAACATCATAAGATATCACTAATACACGGAATGTAAACTTGGCTACACAGGAACTGAATTACAAAACAGAACAGGGTCTCAAATTTAGAAAACCAACTTATGCTTGCTTAAGGGGAAAGGTGAGTTGGGGTGCTGCATAAAACCAGAGATTGAAATGAGCACAGATAAAGTTCCTTAAGCCAAATATGGAATAGACAAGAGCTACTCCTTGCTCAACGAAATGGACTCAACACCCCATATTAAATGCCTAAGAGTGTACCTGACTAGGAAGTATCTTAAAACCTATGGATTGCTATGTCTCTGAAAGAGAATCAAGTGTGTGTACAGGGGCATAAACGCAGCAGTGATAGGATTGGAGAGGTTCGGTGAGCAAATGAAGACCCTTTGAAGTCATATTGCATGGTACCCATTCCACGGGTCTCAACTCTCCAGGTTTAAGGTATTCTTCCTTCAGCTAAAACATGCATGTGGAACCCAGAGTATGATCAACCGTGTGATCGGGAGACGTGTTCCAATATGTCTCAGTTTTCGTCCCCTGGTACTCGGGTGCAACATTCCAGACGCTTTACTAACACTCTCCCGACTTGGAGAGTCAGCGCCTTTAACCTCCTGTTTGGCCCAGTTTGCAATTTCTGCGGAAGATGTACAGGAATAGGGAGAACCAATGAGAGACTAGCTGGAGGTGTCTGGACGGGCAAATTTAACTCTCATTTCCCACCAGGAAGAGGAATTAACCAAAGGCTCAGCGTGCCGTGCCGGAACCAGATTAGGGCCTGAAGCCATCCTGCGGGGTTGCGGCCAGCTCACGAGAAAGCGAGTTGAAGAAAGGAGCTCAGGGGCACTGTAATTCACAAACCTGCAGAGTTATAAATGACAGCTATCGTCCAAAAATATACTGAAGTAAGGCTGCCAAGAGGACTTGAAAGCGGGGCAGAATTGCAGGAAACCGATTTCAGGAGGTAGACTGGAATTGCATTTAAAGCATAGGAAAAGAGGCAGAACGTCCACAATGATGCACTTGGCCAAAAAGGGCGTATGCGTTTTTTCCTGAATATATTCAGGAAAAAACGCATACGCCCTTTTTGGCCAACCAAGCAAGCTTGCAAAGGAAATCTGCACTACAATGAAGTCTCACTTCCCCCCGGTCAAAAGGGCCATCTGAAAAAAGTGTAAAATCCAGAAAGGCAGGACAGGCCATGGAGAACTGGGAGCCTTTTTATGCTGTTGGGCGGGATGTAAATTGCCAACAGCCACTCGGGAGAAGTGTATGGTGTTTCCTGAAACATCTAAAAAACAAAGCAACAGAGCCTAGGGCACTTCCACTTATGGTCCTATAGCTTAGGGAAATTAAAATCAAAAGACACAGCCACCCCAAAGGTTGGGACGGCTCTGTTTACAAGAACCTGGTTTACGGTACAAGTTCAATATCGCAGAAAGTGAAAAATGGATAAAGAAGTTGTGGTACTTACGTACAATGCAATATCACTCAGCAAGGAAATCTATGTCATCAGGCCCGTAGCAGCATAATGAGTGCATTCAGGTACGATGATTCTAACTGAAATAAGTCACACAGAAAAAGAAACATCATAAGATATCACTAATACACGGAATGTAAACTTGGCTACACAGGAACTGAATTCCAAAACAGAACAGGGTCTCAAATTTAGAAAACCAACTTATGCTTGCTTAAGGGGAAAGGTGAGTTGGGGTGCTGCATAAAACCAGAGATTGAAATGAGCACAGATAAAGTTCCTTAAGCCAAATATGGAATAGACAAGAGCTACTCCTTGCTCAACGAAATGGATTCAACACCCCATATTAAACACCTAAGAATATACCTGACTAGGAAGTATCTTAAAACCTATGGATTGCTATGTCTCCGAAAGAGAATCAAGCGTGTGTGCAGGGGCATAAACGCAGCAGTGATAGGACTGGAGAGGTTCGGTGAGCAAATGAAGACCCTTTGAAATCATATTGCATGTTACCCATTCCACGGGTCTCAACTCTCCAGGTTTAAGGTATTCTTCCTTCAGCTAAAACATGCATGTGGAACCCAGAGTATGATCAACCATGTGATCGGGAGATGTGTTCCAATATGTCTCAGTTTTCGTCCCCTGGTACTCGGGTGCAACATTCCAGATGCTTTACTAACACTCTCCCGACTTGGAGAGTCAGTGCCTTTAACCTCCTGTTTGGCCCAGTTTGCAATTTCTGCGGAAGATGAACAGGAATAGGGAGAACCAATGACAGACTAGCTGGAGGTGTCTGGATGGGCAAATTTAATTCTCATTTCGCACCAGGAAGAGGAATTAACCAAAGGCTCAGCGTGCCGTGCCGGAAGCAGATTAGGGCTTGAAGCCATCCTGCGGTGTTGCGGCCAGCTCACAAGAAAGCGAGTTGAAGAAAGGAGCTCAGGGGCACTGTAATTCACAAACCTGCAGAGTTATAAATGACAGCTATCGTCCAAAAATATACTGAAGTAAGGCTGCCAAGAGGACTTGAAAGCGGGGCAGAATTGCAGGAAACCGATTTCAGGAGGTAGACTGGAATTGCATTTAAAGCATAGGAAAAGAGGCAGAACGTCCACAATGATGCACTTGGCCAAAAAGGGCGTATGCGTTTTTTCCTAAATATATTCAGGAAAAAACGCATACGCCCTTTTTGGCCAACCAAGCAAGCTTGCAAAGGAAATCTGCACTACAATGAAGTCTCACTTCCCCCCGGTCAAAAGGGCCATCTGAAAAAAGTGTGAAATCCAGAAAGGCAGGACAGGCCATGGAGAACTGGGAGCCTTGTTATGCTGATGGGCGGGATGTAAATTGCCAACAGCCACTCGGGAGAAGTGTATGGTGTTTCCTGAAACATCTAAAAAACAAAGCAACAGAGCCTAGGGCACTTCCACTTATGGTCCTATAGCTTAGGGAAATTAAAATCAAAAAGACACAGCCACCCCAAAGGTTGGGACGGCTCTGTTTACAAGAACCTGGTTTACGGTACAAGTTCACTATCGCAGAAAGTGAAAAATGGATAAAGAAGTTGTGGTACTTACGTACAATGCAGTATCACTCAGCAAGGAAATCTATGTCATCAGGCCCGTAGCAGCATAATGAGTGGATTCAGGTATGATGATTCTAACTGAAATAAGTCACACAGAAAAAGAAACATCATAAGATATCACTAATACACGGAATGTAAACTTGGCTACACAGGAACTGAATTTCAAAACAGAACAGGGTCTCAAATTTAGAAAACCAACTTATGCTTGCTTAAGGGGAAAGTGAGTTGGGGTGCCGCATAAAACCAGAGATTGAAATGAGCACAGATAAAGTTCCTTAAGCCAAATATGTAATAGACAAGAGCTACTCCTTGCTCAACGAAATGGATTCAACACACCATATTAAACACATAAAAATATACCTGACTAGGAAGAATCTTAAAATCTATGGATTGCTATGTCTCTGAAAGAGAATCAAGCGTGTGTACAGGGGCATAAACGCAGCAGTGATAGGATTGGAGAGGTTCGGTGAGCAAATGAAGACCCTTTGAAGTCATATTGCATGGTACCCATTCCACGGGTCTCAACTCTCCAGGTTTAAGGTATTCTTCCTTCAGCTAAAACATGCATGTGGAACCCAGAGTATGATCCACCATGTGTTCGAGAAACATATTCAAATGTGTCTCACTTTTCGTTCCCTGGTACTCGGGTGCAACATGCCAGAGGCTTTACTAACACTCTCCCGACTTGGAGAGTCAGTGCCTTTAACCTCCTGTTTGGCCCAGTTTGCAATTTCTGCGGAAGATGAACAGGAATAGGGAGAACCAATGACAGACTAGATAGAGGTGTCTGGACGGGCAAATTTAACTCTCATTTCCCACCAGGAAGAGGAATTAACCAAAGGCTCAGCGTGCCGTGCCGGAACCACATTAGGGCCTGAAGCAATCCTGCGGTGTTGCGGCCAGCTCACAAGAAAGCGAGTTGAAGAAAGGAGCTCAGGGGCACTGTAATTCAGAAACCTGCAGAGTTATAAATGACAGCTATCGTCCAAAAATATACTGAAGTAAGGCTGCCAAGAGGACTTGAAAGCGGGGCAGAATTGCAGGAAACCGATTTCAGGAGGTAGACTGGAATTGCATTTAAAGCATAGGAAAAGAGGCAGAACGTCCACAATGATGCACTTGGCCAAAAAGGGCGTATGCGTTTTTTCCTGAATATATTCAGGAAAAAACGCATACGCCCTTTTTGGCCAACCAAGCAAGCTTGCAAAGGAAATGTGCACTACAATGAAGTCTCACTTCCCCCCGGTCAAAAGGGCCATCTGAAAAAAGTGTAAAATCCAGAAAGGCAGGACAGGCCAAGGAGAACTGGGAGCCTTGTTATGCTGATGGGCAGGATGTAACTTGCCAACAGCCACTCCGGAGAAGTGTATGGTGTTTCCTGAAACATCTAAAAAACAAAGCAACAGAGCGTAGGGCACTTCCACTTATGGTCCTATAGCTTAGGGAAATTAAAATCAAAAGACACAGCCACCCCAAAGGTTGGGACGGCTCTGTTTACAAGAACCTGGTTTACGGTACAAGTTCAATATCGCAGAAAGTGAAAAATGGATAAAGAAGTTGTGGTACTTACGTACAATGCAATATCACTCAGCAATGAAATCTATGTCATCAGGCCCGTAGCAGCATAATGAGTGGATTCAGGTACGATGATTCTAACTGAAATAAGTCACACAGAAAAAGAAACATCATAAGATATCACTAATACACGGAATGTAAACTTGGCTACACAGGAACTGAATTCCAAAACAGAACAGGGTCTCAAATTTAGAAAACCAACTTATGCTTGCTTAAGGGGAAAGGTGAGTTGGGGTGCTGCATAAAACCAGAGATTGAAATGAGCACAGATAAAGTTCCTTAAGCCAAATATGGAATAGACAAGAGCTACTCCTTGCTCAACGAAATGGATTCAACACCCCATATTAAACACCTAAGAATATACCTGACTAGGAAGTATGTTAAAACCTATGGATTGCTATGTCTCCGAAAGAGAATCAAGCGTGTGTGCAGGGGCATAAACGCAGCAGTGATAGGACTGGAGAGGTTCGGTGAGCAAATGAAGACCCTTTGAAATCATATTGCATGTTACCCATTCCACGGGTCTCAACTCTCCAGGTTTAAGGTATTCTTCCTTCAGCTAAAACATGCATGTGGAACCCAGAGTATGATCAATCATGTGATCGGGAGATGTGTTCCAATATGTCTCAGTTTTCGTCCCCTGGTACTCGGGTGCAACATTCCAGATGCTTTACTAACACTCTCCCGACTTGGAGAGTCAGTGCCTTTAACCTCCTGTTTGGCCCAGTTTGCAATTTCTGCGGAAGATGAACAGGAATAGGGAGAACCAATGACAGACTAGATGGAGGTGTCTGGATGGGCAAATTTAATTCTCATTTCGCACCAGGAAGAGGAATTAACCAAAGGCTCAGCGTGCCGTGCCGGAAGCAGATTAGGGCTTGAAGCCATCCTGCGGTGTTGCGGCCAGCTCACGAGAAAGCGAGTTGAAGAAAGGAGCTCAGGGGCACTGTAATTCACAAACCTGCAGAGTTATAAATGACAGCTATCGTCCAAAAATATACTGAAGTAAGGCTGCCAAGAGGACTTGAAAGCGGGGCAGAATTGCAGGAAACCGATTTCAGGAGGTAGACTGGAATTGCATTTAAAGCATAGGAAAAGAGGCAGAACGTCCACAATGATGCACTTGGCCAAAAAGGGCGTATGCGTTTTTTCCTGAATATATTCAGGAAAAAACGCATACGCACTTTTTGGCCAACCAAGCAAGCTTGCAAAGGAAATCTGCACTACAATGAAGTCTCACTTCCCCCCGGTCCAAAGGGCCATCTGAAAAAAGTGTAAAATCCAGAAAGGCAGGACAGGCCATGGAGAACTGGGAGCCTTGTTATGCTGATGGGCGGGATGTCAATTGCCAACAGCCACTCGGGAGAAGTGTATGGTGTTTCCTGAAACATCTAAAAAACAAAGCAACAGAGCCTAGGGCACTTCCACTTATGGTCCTATAGCTTAGGGAAATTAAAATCAAAAGACACAGCCACCCCAAAGGTTGGGACGGCTCTGTTTACAAGAACCTGGTTTACGGTACAAGTTCAATATCGCAGAAAGTGAAAAATGGATAAAGAAGTTTTGGTACTTACGTACAATGCAATATCACTCAGCAATGAAATCTATGTCATCAGGCCCGTAGCAGCATAATGAGTGGATTCAGGTATGATGATTCTAACTGAAATAAGTCACACAGGAAAAGAAACATCATAAGATATCACTAATACACGGAATGTAAACTTGGCTACACAGGAACTGAATTACAAAACAGAACAGGGTCTCAAATTTAGAAAACCAACTTATGCTTGCTTAAGGGGAAAGGTGAGTTGGGGTGCTGCATAAAACCAGAGATTGAATTGAGCACAGATAAAGTTCCTTAAGCCAAATATGGAATAGACAAGAGCTACTCCTTGCTCAACGAAATGGACTCAACACCCCATATTAAACGCCTAAGAATGTACCTGACTAGGAAGTATCTTAAAACCTATGGATTGCTATGTCTCCGAAAGAGAATCAAGCGTGTGAACAGGGGCATAAACGCAGCAGTGATAGGATTGGAGAGGTTCGGTGAGCAAATGAAGACCCTTTGAAGTCATATTGCATGGTACCCATTCCACGGGTCTCAACTCTCCAGGTTTAAGGTATTCTTCCTTCAGCTAAAACATGCATGTGGAACCCAGAGTATGATCAACCGTGTGATCGGGAGACGTGTTCCAATATGTCTCAGTTTTCGTCCCCTGGTACTCGGGTGCAACATTCCAGACGCTTTACTAACACTCTCCCGACTTGGAGAGTCAGTGCCTTTAACCTCCTGTTTGGCCCAGTTTGCAATTTCTGCGGAAGATGAACAGGAATAGGGAGAACCAATGACAGACTAGCTGGAGGTGTCTGGACGGGCAAATTTAACTCTCATTTCCCACCAGGAAGAGGAATTAACCAAAGGTTCAGCGTGCCGTGCCGGAACCAGATTAGGGCCTGAAGCCATCCTGCGGTGTTGCGGCCAGCTCACGAGAAAGCGAGTTGAAGAAAGGAGCTCAGGGGCACTGTAATTCACAAACCTGCAGAGTTCTAAATGACAGCTATCGTCCAAAAATATACTGAAGTAAGGCTGCCAAGAGGACTTGAAAGCGGGGCAGAATTGCAGGAAACCGATTTCAGGAGGTAGACTGGAATTGCATTTAAAGCATAGGAAAAGAGGCAGAACGTCCACAATGATGCACTTGGCCACAAAGGGCGTATGCGTTTTTTCCTGAATATATTCAGGAAAAAACGCATACGCCCTTTTTGGCCAACCAAGCAAGCTTGCAAAGGAAATCTGCACTACAATGAAGTCTCACTTCCCCCCGGTCAAAAGGGACATCTGAAAAAAGTGTAAAATCCAGAAAGGCAGGACAGGCCATGGAGAACTGGGAGCCTTGTTATGCTGATGGGCGGGATGTAAATTGCCAACAGCCACTCGGGAGAAGTGTATGGTGTTTCCTGAAACATCTAAAAAACAAAGCAACAGAGCCTAGGGCACTTCCACTTATGGTCCTATAGCTTAGGGAAATTAAAATCAAAAAGACACAGCCACCCCAAAGGTTGGGACGGCTCTGTTTACAAGAACCTGGTTTACGGTACAAGTTCAATATCGCAGAAAGTGAAAAATGGATAAAGAAGTTGTGGTACTTACGTACAATGCAATATCACTCAGCAATGAAATCTATGTCATCAGGCCCGTAGCAGCATAATGAGTGGATTCAGGTACGATGATTCTAACTGAAATAAGTCACACAGAAAAAGAAACATCATAAGATATCACTAATACACGGAATGTAACCTTGGCTACACAGGAACTGAATTACAAAACAGAACAGGGTCTCAAATTTAGAAAACCAACTTATGCTTGCTTAAGGGGAAAGGTGAGTTGGGGTGCTGCATAAAACCAGAGATTGAAATGAGCACAGATAAAGTTCCTTAAGCCAAATATGGAATAGACAAGAGCTACTCCTTGCTCAACGAAATGGACTCAACACCCCATATTAAATGCCTAAGAGTGTACCTGACTAGGAAGTATCTTAAAACCTATGGATTGCTATGTCTCTGAAAGAGAATCAAGTGTGTGTACAGGGGCATAAACGCAGCAGTGATAGGACTGGAGAGGTTCGGTGAGCAAATGAAGACCCTTTGAAGTCATATTGCATGGTACCCATTCCACGGGTCTCAACTCTCCAGGTTTAAGGTATTCTTCCTTCAGCTAAAACATGCATGTGGAACCCAGAGTATGATCAACCGTGTGATCGGGAGACGTGTTCCAATATGTCTCAGTTTTCGTCCCCTGGTACTCGGGTGCAACATTCCAGACGCTTTACTAACACTCTCCCGACTTGGAGAGTCAGTGCCTTTAACCTCCTGTTTGGCCCAGTTTGCAATTTCTGCGGAAGATGAACAGGAATAGGGAGAACCAATGACAGACTAGCTGGAGGTGTCTGGACGGGCAAATTTAACTCTCATTTCCCACCAGGAAGAGGAATTAACCAAAGGCTCAGCGTGCCGTGCCGGAACCAGATTAGGGCCTGAAGCCATCCTGCGGTGTTGCGGCAGGCTCACGAGAAAGCGAGTTGAAGAAAGGAGCTCAGGGGCACTGTAATTCACAAACCTGCAGAGTTATAAATGACAGCTATCGTCCAAAAATATACTGAAGTAAGGCTGCCAAGAGGACTTGAAAGCGGGGCCGAATTGCAGGAAACTGATTTCAGGTGGTAGACTGGAATTGCATTTAAAGCATAGGAAAAGAGGCAGAACGTCCACAATGATGCACTTGGCCAAAAAGGGCGTATGCGTTTTTTCCTGAATATATTCAGGAAAAAACGCATACGCCCTTTTTGGCCAACCAAGCAAGCTTGCAAAGGAAATCTGCACTACAATGAAGTCTCACTTCCCCCCGGTCAAAAGGGACATCTGAAAAAAGTGTAAAATCCAGAAAGGCAGGACAGGCCATGGAGAACTGGGAGCCTTGTTATGCTGATGGGCGGGATGTAAATTGCCAACAGCCACTCGGGAGAAGTGTATGGTGTTTCCTGAAACATCTAAAAAACAAAGCAACAGAGCCTAGGGCACTTCCACTTATGGTCCTATAGCTTAGGGAAATTAAAATCAAAAAGACACAGCCACCCCAAAGGTTGGGACGGCTCTGTTTACAAGAACCTGGTTTACGGTACAAGTTCAATATCGCAGAAAGTGAAAAATGGATAAAGAAGTTGTGGTACTTACGTACAATGCAATATCACTCAGCAATGAAATCTATGTCATCAGGCCCGTAGCAGCATAATGAGTGGATTCAGGTACGATGATTCTAACTGAAATAAGTCACACAGAAAAAGAAACATCATAAGATATCACTAATACACGGAATGTAACCTTGGCTACACAGGAACTGAATTACAAAACAGAACAGGGTCTCAAATTTAGAAAACCAACTTATGCTTGCTTAAGGGGAAAGGTGAGTTGGGGTGCTGCATAAAACCAGAGATTGAAATGAGCACAGATAAAGTTCCTTAAGCCAAATATGGAATAGACAAGAGCTACTCCTTGCTCAACGAAATGGACTCAACACCCCATATTAAATGCCTAAGAGTGTACCTGACTAGGAAGTATCTTAAAACCTATGGATTGCTATGTCTCTGAAAGAGAATCAAGTGTGTGTACAGGGGCATAAACGCAGCAGTGATAGGACTGGAGAGGTTCGGTGAGCAAATGAAGACCCTTTGAAGTCATATTGCATGGTACCCATTCCACGGGTCTCAACTCTCCAGGTTTAAGGTATTCTTCCTTCAGCTAAAACATGCATGTGGAACCCAGAGTATGATCAACCGTGTGATCGGGAGACGTGTTCCAATATGTCTCAGTTTTCGTCCCCTGGTACTCGGGTGCAACATTCCAGACGCTTTACTAACACTCTCCCGACTTGGAGAGTCAGTGCCTTTAACCTCCTGTTTGGCCCAGTTTGCAATTTCTGCGGAAGATGAACAGGAATAGGGAGAACCAATGACAGACTAGCTGGAGGTGTCTGGACGGGCAAATTTAACTCTCATTTCCCACCAGGAAGAGGAATTAACCAAAGGCTCAGCGTGCCGTGCCGGAACCAGATTAGGGCCTGAAGCCATCCTGCGGTGTTGCGGCAGGCTCACGAGAAAGCGAGTTGAAGAAAGGAGCTCAGGGGCACTGTAATTCACAAACCTGCAGAGTTATAAATGACAGCTATCGTCCAAAAATATACTGAAGTAAGGCTGCCAAGAGGACTTGAAAGCGGGGCCGAATTGCAGGAAACTGATTTCAGGTGGTAGACTGGAATTGCATTTAAAGCATAGGAAAAGAGGCAGAACGTCCACAATGATGCACTTGGCCAAAAAGGGCGTATGCGTTTTTTCCTGAATATATTCAGGAAAAAACGCATACGCCCTTTTTGGCCAACCAAGCAAGCTTGCAAAGGAAATCTGCACTACAATGAAGTCTCACTTCCCCCCGGTCAAAAGGGACATCTGAAAAAAGTGTAAAATCCAGAAAGGCAGGACAGGCCATGGAGAACTGGGAGCCTTGTTATGCTGATGGGCGGGATGTAAATTGCCAACAGCCACTCCGGAGAACTGTATGGTGTTTCCTGAAACATCTAAAAAACAAAGCAACAGAGCCTAGGGCACTTCCACTTATGGTCCTATAGCTTAGGGAAATTAAAATCAAAAAGACAGAGCCACCCAAAATGTTGGGATGGCTCTGTTTACAAGAAACACATTTACGGTACAAGTTCAATATCGCAGAAAGTGAAAAATGGATAAAGAAGTTGTGGTACTTACGTACAATGCAATATCACTCAGCAATGAAATCTATGTCATCAGGCCCGTAGCAGCATAATAAGTGGATTCAGGTATGATGATTCTAACTGAAATAAGTCACACAGAAAAAGAAACATCATAACATATCACTAATACACGGAATGTAAACTTGGCTACACAGGAACTGAATTACAATACAGAACAGGGTCTCAAATTTAGAAAACCAACTTATGCTTGCTTAAGGGGAAAGGTGAGTTGGGGTGCTGCATAAAACCAGAGATTGAAATGAGCACAGATAAAGTTCCTTAAGCCAAATATGGAATAGACAAGAGCTACTCCTTGCTCAACGAAATGGATTCAACACCCCATATTAAACGCCTAAGAATATAACTGACTAGGAAGTATCTTAAAACCTATGGATTGCTATGTCTCCGAAAGAGAATCAAGCGTGTGTGCAGGGGCATAAACGCAGCAGTGATAGGATTGGAGAGGTTCGGTGAGCAAATGAAGACCCTTTGAAGTCATATTGCATGGTACCCATTCCACGGGTCTCAACTCTCCAGGTTTAAGGTATTCTTCCTTCAGCTAAAACATGCATGTGGAACCCAGAGTATGATCAACCGTGTGATCGGGAGACGTGTTCCAATATGTGTCAGTTTTCGTCACTTGGTACTCGGGTGCAACATTCCAGACGCTTTACTAACACTCTCCCGACTTGGAGAGTCAGTGCCTTTAACCTCCTGTTTGGCCCAGTTTGCAATTTCTGCGGAAGATGAACAGGAATAGGGAGAACCAATGACAGACTAGCTGGAGGTGTCTGGACCGGCAAATTTAAGTCTCATTTCCCACCAGGAAGAGGAATTAACCAAAGGCTCAGCGTGCCGTGCCGAAACCAGATTAGGGCCTGAAGCCATCCTGCGGTGTTGCGGCCAGCTCACGAGAAAGCGAGTTGAAGAAAGGAGCTCAGGGGCACTGTAATTCACAAACCTGCAGAGTTATAAATGACAGCTATCGTCCAAAAATATACTGAAGTAAGGCTGCCAAGAGGACTTGAAAGCGGGGCAGAATTGCAGGAAACCGATTTCAGGAGGTAGACTGGAATTGCATTTAAAGCATAGGAAAAGAGGCAGAACGTCCACAATGATGCACTTGGCCAAAAAGGGCGTATGCGTTTTTTCCTGAATATATTCAGGAAAAAACGCATACGCCCTTTTTGGCCAACCAAGCAAGCTTGCAAAGGAAATCTGCCCTACAATGAAGTCTCACTTCCCCCCGGTCAAAAGGGCCATCTGAAAAAAGTGTAAAATCCAGAAAGGCAGGACAGGCCATGGAGAACTGGGAGCCTTGTTATGCTGATGGGCGGGATGTCAATTGCCAACAGCCACTCGGGAGAAGTGTATGGTGTTTCCTGAAACATCTAAAAAACAAAGCAACAGAGCCTAGGGCACTTCCACTTATGGTCCTATAGCTTAGGGAAATTAAAATCAAAAAGACAGAGCCACCCCAAAGGTTGGGACGGCTCTGTTTACAAGAACCTGGTTTACGGTACAAGTTCAATATCGCAGAAAGTGAAAAATGGATAAAGAAGTTGTGGTACTTACGTACAATGCAATATCACACAGCAGTGAAATCTATGTCATCAGGCCCGTAGCAGCATAATGAGTGGATTCAGGTATGATGATTCTAACTGAAATAAGTCACACAGAAAAAGAAACATCATAAGATATCACTAATACACGGAATGTAAACTTGGCTACACAGGAACTGAATTGCAAAACAGAACAGGGTCTCAAATTTAGAAAACCAACTTATGCTTGCTTAAGGGGAAAGGTGAGTTGGGGTGCTGCATAAAACCAGAGATTGAAATGAGCACAGATAAAGTTCCTTAAGCCAAGTATGGAATAGACAAGAGCTACTCCTTGCTCAAGGAAATGGACTCACCACCCCATATTAAACGCCTAAGAATGTACCTGACTAGGAAGTATCTTAAAACCTATGGATTGCTATGTCTCCGAAAGAGAATCAAGCGTGTGTACAGGGGCATAAACGCAGCAGTGATAGGACTGGAGAGGTTCGGTGAGCAAATGAAGACCCTTTGAAATCATATTGCATGTTACCCATTCCACGGGTCTCAACTCTCCAGGTTTCAGGTATTCTTACTTCAGGTAAAACATGCATGTGGAACCCAGAGTATGATCAACCGTGTGATCGGGAGACGTGTTCCAATATATGTCAGTTTCCGTCCCCTGGTACTCGGGTGCAACATTCCAGACGCTTTACTAACACTCTCCCGACTTGGAGAGTCAGTGCCTTTAACCTCCTGTTTGGCCTAGTTTGCAATTTCTGCGGAAGATGTACAGGAATAGGGAGAACCAATGACAGACTAGCTGGAGGTGTCTGGACGGGCAAATTTAACTCTCATTTCCCACCAGGAAGAGGAATTAACCAAAGGCTCAGCGTGCCGTGCCGGAACCAGATTAGGGCTTGAATCAATCCTGTGGTGTTGCGGCCAGCTCACGAGAAAGCGAGTTGAAGAAAGGAGCTCAGGGGCACTGTAATTCACAAACCTGCAGAGTTATAAATGACAGCTATCGTCCAAAAATATACTGAAGTAAGGCTGCCAAGAGGACTTGAAAGCGGGGCAGAATTGCAGGAAACCGATTTCAGGAGGTAGACTGGAATTGCATTTAAAGCATAGGAAAAGAGGCAGAACGTCCACAATGATGCACTTGGCCAAAAAGGGCGTATGCGTTTTTTCCTGAATATATTCAGGAAAATACGCATACGCCCTTTTTGGCCAACCAAGCAAGCTTGCAAAGGAAATCTGCACTACAATGAAGTCTCACTTCCCCCCGGTCAAAAGGGCCATCTGAAAAAAGTGTAAAATCCAGAAAGGCAGGACAGGCCATGGAGAACTGGGAGCCTTGTTATGCTGATGGGCGGGATGTCAATTGCCAACAGCCACTCGGGAGAAGTGTATGGTGTTTCCTGAAACATCTAAAAAACAAAGCAACAGAGCCTAGGGCACTTCCACTTATGGTCCTATAGCTTAGGGAAATTAAAATCAAAAGACACAGCCACCCCAAAGGTTGGGACGGCTCTGTTTACAAGAACCTGGTTTACGGTACAAGTTCAATATCGCAGAAAGTGAAAAATGGATAAAGAAGTTGTGGTACTTACGTACAATGCAGTATCACTCAGCAATGAAATCTATGTCATCAGGCCCGTAGCAGCATAATGAGTGGATTCAGGTACGATGATTCTAACTGAAATAAGTCACACAGAAAAAGAAACATCATAAGATATCACTAATACACGGAATGTAAACTTGGCTACACAGGAACTGAATTACAAAACAGAACAGGGTCTCAAATTTAGAAAACCAACTTATGCTTGCTTAAGGGGAAAGGTGAGTTGGGGTGCTGCATAAAACCAGAGATTGAAATGAGCACAGATAAAGTTCCTTAAGCCAAATATGGAATAGACAAGAGCTACTCCTTGCTCAACGAAATGGACTCAACACCCCATATTAAATGCCTAAGAGTGTACCTGACTAGGAAGTATCTTAAAACCTATGGATTGCTATGTCTCTGAAAGAGAATCAAGTGTGTGTACAGGGGCATAAACGCAGCAGTGATAGGATTGGAGAGGTTCGGTGAGCAAATGAAGACCCTTTGAAGTCATATTGCATGGTACCCATTCCACGGGTCTCAACTCTCCAGGTTTAAGGTATTCTTCCTTCAGCTAAAACATGCATGTGGAACCCAGAGTATGATCAACCGTGTGATCGGGAGACGTGTTCCAATATGTCTCAGTTTTCGTCCCCTGGTACTCGGGTGCAACATTCCAGACGCTTTACTAACACTCTCCCGACTTGGAGAGTCAGCGCCTTTAACCTCCTGTTTGGCCCAGTTTGCAATTTCTGCGGAAGATGTACAGGAATAGGGAGAACCAATGAGAGACTAGCTGGAGGTGTCTGGACGGGCAAATTTAACTCTCATTTCCCACCAGGAAGAGGAATTAACCAAAGGCTCAGCGTGCCGTGCCGGAACCAGATTAGGGCCTGAAGCCATCCTGCGGGGTTGCGGCCAGCTCACGAGAAAGCGAGTTGAAGAAAGGAGCTCAGGGGCACTGTAATTCACAAACCTGCAGAGTTATAAATGACAGCTATCGTCCAAAAATATACTGAAGTAAGGCTGCCAAGAGGACTTGAAAGCGGGGCAGAATTGCAGGAAACCGATTTCAGGAGGTAGACTGGAATTGCATTTAAAGCATAGGAAAAGAGGCAGAACGTCCACAATGATGCACTTGGCCAAAAAGGGCGTATGCGTTTTTTCCTGAATATATTCAGGAAAAAACGCATACGCCCTTTTTGGCCAACCAAGCAAGCTTGCAAAGGAAATCTGCACTACAATGAAGTCTCACTTCCCCCCGGTCAAAAGGGCCATCTGAAAAAAGTGTAAAATCCAGAAAGGCAGGACAGGCCATGGAGAACTGGGAGCCTTTTTATGCTGTTGGGCGGGATGTAAATTGCCAACAGCCACTCGGGAGAAGTGTATGGTGTTTCCTGAAACATCTAAAAAACAAAGCAACAGAGCCTAGGGCACTTCCACTTATGGTCCTATAGCTTAGGGAAATTAAAATCAAAAGACACAGCCACCCCAAAGGTTGGGACGGCTCTGTTTACAAGAACCTGGTTTACGGTACAAGTTCAATATCGCAGAAAGTGAAAAATGGATAAAGAAGTTGTGGTACTTACGTACAATGCAATATCACTCAGCAAGGAAATCTATGTCATCAGGCCCGTAGCAGCATAATGAGTGCATTCAGGTACGATGATTCTAACTGAAATAAGTCACACAGAAAAAGAAACATCATAAGATATCACTAATACACGGAATGTAAACTTGGCTACACAGGAACTGAATTCCAAAACAGAACAGGGTCTCAAATTTAGAAAACCAACTTATGCTTGCTTAAGGGGAAAGGTGAGTTGGGGTGCTGCATAAAACCAGAGATTGAAATGAGCACAGATAAAGTTCCTTAAGCCAAATATGGAATAGACAAGAGCTACTCCTTGCTCAACGAAATGGATTCAACACCCCATATTAAACACCTAAGAATATACCTGACTAGGAAGTATCTTAAAACCTATGGATTGCTATGTCTCCGAAAGAGAATCAAGCGTGTGTGCAGGGGCATAAACGCAGCAGTGATAGGACTGGAGAGGTTCGGTGAGCAAATGAAGACCCTTTGAAATCATATTGCATGTTACCCATTCCACGGGTCTCAACTCTCCAGGTTTAAGGTATTCTTCCTTCAGCTAAAACATGCATGTGGAACCCAGAGTATGATCAACCATGTGATCGGGAGATGTGTTCCAATATGTCTCAGTTTTCGTCCCCTGGTACTCGGGTGCAACATTCCAGATGCTTTACTAACACTCTCCCGACTTGGAGAGTCAGTGCCTTTAACCTCCTGTTTGGCCCAGTTTGCAATTTCTGCGGAAGATGAACAGGAATAGGGAGAACCAATGACAGACTAGCTGGAGGTGTCTGGATGGGCAAATTTAATTCTCATTTCGCACCAGGAAGAGGAATTAACCAAAGGCTCAGCGTGCCGTGCCGGAAGCAGATTAGGGCTTGAAGCCATCCTGCGGTGTTGCGGCCAGCTCACAAGAAAGCGAGTTGAAGAAAGGAGCTCAGGGGCACTGTAATTCACAAACCTGCAGAGTTATAAATGACAGCTATCGTCCAAAAATATACTGAAGTAAGGCTGCCAAGAGGACTTGAAAGCGGGGCAGAATTGCAGGAAACCGATTTCAGGAGGTAGACTGGAATTGCATTTAAAGCATAGGAAAAGAGGCAGAACGTCCACAATGATGCACTTGGCCAAAAAGGGCGTATGCGTTTTTTCCTAAATATATTCAGGAAAAAACGCATACGCCCTTTTTGGCCAACCAAGCAAGCTTGCAAAGGAAATCTGCACTACAATGAAGTCTCACTTCCCCCCGGTCAAAAGGGCCATCTGAAAAAAGTGTGAAATCCAGAAAGGCAGGACAGGCCATGGAGAACTGGGAGCCTTGTTATGCTGATGGGCGGGATGTAAATTGCCAACAGCCACTCGGGAGAAGTGTATGGTGTTTCCTGAAACATCTAAAAAACAAAGCAACAGAGCCTAGGGCACTTCCACTTATGGTCCTATAGCTTAGGGAAATTAAAATCAAAAAGACACAGCCACCCCAAAGGTTGGGACGGCTCTGTTTACAAGAACCTGGTTTACGGTACAAGTTCACTATCGCAGAAAGTGAAAAATGGATAAAGAAGTTGTGGTACTTACGTACAATGCAGTATCACTCAGCAAGGAAATCTATGTCATCAGGCCCGTAGCAGCATAATGAGTGGATTCAGGTATGATGATTCTAACTGAAATAAGTCACACAGAAAAAGAAACATCATAAGATATCACTAATACACGGAATGTAAACTTGGCTACACAGGAACTGAATTTCAAAACAGAACAGGGTCTCAAATTTAGAAAACCAACTTATGCTTGCTTAAGGGGAAAGTGAGTTGGGGTGCCGCATAAAACCAGAGATTGAAATGAGCACAGATAAAGTTCCTTAAGCCAAATATGTAATAGACAAGAGCTACTCCTTGCTCAACGAAATGGATTCAACACACCATATTAAACACATAAAAATATACCTGACTAGGAAGAATCTTAAAATCTATGGATTGCTATGTCTCTGAAAGAGAATCAAGCGTGTGTACAGGGGCATAAACGCAGCAGTGATAGGATTGGAGAGGTTCGGTGAGCAAATGAAGACCCTTTGAAGTCATATTGCATGGTACCCATTCCACGGGTCTCAACTCTCCAGGTTTAAGGTATTCTTCCTTCAGCTAAAACATGCATGTGGAACCCAGAGTATGATCCACCATGTGTTCGAGAAACATATTCAAATGTGTCTCACTTTTCGTTCCCTGGTACTCGGGTGCAACATGCCAGAGGCTTTACTAACACTCTCCCGACTTGGAGAGTCAGTGCCTTTAACCTCCTGTTTGGCCCAGTTTGCAATTTCTGCGGAAGATGAACAGGAATAGGGAGAACCAATGACAGACTAGATAGAGGTGTCTGGACGGGCAAATTTAACTCTCATTTCCCACCAGGAAGAGGAATTAACCAAAGGCTCAGCGTGCCGTGCCGGAACCACATTAGGGCCTGAAGCAATCCTGCGGTGTTGCGGCCAGCACACAAGAAAGCGAGTTGAAGAAAGGAGCTCAGGGGCACTGTAATTCAGAAACCTGCAGAGTTATAAATGACAGCTATCGTCCAAAAATATACTGAAGTAAGGCTGCCAAGAGGACTTGAAAGCGGGGCAGAATTGCAGGAAACCGATTTCAGGAGGTAGACTGGAATTGCATTTAAAGCATAGGAAAAGAGGCAGAACGTCCACAATGATGCACTTGGCCAAAAAGGGCGTATGCGTTTTTTCCTGAATATATTCAGGAAAAAACGCATACGCCCTTTTTGGCCAACCAAGCAAGCTTGCAAAGGAAATGTGCACTACAATGAAGTCTCACTTCCCCCCGGTCAAAAGGGCCATCTGAAAAAAGTGTAAAATCCAGAAAGGCAGGACAGGCCAAGGAGAACTGGGAGCCTTGTTATGCTGATGGGCAGGATGTAACTTGCCAACAGCCACTCCGGAGAAGTGTATGGTGTTTCCTGAAACATCTAAAAAACAAAGCAACAGAGCGTAGGGCACTTCCACTTATGGTCCTATAGCTTAGGGAAATTAAAATCAAAAGACACAGCCACCCCAAAGGTTGGGACGGCTCTGTTTACAAGAACCTGGTTTACGGTACAAGTTCAATATCGCAGAAAGTGAAAAATGGATAAAGAAGTTGTGGTACTTACGTACAATGCAATATCACTCAGCAATGAAATCTATGTCATCAGGCCCGTAGCAGCATAATGAGTGGATTCAGGTACGATGATTCTAACTGAAATAAGTCACACAGAAAAAGAAACATCATAAGATATCACTAATACACGGAATGTAAACTTGGCTACACAGGAACTGAATTCCAAAACAGAACAGGGTCTCAAATTTAGAAAACCAACTTATGCTTGCTTAAGGGGAAAGGTGAGTTGGGGTGCTGCATAAAACCAGAGATTGAAATGAGCACAGATAAAGTTCCTTAAGCCAAATATGGAATAGACAAGAGCTACTCCTTGCTCAACGAAATGGATTCAACACCCCATATTAAACACCTAAGAATATACCTGACTAGGAAGTATGTTAAAACCTATGGATTGCTATGTCTCCGAAAGAGAATCAAGCGTGTGTGCAGGGGCATAAACGCAGCAGTGATAGGACTGGAGAGGTTCGGTGAGCAAATGAAGACCCTTTGAAATCATATTGCATGTTACCCATTCCACGGGTCTCAACTCTCCAGGTTTAAGGTATTCTTCCTTCAGCTAAAACATGCATGTGGAACCCAGAGTATGATCAATCATGTGATCGGGAGATGTGTTCCAATATGTCTCAGTTTTCGTCCCCTGGTACTCGGGTGCAACATTCCAGATGCTTTACTAACACTCTCCCGACTTGGAGAGTCAGTGCCTTTAACCTCCTGTTTGGCCCAGTTTGCAATTTCTGCGGAAGATGAACAGGAATAGGGAGAACCAATGACAGACTAGATGGAGGTGTCTGGATGGGCAAATTTAATTCTCATTTCGCACCAGGAAGAGGAATTAACCAAAGGCTCAGCGTGCCGTGCCGGAAGCAGATTAGGGCTTGAAGCCATCCTGCGGTGTTGCGGCCAGCTCACGAGAAAGCGAGTTGAAGAAAGGAGCTCAGGGGCACTGTAATTCACAAACCTGCAGAGTTATAAATGACAGCTATCGTCCAAAAATATACTGAAGTAAGGCTGCCAAGAGGACTTGAAAGCGGGGCAGAATTGCAGGAAACCGATTTCAGGAGGTAGACTGGAATTGCATTTAAAGCATAGGAAAAGAGGCAGAACGTCCACAATGATGCACTTGGCCAAAAAGGGCGTATGCGTTTTTTCCTGAATATATTCAGGAAAAAACGCATACGCACTTTTTGGCCAACCAAGCAAGCTTGCAAAGGAAATCTGCACTACAATGAAGTCTCACTTCCCCCCGGTCCAAAGGGCCATCTGAAAAAAGTGTAAAATCCAGAAAGGCAGGACAGGCCATGGAGAACTGGGAGCCTTGTTATGCTGATGGGCGGGATGTCAATTGCCAACAGCCACTCGGGAGAAGTGTATGGTGTTTCCTGAAACATCTAAAAAACAAAGCAACAGAGCCTAGGGCACTTCCACTTATGGTCCTATAGCTTAGGGAAATTAAAATCAAAAGACACAGCCACCCCAAAGGTTGGGACGGCTCTGTTTACAAGAACCTGGTTTACGGTACAAGTTCAATATCGCAGAAAGTGAAAAATGGATAAAGAAGTTTTGGTACTTACGTACAATGCAATATCACTCAGCAATGAAATCTATGTCATCAGGCCCGTAGCAGCATAATGAGTGGATTCAGGTATGATGATTCTAACTGAAATAAGTCACACAGGAAAAGAAACATCATAAGATATCACTAATACACGGAATGTAAACTTGGCTACACAGGAACTGAATTACAAAACAGAACAGGGTCTCAAATTTAGAAAACCAACTTATGCTTGCTTAAGGGGAAAGGTGAGTTGGGGTGCTGCATAAAACCAGAGATTGAATTGAGCACAGATAAAGTTCCTTAAGCCAAATATGGAATAGACAAGAGCTACTCCTTGCTCAACGAAATGGACTCAACACCCCATATTAAACGCCTAAGAATGTACCTGACTAGGAAGTATCTTAAAACCTATGGATTGCTATGTCTCCGAAAGAGAATCAAGCGTGTGAACAGGGGCATAAACGCAGCAGTGATAGGATTGGAGAGGTTCGGTGAGCAAATGAAGACCCTTTGAAGTCATATTGCATGGTACCCATTCCACGGGTCTCAACTCTCCAGGTTTAAGGTATTCTTCCTTCAGCTAAAACATGCATGTGGAACCCAGAGTATGATCAACCGTGTGATCGGGAGACGTGTTCCAATATGTCTCAGTTTTCGTCCCCTGGTACTCGGGTGCAACATTCCAGACGCTTTACTAACACTCTCCCGACTTGGAGAGTCAGTGCCTTTAACCTCCTGTTTGGCCCAGTTTGCAATTTCTGCGGAAGATGAACAGGAATAGGGAGAACCAATGACAGACTAGCTGGAGGTGTCTGGACGGGCAAATTTAACTCTCATTTCCCACCAGGAAGAGGAATTAACCAAAGGTTCAGCGTGCCGTGCCGGAACCAGATTAGGGCCTGAAGCCATCCTGCGGTGTTGCGGCCAGCTCACGAGAAAGCGAGTTGAAGAAAGGAGCTCAGGGGCACTGTAATTCACAAACCTGCAGAGTTCTAAATGACAGCTATCGTCCAAAAATATACTGAAGTAAGGCTGCCAAGAGGACTTGAAAGCGGGGCAGAATTGCAGGAAACCGATTTCAGGAGGTAGACTGGAATTGCATTTAAAGCATAGGAAAAGAGGCAGAACGTCCACAATGATGCACTTGGCCACAAAGGGCGTATGCGTTTTTTCCTGAATATATTCAGGAAAAAACGCATACGCCCTTTTTGGCCAACCAAGCAAGCTTGCAAAGGAAATCTGCACTACAATGAAGTCTCACTTCCCCCCGGTCAAAAGGGACATCTGAAAAAAGTGTAAAATCCAGAAAGGCAGGACAGGCCATGGAGAACTGGGAGCCTTGTTATGCTGATGGGCGGGATGTAAATTGCCAACAGCCACTCGGGAGAAGTGTATGGTGTTTCCTGAAACATCTAAAAAACAAAGCAACAGAGCCTAGGGCACTTCCACTTATGGTCCTATAGCTTAGGGAAATTAAAATCAAAAAGACACAGCCACCCCAAAGGTTGGGACGGCTCTGTTTACAAGAACCTGGTTTACGGTACAAGTTCAATATCGCAGAAAGTGAAAAATGGATAAAGAAGTTGTGGTACTTACGTACAATGCAATATCACTCAGCAATGAAATCTATGTCATCAGGCCCGTAGCAGCATAATGAGTGGATTCAGGTACGATGATTCTAACTGAAATAAGTCACACAGAAAAAGAAACATCATAAGATATCACTAATACACGGAATGTAACCTTGGCTACACAGGAACTGAATTACAAAACAGAACAGGGTCTCAAATTTAGAAAACCAACTTATGCTTGCTTAAGGGGAAAGGTGAGTTGGGGTGCTGCATAAAACCAGAGATTGAAATGAGCACAGATAAAGTTCCTTAAGCCAAATATGGAATAGACAAGAGCTACTCCTTGCTCAACGAAATGGACTCAACACCCCATATTAAATGCCTAAGAGTGTACCTGACTAGGAAGTATCTTAAAACCTATGGATTGCTATGTCTCTGAAAGAGAATCAAGTGTGTGTACAGGGGCATAAACGCAGCAGTGATAGGACTGGAGAGGTTCGGTGAGCAAATGAAGACCCTTTGAAGTCATATTGCATGGTACCCATTCCACGGGTCTCAACTCTCCAGGTTTAAGGTATTCTTCCTTCAGCTAAAACATGCATGTGGAACCCAGAGTATGATCAACCGTGTGATCGGGAGACGTGTTCCAATATGTCTCAGTTTTCGTCCCCTGGTACTCGGGTGCAACATTCCAGACGCTTTACTAACACTCTCCCGACTTGGAGAGTCAGTGCCTTTAACCTCCTGTTTGGCCCAGTTTGCAATTTCTGCGGAAGATGAACAGGAATAGGGAGAACCAATGACAGACTAGCTGGAGGTGTCTGGACGGGCAAATTTAACTCTCATTTCCCACCAGGAAGAGGAATTAACCAAAGGCTCAGCGTGCCGTGCCGGAACCAGATTAGGGCCTGAAGCCATCCTGCGGTGTTGCGGCAGGCTCACGAGAAAGCGAGTTGAAGAAAGGAGCTCAGGGGCACTGTAATTCACAAACCTGCAGAGTTATAAATGACAGCTATCGTCCAAAAATATACTGAAGTAAGGCTGCCAAGAGGACTTGAAAGCGGGGCCGAATTGCAGGAAACTGATTTCAGGTGGTAGACTGGAATTGCATTTAAAGCATAGGAAAAGAGGCAGAACGTCCACAATGATGCACTTGGCCAAAAAGGGCGTATGCGTTTTTTCCTGAATATATTCAGGAAAAAACGCATACGCCCTTTTTGGCCAACCAAGCAAGCTTGCAAAGGAAATCTGCACTACAATGAAGTCTCACTTCCCCCCGGTCAAAAGGGACATCTGAAAAAAGTGTAAAATCCAGAAAGGCAGGACAGGCCATGGAGAACTGGGAGCCTTGTTATGCTGATGGGCGGGATGTAAATTGCCAACAGCCACTCGGGAGAAGTGTATGGTGTTTCCTGAAACATCTAAAAAACAAAGCAACAGAGCCTAGGGCACTTCCACTTATGGTCCTATAGCTTAGGGAAATTAAAATCAAAAAGACACAGCCACCCCAAAGGTTGGGACGGCTCTGTTTACAAGAACCTGGTTTACGGTACAAGTTCAATATCGCAGAAAGTGAAAAATGGATAAAGAAGTTGTGGTACTTACGTACAATGCAGTATCACTCAGCAATGAAATCTATGTCATCAGGCCCGTAGCAGCATAATGAGTGGATTCAGGTACGATGATTCTAACTGAAATAAGTCACACAGAAAAAGAAACATCATAAGATATCACTAATACACGGAATGTAACCTTGGCTACACAGGAACTGAATTACAAAACAGAACAGGGTCTCAAATTTAGAAAACCAACTTATGCTTGCTTAAGGGGAAAGGTGAGTTGGGGTGCTGCATAAAACCAGAGATTGAAATGAGCACAGATAAAGTTCCTTAAGCCAAATATGGAATAGACAAGAGCTACTCCTTGCTCAACGAAATGGACTCAACACCCCATATTAAATGCCTAAGAGTGTACCTGACTAGGAAGTATCTTAAAACCTATGGATTGCTATGTCTCTGAAAGAGAATCAAGTGTGTGTACAGGGGCATAAACGCAGCAGTGATAGGACTGGAGAGGTTCGGTGAGCAAATGAAGACCCTTTGAAGTCATATTGCATGGTACCCATTCCACGGGTCTCAACTCTCCAGGTTTAAGGTATTCTTCCTTCAGCTAAAACATGCATGTGGAACCCAGAGTATGATCAACCGTGTGATCGGGAGACGTGTTCCAATATGTCTCAGTTTTCGTCCCCTGGTACTCGGGTGCAACATTCCAGACGCTTTACTAACACTCTCCCGACTTGGAGAGTCAGTGCCTTTAACCTCCTGTTTGGCCCAGTTTGCAATTTCTGCGGAAGATGAACAGGAATAGGGAGAACCAATGACAGACTAGCTGGAGGTGTCTGGACGGGCAAATTTAACTCTCATTTCCCACCAGGAAGAGGAATTAACCAAAGGCTCAGCGTGCCGTGCCGGAACCAGATTAGGGCCTGAAGCCATCCTGCGGTGTTGCGGCAGGCTCACGAGAAAGCGAGTTGAAGAAAGGAGCTCAGGGGCACTGTAATTCACAAACCTGCAGAGTTATAAATGACAGCTATCGTCCAAAAATATACTGAAGTAAGGCTGCCAAGAGGACTTGAAAGCGGGGCCGAATTGCAGGAAACTGATTTCAGGTGGTAGACTGGAATTGCATTTAAAGCATAGGAAAAGAGGCAGAACGTCCACAATGATGCACTTGGCCAAAAAGGGCGTATGCGTTTTTTCCTGAATATATTCAGGAAAAAACGCATACGCCCTTTTTGGCCAACCAAGCAAGCTTGCAAAGGAAATCTGCACTACAATGAAGTCTCACTTCCCCCCGGTCAAAAGGGACATCTGAAAAAAGTGTAAAATCCAGAAAGGCAGGACAGGCCATGGAGAACTGGGAGCCTTGTTATGCTGATGGGCGGGATGTAAATTGCCAACAGCCACTCCGGAGAACTGTATGGTGTTTCCTGAAACATCTAAAAAACAAAGCAACAGAGCCTAGGGCACTTCCACTTATGGTCCTATAGCTTAGGGAAATTAAAATCAAAAAGACAGAGCCACCCAAAATGTTGGGATGGCTCTGTTTACAAGAAACACATTTACGGTACAAATTCAATATCGCAGAAAGTGAAAAATGGATAAAGAAGTTGTGGTACTTACGTACAATGCAATATCACTCAGCAATGAAATCTATGTCATCAGGCCCGTAGCAGCATAATAAGTGGATTCAGGTATGATGATTCTAACTGAAATAAGTCACACAGAAAAAGAAACATCATAACATATCACTAATACACGGAATGTAAACTTGGCTACACAGGAACTGAATTACAATACAGAACAGGGTCTCAAATTTAGAAAACCAACTTATGCTTGCTTAAGGGGAAAGGTGAGTTGGGGTGCTGCATAAAACCAGAGATTGAAATGAGCACAGATAAAGTTCCTTAAGCCAAATATGGAATAGACAAGAGCTACTCCTTGCTCAACGAAATGGATTCAACACCCCATATTAAACGCCTAAGAATATAACTGACTAGGAAGTATCTTAAAACCTATGGATTGCTATGTCTCCGAAAGAGAATCAAGCGTGTGTGCAGGGGCATAAACGCAGCAGTGATAGGATTGGAGAGGTTCGGTGAGCAAATGAAGACCCTTTGAAGTCATATTGCATGGTACCCATTCCACGGGTCTCAACTCTCCAGGTTTAAGGTATTCTTCCTTCAGCTAAAACATGCATGTGGAACCCAGAGTATGATCAACCGTGTGATCGGGAGACGTGTTCCAATATGTGTCAGTTTTCGTCACTTGGTACTCGGGTGCAACATTCCAGACGCTTTACTAACACTCTCCCGACTTGGAGAGTCAGTGCCTTTAACCTCCTGTTTGGCCCAGTTTGCAATTTCTGCGGAAGATGAACAGGAATAGGGAGAACCAATGACAGACTAGCTGGAGGTGTCTGGACCGGCAAATTTAAGTCTCATTTCCCACCAGGAAGAGGAATTAACCAAAGGCTCAGCGTGCCGTGCCGAAACCAGATTAGGGCCTGAAGCCATCCTGCGGTGTTGCGGCCAGCTCACGAGAAAGCGAGTTGAAGAAAGGAGCTCAGGGGCACTGTAATTCACAAACCTGCAGAGTTATAAATGACAGCTATCGTCCAAAAATATACTGAAGTAAGGCTGCCAAGAGGACTTGAAAGCGGGGCAGAATTGCAGGAAACCGATTTCAGGAGGTAGACTGGAATTGCATTTAAAGCATAGGAAAAGAGGCAGAACGTCCACAATGATGCACTTGGCCAAAAAGGGCGTATGCGTTTTTTCCTGAATATATTCAGGAAAAAACGCATACGCCCTTTTTGGCCAACCAAGCAAGCTTGCAAAGGAAATCTGCACTACAGTGAAGTCTCACTTCCCCCCGGTCAAAAGGGCCATCTGAAAAAAGTGTAAAATCCAGAAAGGCAGGACAGGCCATGGAGAACTGGGAGCCTTGTTATGCTGATGGGCGGGATGTAAATTGCCAACAGCCACTCGGGAGAAGTGTATGGTGTTTCCTGAAACATCTAAAAAACAAAGCAACAGAGGCTAGGGCACTTCCACTTATGGTCCTATAGCTTAGGGAAATTAAAATCAAAAAGACACAGCCACCCCAAAGGTTGGGACGGCTCTGTTTACAAGAACCTGGTTTACAGTACAAGTTCACTATCGCAGAAAGTGAAAAATGGATAAAGAAGTTGTGGTACTTACGTACAATGCAATATCACTCAGCAATGAAATCTATGTCATCAGGCCCGTAGCAGCATAATGAGTGGATTCAGGTACGATGATTCTAACTGAAATAAGTCACACAGAAAAAGAAACATCATAAGATATCACTAATACACGGAATGTAAACTTGGCTACATAGAAACTGAATTACAAAACAGAACAGGGTCTCAAATTTAGAAACCCAACTTATGCTTCCTTAAGGGGAAAGGTGAGTTGGGGTAATGCATAAAACCAGAGATTGAAATGAGCACAGATAAAGTTCCTTAAGCCAAATATGGAATAGACAAGAGCTACTCCTTGCTCAACTAAATGGATTCAACACCCCATATTAAACGCCTAAGAATATACCTGACTAGGAAGTATCTTAAAACCTATGGATTGCTATGTCTCCGAAAGAGAATCAAGCGTATGTGCAGGGGCATAAACGCAGCAGTGATAGGATTGGAGAGGTTCGGTGAGCAAATGAAGACCCTTTGAAGTCATATTGCATGGTACCCATTCCACGGGTCTCAACTCTCCAGGTTTAAGGTATTCTTCCTTCAGCTAAAACATGCATGTGGAACCCAGAGTATGATCAACCGTGTGATCGGGAGACGTGTTCCAATATGTGTCAGTTTTCGTCCCCTGGTACTCGGGTGCAACATTCCAGACGCTTTACTAACACTCTCCCGACTTGGAGAGTCAGTGCCTTTAACCTCCTGTTTGGCCCAGTTTGCAATTTCTGCGGAAGATGAACAGGAATAGGGAGAACCAATGAGAGACTAGCTGGAGGTGTCTGGACGGGCAAATTTAACTCTCATTTCCCACCAGGAAGAGGAATTAACCAAAGGCTCAGCGTGCCGTGCCGGAACCAGATTAGGGCCTGAAGCCATCCTGCGGGGTTGCGGCCAGCTCACGAGAAAGCGACTTGAAGAAAGGAGCTCAGGGGCACTGTAATTCACAAACCTGCAGAGATATAAATGACAGCTATCGTCCAAAAATATACTGAAGTAAGGCTGCCAAGAGGACTTGAAAGCGGGGCAGAATTGCAGGAAACCGATTTCAGGAGGTAGACGGGTATTGCATTTAAAGCATAGGAAAAGAGGCAGAACGTCCACAATGATGCACTTGGCCAAAAAGGGCGTATGCGTTTTTTCCTGAATATATTCAGGAAAAAACGCATACGCCCTTTTTGGCCAACCAAGCAAGCTTGCAAAGGAAATCTGCACTACAATGAAGTCTCACTTCCCCCCGGTCAAAAGGGCCATCTGAAAAAAGTGTAAAATCCAGAAAGGCAGGACAGGCCATGGAGAACTGGGAGCCTTGTTATGCTGATGGGCGGGATGTAAATTGCCAACAGCCACTCGGGACAAGTGTATGGTGTTTCCTGAAACATCTAAAAAACAAAGCAACAGAGCCTAGGGCACTTCCACTTATGGTCCTATAGCTTAGGGAAATTAAAATCAAAAAGACACAGCCACCCCAAAGGTTGGGAAGGCTCTGTTTACAAGAACCTGGTTTACGGTACAAGTTCAATATCGCAGAAAGTGAAAAATGGATAAAGAAGTTGTGGTACTTACGTACAATGCAGTATCACTCAGAAATGAAATCTATGTCATCAGGCCCGTAGCAGAATAATGAGTGGATTCAGGTATGATGATTCTAACTGAAATAAGTCACACAGGAAAAGAAACATCATAAGATATCACTAATACACGGAATGTAAACTTGGCTACACAGGAACTGAATTACAAAACAGAACAGGGTCTCAAATTTAGAAAACCAACTTATGCTTGCTTAAGGGGAAAGGTGAGTTGGGGTGCTGCATAAAACCAGAGATTGAAATGAGCACAGATAAAGTTCCTTAAGCCAAATATGGAATAGACAAGAGCTACTCCTTGCTCAACGAAATGGACTCAACACCCCATATTAAATGCCTAAGAGTGTACCTGACTAGGAAGTATCTTAAAACCTATGGATTGCTATGTCTCTGGAAGAGAATCAAGTGTGTGTACAGGGGCATAAACGCAGCAGTGATAGGATTGGAGAGGTTCGGTGAGCAAATGAAGACCCTTTGAAGTCATATTGCATGGTACCCATTCCACGGGTCTCAACTCTCCAGGTTTAAGGTATTCTTCCTTCAGCTAAAACATGCATGTGGAACCCAGAGTATGATCAACCGTGTGATCGGGAGACGTGTTCCAATACGTCTCAGTTTTCGTCCCCTGGTACTCGGGTGCAACATTCCAGACGCTTTACTAACACTCTCCCGACTTGGAGAGTCAGTGCCTTTAACCTCCTGGTTGGCCCAGTTTGCAATTTCTGCGGAAGATGAACAGGGATAGGGAGAACCAATGAGAGACTAGCTGGAGGTGTCTGGACGGGCAAATTTAACTCTCATTTCCCACCAGGAAGAGGAATTAACCAAAGGCTCAGCGTGCCGTGCCGGAACCAGATTAGGGCCTGAAGCAATCCTGCGGGGTTGCGGCCAGCTCACGAGAAAGCGAGTTGAAGAAAGGAGCTCAGGGGCACTGTAATTCACAAACCTGCAGAGTTATAAATGACAGCTATCGTCCAAAAATATACTGAAGTAAGGCTGCCAAGAGGACTTGAAAGCGGGACAGAATTGCAGGAAACCGATTTCAGGAGGTAGACTGGAATTGCATTTAAAGCATAGGAAAAGAGGCAGAACGTCCACAATGATGCACTTGGCCAAAAAGGGCGTATGCGTTTTTTCCTGAATATATTCAGGAAAAAACGCATACGCCCTTTTTGGCCAACCAAGCAAGCTTGCAAAGGAAATCTGCACTACAGTGAAGTCTCACTTCCCCCCGGTCAAAAGGGACATCTGAAAAAAGTGTAAAATCCAGAAAGGCAGGACAGGCCATGGAGAACTGGGAGCCTTGTTATGCTGATGGGCGGGATGTAAATTGCCAACAGCCACTCGGGAGAAGTGTATGGTGTTTCCTGAAACATCTAAAAAACAAAGCAACAGAGCCTAGGGCACTTCCACTTATGGTCCTATAGCTTAGGGAAATTAAAATAAAAAAGACACAGACACCCCAAAGGTTGGGACGGCTCTGTTTACAAGAACCTGGTTTACGGTACAAGTTCAATATCGCAGAAAGTGAAAAATGGATAAAGAAGTTGTGGTACTTACGTACAATGCAATATCACTCAGCAAGGAAATCTATGTCATCAGGCCCGTAGCAGCATAATGAGTGGATTCAGGTACGATGATTCTAACTGAAATAAGTCACACAGAAAAAGAAACATCATAAGATATCACTAATACACGGAATGTAAACTTGGCTACACAGGAACTGAATTACAAAACAGAACAGGGTCTCAAATTTAGAAACCCAACTTATGCTTGCTTAAGGGGAAAGGTGAGTTGGGGTGCTGCATAAAACCAGAGATTGAAATGAGCACAGATAAAGTTCCTTAAGCCAAATATGGAATAGACAAGAGCTACTCCTTGCTCAACTAAATGGATTCAACACCCCATATTAAACGCCTAAGAATATACCTGACTAGGAAGTATCTTAAAACCTATGGATTGCTATGTCTCCGAAAGAGAATCAAGCGTGTGTGCAGGGGCATAAACGCAGCAGTGATAGGATTGGAGAGGTTCGGTGAGCAAATGAAGACCCTTTGAAGTCATATTGCATGGTACCCATTCCACGGGTCTCAACTCTCCAGGTTTAAGGTATTCTTCCTTCAGCTAAAACATGCATGTGGAACCCAGAGTATGATCAACCGTGTGATCGGGAGACGTGTTCCAATATGTCTCAGTTTTCGTCCCCTGGTACTCGGGTGCAACATTCCAGACGCTTTACTAACACTCTCCCGACTTGGAGAGTCAGCGCCTTTAACCTCCTGTTTGGCCCAGTTTGCAATTTCTGCGGAAGATGAACAGGAATAGGGAGAACCAATGAGAGACTAGCTGGAGGTGTCTGGACGGGCAAATTTAACTCTCATTTCCCACCAGGAAGAGGAATTAACCAAAGGCTCAGCGTGCCGTGCCGCAACCAGATTAGGGCCTGAAGCCATCCTGTGGTGTTGCGGACAGCTCACGAGAAAGCGAGTTGAAGAAAGGAGCTCAGGGGCACTGTAATTCACAAACCTGCAGAGTTATAAATGACAGCTATCGTCCAAAAATATACTGAAGTAAGGCTGCCAAGAGGACTTGAAAGCGGGGCAGAATTGCAGGAAACCGATTTCAGGAGGTAGACTGGAATTGCATTTAAAGCATAGGAAAAGAGGCAGAACGTCCACAATGATGCACTTGGCCAAAAAGGGCGTATGCGTTTTTTCCTGAATATATTCAGGAAAAAACGCATACGCCCTTTTTGGCCAACCAAGCAAGCTTGCAAAGGAAATCTGCACTACAATGAAGTCTCACTTCCCCCCGGTCAAAAGGGCCATCTGAAAAAAGTGTAAAATCCAGAAAGGCAGGACAGGCCATGGAGAACTGGGAGCCTTGTTATGCTGATGGGCGGGATGTAAATTGCCAACAGCCACTCGGGAGAAGTGTATGGTGTTTCCTGAAACATCTAAAAAACAAAGCAACAGAGCCTAGGGCACTTCCACTTATGGTCCTATAGCTTAGGGAAATTAAAATAAAAAAGACACAGACACCCCAAAGGTTGGGACGGCTCTGTTTACAAGAACCTGGTTTACAGTACAAGTTCACTATCGCAGAAAGTGAAAAATGGATAAAGAAGTTGTGGTACTTACGTACAATGCAGTATCACTCAGCAATGAAATCTATGTCATCAGGCCCGTAGCAGCATAGTGAGTGGATTCAGGTATGATGATTCTAACTGAAATAAGTCACACAGAAAAAGAAACATCATAAGATATCACTAATACACGGAATGTAAACTTGGCTACATAGGAACTGAATTCCAAAACAGAACAGGGTCTCAAATTTAGAAAACCAACTTATGCTTGCTTAAGGGGAAAGGTGAGTTGGGGTGCTGCATAAAACCAGAGATTGAAATGAGCACAGATAAAGTTCCTTAAGCCAAATATGGAATAGACAAGAGCTACTCCTTGCTCAACTAAATGGATTCAACACCCCATATTAAACGCCTAAGAATATACCTGACTAGGAAGTATCTTAAAACCTATGGATTGCTATGTCTCCGAAAGAGAATCAAGCGTGTGTGCAGGGGCATAAACGCAGCACTGATAGGATTGGAGAGGTTCGGTGAGCAAATGAAGACCCTTTGAAGTCATATTGCATGGTACCCATTCCACGGGTCTCAACTCTCCAGGTTTAAGGTATTCTTCCTTCAGCTAAAACATGCATGTGGAACCCAGAGTATGATCAACCGTGTGATCGGGAGACGTGTTCCAATATGTCTCAGTTTTCGTCCCCTGGTACTCGGGTGCAACATTCCAGACGCTTTACTAACACTCTCCCGACTTGGAGAGTCAGCGCCTTTAACCTCCTGTTTGGCCCAGTTTGCAATTTCTGCGGAAGATGAACAGGAATAGGGAGAACCAATGAGAGACTAGCTGGAGGTGTCTGGACGGGCAAATTTAACTCTCATTTCCCACCAGGAAGAGGAATTAACCAAAGGCTCAGCGTGCCGTGCCGCAACCAGATTAGGGCCTGAAGCCATCCTGTGGTGTTGCGGACAGCTCACGAGAAAGCGAGTTGAAGAAAGGAGCTCAGGGGCACTGTAATTCACAAACCTGCAGAGTTATAAATGACAGCTATCGTCCAAAAATATACTGAAGTAAGGCTGCCAAGAGGACTTGAAAGCGGGGCAGAATTGCAGGAAACCGATTTCAGGAGGTAGACTGGAATTGCATTTAAAGCATAGGAAAAGAGGCAGAACGTCCACAATGATGCACTTGGCCAAAAAGGGCGTATGCGTTTTTTCCTGAATATATTCAGGAAAAAACGCATACGCCCTTTTTGGCCAACCAAGCAAGCTTGCAAAGGAAATCTGCACTACAATGAAGTCTCACTTCCCCCCGGTCAAAAGGGCCATCTGAAAAAAGTGTAAAATCCAGAAAGGCAGGACAGGCCATGGAGAACTGGGAGCCTTGTTATGCTGATGGGCGGGATGTAAATTGCCAACAGCCACTCTGGAGAAGTGTTTGGTGTTTCCTGAAACATCTAAAAAACAAAACAACAGAGCCTAGGGCACTTTCACTTATGGTACTATAGTTTAGGACAATTAAAATCAAAAAGACACAGCCACTCCAAAGTTTGGGATGGCTCTGTTTACAAGAACCTCATATACGGTACAAGTTCAATATCGCAGAAAGTGAAAAATGGATAAAGAAGTTGTGGTACTTACGTACAATGCAATATCACTCAGCAATGAAATCTATGTCATCAGGCCCGTAGCAGCATAATGAGTGGACTAAGTACGATGAATCTAACTGAAATAAGTCACACAGAAAAAGAAACATCATAAGGTATCACTAATACACGGAATGTAAACTTGGCTACACAGGAACTGAATTCCAAAACAGAACAGGGTCTCAAATTTAGAAAACCAACTTATGCTTGCTTAAGGGGAAAGGTGAGTTGGGGTGCTGCATAAAACCAGAGATTGAAATGAGCACAGATAAAGTTCCTTAAGCCAAATATGGAATAGACAAGAGCTACTCCTTGCTCAACGAAATGGACTCAACACCCCATATTCAACGCCTAGGAATATACCTGACTAGTAAGAATCATAAAACCTATGGATTTATATATCTCTGAAAGAGAATCAAGAGTGTGTACAGCGGCATTAAAGCAGTGAAAATCAGGTAAATCCCATAATAAAAATAAATTTCTTAAACAAAACACAATGACAGTGAAATAGAGAGAAATACTTAAGTAATTCATTCAAGGCTTCTGATGCAACCTGCATTTACCACATCTACACCCAGAGCTGGGTGACACATAAGGCTGGACACTTGGGGCTCATAAGATTGGTGAGGTTCGGTGAGCAAATGAAGACCTTTGAAGTCATATTGCATGGTACCCATTCCATGGGTCTCAACTCTACAGGTTTAAGGGATACTTCCTTCAGCTAAAACATGCATGTGGAACCCAGAGTATGATCCACCATGTGATCGAGAAACATATTCAAATGTGTCTCACTTTTCGTTCCCTGGTACTCGGGTGCAACATGCCAGAGGCTTTACGAACACTCTCCCGACTTGGAGAGTCAGTGCCTTTAACCTCCTGTTTGGCCCAGTTTGCAATTTCTGCGGAAGATGAACAGGAATAGGGAGAACCAATGACAGACTAGCTGGAGGTGTCTGGACGGGCAAATTTAACTCTCATTTCCCACCAGGAAGAGGAATTAACCAAAGGCTCAGCGTGCCGTGCCGGAACCAGATTAGGGCCTGAAGCCATCCTGCGGGGTTGCGGCCAGCTCACGAGAAAGCGAGTTGAAGAAAGGAGCTCAGGGGCACTGTAATTCACAAACCTGCAGAGTTATAAATGACAGCTATCGTCCAAAAATATACTGAAGTAAGGCTGCCAAGAGGACTTGAAAGCGGGGCAGAATTGCAGGAAACCGATTTCAGGAGGTAGACTGGAATTGCATTTAAAGCATAGGAAAAGAGGCAGAACGTCCACAATGATGCACTTGGCCAAAAAGGGCGTATGCGTTTTTTCCTGAATATATTCAGGAAAAAACGCATACGCCCTTTTTGGCCAACCAAGCAAGCTTGCAAAGGAAATCTGCACTACAATGAAGTCTCACTTCCCCCCGGTCAAAAGGGCCATCTGAAAAAAGTGTAAAATCCAGAAAGGCAGGACAGGCCATGGAGAACTGGGAGCCTTGTTATGCTGATGGGCGGGATGTAAATTGCCAACAGCCACTCTGGAGAAGTGTTTGGTGTTTCCTGAAACATCTAAAAAACAAAGCAACAGAGCCTAGGGCACTTTCACTTATGGTACTATAGTTTAGGACAATTAAAATCAAAAAGACACAGCCACCCCAAAGTTTGGGATGGCTCTGTTTACAAGAACCTCATATACGGTACAAGTTCAATATCGCAGAAAGTGAAAAATGGATAAAGAAGTTGTGGTACTTACGTACAATGCAGTATCACTCAGCAATGAAATCTATGTCATCAGGCCCGTAGCAGCATAATGAGTGGATTCAGGTATGATGATTCTAACTGAAATGAGTCACACAGAAAAAGAAACATCATAAGATATCACTAATACACGGAATGTAACCTTGGCTACACAGGAACTGAATTACAAAACAGAACAGGGTCTCAAATTTAGAAAACCAACTTATGCTTGCTTAAGGGGAAAGGTGAGTTGGGGTGCTGCATAAAACCAGAGATTGAAATGAGCACAGATAAAGTTCCTTAAGCCAAATATGGAATAGACAAGAGCTACTCCTTGCTCAACGAAATGGACTCAACACCCCATATTCAACGCCTAGGAATATACCTGACTAGTAAGAATCATAAAACCTATGGATTTATATATCTCTGAAAGAGAATCAAGAGTGTGTACAGCGGCATTAAAGCAGTGAAAATCAGGTAAATCCCATAATAAAAATAAATTTCTTAAACAAAACACAATGACAGTGAAATAGAGAGAAATACTTAAGTAATTCATTCAAGGCTTCTGATGCAACCTGCATTTACCACATCTACACCCAGAGCTGGGTGACACATAAGGCTGGACACTTGGGGCTCATAAGATTGGTGAGGTTCGGTGAGCAAATGAAGACCTTTGAAGTCATATTGCATGGTACCCATTCCATGGGTCTCAACTCTACAGGTTTAAGGGATACTTCCTTCAGCTAAAACATGCATGTGGAACCCAGAGTATGATCCACCATGTGATCGAGAAACATATTCAAATGTGTCTCACTTTTCGTTCCCTGGTACTCGGGTGCAACATTCCAGACGCTTTACTAACACTCTCCCGACTTGGAGAGTCAGTGCCTTTAACCTCCTGTTTGGCCCAGTTTGCAATTTCTGCGGAAGATGAACAGGAATAGGCAGAACCAATGACAGACTAGCTGGAGGTGTCTGGACGGGCAAATTTAACTCTCATTTCCCACCAGGAAGAGGAATTAACCAAAGGCTCAGCGTGCCGTGCCGGAACCAGATTAGGGCCTGAAGCCTTCCTGCGGTGTTGCGGCCAGCTCACGAGAAAGCGAGTTGAAGAAAGGAGCTCAGGGGCACTGTAATTCACAAACCTGCAGAGTTATAAATGACAGCTATCGTCCAAAAATATACTGAAGTAAGGCTGCCAAGAGGACTTGAAAGCGGGGCAGAATTGCAGGAAACCGATTTCAGGAGGTAGACTGGAATTGCATTTAAAGCATAGGAAAAGAGGCAGAACGTCCACAATGATGCACTTGGCCAAAAAGGGCGTATGCGTTTTTTCCTGAATATATTCAGGAAAAAACGCATACGCCCTTTTTGGCCAACCAAGCAAGCTTGCAAAGGAAATCTGCACTACAATGAAGTCTCACTTCCCCCCGGTCAAAAGGGCCATCTGAAAAAAGTGTAAAATCCAGAAAGGCAGGACAGGCCATGGAGAACTGGGAGCCTTGTTATGATGATGGGCAGGATGTAACTTGCCAACAGCCACTCCGGAGAAGTGTATGGTGTTTCCTGAAACATCTAAAAAACAAAGCAACAGAGCGTAGGGCACTTCCACTTATGGTCCTATAGCTTAGGGAAATTAAAATCAAAAGACACAGCCACCCCAAAGGTTGGGACGGCTCTGTTTACAAGAACCTGGTTTACGGTACAAGTTCAATATCGCAGAAAGTGAAAAATGGATAAAGAAGTGGTGGTACTTACGTACAATGCAATATCACACAGCAATGAAATCTATGTCATCAGGCCCGTAGCAGCATAATGAGTGGATTCAGGTATGATGATTCTAACTGAAATAAGTCACACAGAAAAAGAAACATCATAAGATATCACTAATACACGGAATATAAACTTGGCTACACAGGAACTGAATTGCAAAACAGAACAGGGACTCAAATTTGGAAAACCAACTTATGCTTGCTTAAGGGGAAAGGTGAGTTGGGGAGTTGCATAAAACCAGAGATTGAAATGAGCACAGATAAAGTTTCTTAAGCCAAGTATGGAATAGACAAGAGCTACTCCTTGCTCAAGGAAATGGACTCAACACCCCATATTAAACGCCTAAGAGTGTACCTGACTAGGAAGTATCTTAAAACCTATGGATTGCTATGTCTCCGAAAGAGAATCAAGCGTGTGTACAGGGGCATAAACGCAGCAGTGATAGGATTGGAGAGGTTCGGTGAGCAAATGAAGACCCTTTGAAGTCATATTGCATGGTACCCATTCCACGGGTCTCAACTCTCCAGGTTTAAGGTATTCTTCCTTCAGCTAAAACATGCATGTGGAACCCTGAGTATGATCAACCGTGTGATCGGGAGACGTGTTCAAGTATGTCTCAGGTTTCGTCCCCAGGTACTCGGGTGCAACATTCCAGACGCTTTACTAACACTCTCCCGACTTGGAGAGTCAGTGCCTTTAACCTCCTGTTTGGCCCAGTTTGCAATTTCTGCGGAAGATGAACAGGAATAGGGAGAACCAATGACAGACTAGCTGGAGGTGTCTGGACGGGCAAATTTAACTCTCATTTCCCACCAGGAAGAGGAATTAACCAAAGGCTCAGCGTGCCGTGCCGGAACCACATTAGGGCCTGAAGCAATCCTGCGGTGTTGCGACCAGCTCACAAGAAAGCGAGTTGAAGAAAGGAGCTCAGGGGCACTGTAATTCACAAACCTGCAGAGTTATAAATGACAGCTATCGTCCAAAAATATACTGAAGTAAGGCTGCCAAGAGGACTTGAAAGCGGGGCAGAATTGCAGGAAACCGATTTCAGGAGGTAGACTGGAATTGCATTTAAAGCATAGGAAAAGAGGCAGAACGTCCACAATGATGCACTTGGCCAAAAAGGGCGTATGCGTTTTTTCCTGAATATATTCAGGAAAAAACGCATACGCCCTTTTTGGCCAACCAAGCAAGCTTGCAAAGGAAATCTGCACTACAATGAAGTCTCACTTCCCCCCGGTCAAAAGGGCCATCTGAAAAAAGTGTGAAATCCAGAAAGGCAGGACAGGCCATGGAGAACTGGGAGCCTTGTTATGCTGATGGGCGTGATTTAAATTGCCAACAGCCATTCCGGAGAACTGTATGGTGTTTCCTGAAACATCTAAAAAACAAAGCAACAGAGCGTAGGGCACTTCCACTTATGGTCCTATAGCTTGGGAAATTAAAATCAAAAAGACAGAGCCACCCAAAAGGTTGGGACGGCTCTGTTTACAAGAACCTGGTTTACGGTACAAGTTCACTATCGCAGAAAGTGAAAAATGGATAAAGAAGTTGTGGTACTTACGTACAATGCAGTATCACTCAGCAAGGAAATCTATGTCATCAGGCCCGTAGCAGCATAATGAGTGGATTCAGGTATGATGATTCTAACTGAAATAAGTCACACAGAAAAAGAAACATCATAAGATATCACTAATACACAGAATGTAACCTTGGCTACACAGGAACTGAATTACAAAACAGAACAGGGTCTCAAATTTAGAAAACCAACTTATGCTTGCTTAAGGGGAAAGGTGAGTTGGGGTGCTGCATAAAACCAGAGATTGAAATGAGCACAGATAAAGTTCCTTAAGCCAAATATGGAATAGACAAGAGCCACTCCTTGCTCAACGAAATGGACTCAACACCCCATATTAAATGCCTAAGAGTGTACCTGACTAGGAAGTATCTTAAAACCTATGGATTGCTATGTCTCTGAAAGAGAATCAAGTGTGTGTACAGGGGCATAAACGCAGCAGTGATAGGATTGGAGAGGTTCGGTGAGCAAATGAAGACCCTTTGAAGTCATATTGCATGGTACCCATTCCACGGGTCTCAACTCTCCAGGTTTAAGGTATTCTTCCTTCAGCTAAAACATGCATGTGGAACCCAGAGTATGATCAACCGTGTGATCGGGAGACGTGTTCCAATATGTCTCAGTTTTCGTCCCCTGGTACTCGGGTGCAACATTCCAGACGCTTTACTAACACTCTCCCGACTTGGAGAGTCAGTGCCTTTAACCTCCTGTTTGGCCCAGTTTGCAATTTCTGCGGAAGATGAACAGGAATAGGGAGAACCAATGAGAGACTAGCTGGAGGTGTCTGGACGGGCAAATTTAACTCTCATTTCCCACCAGGAAGAGGAATTAACCAAAGGCTCAGCGTGCCGTGCCGGAACCAGATTAGGGCCTGAAGCCATCCTGCGGGGTTGCGGCCAGCTCACGAGAGAGCGAGTTGAAGAAAGGAGCTCAGGGGCACTGTAATTCACAAACCTGCAGAGTTATAAATGACAGCTATCGTCCAAAAATATACTGAAGTAAGGCTGCCAAGAGGACTTGAAAGCGGGGCAGAATTGCAGGAAACCGATTTCAGGAGGTAGACTGGAATTGCATTTAAAGCATAGGAAAAGAGGCAGAACGTCCACAATGATGCACTTGGCCAAAAAGGGCGTATGCGTTTTTTCCTGAATATATTCAGGAAAAAACGCATACGCCCTTTTTGGCCAACCAAGCAAGCTTGCAAAGGAAATGTGCACTACAATGAAGTCTCACTTCCCCCCGGTCAAAAGGGCCATCTGAAAAAAGTGTAAAATCCAGAAAGGCAGGACAGGCCATGGAGAACTGGGAGCCTTGTTATGCTGATGGGCGGGATGTAAATTGCCAACAGCCACTCGGGAGAAGTGTATGGTGTTTCCTGAAACATCTAAAAAGCAAAGCAACAGAGCCTAGGGCACTTCCACTTATGGTCCTATAGCTTAGGGAAATTAAAATCAAAAAGACACAGCCACCCCAAAGGTTGGGACGGCTCTGTTTACAAGAACCTGGTTTACGGTACAAGTTCAATATCGCAGAAAGTGAAAAATGGATAAAGAAGTTGTGGTACTTACGTACAATGCAGTATCACTCAGCAATGAAATCTATGTCATCAGGCCCGTAGCAGCATAATGAGTGGATTCAGGTACGATGATTCTAACTGAAATAAGTCACACAGAAAAAGTAACATCATAAGATATCACTAATACACGGAATGTAAACTTGGCTACACAGGAACTGAATTCCAAAACAGAACAGGGTCTCAAATTTAGAAAACCAACTTATGCTTGCTTAAGGGGAAAGGTGAGTTGGGGTGCTGCATAAAACCAGAGATTGAAATGAGCACAGATAAAGTTCCTTAAGCCAAATATGGAATAGACAAGAGCTACTCCTTGCTCAACGAAATGGACTCAACACCCCATATTAAATGCCTAAGAGTGTACCTGACTAGGAAGTATCTTAAAACCTATGGATTGCTATGTCTCTGAAAGAGAATCAAGTGTGTGTACAGGGGCATAAACGCAGCAGTGATAGGATTGGAGAGGTTCGGTGAGCAAATGAAGACCCTTTGAAGTCATATTGCATGGTACCCATTCCACGGGTCTCAACTCTCCAGGTTTAAGGTATTCTTCCTTCAGCTAAAACATGCATGTGGAACCCAGAGTATGATCAACCGTGTGATCGGGAGACGTGTTCCAATATGTGTCAGTTTTCGTCCCCTGGTACTCGGGTGCAACATTCCAGACGCTTTACTAACACTCTCCCGAGTTGGAGAGTCAGTGCCTTTAACCTCCTGTTTGGCCCAGTTTGCAATTTCTGCGGAAGATGAACAGGGATAGGGAGAACCAATGACAGACTAGCTGGAGGTGTCTGGACGGGCAAATTTAACTCTCATTTCCCACCAGGAAGAGGAATTAACCAAAGGCTCAGCGTGCCGTGCCGGAACCAGATTAGGGCCTGAAGCCATCCTGCGGTGTTGCGGCCAGCTCACGAGAGAGCGAGTTGAAGAAAGGAGCTCAGGGGCACTGTAATTCACAAACCTGCAGAGTTATAAATGACAGCTATCGTCCAAAAATATACTGAAGTAAGGCTGCCAAGAGGACTTGAAAGCGGGGCAGAATTGCAGGAAACCGATTTCAGGAGGTAGACTGGAATTGCATTTAAAGCATAGGAAAAGAGGCAGAACGTCCACAATGATGCACTTGGCCAAAAAGGGCGTATGCGTTTTTTCCTGAATATATTCAGGAAAAAACGCATACGCCCTTTTTGGCCAACCAAGCAAGCTTGCAAAGGAAATCTGCACTACAATGAAGTCTCACTTCCCCCCGGTCAAAAGGGCCATCTGAAAAAAGTGTAAAATCCAGAAAGGCAGGACAGGCCATGGAGAACTGGGAGCCTTGTTATGCTGATGGGCGGGATGTAAATTGCCAACAGCCACTCGGGAGAAGTGTATGGTGTTTCCTGAAACATCTAAAAAACAAAGCAACAGAGCCTAGGGCACTTCCACTTATGGTCCTATAGCTTAGGGAAATTAAAATCAAAAAGACACAGCCACCCCAAAGGTTGGGACGGCTCTGTTTACAAGAACCTGGTTTACGGTACAAGTTCAATATCGCAGAAAGTGAAAAATGGATAAAGAAGTTGTGGTACTTACGTACAATGCAGTATCACTCAGCAATGAAATCTATGTCATCAGGCCCGTAGCAGCATAATGAGTGGATTCAGGTACGATGATTCTAACTGAAATAAGTCACACAGAAAAAGAAACATCATAAGATATCACTAATACACGGAATGTAACCTTGGCTACACAGGAACTGAATTCCAAAACAGAACAGGGTCTCAAATTTAGAAAACCAACTTATGCTTGCTTAAGGGGAAAGGTGAGTTGGGGTGCTGCATAAAACCAGAGATTGAAATGAGCACAGATAAAGTTCCTTAAGCCAAATATGGAATAGACAAGAGCTACTCCTTGCTCAACGAAATGGACTCAACACCCCATATTAAATGCCTAAGAGTGTACCTGACTAGGAAGTATCTTAAAACCTATGGATTGCTATGTCTCTGAAAGAGAATCACGTGTGTGTACAGGGGCATAAACGCAGCAGTGATAGGATTGGAGAGGTTCGGTGAGCAAATGAAGACCCTTTGAAGTCATATTGCATGGTACCCATTCCACGGGTCTCAACTCTCCAGGTTTAAGGTATTCTTCCTTCAGCTAAAACATGCATGTGGAACCCAGAGTATGATCAACCGTGTGATCGGGAGACGTGTTCCAATATGTCTCAGTTTTCGTCCCCTGGTACTCGGGTGCAACATTCCAGACGCTTTACTAACACTCTCCCGACTTGGAGAGTCAGTGCCTTTAACCTCCTGTTTGGCCCAGTTTGCAATTTCTGCGGAAGATGAACAGGGATAGGGAGAACCAATGAGAGACTAGCTGGAGGTGTCTGGACGGGCAAATTTAACTCTCATTTCCCACCAGGAAGAGGAATTAACCAAAGGCTCAGCGTGCCGTGCCGGAACCAGATTAGGGCCTGAAGCCATCCTGCGGGGTTGCGGCCAGCTCACGAGAAAGCGAGTTGAAGAAAGGAGCTCAGGGGCACTGTAATTCACAAACCTGCAGAGTTATAAATGACAGCTATCGTCCAAAAATATACTGAAGTAAGGCTGCCAAGAGGACTTGAAAGCGGGGCAGAATTGCAGGAAACCGATTTCAGGAGGTAGACTGGAATTGCATTTAAAGCATAGGAAAAGAGGCAGAACGTCCACAATGATGCACTTGGCCAAAAAGGGCGTATGCGTTTTTTCCTGAATATATTCAGGATAAAACGCATACGCCCTTTTTGGCCAACCAAGCAAGCTTGCAAAGGAAATCTGCACTACAATGAAGTCTCACTTCCCACCGGTCAAAAGGGCCATCTGAAAAAAGTGTAAAATCCAGAAAGGCAGGACAGGCCATGGAGAACTGGGAGCCTGTTATGCTGATGGGCGGGATGTAAATTGCCAACAGCCACTCGGGAGAAGTGTATGGTGTTTCCTGAAACATCTAAAAAACAAAGCAACAGAGCCTAGGGCACTTCCACTTATGGTCCTATAGCTTAGGGAAATTAAAATCAAAAGACACAGCCACCCCAAAGGTTGGGACGGCTCTGTTTACAAGAACCTTGTTTACGGTACAAGTTCAATATCGCAGAAAGTGAAAAATGGATAAAGAAGTTGTGGTACTTACGTACAATGCAATATCACTCAGCAATGAAATCTATGTCATCAGGCCCGTAGCAGCATAATGAGTGGATTCAGGTACGATGATTCTAACTGAAATAAGTCACACAGAAAAAGAAACATCATAAGATATCACTAATACACGGAATGTAAACTTGGCTACACAGGAACTGAATTACAAAACAGAACAGGGTCTCTAATTTAGAAACCCAACTTATGCTTGCTTAAGGGGAAAGGTGAGTTGGGGTGCTGCATAAAACCAGAGATTGAAATGAGCACAGATAAAGTTCCTTAAGCCAAATATGGAATAGACAAGAGCTACTCCTTGCTCAACGAAATGGACTCAACACCCCATATTAAATGCCTAAGAGTGTACCTGACTAGGAAGTATCTTAAAACCTATGGATTGCTATGTGTCTGAAAGAGAATCAAGTGTGTGTACAGGGGCATAAACGCAGCAGTGATAGGATTGGAGAGGTTCGGTGAGCAAATGAAGACCCTTTGAAGTCATATTGCATGGTACCCATTCCACGGGTCTCAACTCTCCAGGTTTAAGGTATTCTTCCTTCAGCTAAAACATGCATGTGGAACCCAGAGTATGATCAACCGTGTGATCGGGAGACGTGTTCCAATATGTCTCAGTTTTCGTCCCCTGGTACTCGGGTGCAACATTCCAGACGCTTTACTAACACTCTCCCGACTTGGAGAGTCAGTGCCTTTAACCTCCTGTTTGGCCCAGTTTGCAATTTCTGCGGAAGATGAACAGGGATAGGGAGAACCAATGAGAGACTAGCTGGAGGTGTCTGGACGGGCAAATTTAACTCTCATTTCCCACCAGGAAGAGGAATTAACCAAAGGCTCAGCGTGCCGTGCCGGAACCAAATTAGGGCCTGAAGCCATCCTGCGGTGTTGCGGCCAGCTCACGAGAGAGCGAGTTGAAGAAAGGAGCTCAGGGGCACTGTAATTCACAAACCTGCAGAGTTATAAATGACAGCTATCGTCCAAAAATATACTGAAGTAAGGCTGCCAAGAGGACTTGAAAGCGGGGCAGAATTGCAGGAAACCGATTTCAGGAGGTAGACTGGAATTGCATTTAAAGCATAGGAAAAGAGGCAGAATGTCCACAATGATGCACTTGGCCAAAAAGGGCGTATGCGTTTTTTCCTGAATATATTCAGGAAAAAACGCATACGCCCTTTTTGGCCAACCAAGCAAGCTTGCAAAGGAAATCTGCACTACAATGAAGTCTCACTTCCCCCCGGTCAAAAGGGCCATCTGAAAAAAGTGTAAAATCCAGAAAGGCAGGACAGGCCATGGAGAACTGGGAGCCTTGTTATGCTGATGGGCGGGATGTAAATTGCCAACAGCCACTCGGGAGAAGTGTATGGTGTTTCCTGAAACATCTAAAAAACAAAGCAACAGAGCCTAGGGCACTTCCACTTATGGTCCTATAGCTTAGGGAAATTAAAATCAAAAGACACAGCCACCCCAAAGGTTGGGACGGCTCTGTTTACAAGAACCTGGTTTACGGTACAAGTTCAATATCGCAGAAAGTGAAAAATGGATAAAGAAGTTGTGGTACTTACGTACAATGCAGTATCACTCAGCAATGAAATCTATGTCATCAGGCCCGTAGCAGCATAATGAGTGGATTCAGGTACGATGATTCTAACTGAAATAAGTCACACAGGAAAAGAAACATCATAAGATATCACTAATACACGGAATGTAAACTTGGCTACACAGGAACTGAATTACAAAACAGAATAGGGTCTCTAATCTAGAAACCCAACTTATGCTTGCTTAAGGGGAAAGGTGAGTTGGGGTGCTGCATAAAACCAGAGATTGAAATGAGCACAGATAAAGTTCCTTAAGCCAAATATGGAATAGACAAGAGCTACTCCTTGCTCAACGAAATGGACTCAACACCCCATATTAAATGCCTAAGAGTGTACCTGACTAGGAAGTATCTTAAAACCTATGGATTGCTATGTCTCTGAAAGAGAATCAAGTGTGTGTACAGGGGCATAAACGCAGCAGTGATAGGATTGGAGAGGTTCGGTGAGCAAATGAAGACCCTTTGAAGTCATATTGCATGGTACCCATTCCACGGGTCTCAACTCTCCAGGTTTAAGGGATTCTTCCTTCAGCTAAAACATGCATGTGGAACCCAGAGTATGATCAACTGTGTGATCGGGAGACGTTTTCCAATATGTCTCAGTTTCGTCCCCTGGTACTCGGGTGCAACATTCCAGACGCTTTACTAACACTCTCCCGACTTGGAGAGTCAGTGCCTTTAACCTCCTGTTTGGCCCAGTTTGCAATTTCTGCGGAAGATGAACAGGGATAGGGAGAACCAATGAGAGACTAGCTGGAGGTGTCTGGACGGGCAAATTTAACTCTCATTTCCCACCAGGAAGAGGAATTAACCAAAGGCTCAGCGTGCCGTGCCGGAACCAGATTAGGGCCTGAAGCCATCCTGCGGTGTTGCGGCCAGCTCACGAGAAAGCGAGTTGAAGAAAGGAGCTCAGGGGCACTGTAATTCACAAACCTGCAGAGTTATAAATGACAGCTATCGTCCAAAAATATACTGAAGTAAGGCTGCCAAGAGGACTTGAAAGCGGGGCAGAATTGCAGGAAACCGATTTCAGGAGGTAGACTGGAATTGCATTTAAAGCATAGGAAAAGAGGCAGAACGTCCACAATGATGCACTTGGCCAAAAAGGGCGTATGCGTTTTTTCCTGAATATATTCAGGAAAAAACGCATACGCCCTTTTTGGCCAACCAAGCAAGCTTGCAAAGGAAATCTGCACTACAATGAAGTCTCACTTCCCCCCGGTCAAAAGGGCCATCTGAAAAAAGTGTAAAATCCAGAAAGGCAGGACAGGCCATGGAGAACTGGGAGCCTTGTTATGCTGATGGGCGGGATGTAAATTGCCAACAGCCACTCCGGAGAAGTGTATGGTGTTTCATGTAACAGCTAAAAAACAAAGCAACAGAGCCTAGGGCACTTCCACTTATGGTCCTATAGCTTAGGGAAATTAAAATCAAAAAGACACAGCCACCCCAAAGGTTGGGACAGCTCTGTTTACAAGAACCTGGTTTACGGTACAAGTTCAATATCGCAGAAAGTGAAAAATGGATAAAGAAGTTGTGGTACTTACGTACAATGCAGTATCACTCAGCAATGAAATCTATGTCATCAGGCCCGTAGCAGCATAATGAGTGGATTCAGGTACGATGATTCTAACTGAAATAAGTCACACAGAAAAAGAAACATCATAAGATATCACTAATACACGGAATGTAACCTTGGCTACACAGGAACTGAATTACAAAACAGAACAGGGTCTCAAATTTAGAAAACCAACTTATGCTTGCTTAAGGGGAAAGGTGAGTTGGGGTGCTGCATAAAACCAGAGATTGAAATGAGCACAGATAAAGTTCCTTAAGCCAAATATGGAATAGACAAGAGCTACTCCTTGCTCAACGAAATGGACTCAACACCCCATATTAAATGCCTAAGAGTGTACCTGACTAGGAAGTATCTTAAAACCTATGGATTGCTATGTCTCTGAAAGAGAATCAAGTGTGTGTACAGGGGCATAAACGCAGCAGTGATAGGATTGGAGAGGTTCGGTGAGCAAATGAAGACCCTTTGAAGTCATATTGCATGGTACCCATTCCACGGGTCTCAACTCTCCAGGTTTAAGGTATTCTTCCTTCAGCTAAAACATGCATGTGGAACCCAGAGTATGATCAACCGTGTGATCGGGAAATGTGTTCCAATATGTCTCAGTTTTCGTCCCCTGGTACTCGGGTGCAACATTCCAGACGCTTTACTAACACTCTCCCGACTTGGAGAGTCAGTGCCTTTAAACTCCTGTTTGGCCCAGTTTGCAATTTCTGCGGAAGATGAACAGGAATAGGGAGAACCAATGAGAGACTAGCTGGAGGTGTCTGGACGGGCAAATTTAACTCTCATTTCCCACCAGGAAGAGGAATTAACCAAAGGCTCAGCGTGCCGTGCCGGAACCAGATTAGGGCCTGAAGCCATCCTGCGGTGTTGCGGCCAGCTCACGAGAAAGCGAGTTGAAGAAAGGAGCTCAGGGGCACTGTAATTCACAAACCTGCAGAGTTATAAATGACAGCTATCGTCCAAAAATATACTGAAGTAAGGCTGCCAAGAGGACTTGAAAGCGGGGCAGAATTGCAGGAAACCGATTTCAGGAGGTAGACGGGAATTGCATTTAAAGCATAGGAAAAGAGGCAGAACGTCCACAATGATGCACTTGGCCAAAAAGGGCGTATGCGTTTTTTCCTGAATATATTCAGGAAAAAACGCATACGCCCTTTTTGGCCAACCAAACAAGCTTGCAAAGGAAATCTGCACTACAGTGAAGTCTCACTTCCCCCTGGTCAAAAGGGCCATCTGAAAAAAGTATAAAATCCAGAAAGGCAGGACAGGCCATGGAGAACTGGGAGCCTTGTTATGCTGATGGACGGGATGTAAATTGCCAACAGCCACTCGGGAGAAGTGTATGGTGTTTCCTGAAACATCTAAAAAACAAAGCAACAGAGCCTAGGGCACTTCCACTTATGGTCCTATAGCTTAGGGAAATTAAAATCAAAAGACACAGCCACCCCAAAGTTTGGGACGGCTCTGTTTACAAGAACCTGGTTTACGGTACAAGTTCAATATCGCAGAAAGTGAAAAATGGATAAAGAAGTTGTGGTACTTACGTACAATGCAATATCACTCAGCAATGAAATCTATGTCATCAGGCCCGTAGCAGCATAATGAGTGGATTCAGGTACGATGATTCTAACTGAAATAAGTCACACAGAAAAAGAAACATCATAAGATATCACTAATACACGGAATGTAAACTTGGCTACACAGGAACTGAATTACAAAACAGAACAGGGTCTCAAATTTAGAAAACCAACTTATGCTTGCTTAAGGGGAAAGGTGAGTTGGGGTGCTGCATAAAACCAGAGATTGAAATGAGCACAGATAAAGTTCCTTAAGCCAAATATGGAATAGACAAGAGCTACTCCTTGCTCAACGAAATGGACTCAACACCCCATATTAAATGCCTAAGAGTGTACCTGACTAGGAAGTATCTTAAAACCTATGGATTGCTATGTCTCTGAAAGAGAATCAAGTGTGTGTACAGGGGCATAAACGCAGCAGTGATAGGATTGGAGAGGTTCGGTGAGCAACTGAAGACCCTTTGAAGTCATATTGCATGGTACCCATTCCACGGGTCTCAACTCTCCAGGTTTAAGGTATTCTTCCTTCAGCTAAAACATGCATGTGGAACCCAGAGTATGATCAACCGTGTGATCGGGAGACGTGTTCCAATATGTCTCAGTTTTCGTCCCCTGGTACTCGGGTGCAACATTCCAGACGCTTTACTAACACTCTCCCGACTTGGAGAGTCAGTGCCTTTAACCTCCTGTTTGGCCCAGTTTGCAATTTCTGCGGAAGATGAACAGGAATAGGGAGAACCAATGACAGACTAGCTGGAGGTGTCTGGACGGGCAAATTTAACTCTCATTTCCCACCAGGAAGAGGAATTAACCAAAGGCTCAGCGTGCCGTGCCGGAACCAGATTAGGGCCTGAAGCCATCCTGCGGTGTTGCGGCCAGCTCACGAGAAAGCGAGTTGAAGAAAGGAGCTCAGGGGCACTGTAATTCACAAACCTGCAGAGTTATAAATGACAGCTATCGTCCAAAAATATACTGAAGTAAGGCTGCCAAGAGGACTTGAAAGCGGGGCAGAATTGCAGGAAACCGATTTCAGGAGGTAGACTGGAATTGCATTGAAAGCATAGGAAAAGAGGCAGAACGTCCACAATGATGCACTTGGCAAAAAAGGGCGTATGCGTTTTTTCCTGAATATATTCAGGAAAAAACGCATACGCCCTTTTTGGCCAACCAAGCAAGCTTGCAAAGGAAATCTGCACTACAATGAAGTCTCAATTCCCCCCGGTCAAAAGGGCCATCTGAAAAAAGTGTAAAATCCAGAAAGGCAGGACAGGCCATGGAGAACTGGGAGCCTTGTTATGCTGATGGGCGGGATGTCAATTGCCAACAGCCACTCGGGAAAAGTGTATGGTGTTTCCTGAAACATCTAAAAAACAAAGCAACAGAGCCTAGGGCACTTCCACTTATGGTCCTATAGCTTAGGGAAATTAAAATCAAAAGACACAGCCACCCCAAAGGTTGGGACGGCTCTGTTTACAAGAACCTGGTTTACGGTACAAGTTCAATATCGCAGAAAGTGAAAAATGGATAAAGATGTTGTGGTACTTACGTACAATGCAATATCACTCAGCAATGAAATCTATGTCATCAGGCCCGTAGCAGCATAATGAGTGGATTCAGGTACGATGATTCTAACTGAAATAAGTCACACAGAAAAAGAAACATCATAAGATATCACTAATACACGGAATGTAACCTTGGCTACACAGGAACTGAATTACAAAACAGAACAGGGTCTCAAATTTAGAAACCCAACTTATGCTTGCTTAAGGGGAAAGGTGAGTTGGGGTGCTGCATAAAACCAGAGATTGAAATGAGCACAGATAAAGTTCCTTAAGCCAAATATGGAATAGACAAGAGCTACTCCTTGCTCAACGAAATGGACTCAACACCCCATATTAAATGCCTAAGAGTGTACCTGACTAGGAAGTATCTTAAAACCTATGGATTGCTATGTCTCTGAAAGAGAATCAAGTGTGTGTACAGGGGCATAAACGCATCAGTGATAGGATTGGAGAGGTTCGGTGAGCAAATGAAGACCCTTTGAAGTCATATTGCATGGTACCCATTCCACGGGTCTCAACTCTCCAGGTTTAAGGTATTCTTCCTTCAGCTAAAACATGCATGTGGAACCCAGAGTATGATCAACCGTGTGATCGGGAGACGTGTTCCAATATGTCTCAGTTTTCGTCCCCTGGTACTCGGGTGCAACATTCCAGACGCTTTACTAACACTCTCCCAACTTGGAGAGTCAGTGCCTTTAACCTCCTGTTTGGCCCAGTTTGCAATTTCTGCGGAAGATGAACAGGAATAGGGAGAACCAATGACAGACTAGCTGGAGCTGTCTGGACGGGCAAATTTAACTCTCATTTCCCACCAGGAAGAGGAATTAACCAAAGGCTCAGCGTGCCGTGCCGGAACCAGATTAGGGCCTGAAGCCATCCTGCGGTGTTGCGGCCAGCTCACGAGAAAGCGAGTTGAAGAAAGGAGCTCAGGGGCACTGTAATTCACAAACCTGCAGAGTTATAAATGACAGCTATCGTCCAAAAATATACTGAAGTAAGGCTGCCAAGAGGACTTGAAAGCGGGGCAGAATTGCAGGAAACCGATTTCAGGAGGTAGACTGGAATTGCATTTAAAGCATAGGAAAAGAGGCAGAACGTCCACAATGATGCACTTGGCCAAAAAGGGCGTATGCGTTTTTTCCTGAATATATTCAGGAAAAAACGCATACGCCCTTTTTGGCCAACCAAGCAAGCTTGCAAAGGAAATCTGCACTACAGTGAAGTCTCACTTCCCCCCGGTCAAAAGGGCCATCTGAAAAAAGTGTAAAATCCAGAAAGGCAGGACAGGCCATGGAGAACTGGGAGCCTTGTTATGCTGATGGGCGGGATGTAAATTGCCAACAGCCACTCAGGAGAAGTGTATGGTGTTTCCTGAAACATCTAAAAAACAAAGCAACAGAGCCTAGGGCACTTCCACTTATGGTCCTATAGCTTAGGGAAATTAAAATCAAAAGACACAGCCACCCCAAAGGTTGGGACGGCTCTGTTTACAAGAACCTGGTTTACGGTACAAGTTCAATATCGCAGAAAGTGAAAAATGGATAAAGAAGTTGTGGTACTTATGTACAATGCAATATCACTCAGCAATGAAATCTATGTCATCAGGCCCGTAGCAGCATAATGAGTGGATTCAGGTACGATGATGCTAACTGAAATAAGTCACACAGAAAAAGAAACATCATAAGATATCACTAATACACGGAATGTAACCTTGGCTACACAGGAACTGAATTACAAAACAGAACAGGGTCTCAAATTTAGAAAACCAACTTATGCTTGCTTAAGGGGAAAGGTGAGTTGGGGTGCTGCATAAAACCAGAGATTGAAATGAGCACAGATAAAGTTCCTTAAGCCAAATATGGAATAGACAAGAGCTACTCCTTGCTCAACGAAATGGACTCAACACCCCATATTAAATGCCTAAGAGTGTACCTGACTAGGAAGTATCTTAAAACCTATGGATTGCTATGTCTCTGAAAGAGAATCAAGTGTGTGTACAGGGGCATAAACGCAGCAGTGATAGGATTGGAGAGGTTCGGTGAGCAAATGAAGACCCTTTGAAGTCATATTGCATGGTACCCATTCCTCGGGTCTCAACTCTCCAGGTTTAAGGTATTCTTCCTTCAGCTAAAACATGCATGTGGAACCCAGAGTATGATCAACCGTGTGATCGGGAGGCGTGTTCCAATATGTCTCAGTTTTCGTCCCCTGGTACTCGGGTGCAACATTCCACACACTTTACTAACACTCTCCCGACTTGGAGAGTCAGTGCCTTTAACCTCCTGTTTGGCCCAGTTTGCAATTTCTGCGGAAGATGAAAAGGAATAGGGAGAACCAATGACAGACTAGCTGGAGGTGTCTGGACGGGCAAATTTAACTCTCATTTCCCACCAGGAAGAGGAATTAACCAAAGGCTCAGCGTGCCGTGCCGGAACCAGATTAGGGCCTGAAGCCATCCTGCGGTGTTGCGGCCAGCTCACGAGAAAGCGACTTGAAGAAAGGAGCTCAGGGGCACTGTAATTCACAAACCTGCAGAGTTATAAATGACAGCTATCGTCCAAAAATATACTGAAGTAAGGCTGCCAAGAGGACTTGAAAGCGGGGCAGAATTGCAGGAAACCGATTTCAGGAGGTAGACTGGAATTGCATTTAAAGCATAGGAAAAGAGGCAGAACGTCCACAATGATGCACTCGGCCAAAAAGGGCGTATGCGTTTTTTCCTGAATATATTCAGGAAAAAACGCATACGCCCTTTTTGGCCAACCAAGCAAGCTTGCAAAGGAAATCTGCACTACAATGAAGTCTCACTTCCCCCCGGTCAAAAGGGCCATCTGAAAAAAGTGTAAAATCCAGAAAGGCAGGACAGGCCATGGAGAACTGGGAGCCTTGTTATGCTGATGGGCGGGAGGTCAATTGCCAACAGCCACTCAGGAGAAGTGTATGGTGTTTCCTGAAACATCTAAAAAACAAAGCAACAGAGCCTAGGGCACTTCCACTTATGGTCCTATAGCTTAGGGAAATTAAAATCAAAAAGACACAGCCACCCCAAAGGTTGGGACGGCTCTGTTTACAAGAACCTGGTTTACGGTACAAGTTCAATATCGCAGAAAGTGAAAAATGGATAAAGAAGTTGTGGTATTTACGTACAATGCAATATCACTCAGCAATGAAATCTATGTCATCAGGCCCGTAGCAGCATAATGAGTGGATTCAGGTACGATGATTCTAAATGAAATAAGTCACACAGGAAAAGAAACATCATAAGATATCACTAATACACGGAATGTAACCTTGGCTACACAGGAACTGAATTACAAAACAGAACAGGGTCTCAAATTTAGAAAACCAACTTATGCTTGCTTAAGGGGAAAGGTGAGTTGGGGTGCTGCATAAAACCAGAGATTGAAATGAGCACAGATAAAGTTCCTTAAGCCAAATATGGAATAGACAAGAGCTACTCCTTGCTCAACGAAATGGACTCAACACCCCATATTAAATGCCTAAGAGTGTACCTGACTAGGAAGTATCTTAAAACCTATGGATTGCTATGTCTCTGAAAGAGAATCAAGTGTGTGTACAGGGGCATAAACGCAGCAGTGATAGGACTGGAGAGGTTCGGTGAGCAAATGAAGACCCTTTGAAGTCATATTGCATGGTACCCATTCCACGGGTCTCAACTCTCCAGGTTTAAGGTATTCTTCCTTCAGCTAAAACATGCATGTGGAACCCAGAGTATGATCAACCGTGTGATCGGGAGACGTGTTCCAATATGTCTCAGTTTTCGTCCCCTGGTACTCGGGTGCAACATTCCAGACGCTTTACTAACACTCTCCCGACTTGGAGAGTCAGTGCTTTTAACCTCCTGTTTGGCCCAGTTTGCAATTTCTGCGGAAGATGAACAGGAATAGGGAGAACCAATGACAGACTAGCTGGAGGTGTCTGGACGGGCAAATTTAACTCTCATTTCCCACCAGGAAGAGGAATTAACCAAAGGCTCAGCGTGCCGTGCCGGAACCAGATTAGGGCCTGAAGCCATCCTGCGGTGTTGCGGCCAGCTCACGAGAAAGCGAGTTGAAGAAAGGAGCTCAGGGGCACTGTAATTCACAAACCTGCAGAGTTATAAATGACAGCTATCGTCCAAAAATATACTGAATTAAGGCTGCCAAGAGGACTTGAAAGCGGGGCAGAATTGCAGGAAACCGATTTCAGGAGGTAGACTGGAATTGCATTTAAAGCATAGGAAAAGAGGCAGAACGTCCACAATGATGCACTTGGCCACAAAGGGCGTATGCGTTTTTTCCTGAATATATTCAGGAAAAAACGCATACGCCCTTTTTGGCCAACCAAGCAAGCTTGCAAAGGAAATCTGCACTACAATGAAGTCTCACTTCCCCCCGGTCAAAAGGGCCATCTGAAAAAAGTGTAAAATCCAGAAAGGCAGGACAGGCCATGGAGAACTGGGAGCCTTGTTATGCTGATGGGCGGGATGTAAATTGCCAACAGCCACTCGGGAGAAGTGTATGGTGTTTCCTGAAACATCTAAAAACAAAGCAACAGAGCCTAGGGCACTTCCACTTATGGTCCTATAGCTTAGGGAAATTAAAATCAAAAAGACACAGCCACCCCAAAGGTTGGGACGGCTCTGTTTACAAGAACCTGGTTTACGGTACAAGTTCAATATCGCAGAAAGTGAAAAATGGATAAAGAAGTTGTGGTATTTACGTACAATGCAATATCACTCAGCAATGAAATCTATGTCATCAGGCCCGTAGCAGCATAATGAGTGGATTCAGGTACGATGATTCTAACTGAAATAAGTCACACAGGAAAAGAAACATCATAAGATATCACTAATACACGGAATGTAACCTTGGCTACACAGGAACTGAATTACAAAACAGAACAGGGTCTCAAATTTAGAAAACCAACTTATGCTTGCTTAAGGGGAAAGGTGAGTTGGGGTGCTGCATAAAACCAGAGATTGAAATGAGCACAGATAAAGTTCCTTAAGCCAAATATGGAATAGACAAGAGCTACTCCTTGCTCAACGAAATGGACTCAACACCCCATATTAAATGCCTAAGAGTGTACCTGACTAGGAAGTATCTTAAAACCTATGGATTGCTATGTCTCTGAAAGAGAATCAAGTGTGTGTACAGGGGCATAAACGCAGCAGTGATAGGACTGGAGAGGTTCGGTGAGCAAATGAAGACCCTTTGAAGTCATATTGCATGGTACCCATTCCACGGGTCTCAACTCTCCAGGTTTAAGGTATTCTTCCTTCAGCTAAAACATGCATGTGGAACCCAGAGTATGATCAACCGTGTGATCGGGAGACGTGTTCCAATATGTCTCAGTTTTCGTCCCCTGGTACTCGGGTGCAACATTCCAGACGCTTTACTAACACTCTCCCGACTTGGAGAGTCAGTGCCTTTAACCTCCTGTTTGGCCCAGTTTGCAATTTCTGCGGAAGATGAACAGGAATAGGGAGAACCAATGACAGACTAGCTGGAGGTGTCTGGACGGGCAAATTTAACTCTCATTTCCCACCAGGAAGAGGAATTAACCAAAGGCTCAGCGTGCCGTGCCGGAACCAGATTAGGGCCTGAAGCCATCCTGCGGTGTTGCGGCCAGCTCACGAGAAAGCGAGTTGAAGAAAGGAGCTCAGGGGCACTGTAATTCACAAACCTGCAGAGTTATAAATGACAGCTATCGTCCAAAAATATACTGAAGTAAGGCTGCCAAGAGGACTTGAAAGCGGGGCAGAATTGCAGGAAACCGATTTCAGGAGGTAGACTGGAATTGCATTTAAAGCATAGGAAAAGAGGCAGAACGTCCACAACGATGCACTTGGCCACAAAGGGCGTATGCGTTTTTTCCTGAATATATTCAGGAAAAAACGCATACGCCCTTTTTGGCCAACCAAGCAAGCTTGCAAAGGAAATCTGCACTACAATGAAGTCTCACTTCCCCCCGGTCAAAAGGGCCATCTGAAAAAAGTGTAAAATCCAGAAAGGCAGGACAGGCCATGGAGAACTGGGAGCCTTGTTATGCTGATGGGCGGGATGTCAATTGCCAACAGCCACTCGGGAGAAGTGTATGGTGTTTCCTGAAACATCTAAAAACAAAGCAACAGAGCCTAGGGCACTTCCACTTATGGTCCTATAGCTTAGGGAAATTAAAATCAAAAAGACACAGCCACCCCAAAGGTTGGGACGGCTCTGTTTACAAGAACCTGGTTTACGGTACAAGTTCAATATCGCAGAAAGTGAAAAATGGATAAAGAAGTTGTGGTACTTACGTACAATGCAGTATCACTCAGCAAGGAAATCTATGTCATCAGGCCCGTAGCAGCATAATGAGTGGATTCAGGTATGATGATTCTAACTGAAATAAGTCACACAGAAAAAGAAACATCATAAGATATCACTAATACATGGAATGTAAACTTGGCTACACAGGAACTGAATTACAAAACAGAACAGGGTCTCTAATTTAGAAACCCAACTTATGCTTGCTTAAGGGGAAAGGTGAGTTGGGGTGCTGCATAAAACCAGAGATTGAAATGAGCACAGATAAAGTTCCTTAAGCCAAATATGGAATAGACAAGAGCTACTCCTTGCTCAACGAAATGGACTCAACACCCCATATTAAATGCCTAAGAGTGTACCTGACTAGGAAGTATCTTAAAACCTATGGATTGCTATGTCTCTGAAAGAGAATCAAGTGTGTGTACAGGGGCATAAACGCAGCAGTGATAGGATTGGAGAGGTTCGGTGAGCAAATGAAGACCCTTTGAAGTCATATTGCATGGTACCCATTCCACGGGTCTCAACTCTCCAGGTTTAAGGGATTCTTCCTTCAGCTAAAACATGCATGTGGAACCCAGTGTATGATCAACCGTGTGATCGGGAGACGTGTTCCAATATGTCTCAGTTTTCGTCCCCTGGTACTCGGGTGCAACATTCCAGACGCTTTACTAACACTCTCCCGACTTGGAGAGTCAGTGCCTTTAACCTCCTGTTTGGCCCAGTTTGCAATTTCTGCGGAAGATGAACAGGAATAGGGAGAACCAATGAGAGACTAGCTGGAGGTGTCTGGACGGGCAAATTTAACTCTCATTTCCCACCAGGAAGAGGAATTAACCAAAGGCTCAGCGTGCCGTGCCGGAACCAGATTAGGGCCTGAAGCCATCCTGCGGTGTTGCGGCCAGCTCACGAGAAAGCGACTTGAAGAAAGGAGCTCAGGGGCACTGTAATTCACAAACCTGCAGAGTTATAAATGACAGCTATCGTCCAAAAATATACTGAAGTAAGGCTGCCAAGAGGACTTGAAAGCGGGGCAGAATTGCAGGAAACCGATTTCAGGAGGTAGACTGGAATTGCATTTAAAGCATAGGAAAAGAGGCAGAACGTCCACAATGATGCACTTGGCCAAAAAGGGCGTATGCGTTTTTTCCTGAATATATTCAGGAAAAAACGCATACGCCCTTTTTGGCCAACCAAACAAGCTTGCAAAGGAAATCTGCACTACAGTGAAGTCTCACTTCCCCCTGGTCAAAAGGGCCATCTGAAAAAAGTGTAAAATCCAGAAAGGCAGGACAGGCCATGGAGAACTGGGAGCCTTGTTATGCTAATGGGCGGGATGTAAATTGCCAACAGCCACTCGGGAGAAGTGTATGGTGTTTCCTGAAACATCTAAAAAACAAAGCAACAGAGCCTAGGGCACTTCCACTTATGGTCCTATAGCTTAGGGAAATTAAAATCAAAAGACACAGCCACCCCAAAGGTTGGGACGGCTCTGTTTACAAGAACCTGGTTTACGGTACAAGTTCAATATCGCAGAAAGTGAAAAATGGATAAAGAAGTTGTGGTACTTACGTACAATGCAATATCACTCAGCAATGAAATCTATGTCATCAGGCCCGTAGCAGCATAATGAGTGGATTCAGGTACGATGATTCTAACTGAAATAAGTCACACAGAAAAAGAAACATCATAAGATATCACTAATACACGGAATGTAACCTTGGCTACACAGGAACTGAATTACAAAACAGAACAGGGTCTCAAATTTAGAAACCCAACTTATGCTTGCTTAAGGGGAAAGGTGAGTTGGGGTGCTGCATAAAACCAGAGATTGAAATGAGCACAGATAAAGTTCCTTAAGCCAAATATGGAATAGACAAGAGCTACTCCTTGCTCAACGAAATGGACTCAACACCCCATATTAAATGCCTAAGAGTGTACCTGACTAGGAAGTATCTTAAAACCTATGGATTGCTATGTCTCTGAAAGAGAATCAAGTGTGTGTACAGGGGCATAAACGCAGCAGTGATAGGATTGGAGAGGTTCGGTGAGCAACTGAAGACCCTTTGAAGTCATATTGCATGGTACCCATTCCACGGGTCTCAACTCTCCAGGTTTAAGGTATTCTTCCTTCAGCTAAAACATGCATTTGGAAGCCAGAGTATGATCAACCGTGTGATCGGGAGACGTGTTCCAATATGTGTCAGTTTTCGTCCCCTGGTACTCGGGTGCAACATTCCAGACGCTTTACTAACACTCTCCCGACTTGGAGAGTCAGTGCCTTTAACCTCCTGTTTGGCCCAGTTTGCAATTTCTGCGGAAGATGAACAGGAATAGGGAGAACCAATGACAGACTAGCTGGAGGTGTGTGGACGGGCAAATTTAACTCTCATTTCCCACCAGGAAGAGGAATTAACCAAAGGCTCAGCGTGCCGTGCCGGAACCAGATTAGGGCCTGAAGCCATCCTGCGGTGTTGCGGCCAGCTCACGAGAAAGCGAGTTGAAGAAAGGAGCTCAGGGGCACTGTAATTCACAAACCTGCAGAGTTATAAATGACAGCTATCGTCCAAAAATATACTGAAGTAAGGCTGCCAAGAGGACTTGAAAGCGGGGCAGAATTGCAGGAAACCGATTTCAGGAGGTAGACTGGAATTGCATTTAAAGCATAGGAAAAGAGGTAGAACGTCCACAATGATGCACTTGGCCAAAAAGGGCGTATGCGTTTTTTCCTGAATATATTCAGGAAAAAACGCATACGCCCTTTTTGGCCAACCAAGCAAGCTTGCAAAGGAAATCTGCACTACAGTGAAGTCTCACTTCCCCCTGGTCAAAAGGGCCATCTGAAAAAAGTGTAAAATCCAGAAAGGCAGGACAGGCCATGGAGAACTGGGAGCCTTGTTATGCTGATGGGCGGGATGTAAATTGCCAACAGCCACTCAGGAGAAGTGTATGGTGTTTCCTGAAACATCTAAAAAACAAAGCAACAGAGCCTAGGGCACTTCCACTTATGGTCCTATAGCTTAGGGAAATTAAAATCAAAAGACACAGCCACCCCAAAGGTTGGGACGGCTCTGTTTACAAGAACCTGGTTTACGGTACAAGTTCAATATCGCAGAAAGTGAAAAATGGATAAAGAAGTTGTGGTACTTATGTACAATGCAATATCACTCAGCAATGAAATCTATGTCATCAGGCCCGTAGCAGCATAATGAGTGGATTCAGGTACGATGATGCTAACTGAAATAAGTCACACAGAAAAAGAAACATCATAAGATATCACTAATACACGGAATGTAACCTTGGCTACACAGGAACTGAATTACAAAACAGAACAGGGTCTCAAATTTAGAAAACCAACTTATGCTTGCTTAAGGGGAAAGGTGAGTTGGGGTGCTGCATAAAACCAGAGATTGAAATGAGCACAGATAAAGTTCCTTAAGCCAAATATGGAATAGACAAGAGCTACTCCTTGCTCAACGAAATGGACTCAACACCCCATATTAAATGCCTAAGAGTGTACCTGACTAGGAAGTATCTTAAAACCTATGGATTGCTATGTCTCTGAAAGAGAAACAAGTGTGTGTACAGGGGCATAAACGCAGCAGTGATAGGATTGGAGAGGTTCGGTGAGCAAATGAAGACCCTTTGAAGTCATATTGCATGGTACCCATTCCACGGGTCTCAACTCTCCAGGTTTAAGGTATTCTTCCTTCAGCTAAAACATGCATGTGGAACCCAGAGTATGATCAACCGTGTGATCGGGAGACGTGTTCCAATATGTCTCAGTTTTCGTCCCCTGGTTCTCGGGTGCAACATTCCACACACTTTACTAACACTCTCCCGACTTGGAGAGTCAGTGCCTTTAACCTCCTGTTTGGCCCAGTTTGCAATTTCTGCGGAAGATGAAAAGGAATAGGGAGAACCAATGACAGACTAGCTGGAGGTGTGTGGACGGGCAAATTTAACTCTCATTTCCCACCAGGAAGAGGAATTAACCAAAGGCTCAGCGTGCCGTGCCGGAACCAGATTAGGGCCTGAAGCCATCCTGCGGTGTTGCGGCCAGCTCACGAGAAAGCGACTTGAAGAAAGGAGCTCAGGGGCACTGTAATTCACAAACCTGCAGAGTTATAAATGACAGCTATCGTCCAAAAATATACTGAAGTAAGGCTGCCAAGAGGACTTGAAAGCGGGGCAGAATTGCAGGAAACCGATTTCAGGAGGTAGACTGGAATTGCATTTAAAGCATAGGAAAAGAGGCAGAACGTCCACAATGATGCACTCGGCCAAAAAGGGCGTATGCGTTTTTTCCTGAATATATTCAGGATAAAACGCATACGCACTTTTTGGCCAACCAAGCAAGCTTGCAAAGGAAATCTGCACTACAATGAAGTCTCACTTCCCCCCGGTCAAAAGGGCCATCTGAAAAAAGTGTAAAATCCAGAAAGGCAGGACAGGCCATGGAGAACTGGGAGCCTTGTTATGCTGATGGGCGGGATGTAAATTGCCAACAGCCACTCGGGAGAAGTGTATGGTGTTTCCTGAAACATCTAAAAAACAAAGCAACAGAGCCTAGGGCACTTCCACTTATGGTCCTATAGCTTAGGGAAATTAAAATCAAAAAGACACAGCCACCCCAAAGGTTGGGACGGCTCTGTTTACAAGAACCTGGTTTACGGTACAAGTTCAATATCGCAGAAAGTGAAAAATGGATAAAGAAGTTGTGGTATTTACGTACAATGCAATATCACTCAGCAATGAAATCTATGTCATCAGGCCCGTAGCAGCATAATGAGTGGATTCAGGTACGATGATTCTAACTGAAATAAGTCACACAGGAAAAGAAACATCATAAGATATCACTAATACACGGAATGTAACCTTGGCTACACAGGAACTGAATTACAAAACAGAACAGGGTCTCAAATTTAGAAAACCAACTTATGCTTGCTTAAGGGGAAAGGTGAGTTGGGGTGCTGCATAAAACCAGAGATTGAAATGAGCACAGATAAAGTTCCTTAAGCCAAATATGGAATAGACAAGAGCTACTCCTTGCTCAACGAAATGGACTCAACACCCCATATTAAATGCCTAAGAGTGTACCTGACTAGGAAGTATCTTAAAACCTATGGATTGCTATGTCTCTGAAAGAGAATCAAGTGTGTGTACAGGGGCATAAACGCAGCAGTGATAGGACTGGAGAGGTTCGGTGAGCAAATGAAGACCCTTTGAAGTCATATTGCATGGTACCCATTCCACGGGTCTCAACTCTCCAGGTTTAAGGTATTCTTCCTTCAGCTAAAACATGCATGTGGAACCCAGAGTATGATCAACCGTGTGATCGGGAGACGTGTTCCAATATGTCTCAGTTTTCGTCCCCTGGTACTCGGGTGCAACATTCCAGACGCTTTACTAACACTCTCCCGACTTGGAGAGTCAGTGCCTTTAACCTCCTGTTTGGCCCAGTTTGCAATTTCTGCGGAAGATGAACAGGAATAGGGAGAACCAATGACAGACTAGCTGGAGGTGTCTGGACGGGCAAATTTAACTCTCATTTCCCACCAGGAAGAGGAATTAACCAAAGGCTCAGCATGCCGTGCCGGAACCAGATTAGGGCCTGAAGCCATCCTGCGGTGTTGCGGCCAGCTCACGAGAAAGCGAGTTGAAGAAAGGAGCTCAGGGGCACTGTAATTCACAAACCTGCAGAGTTATAAATGACAGCTATCGTCCAAAAATATACTGAAGTAAGGCTGCCAAGAGGACTTGAAAGCGGGGCAGAATTGCAGGAAACCGATTTCAGGAGGTAGACTGGAATTGCATTTAAAGCATAGGAAAAGAGGCAGAACGTCCACAATGATGCACTTGGCCAAAAAGGGCGTATGCGTTTTTTCCTGAATATATTCAGGAAAAAACGCATACGCCCTTTTTGGCCAACCAAGCAAGCTTGCAAAGGAAATCTGCACTACAATGAAGTCTCACTTCCCCCCGGTCAAAAGGGCCATCTGAAAAAAGTGTAAAATCCAGAAAGGCAGGACAGGCCATGGAGAACTGGGAGCCTTGTTATGCTGATGGGCGGGATGTAAATTGCCAACAGCCACTCGGGAGAAGTGTATGGTGTTTCCTGAAACATCTAAAAAACAAAGCAACAGAGCCTAGGGCACTTCCACTTATGGTCCTATAGCTTAGGGAAATTAAAATCAAAAGACACAGCCACCCCAAAGGTTGGGACGGCTCTGTTTACAAGAACCTGGTTTACGGTACAAGTTCAATATCGCAGAAAGTGAAAAATGGATAAAGAAGTTGTGGTACTTACGTACAATGCAGTATCACTCAGCAATGAAATCTATGTCATCAGGCCCGTAGCAGCATAATGAGTGGATTCAGGTACGATGATTCTAACTGAAATAAGTCACACAGGAAAAGAAACATCATAAGATATCACTAATACACGGAATGTAAACTTGGCTACACAGGAACTGAATTCCAAAACAGAACAGGGTCTCAAATTTAGAAAACCAACTTATGCTTGCTTAAGGGGAAAGGTGAGTTGGGGTGCTGCATAAAACCAGAGATTGAAATGAGCACAGATAAAGTTCCTTAAGCCAAATATGGAATAGACAAGAGCTACTCCTTGCTCAACGAAATGGACTCAACACCCCATATTAAATGCCTAAGAGTGTACCTGACTAGGAAGTATCTTAAAACCTATGGATTGCTATGTCTCTGAAAGAGAATCAAGTGTGTGTACAGGGGCATAAACGCAGCAGTGATAGGATTGGAGAGGTTCGGTGGGCAAATGAAGACCCTTTGAAGTCATATTGCATGGTACCCATTCCACGGGTCTCAACTCTCCAGGTTTAAGGTATTCTTCCTTCAGCTAAAACATGCATGTGGAACCCAGAGTATGATCAACCGTGTGATCGGGAGACGTGTTCCAATACGTCTCAGTTTTCGTCCCCTGGTACTCGGGTGCAACATTCCAGACGCTTTACTAACACTCTCCTGACTTGGAGAGTCAGTGCCTTTAACCTCCTGTTTGGCCCAGTTTGCAATTTCTGCGGAAGATGAACAGGAATAGGCAGAACCAATGACAGACTAGCTGGAGGTGTCTGGACGGGCAAATTTAACTCTCATTTCCCACCAGGAAGAGGAATTAACCAAAGGCTCAGCGTGCCGTGCCGGAACCAGATTAGGGCCTGAAGCCATCCTGCGGTGTTGCGGCCAGCTCACGAGAGAGCGAGTTGAAGAAAGGAGCTCAGGGGCACTGTAATTCACAAACCTGCAGAGTTATAAATGACAGCTATCGTCCAAAAATATAATGAAGTAAGGCTGCCAAGAGGACTTGAAAGCGGGGCAGAATTGCAGGAAACCGATTTCAGGAGGTAGACTGGAATTGCATTTAAAGCATAGGAAAAGAGGCAGAACGTCCACAATGATGCACTTGGCCAAAAAGGGCGTATGCGTTTTTTCCTGAATATATTCAGGAAAAAACGCATACGCCCTTTTTGGCCAACCAAGCAAGCTTGCAAAGGAAATCTGCACTACAATGAAGTCTCACTTCCCCCCGGTCAAAAGGGCCATCTGAAAAAAGTGTAAAATCCAGAAAGGCAGGACAGGCCATGGAGAACTGGGAGCCTTGTTATGCTGATGGGCGGGATGTCAATTGCCAACAGCCACTCGGGAGAAGTGTATGGTGTTTCCTGAAACATCTAAAAAACAAAGCAACAGAGCCTAGGGCACTTCCACTTATGGTCCTATAGCTTAGGGAAATTAAAATCAAAAGACACAGCCACCCCAAAGCTTGGGACGGCTCTGTTTACAAGAACCTGGTTTACGGTACAAGTTCAATATCGCAGAAAGTGAAAAATGGATAAAGAAGTTGTGGTACTTACGTACAATGCAGTATCACTCAGCAATGAAATCTATGTCATCAGGCCCGTAGCAGCATAATGAGTGGATTCAGGTATGATGATTCTAACTGAAATAAGTCACACAGGAAAAGAAATATCATAAGATATCACTAATACACGGAATGTAACCTTGGCTACACAGGAACTGAATTACAAAACAGAACAGGGTCTCAAATTTAGAAACCCAACTTATGCTTGCTTAAGGGGAAAGGTGAGTTGGGGTGCTGCATAAAACCAGAGATTGAAATGAGCACAGATAAAGTTCCTTAAGCCAAATATGGAAAAGACAAGAGCTACTCCTTGCTCAACGAAATGGACTCAACACCCCATATTAAATGCCTAAGAGTGTACCTGACTAGGAAGTATCTTAAAACCTATGGATTGCTATGTCTCTGAAAGAGAATCAAGTGTGTGTACAGGGGCATAAACGCAGCAGTGATAGGATTGGAGAGGTTCGGTGAGCAAATGAAGACCCTTTGAAGTCATATTGCATGGTACCCATTCCAAGGGTCTCAACTCTCCAGGTTTAAGGTATTCTTCCTTCAGCTAAAACATGCATGTGGAACCCAGAGTATGATCAACCGTGTGATCGGGAGACGTGTTCCAATATGTCTCAGTTTTCGTCCCCTGGTACTCGGGTGCAACATTCCAGACGCTTTACTAACACTCTCCCGACTTGGAGAGTCAGTGCCTTTAACCTCCTGTTTGGCCCAGTTTGCAATTTCTGCGGAAGATGAACAGGGATAGGGAGAACCAATGACAGACTAGCTGGAGGTGTCTGGACGGGCAAATTTAACTCTCATTTCGCACCAGGAAGAGGAATTAACCAAAGGCTCAGCGTGCCGTGCCGGAACCAGATTAGGGCCTGAAGCCATCCTGCGGTGTTGCGGCCAGCTCACGAGAAAGCGACTTGAAGAAAGGAGCTCAGGGGCACTGTAATTCACAAACCTGCAGAGTTATAAATGACAGCTATCGTCCAAGAATATACTGAAGTAAGGCTGCCAAGAGGACTTGAAAGCGGGGCAGAATTGCAGGAAACCGATTTCAGGAGGTAGACTGGAATTGCATTTAAAGCATAGGAAAAGAGGCAGAACGTCCACAATGATGCACTTGGCCAAAAAGGGCGTATGCGTTTTTTCCTGAATATATTCAGGAAAAAATGCATACGCCCTTTTTGGCCAACCAAGCAAGCTTGCAAAGGAAATCTGCACTACAATGAAGTCTCACTTCCCCCCGGTCCAAAGGGCCATCTGAAAAAAGTGTAAAATCCAGAAAGGCAGGACAGGCCATGGAGAACTGGGAGCCTTGTTATGCTGATGGGCGGGATGTAAATTGCCAACAGCCACTCGGGAGAAGTGTATGGTGTTTCCTGAAACATCTAAAAAACAAAGCAACAGAGCCTAGGGCACTTCCACTTATGGTCCTATAGCTTAGGGAAATTAAAATCAAAAGACACAGCCACCCCAAAGGTTGGGACGGCTCCGTTTACAAGAACCTGGTTTACGGTACAAGTTCAATATCGCAGAAAGTGAAAAATGGATAAAGAAGTTGTGGTACTTACGTACAATGCAGTATCACTCAGCAATGAAATCTATGTCATCAGGCCCGTAGCAGCATAATGAGTGGATTCAGGTACGATGATTCTAACTGAAATAAGTCACACAGGAAAAGAAACATCATAAGATATCACTAATACACGGAATGTAACCTTGGCTACACAGGAACTGAATTACAAAACAGAACAGGGTCTCAAATTTAGAAAACCAACTTATGCTTGCTTAAGGGGAAAGGTGAGTTGGGGTGCTGCATAAAACCAGAGATTGAATTGAGCACAGATAAAGTTCCTTAAGCCAAATATGGAATAGACAAGAGCTACTCCTTGCTCAACGAAATGGACTCAACACCCCATATTAAATGCCTAAGAGTGTACCTGACTAGGAAGTATCTTAAAACCTATGGATTGCTATGTCTCTGAAAGAGAATCAAGTGTGTGTACAGGGGCATAAACGCAGCAGTGATAGGATTGGAGAGGTTCGGTGAGCAAATGAAGACCCTTTGAAGTCATATTGCATGGTACCCATTCCACGGGTCTCAACTCTCCAGGTTTAAGGTATTCTTCCTTCAGCTAAAACATGCATGTGGAACCCAGAGTATGATCAACCGTGTGATCGGGAGACGTGTTCCAATATGTGTCAGTTTTCGTCCCCTGGTACTCGGGTGCAACATTCCAGACGCTTTACTAACACTCTCCCGACTTGGAGAGTCAGTGCCTTTAACCTCCTGTTTGGCCCAGTTTGCAATTTCTGCGGAAGATGAACAGGGATAGGGAGAACCAATGACAGACTAGCTGGAGGTGTCTGGACGGGCAAATTTAACTCTCATTTCCCACCAGGAAGAGGAATTAACCAAAGGCTCAGCGTGCCGTGCCGGAACCAGATTAGGGCCTGAAGCCATCCTGCGGTGTTGCGGCCAGCTCACGAGAGAGCGAGTTGAAGAAAGGAGATCAGGGGCACTGTAATTCACAAACCTGCAGAGTTATAAATGACAGCTATCGTCCAAAAATATACTGAAGTAAGGCTGCCAAGAGGACTTGAAAGTGGGGCAGAATTGCAGGAAACCGATTTCAGGAGGTAGACTGGAATTGCATTTAAAGCATAGGAAAAGAGGCAGAACGTCCACAATGATGCACTTGGCCAAAAAGGGCGTATGCGTTTTTTCCTGAATATATTCAGGAAAAAATGCATACGCCCTTTTTGGCCAACCAAGCAAGCTTGCAAAGGAAATCTGCACTACAATGAAGTCTCACTTCCCCCCGGTCCAAAGGGCCATCTGAAAAAAGTGTAAAATCCAGAAAGGCAGGACAGGCCATGGAGAACTGGGAGCCTTGTTATGCTGATGGGCGGGATGTAAATTGCCAACAGCCACTCGGGAGAAGTGTATGGTGTTTCCTGAAACATCTAAAAAACAAAGCAACAGAGCCTAGGGCACTTCCACTTATGGTCCTATAGCTTAGGGAAATTAAAATCAAAAGACACAGCCACCCCAAAGGTTGGGACGGCTCCGTTTACAAGAACCTGGTTTACGGTACAAGTTCAATATCGCAGAAAGTGAAAAATGGATAAAGAAGTTGTGGTACTTACGTACAATGCAGTATCACTCAGCAATGAAATCTATGTCATCAGGCCCGTAGCAGCATAATGAGTGGATTCAGGTACGATGATTCTAACTGAAATAAGTCACACAGGAAAAGAAACATCATAAGATATCACTAATACACGGAATGTAACCTTGGCTACACAGGAACTGAATTACAAAACAGAACAGGGTCTCAAATTTAGAAAACCAACTTATGCTTGCTTAAGGGGAAAGGTGAGTTGGGGTGCTGCATAAAACCAGAGATTGAATTGAGCACAGATAAAGTTCCTTAAGCCAAATATGGAATAGACAAGAGCTACTCCTTGCTCAACGAAATGGACTCAACACCCCATATTAAATGCCTAAGAGTGTACCTGACTAGGAAGTATCTTAAAACCTATGGATTGCTATGTCTCTGAAAGAGAATCAAGTGTGTGTACAGGGGCATAAACGCAGCAGTGATAGGATTGGAGAGGTTCGGTGAGCAAATGAAGACCCTTTGAAGTCATATTGCATGGTACCCATTCCACGGGTCTCAACTCTCCAGGTTTAAGGTATTCTTCCTTCAGCTAAAACATGCATGTGGAACCCAGAGTATGATCAACCGTGTGATCGGGAGACGTGTTCCAATATGTGTCAGTTTTCGTCCCCTGGTACTCGGGTGCAACATTCCAGACGCTTTACTAACACTCTCCCGACTTGGAGAGTCAGTGCCTTTAACCTCCTGTTTGGCCCAGTTTGCAATTTCTGCGGAAGATGAACAGGGATAGGGAGAACCAATGACAGACTAGCTGGAGGTGTCTGGACGGGCAAATTTAACTCTCATTTCCCACCAGGAAGAGGAATTAACCAAAGGCTCAGCGTGCCGTGCCGGAACCAGATTAGGGCCTGAAGCCATCCTGCGGTGTTGCGGCCAGCTCACGAGAGAGCGAGTTGAAGAAAGGAGATCAGGGGCACTGTAATTCACAAACCTGCAGAGTTATAAATGACAGCTATCGTCCAAAAATATACTGAAGTAAGGCTGCCAAGAGGACTTGAAAGCGGGGCAGAATTGCAGGAAACCGATTTCAGGAGGTAGACTGGAATTGCATTTAAAGCATAGGAAAAGAGGCAGAACGTCCACAATGATGCACTTGGCCAAAAAGGGCGTATGCGTTTTTTCCTGAATATATTCAGGAAAAAACGCATACGCCCTTTTTGGCCAACCAAGCAAGCTTGCAAAGGAAATCTGCACTACAATGAAGTCTCACTTCCCCCCGGTCAAAAGGGCCATCTGAAAAAAGTGTAAAATCCAGAAAGGCAGGACAGGCCATGGAGAACTGGGAGCCTTGTTATGCTGATGGGCGGGATGTCAATTGCCAACAGCCACTCGGGAGAAGTGTATGGTGTTTCCTGAAACATCTAAAAAACAAAGCAACAGAGCCTAGGGCACTTCCACTTATGGTCCTATAGCTTAGGGAAATTAAAATCAAAAGACACAGCCACCCCAAAGGTTGGGACGGCTCCGTTTACAAGAACCTGGTTTACGGTACAAGTTCAATATCGCAGAAAGTGAAAAATGGATAAAGAAGTTGTGGTACTTACGTACAATGCAGTATCACTCAGCAATGAAATCTATGTCATCAGGCCCGTAGCAGCATAATGAGTGGATTCAGGTATGATGATTCTAACTGAAATAAGTCACACAGGAAAAGAAACATCATAAGATATCACTAATACACGGAATGTAAACTTGGCTACACAGGAACTGAATTACAAAACAGAACAGGGTCTCAAATTTAGAAAACCAACTTATGCTTGCTTAAGGGGAAAGGTGAGTTGGGGTGCTGCATAAAACCAGAGATTGAAATGAGCACAGATAAAGTTCCTTAAGCCAAATATGGAATAGACAAGAGCTACTCCTTGCTCAACGAAATGGACTCAACACCCCATATTAAACGCCTAAGAATGTACCTGACTAGGAAGTATCTTAAAACCTATGGATTGCTATGTCTCCGAAAGAGAATCAAGCGTGTGAACAGGGGCATAAACGCAGCAGTGATAGGACTGGAGAAGTTCGGTGAGCAAATGAAGACCCTTTGAAGTCATATTGCATGGTACCCATTCCACGGGTCTCAACTCTCCAGGTTTAAGGTATTCTTCCTTCAGCTAAAACATGCATGTGGAACCCAGAGTATGATCAACCGTGTGATCGGGAGACGTGTTCCAATATGTGTCAGTTTTCGTCCCCTGGTACTCGGGTGCAACATTCCAGACGCTTTACTAACACTCTCCCGACTTGGAGAGTCAGTGCCTTTAACCTCCTGTTTGGCCCTGTTTGCAATTTCTGCGGAAGATGAACAGGAATAGGGAGAACTAATGAGAGACTAGCTGGAGGTGTCTGGACGGGCAAATTTAACTCTCATTTCCCACCAGGAAGAGGAATTAACCAAAGGCTCAGCGTGCCGTGCCGGAACCAGATTAGGGCCTGAAGCCATCCTGCGGTGTTGCGGCCAGCTCACGAGAAAGCGAGTTGAAGAAAGGAGCTCAGGGGCACTGTAATTCACAAACCTGCAGAGTTATAAATGACAGCTATCATCCAAAAATATACTGAAGTAAGGCTGCCAAGAGGACTTGAAAGCGGGGCAGAATTGCAGGAAACCGATTTCAGGAGGTAGACTGGAATTGCATTTAAAGCATAGGAAAAGAGGCAGAACGTCCACAATGATGCACTTGGCCAAAAAGGGCATATGCGTTTTTTCCTGAATATATTCAGGAAAAAACGCATACGCCCTTTTTGGCCAACCAAGCAAGCTTGCAAAGGAAATGTGCACTACAATGAAGTCTCACTTCCCCCCGGTCAAAAGGGCCATCTGAAAAAAGTGTAAAATCCAGAAAGGCAGGACAGGCCATGGAGAACTGGGAGCCTTGTTATGCTGATGGACGGGATGTAAATTGCCAACAGCCACTCGGGAGAAGTGTATGGTGTTTCCTGAAACATCTAAAAAACAAAGCAACAGAGCCTAGGGCACTTCCACTTATGGTCCTATAGCTTAGGGAAATTAAAATCAAAAAGACACAGCCACCCCAAAGGTTGGGACGGCTCTGTTTACAAGAACCTGGTTTACGGTACAAGTTCAATATCGCAGAAAGTGAAAAATGGATAAAGAAGTTGTGGTACTTACGTACAATGCAATATCACTCAGCAATGAAATCTATGTCATCAGGCCCGTAGCAGCATAATGAGTGGATTCAGGTACGATGATTCTAACTGAAATAAGTCACACAGAAAAAGAAACATCATAAGATATCACTAATAGACGGAATGTAAACTTGGCTACACAGGAACTGAATTACAAAACAGAACAGGGTCTCAAATTTAGAAAACCAACTTATGCTTGCTTAAGGGGAAAGGTGAGTTGGGGTGCTGCATAAAACCAGAGATTGAAATGAGCACAGATAAAGTTCCTTAAGCCAAATATGGAATAGACAAGAGCTACTCCTTGCTCAACGAAATGGACTCAACACCCCATATTAAATGCCTAAGAGTGTACCTGACTAGGAAGTATCTTAAAACCTATGGATTGCTATGTCTCTGAAAGAGAATCAAGTGTGTGTACAGGGGCATAAACGCAGCAGTGATAGGATTGGAGAGGTTCGGTGAGCAAATGAAGACCCTTTGAAGTCATATTGCATGGTACCCATTCCACGGGTCTCAACTCTCCAGGTTTAAGGTATTCTTCCTTCAGCTAAAACATGCATTTGGAAGCCAGAGTATGATCAACCGTGTGATCGGGAGACGTGTTCCAATATGTCTCAGTTTTCGTCCCCTGGTACTCAGGTGCAACATTCCAGACGCTTTACTAACACTCTCCCGACTTGGAGAGTCAGTGCCTTTAACCTCCTGTTTGGCCCAGTTTGCAATTTCTGCGGAAGATGAACAGGAATAGGGAGAACCAATGAGAGACTAGCTGGGGGTGTCTGGACGGGCAAATTGAACTCTCATTTCCCACCAGGAAGAGGAATTAACCAAAGGCTCAGCATGCCGTGCCGGAACCAGATTAGGGCCTGAAGCCATCCTGCGGTGTTGCGGCCAGCTCACGAGAAAGCGAGTTGAAGAAAGGAGCTCAGGGGCACTGTAATTCACAAACCTGCAGAGTTATAAATGACAGCTATCGTCCAAAAATATACTGAAGTAAGGCTGCCAAGAGGACTTGAAAGCGGGGCAGAATTGCAGGAAACCGATTTCAGGAGGTAGACTGGAATTGCATTTAAAGCATAAGAAAAGAGGCAGAACGTCCACAATGATGCACTTGGCCAAAAAGGGTGTATGCGTTTTTTCCTGAATATATTCAGGAAAAAACGCATACGCCCTTTTTGGCCAACCAAGCAAGCTTGCAAAGGAAATCTGCACTACAATGAAGTCTCACTTCCCCCCGGTCAAAAGGGCCATCTGAAAAAAGTGTAAAATCCAGAAAGGCAGGACAGGCCATGGAGAACTGGGAGCCTTGTTATGCTGATGGGCGGGATGTAAATTGCCAACAGCCACTCGGGAGAAGTGTATGGTGTTTCCTGAAACATCTAAAAAACAAAGCAACAGAGCCTAGGGCACTTCCACTTATGGTCCTATAGCTTAGGGAAATTAAAATCAAAAAGACACAGCCACCCCAAAGGTTGGGACGGCTCTGTTTACAAGAACCTGGTTTACGGTACAAGTTCAATATCGCAGAAAGTGAAAAATGGATAAAGAAGTTGTGGTACTTACGTACAATGCAATATCACTCAGCAAGGAAATCTATGTCATCAGGCCCGTAGCAGCATAATGAGTGGATTCAGGTATGATGATTCTAACTGAAATAAGTCACACAGAAAAAGAAACATCATAAGATATCACTAATACACGGAATGTAAACTTGGCTACACAGGAACTGAATTACAAAACAGAACAGGGTCTCAAATTTGGAAAACCAACTTATGCTTGCTTAAGGGGAAAGGTGAGTTGGGGTGCTGCATAAAACCAGAGATTGAAATGAGCACAGATAAAGTTCCTTAAGCCAAATATGGAATAGACAAGAGCTACTCCTTGCTCAACGAAATGGACTCAACACCCCATATTAAATGCCTAAGAGTGTACCTGACTAGGAAGTATCTTAAAACCTATGGATTGCTATGTCTCCGAAAGAGAATCAAGCGTGTGTACAGGGGCATAAACGCAGCAGTGATAGGACTGGAGAGGTTTGGTGAGCAAATGAAGACCCTTTGAAGTCATATTGCATGGAACCCATTCCACGGGTCTCAACTCTCCAGGTTTAAGGTATTCTTCCTTCAGCTAAAACATGCATGTGGAACCCAGAGTATGATCAACCGTGTGATCGGGAGACGTGTTCCAATATGTCTCAGTTTTCGTCCCCTGGTACTCGGGTGCAACATTCCAGACGCTTTACTAACACTCTCCCGACTTGGAGAGTCAGTGCCTTTAACCTCCTGTTTGGCCCAGTTTGCAATTTCTGCGGAAGATGAACAGGAATAGGGAGAACCAATGACAGACTAGCTGGAGGTGTCTGGACGGGCAAATTTAACTCTCATTTCCCACCAGGAAGAGGAATTAACCAAAGGCTCAGCGTGCCGTGCCGGAACCAGATTAGGGCCTGAAGCCATCCTGCGGTGTTGCGGCCAGCTCACGAGAAAGCGAGTTGAAGAATGAGCTCAGGGGCACTGTAATTCACAAACCTGCAGAGTTATAAATGACAGCTATCGTCCAAAAATATACTGAAGTAAGGCTGCCAAGAGGACTTGAAAGCGGGGCAGAATTGCAGGAAACCGATTTCAGGAGGTAGACTGGAATTGCATTTAAAGCATAGGAAAAGAGGCAGAACGTCCACAATGATGCACTTGGCCAAAAAGGGCGTATGCGTTTTTTCCTGAATATATTCAGGAAAAAACGCATACGCCCTTTTTGGCCAACCAAGCAAGCTTGCAAAGGAAATCTGCACTACAATGAAGTCTCACTTCCCCCCGGTCAAAAGGGCCATCTGAAAAAAGTGTAAAATCCAGAAAGGCAGGACAGGCCATGGAGAACTGGGAGCCTTGTTATGCTGATGGGCGGGATGTAAATTGCCAACAGCCACTCGGGAGAAGTGTATGGTGTTTCCTGAAACATCTAAAAAACAAAGCAACAGAGCCTAGGGCACTTCCACTTATGGTCCTATAGCTTAGGGAAATTAAAATCAAAAAGACACAGCCACCCCAAAGGTTGGGAAGGCTCTGTTTACAAGAACCTGGTTTACGGTACAAGTTCAATATCGCAGAAAGTGAAAAATGGATAAAGAAGTTGTGGTACTTACGTACAATGCAATATCACTCAGCAATGAAATCTATGTCATCAGGCCCGTAGCAGCATAATGAGTGGATTCAGGTACGATGATTCTAACTGAAATAAGTCACACAGAAAAAGAAACATCATAAGATATCACTAATAGACGGAATGTAAACTTGGCTACACAGGAACTGAATTACAAAACAGAACAGGGTCTCAAATTTAGAAAACCAACTTATGCTTGCTTAAGGGGAAAGGTGAGTTGGGGTGCTGCATAAAACCAGAGATTGAAATGAGCACAGATAAAGTTCCTTAAGCCAAATATGGAATAGACAAGAGCTACTCCTTGCTCAACGAAATGGACTCAACACCCCATATTAAATGCCTAAGAGTGTACCTGACTAGGAAGTATCTTAAAACCTATGGATTGCTATGTCTCTGAAAGAGAATCAAGTGTGTGTACAGGGGCATAAACGCAGCAGTGATAGGATTGGAGAGGTTCGGTGAGCAAATGAAGACCCTTTGAAGTCATATTGCATGGTACCCATTCCACGGGTCTCAACTCTCCAGGTTTAAGGTATTCTTCCTTCAGCTAAAACATGCATTTGGAAGCCAGAGTATGATCAACCGTGTGATCGGGAGACGTGTTCCAATATGTCTCAGTTTTCGTCCCCTGGTACTCAGGTGCAACATTCCAGACGCTTTACTAACACTCTCCCGACTTGGAGAGTCAGTGCCTTTAACCTCCTGTTTGGCCCAGTTTGCAATTTCTGCGGAAGATGAACAGGAATAGGGAGAACCAATGAGAGACGAGCTGGGGGTGTCTGGACGGGCAAATTGAACTCTCATTTCCCACCAGGAAGAGGAATTAACCAAAGGCTCAGCATGCCGTGCCGGAACCAGATTAGGGCCTGAAGCCATCCTGCGGTGTTGCGGCCAGCTCACGAGAAAGCGAGTTGAAGAAAGGAGCTCAGGGGCACTGTAATTCACAAACCTGCAGAGTTATAAATGACAGCTATCGTCCAAAAATATACTGAAGTAAGGCTGCCAAGAGGACTTGAAAGCGGGGCAGAATTGCAGGAAACCGATTTCAGGAGGTAGACTGGAATTGCATTTAAAGCATAAGAAAAGAGGCAGAACGTCCACAATGATGCACTTGGCCAAAAAGGGCGTATGCGTTTTTTCCTGAATATATTCAGGAAGAAACGCATACGCCCTTTTTGGCCAACCAAGCAAGCTTGCAAAGGAAATCTGCACTACAATGAAGTCTCACTTCCCCCCGGTCAAAAGGGCCATCTGAAAAAAGTGTAAAATCCAGAAAGGCAGGACAGGCCATGGAGAACTGGGAGCCTTGTTATGCTGATGGGCGGGATGTCAATTGCCAACAGCCACTCGGGAGAAGTGTATGGTGTTTCCTGAAACATCTAAAAAACAAAGCAACAGAGCCTAGGGCACTTCCACTTATGGTCCTATAGCTTAGGGAAATTAAAATCAAAAAGACACAGCCACCCCAAAGGTTGGGACGGCTCTGTTTACAAGAACCTGGTTTACGGTACAAGTTCAATATCGCAGAAAGTGAAAAATGGATAAAGAAGTTGTGGTACTTACGTACAATGCAATATCACTCAGCAAGGAAATCTATGTCATCAGGCCCGTAGCAGCATAATGAGTGGATTCAGGTATGATGATTCTAACTGAAATAAGTCACACAGAAAAAGAAACATCATAAGATATCACTAATACACGGAATGTAAACTTGGCTACACAGGAACTGAATTACAAAACAGAACAGGGTCTCAAATTTGGAAAACCAACTTATGCTTGCTTAAGGGGAAAGGTGAGTTGGGGTGCTGCATAAAACCAGAGATTGAAATGAGCACAGATAAAGTTCCTTAAGCCAAATATGGAATAGACAAGAGCTACTCCTTGCTCAACGAAATGGACTCAACACCCCATATTAAATGCCTAAGAGTGTACCTGACTAGGAAGTATCTTAAAACCTATGGATTGCTATGTCTCCGAAAGAGAATCAAGCGTGTGTACAGGGGCATAAACGCAGCAGTGATAGGACTGGAGAGGTTCGGTGAGCAAATGAAGACCCTTTGAAGTCATATTGCATGGAACCCATTCCACGGGTCTCAACTCTCCAGGTTTAAGGTATTCTTCCTTCAGCTAAAACATGCATGTGGAACCCAGAGTATGATCAACCGTGTGATCGGGAGACGTGTTCCAATATGTCTCAGTTTTCGTCCCCTGGTACTCGGGTGCAACATTCCAGACGCTTTACTAACACTCTCCCGACTTGGAGAGTCAGTGCCTTTAACCTCCTGTTTGGCCCAGTTTGCAATTTCTGCGGAAGATGAACAGGAATAGGCAGAACCAATGACAGACTAGCTGGAGGTGTCTGGACGGGCAAATTTAACTCTCATTTCCCACCAGGAAGAGGAATTAACCAAAGGCTCAGCGTGCCGTGCCGGAACCAGATTAGGGCCTGAAGCCATCCTGCGGTGTTGCGGCCAGCTCACGAGAAAGCGAGTTGAAGAATGAGCTCAGGGGCACTGTAATTCACAAACCTGCAGAGTTATAAATGACAGCTATCGTCCAAAAATATACTGAAGTAAGGCTGCCAAGAGGACTTGAAAGCGGGGCAGAATTGCAGGAAACCGATTTCAGGAGGTAGACTGGAATTGCATTTAAAGCATAGGAAAAGAGGCAGAACGTCCACAATGATGCACTTGGCCAAAAAGGGCGTATGCGTTTTTTCCTGAATATATTCAGGAAAAAACGCATACGCCCTTTTTGGCCAACCAAGCAAGCTTGCAAAGGAAATCTGCACTACAATGAAGTCTCACTTCCCCCCGGTCAAAAGGGCCATCTGAAAAAAGTGTAAAATCCAGAAAGGCAGGACAGGCCATGGAGAACTGGGAGCCTTGTTATGCTGATGGGCGGGATGTAAATTGCCAACAGCCACTCGGGAGAAGTGTATGGTGTTTCCTGAAACATCTAAAAAACAAAGCAACAGAGCCTAGGGCACTTCCACTTATGGTCCTATAGCTTAGGGAAATTAAAATCAAAAAGACACAGCCACCCCAAAGGTTGGGACGGCTCTGTTTACAAGAACCTGGTTTACGGTACAAGTTCAATATCGCAGAAAGTGAAAAATGGATAAAGAAGTTGTGGTACTTACGTACAATGCAATATCACTCAGCAAGGAAATCTATGTCATCAGGCCCGTAGCAGCATAATGAGTGGATTCAGGTATGATGATTCTAACTGAAATAAGTCACACAGAAAAAGAAACATCATAAGATATCACTAATACACGGAATGTAAACTTGGCTACACAGGAACTGAATTACAAAACAGAACAGGGTCTCAAATTTGGAAAACCAACTTATGCTTGCTTAAGGGGAAAGGTGAGTTGGGGTGCTGCATAAAACCAGAGATTGAAATGAGCACAGATAAAGTTCCTTAAGCCAAATATGGAATAGACAAGAGCTACTCCTTGCTCAACGAAATGGACTCAACACCCCATATTAAATGCCTAAGAGTGTACCTGACTAGGAAGTATCTTAAAACCTATGGATTGCTATGTCTCTGAAAGAGAATCAAGTGTGTGTACAGGGGCATAAACGCAGCAGTGATAGGATTGGAGAGGTTCGGTGAGCAAATGAAGACCCTTTGAAGTCATATTGCATGGTACCCATTCCACGGGTCTCAACTCTCCAGGTTTAAGGTATTCTTCCTTCAGCTAAAACATGCATGTGGAACCCAGAGTATGATCAACTGTGTGATCGGGAGACGTGTTCCAATATGTCTCAGTTTTCGTCCCCTGGTACTCGGGTGCAACATTCCAGACGCTTTACTAACACTCTCCCGACTTGGAGAGTCAGTGCCTTTAACCTCCTGTTTGGCCCAGTTTGCAATTTCTGCGGAAGATGAACAGGAATAGGGAGAACCAATGACAGACTAGCTGGAGGTGTCTGGACGGGCAAATTTAACTCTCATTTCCCACCAGGAAGAGGAATTAACCAAAGGCTCAGCGTGCCGTGCCGGAACCAGATTAGGGCCTGAAGCCATCCTGCGGTGTTGCGGCCAGCTCACGAGAAAGCGAGTTGAAGAAAGGAGCTCAGGGGCACTGTAATTCACAAACCTGCAGAGTTATAAATGACAGCTATCGTCCAAAAATATACTGAAGTAAGGCTGCCAAGAGGACTTGAAAGCGGGGCAGAATTGCAGGAAACCGATTTCAGGAGGTAGACTGGAATTGCATTTAAAGCATAGGAAAAGAGGCAGAACGTCCACAATGATGCACTTGGCCACAAAGGGCGTATGCGTTTTTTCCTGAATATATTCAGGAAAAAACGCATACGCCCTTTTTGGCCAACCAAGCAAGCTTGCAAAGGAAATCTGCACTACAATGAAGTCTCACTTCCCCCCGGTCAAAAGGGCCATCTGAAAAAAGTGTAAAATCCAGAAAGGCAGGACAGGCCATGGAGAACTGGGAGCCTTGTTATGCTGATGGGCGGGATGTAAATTGCCAACAGCCACTCGGGAGAAGTGTATGGTGTTTCCTGAAACATCTAAAAACAAAGCAACAGAGCCTAGGGCACTTCCACTTATGGTCCTATAGCTTAGGGAAATTAAAATCAAAAAGACACAGCCACCCCAAAGGTTGGGACGGCTCTGTTTACAAGAACCTGGTTTACGGTACAAGTTCAATATCGCAGAAAGTGAAAAATGGATAAAGAAGTTGTGGTACTTACGTACAATGCAGTATCACTCAGCAAGGAAATCTATGTCATCAGGCCCGTAGCAGCATAATGAGTGGATTCAGGTATGATGATTCTAACTGAAATAAGTCACACAGAAAAAGAAACATCATAAGATATCACTAATACATGGAATGTAAACTTGGCTACACAGGAACTGAATTACAAAACAGAACAGGGTCTCTAATTTAGAAACCCAACTTATGCTTGCTTAAGGGGAAAGGTGAGTTGGGGTGCTGCATAAAACCAGAGATTGAAATGAGCACAGATAAAGTTCCTTAAGCCAAATATGGAATAGACAAGAGCTACTCCTTGCTCAACGAAATGGACTCAACACCCCATATTAAATGCCTAAGAGTGTACCTGACTAGGAAGTATCTTAAAACCTATGGATTGCTATGTCTCTGAAAGAGAATCAAGTGTGTGTACAGGGGCATAAACGCAGCAGTGATAGGATTGGAGAGGTTCGGTGAGCAAATGAAGACCCTTTGAAGTCATATTGCATGGTACCCATTCCACGGGTCTCAACTCTCCAGGTTTAAGGGATTCTTCCTTCAGCTAAAACATGCATGTGGAACCCAGAGTATGATCAACCGTGTGATCGGGAGACGTGTTCCAATATGTCTCAGTTTTCGTCCCCTGGTACTCGGGTGCAACATTCCAGACGCTTTACTAACACTCTCCCGACTTGGAGAGTCAGTGCCTTTAACCTCCTGTTTGGCCCAGTTTGCAATTTCTGCGGAAGATGAACAGGAATAGGGAGAACCAATGACAGACTAGCTGGAGGTGTCTGGACGGGCAAATTTAACTCTCATTTCCCACCAGGAAGAGGAATTAACCAAAGGCTCAGCGTGCCGTGCCGGAACCAGATTAGGGCCTGAAGCCATCCTGCGGTGTTGCGGCCAGCTCACGAGAAAGCGACTTGAAGAAAGGAGCTCAGGGGCACTGTAATTCACAAACCTGCAGAGTTATAAATGACAGCTATCGTCCAAAAATATACTGAAGTAAGGCTGCCAAGAGGACTTGAAAGCGGGGCAGAATTGCAGGAAACCGATTTCAGGAGGTAGACTGGAATTGCATTTAAAGCATAGGAAAAGAGGCAGAACGTCCACAATGATGCACTTGGCCAAAAAGGGCGTATGCGTTTTTTCCTGAATATATTCAGGAAAAAACGCATACGCCCTTTTTGGCCAACCAAACAAGCTTGCAAAGGAAATCTGCACTACAGTGAAGTCTCACTTCCCCCTGGTCAAAAGGGCCATCTGAAAAAAGTGTAAAATCCAGAAAGGCAGGACAGGCCATGGAGAACTGGGAGCCTTGTTATGCTGATGGGCGGGATGTAAATTGCCAACAGCCACTCGGGAGAAGTGTATGGTGTTTCCTGAAACATCTAAAAAACAAAGCAACAGAGCCTAGGGCACTTCCACTTATGGTCCTATAGCTTAGGGAAATTAAAATCAAAAGACACAGCCACCCCAAAGGTTGGGACGGCTCTGTTTACAAGAACCTGGTTTACGGTACAAGTTCAATATCGCAGAAAGTGAAAAATGGATAAAGAAGTTGTGGTACTTACGTACAATGCAATATCACTCAGCAATGAAATCTATGTCATCAGGCCCGTAGCAGCATAATGAGTGGATTCAGGTACGATGATTCTAACTGAAATAAGTCACACAGAAAAAGAAACATCATAAGATATCACTAATACACGGAATGTAACCTTGGCTACACAGGAACTGAATTACAAAACAGAACAGGGTCTCAAATTTAGAAAACCAACTTATGCTTGCTTAAGGGGAAAGGTGAGTTGGGGTGCTGCATAAAACCAGAGATTGAAATGAGCACAGATAAAGTTCCTTAAGCCAAATATGGAATAGACAAGAGCTACTCCTTGCTCAACGAAATGGACTCAACACCCCATATTAAATGCCTAAGAGTGTACCTGACTAGGAAGTATCTTAAAACCTATGGATTGCTATGTCTCTGAAAGAGAATCAAGTGTGTGTACAGGGGCATAAACGCAGCAGTGATAGGACTGGAGAGGTTCGGTGAGCAAATGAAGACCCTTTGAAGTCATATTGCATGGTACCCATTCCACGGGTCTCAACTCTCCAGGTTTAAGGTATTCTTCCTTCAGCTAAAACATGCATGTGGAACCCAGAGTATGATCAACCGTGTGATCGGGAGACGTGTTCCAATATGTGTCAGTTTTCGTCCCCTGGTACTCGGGTGCAACATTCCAGACGCTTTACTAACACTCTCCCGACTTGGAGAGTCAGTGCCTTTAACCTCCTGTTTGGCCCAGTTTGCAATTTCTGCGGAAGATGAACAGGAATAGGGAGAACCAATGACAGACTAGCTGGAGGTGTGTGGACGGGCAAATTTAACTCTCATTTCCCACCAGGAAGAGGAATTAACCAAAGGCTCAGCGTGCCGTGCCGGAACCAGATTAGGGCCTGAAGCCATCCTGCGGTGTTGCGGCCAGCTCACGAGAAAGCGAGTTGAAGAAAGGAGCTCAGGGGCACTGTAATTCACAAACCTGCAGAGTTATAAATGACAGCTATCGTCCAAAAATATACTGAAGTAAGGCTGCCAAGAGGACTTGAAAGCGGGGCAGAATTGCAGGAAACCGATTTCAGGAGGTAGACTGGAATTGCATTTAAAGCATAGGAAAAGAGGCAGAACGTCCACAATGATGCACTTGGCAAAAAAGGGCGTATGCGTTTTTTCCTGAATATATTCAGGAAAAAACGCATACGCCCTTTTTGGCCAACCAAGCAAGCTTGCAAAGGAAATCTGCACTACAATGAAGTCTCAATTCCCCCCGGTCAAAAGGGCCATCTGAAAAAAGTGTAAAATCCAGAAAGGCAGGACAGGCCATGGAGAACTGGGAGCCTTGTTATGCTGATGGGCGGGATGTCAATTGCCAACAGCCACTCGGGAAAAGTGTATGGTGTTTCCTGAAACATCTAAAAAACAAAGCAACAGAGCCTAGGGCACTTCCACTTATGGTCCTATAGCTTAGGGAAATTAAAATCAAAAGACACAGCCACCCCAAAGGTTGGGACGGCTCTGTTTACAAGAACCTGGTTTACGGTACAAGTTCAATATCGCAGAAAGTGAAAAATGGATAAAGATGTTGTGGTACTTACGTACAATGCAATATCACTCAGCAATGAAATCTATGTCATCAGGCCCGTAGCAGCATAATGAGTGGATTCAGGTACGATGATTCTAACTGAAATAAGTCACACAGAAAAAGAAACATCATAAGATATCACTAATACACGGAATGTAACCTTGGCTACACAGGAACTGAATTACAAAACAGAACAGGGTCTCAAATTTAGAAACCCAACTTATGCTTGCTTAAGGGGAAAGGTGAGTTGGGGTGCTGCATAAAACCAGAGATTGAAATGAGCACAGATAAAGTTCCTTAAGCCAAATATGGAATAGACAAGAGCTACTCCTTGCTCAACGAAATGGACTCAACACCCCATATTAAATGCCTAAGAGTGTACCTGACTAGGAAGTATCTTAAAACCTATGGATTGCTATGTCTCTGAAAGAGAATCAAGTGTGTGTACAGGGGCATAAACGCATCAGTGATAGGATTGGAGAGGTTCGGTGAGCAAATGAAGACCCTTTGAAGTCATATTGCATGGTACCCATTCCACGGGTCTCAACTCTCCAGGTTTAAGGTATTCTTCCTTCAGCTAAAACATGCATGTGGAACCCAGAGTATGATCAACCGTGTGATCGGGAGACGTGTTCCAATATGTCTCAGTTTTCGTCCCCTGGTACTCGGGTGCAACATTCCAGACGCTTTACTAACACTCTCCCAACTTGGAGAGTCAGTGCCTTTAACCTCCTGTTTGGCCCAGTTTGCAATTTCTGCGGAAGATGAACAGGAATAGGGAGAACCAATGACAGACTAGCTGGAGCTGTCTGGACGGGCAAATTTAACTCTCATTTCCCACCAGGAAGAGGAATTAACCAAAGGCTCAGCGTGCCGTGCCGGAACCAGATTAGGGCCTGAAGCCATCCTGCGGTGTTGCGGCCAGCTCACGAGAAAGCGAGTTGAAGAAAGGAGCTCAGGGGCACTGTAATTCACAAACCTGCAGAGTTATAAATGACAGCTATCGTCCAAAAATATACTGAAGTAAGGCTGCCAAGAGGACTTGAAAGCGGGGCAGAATTGCAGGAAACCGATTTCAGGAGGTAGACTGGAATTGCATTTAAAGCATAGGAAAAGAGGCAGAACGTCCACAATGATGCACTTGGCCAAAAAGGGCGTATGCGTTTTTTCCTGAATATATTCAGGAAAAAACGCATACGCCCTTTTTGGCCAACCAAACAAGCTTGCAAAGGAAATCTGCACTACAGTGAAGTCTCACTTCCCCCTGGTCAAAAGGGCCATCGAAAAAAGTGTAAAATCCAGAAAGGCAGGACAGGCCATGGAGAACTGGGAGCCTTGTTATGCTGATGGGCGGGATGTAAATTGCCAACAGCCACTCGGGAGAAGTGTATGGTGTTTCCTGAAACATCTAAAAAACAAAGCAACAGAGCCTAGGGCACTTCCACTTATGGTCCTATAGCTTAGGGAAATTAAAATCAAAAGACACAGCCACCCCAAAGGTTGGGACGGCTCTGTTTACAAGAACCTGGTTTACAGTACAAGTTCAATATCGCAGAAAGTGAAAAATGGATAAAGAAGTTGTGGTACTTATGTACAATGCAATATCACTCAGCAATGAAATCTATGTCATCAGGCCCGTAGCAGCATAATGAGTGGATTCAGGTACGATGATGCTAACTGAAATAAGTCACACAGAAAAAGAAACATCATAAGATATCACTAATACACGGAATGTAACCTTGGCTACACAGGAACTGAATTACAAAACAGAACAGGGTCTCAAATTTAGAAAACCAACTTATGCTTGCTTAAGGGGAAAGGTGAGTTGGGGTGCTGCATAAAACCAGAGATTGAAATGAGCACAGATAAAGTTCCTTAAGCCAAATATGGAATAGACAAGAGCTACTCCTTGCTCAACGAAATGGACTCAACACCCCATATTAAATGCCTAAGAGTGTACCTGACTAGGAAGTATCTTAAAACCTATGGATTGCTATGTCTCTGAAAGAGAAACAAGTGTGTGTACAGGGGCATAAACGCAGCAGTGATAGGATTGGAGAGGTTCGGTGAGCAAATGAAGACCCTTTGAAGTCATATTGCATGGTACCCATTCCACGGGTCTCAACTCTCCAGGTTTAAGGTATTCTTCCTTCAGCTAAAACATGCATGTGGAACCCAGAGTATGATCAACCGTGTGATCGGGAGACGTGTTCCAATATGTCTCAGTTTTCGTCCCCTGGTACTCGGGTGCAACATTCCACACACTTTACTAACACTCTCCCGACTTGGAGAGTCAGTGCCTTTAACCTCCTGTTTGGCCCAGTTTGCAATTTCTGCGGAAGATGAACAGGAATAGGGAGAACCAATGACAGACTAGCTGGAGGTGTCTGGACGGGCAAATTTAACTCTCATTTCCCACCAGGAAGAGGAATTAACCAAAGGCTCAGCGTGCCGTGCCGGAACCAGATTAGGGCCTGAAGCCATCCTGCGGTGTTGCGGCCAGCTCACGAGAAAGCGACTTGAAGAAAGGAGCTCAGGGGCACTGTAATTCACAAACCTGCAGAGTTATAAATGACAGCTATCGTCCAAAAATATACTGAAGTAAGGCTGCCAAGAGGACTTGAAAGCGGGGCAGAATTGCAGGAAACCGATTTCAGGAGGTAGACTGGAATTGCATTTAAAGCATAGGAAAAGAGGCAGAACGTCCACAATGATGCACTCGGCCAAAAAGGGCGTATGCGTTTTTTCCTGAATATATTCAGGAAAAAACGCATACGCCCTTTTTGGCCAACCAAGCAAGCTTGCAAAGGAAATCTGCACTACAATGAAGTCTCACTTCCCCCCGGTCAAAAGGGCCATCTGAAAAAAGTGTAAAATCCAGAAAGGCAGGACAGGCCATGGAGAACTGGGAGCCTTGTTATGCTGATGGGCGGGATGTCAATTGCCAACAGCCACTCGGGAGAAGTGTATGGTGTTTCCTGAAACATCTAAAAAACAAAGCAACAGAGCCTAGGGCACTTCCACTTATGGTCCTATAGCTTAGGGAAATTAAAATCAAAAAGACACAGCCACCCCAAAGGTTGGGACGGCTCTGTTTACAAGAACCTGGTTTACGGTACAAGTTCAATATCGCAGAAAGTGAAAAATGGATAAAGAAGTTGTGGTATTTACGTACAATGCAATATCACTCAGCAATGAAATCTATGTCATCAGGCCCGTAGCAGCATAATGAGTGGATTCAGGTACGATGATTCTAACTGAAATAAGTCACACAGGAAAAGAAACATCATAAGATATCACTAATACACGGAATGTAACCTTGGCTACACAGGAACTGAATTACAAAACAGAACAGGGTCTCAAATTTAGAAAACCAACTTATGCTTGCTTAAGGGGAAAGGTGAGTTGGGGTGCTGCATAAAACCAGAGATTGAAATGAGCACAGATAAAGTTCCTTAAGCCAAATATGGAATAGACAAGAGCTACTCCTTGCTCAACGAAATGGACTCAACACCCCATATTAAATGCCTAAGAGTGTACCTGACTAGGAAGTATCTTAAAACCTATGGATTGCTATGTCTCTGAAAGAGAATCAAGTGTGTGTACAGGGGCATAAACGCAGCAGTGATAGGACTGGAGAGGTTCGGTGAGCAAATGAAGACCCTTTGAAGTCATATTGCATGGTACCCATTCCACGGGTCTCAACTCTCCAGGTTTAAGGTATTCTTCCTTCAGCTAAAACATGCATGTGGAACCCAGAGTATGATCAACCGTGTGATCGGGAGACGTGTTCCAATATGTCTCAGTTTTCGTCCCCTGGTACTCGGGTGCAACATTCCAGACGCTTTACTAACACTCTCCCGACTTGGAGAGTCAGTGCCTTTAACCTCCTGTTTGGCCCAGTTTGCAATTTCTGCGGAAGATGAACAGGAATAGGGAGAACCAATGACAGACTAGCTGGAGGTGTCTGGACGGGCAAATTTAACTCTCATTTCCCACCAGGAAGAGGAATTAACCAAAGGCTCAGCGTGCCGTGCCGGAACCAGATTAGGGCCTGAAGCCATCCTGCGGTGTTGCGGCCAGCTCACGAGAAAGCGAGTTGAAGAAAGGAGCTCAGGGGCACTGTAATTCACAAACCTGCAGAGTTATAAATGACAGCTATCGTCCAAAAATATACTGAAGTAAGGCTGCCAAGAGGACTTGAAAGCGGGGCAGAATTGCAGGAAACCGATTTCAGGAGGTAGACTGGAATTGCATTTAAAGCATAGGAAAAGAGGCAGAACGTCCACAATGATGCACTTGGCCACAAAGGGCGTATGCGTTTTTTCCTGAATATATTCAGGAAAAAACGCATACGCCCTTTTTGGCCAACCAAGCAAGCTTGCAAAGGAAATCTGCACTACAATGAAGTCTCACTTCCCCCCGGTCAAAAGGGCCATCTGAAAAAAGTGTAAAATCCAGAAAGGCAGGACAGGCCATGGAGAACTGGGAGCCTTGTTATGCTGATGGGCGGGATGTAAATTGCCAACAGCCACTCGGGAGAAGTGTATGGTGTTTCCTGAAACATCTAAAAACAAAGCAACAGAGCCTAGGGCACTTCCACTTATGGTCCTATAGCTTAGGGAAATTAAAATCAAAAAGACACAGCCACCCCAAAGGTTGGGACGGCTCTGTTTACAAGAACCTGGTTTACGGTACAAGTTCAATATCGCAGAAAGTGAAAAATGGATAAAGAAGTTGTGGTATTTACGTACAATGCAATATCACTCAGCAATGAAATCTATGTCATCAGGCCCGTAGCAGCATAATGAGTGGATTCAGGTACGATGATTCTAACTGAAATAAGTCACACAGGAAAAGAAACATCATAAGATATCACTAATACACGGAATGTAACCTTGGCTACACAGGAACTGAATTACAAAACAGAACAGGGTCTCAAATTTAGAAAACCAACTTATGCTTGCTTAAGGGGAAAGGTGAGTTGGGGTGCTGCATAAAACCAGAGATTGAAATGAGCACAGATAAAGTTCCTTAAGCCAAATATGGAATAGACAAGAGCTACTCCTTGCTCAACGAAATGGACTCAACACCCCATATTAAATGCCTAAGAGTGTACCTGACTAGGAAGTATCTTAAAACCTATGGATTGCTATGTCTCTGAAAGAGAATCAAGTGTGTGTACAGGGGCATAAAAGCAGCAGTGATAGGACTGGAGAGGTTCGGTGAGCAAATGAAGACCCTTTGAAGTCATATTGCATGGTACCCATTCCACGGGTCTCAACTCTCCAGGTTTAAGGGATTCTTCCTTCAGCTAAAACATGCATGTGGAACCCAGAGTATGATCAACCGTGTGATCGGGAGACGTGTTCCAATATGTCTCAGTTTTCGTCCCCTGGTACTCGGGTGCAACATTCCAGACGCTTTACTAACACTCTCCCGACTTGGAGAGTCAGTGCCTTTAACCTCCTGTTTGGCCCAGTTTGCAATTTCTGCGGAAGATGAACAGGAATAGGGAGAACCAATGACAGACTAGCTGGAGGTGTCTGGACGGGCAAATTTAACTCTCATTTCCCACCAGGAAGAGGAATTAACCAAAGGCTCAGCGTGCCGTGCCGGAACCAGATTAGGGCCTGAAGCCATCCTGCGGTGTTGCGGCCAGCTCACGAGAAAGCGAGTTGAAGAAAGGAGCTCAGGGGCACTGTAATTCACAAACCTGCAGAGTTATAAATGACAGCTATCGTCCAAAAATATACTGAAGTAAGGCTGCCAAGAGGACTTGAAAGCGGGGCAGAATTGCAGGAAACCGATTTCAGGAGGTAGACTGGAATTGCATTTAAAGCATAGGAAAAGAGGCAGAACGTCCACAATGATGCACTTGGCAAAAAAGGGCGTATGCGTTTTTTCCTGAATATATTCAGGAAAAAACGCATACGCCCTTTTTGGCCAACCAAGCAAGCTTGCAAAGGAAATCTGCACTACAATGAAGTCTCACTTCCCCCCGGTCAAAAGGGCCATCTGAAAAAAGTGTAAAATCCAGAAAGGCAGGACAGGCCATGGAGAACTGGGAGCCTTGTTATGCTGATGGGCGGGATGTAAATTGCCAACAGCCACTCGGGAGAAGTGTATGGTGTTTCCTGAAACATCTAAAAACAAAGCAACAGAGCCTAGGGCACTTCCACTTATGGTCCTATAGCTTAGGGAAATTAAAATCAAAAAGACACAGCCACCCCAAAGGTTGGGACGGCTCTGTTTACAAGAACCTGGTTTACGGTACAAGTTCAATATCGCAGAAAGTGAAAAATGGATAAAGAAGTTGTGGTACTTACGTACAATGCAGTATCACTCAGCAAGGAAATCTATGTCATCAGGCCCGTAGCAGCATAATGAGTGGATTCAGGTATGATGATTCTAACTGAAATAAGTCACACAGAAAAAGAAACATCATAAGATATCACTAATACATGGAATGTAAACTTGGCTACACAGGAACTGAATTACAAAACAGAACAGGGTCTCTAATTTAGAAACCCAACTTATGCTTGCTTAAGGGGAAAGGTGAGTTGGGGTGCTGCATAAAACCAGAGATTGAAATGAGCACAGATAAAGTTCCTTAAGCCAAATATGGAATAGACAAGAGCTACTCCTTGCTCAACGAAATGGACTCAACACCCCATATTAAATGCCTAAGAGTGTACCTGACTAGGAAGTATCTTAAAACCTATGGATTGCTATGTCTCAGAAAGAGAATCAAGTGTGTGTACAGGGGCATAAACGCAGCAGTGATAGGATTGGAGAGGTTCGGTGAGCAAATGAAGACCCTTTGAAGTCATATTGCATGGTACCCATTCCACGGGTCTCAACTCTCCAGGTTTAAGGGATTCTTCCTTCAGCTAAAACATGCATGTGGAACCCAGTGTATGATCAACCGTGTGATCGGGAGACGTGTTCCAATATGTCTCAGTTTTCGTCCCCTGGTACTCGGGTGCAACATTCCAGACGCTTTACTAACACTCTCCCGACTTGGAGAGTCAGTGCCTTTAACCTCCTGTTTGGCCCAGTTTGCAATTTCTGCGGAAGATGAACAGGAATAGGGAGAACCAATGACAGACTAGCTGGAGGTGTCTGGACGGGCAAATTTAACTCTCATTTCCCACCAGGAAGAGGAATTAACCAAAGGCTCAGCGTGCCGTGCCGGAACCAGATTAGGGCCTGAAGCCATCCTGCGGTGTTGCGGCCATCTCACGAGAAAGCGAGTTGAAGAAAGGAGCTCAGGGGCACTGTAATTCACAAACCTGCAGAGTTATAAATGACAGCTATCGTCCAAAAATATACTGAAGTAAGGCTGCCAAGAGGACTTGAAAGCGGGGCAGAACTGCAGGAAAACGATTTCAGGAGGTAGACTGGAATTGCATTTAAAGCATAGGAAAAGAGGCAGAACGTCCACAATGATGCACTTGGCCAAAAAGGGCGTATGCGTTTTTTCCTGAATATATTCAGGAAAAAACGCATACGCCCTTTTTGGCCAACCAAGCAAGCTTGCAAAGGAAATCTGCACTACAATGACGTCTCACTTCCCCCCGGTCAAAAGGGCCATCTGAAAAAAGTGTAAAATCCAGAAAGGCAGGACAGGCCATGGAGAACTGGGAGCCTTGTTATGCTGATGGGCGGGATGTCAATTGCCAACAGCCACTCGGGAGAAGTGTATGGTGTTTCCTGAAACATCTAATAAACAAAGCAACAGAGCCTAGGGCACTTCCACTTATGGTCCTATAGCTTAGGGAAATTAAAATCAAAAAGACACAGCCACCCCAAAGGTTGGGACGGCTCTGTTTACAAGAACCTGGTTTACGGTACAAGTTCAATATCGCAGAAAGTGAAAAATGGATAAAGAAGTTGTGGTACTTACGTACAATGCAGTATCACTCAGCAATGAAATCTATGTCATCAGGCCCGTAGCAGCATAATGAGTGGATTCAGGTACGATGATTCTAACTGAAATAAGTCACACAGGAAAAGAAACATCATAAGATATCACTAATACACGGAATGTAAACTTGGCTACACAGGAACTGAATTACAAAACAGAACAGGGTCTCAAATTTAGAAACCCAACTTATGCTTGCTTAAGGGGAAAGGTGAGTTGGGGTGCTGCATAAAACCAGAGATTGAAATGAGCACAGATAAAGTTCCTTAAGCCAAATATGGAATAGACAAGAGCTACTCCTTGCTCAACGAAATGGACTCAACACCCCATATTAAATGCCTAAGAGTGTACCTGACTAGGAAGTATCTTAAAACCTATGGATTGCTATGTCTCTGAAAGAGAATCAAGTGTGTGTACAGGGGCATAAACGCAGCAGTGATAGGATTGGAGAGGTTCGGTGAGCAAATGAAGACCCTTTGAAGTCATATTGCATGGTACCCATTCCACGGGTCTCAACTCTCCAGGTTTAAGGTATTCTTCCTTCAGCTAAAACATGCATGTGGAACCCAGAGTATGATCAACCGTGTGATCGGGAGACGTGTTCCAATACGTCTCAGTTTTCGTCCCCTGGTACTCGGGTGCAACATTCCAGACGCTTTACTAACACTCTCCCGACTTGGAGAGTCAGTGCCTTTAACCTCCTGTTTGGCCCAGTTTGCAATTTCTGCGGAAGATGAACAGGAATAGGCAGAACCAATGACAGACTAGCTGGAGGTGTCTGGACGGGCAAATTTAACTCTCATTTCCCACCAGGAAGAGGAATTAACCAAAGGCTCAGCGTGCCGTGCCGGAACCAGATTAGGGCCTGAAGCCATCCTGCGGTGTTGCGGCCAGCTCACGAGAAAGCGAGTTGAAGAAAGGAGCTCAGGGGCACTGTAATTCACAAACCTGCAGAGTTATAAATGACAGCTATCGTCCAAAAATATACTGAAGTAAGGCTGCCAAGAGGACTTGAAAGCGGGGCAGAATTGCAGGAAACCGATTTCAGGAGGTAGACTGGAATTGCATTTAAAGCATAGGAAAAGAGGCAGAACGTCCACAATGATGCACTTGGCCAAAAAGGGCGTATGCGTTTTTTCCTGAATATATTCAGGAAAAAACGCATACGCCCTTTTTGGCCAACCAAGCAAGCTTGCAAAGGAAATCTGCACTACAATGAAGTCTCACTTCCCCCCGGTCAAAAGGGCCATCTGAAAAAAGTGTAAAATCCAGAAAGGCAGGACAGGCCATGGAGAACTGGGAGCCTTGTTATGCTGATGGGCGGGATGTCAATTGCCAACAGCCACTCGGGAGAAGTGTATGGTGTTTCCTGAAACATCTAAAAAACAAAGCAACAGAGCCTAGGGCACTTCCACTTATGGTCCTATAGCTTAGGGAAATTAAAATCAAAAGACACAGCCACCCCAAATCTTGGGACGGTTCTGTTTACAAGAACCTGTTTTACGGTACAAGTTCAATATCGCAGAAAGTGAAAAATGGATAAAGAAGTTGTGGTACTTACGTACAATGCAGTATCACTCAGCAATGAAATCTATGTCATCAGGCCCGTAGCAGCATAATGAGTGGATTCAGGTACGATGATTCTAACTGAAATAAGTCACACAGAAAAAGAAACATCATAAGATATCACTAATACACGGAATGTAACCTTGGCTACACAGGAATTGAATTACAAAACAGAACAGGGTCTCAAATTTAGAAAACCAACTTATGCTTGCTTAAGGGGAAAGGTGAGTTGGGGTGCTGCATAAAACCAGAGATTGAAATGAGCACAGATAAAGTTCCTTAAGCCAAATATGGAATAGACAAGAGCTACTCCTTGCTCAACGAAATGGACTCAACACCCCATATTAAATGCCTAAGAGTGTACCTGACTAGGAAGTATCTTAAAACCTATGGATTGCTATGTCTCTGAAAGAGAATCAAGTGTGTGTACAGGGGCATAAACGCAGCAGTGATAGGATTGGAGAGGTTCGGTGGGCAAATGAAGACCCTTTGAAGTCATATTGCATGGTACCCATTCCACGGGTCTCAACTCTCCAGGTTTAAGGTATTCTTCCTTCAGCTAAAACATGCATGTGGAACCCAGAGTATGATCAACCGTGTGATCGGGAGACGTGTTCCAATACGTCTCAGTTTTCGTCCCCTGGTACTCGGGTGCAACATTCCAGACGCTTTACTAACACTCTCCTGACTTGGAGAGTCAGTGCCTTTAACCTCCTGTTTGGCCCAGTTTGCAATTTCTGCGGAAGATGAACAGGAATAGGCAGAACCAATGACAGACTAGCTGGAGGTGTCTGGACGGGCAAATTTAACTCTCATTTCCCACCAGGAAGAGGAATTAACCAAAGGCTCAGCATGCCGTGCCGGAACCAGATTAGGGCCTGAAGCCATCCTGCGGGGTTGCGGCCAGCTCACGAGAAAGCGACTTGAAGAAAGGAGCTCAGGGGCACTGTAATTCACAAACCTGCAGAGTTATAAATGACAGCTATCGTCCAAAAATATACTGAAGTAAGGCTGCCAAGAGGACTTGAAAGCGGGGCAGAATTGCAGGAAACCGATTTCAGGAGGTAGACTGGAATTGCATTTAAAGCATAGGAAAAGAGGCAGAACGTCCACAATGATGCACTTGGCCAAAAAGGGCGTATGCGTTTTTTCCTGAATATATTCAGGAAAAAACGCATACGCCCTTTTTGGCCAACCAAGCAAGCTTGCAAAGGAAATCTGCACTACAATGAAGTCTCACTTCCCCCCGGTCAAAAGGGCCATCTGAAAAAAGTGTAAAATCCAGAAAGGCAGGACAGGCCATGGAGAACTGGGAGCCTTGTTATGCTGATGGGCGGGATGTAAATTGCCAACAGCCACTCGGGAGAAGTGTATGGTGTTTCCTGAAACATCTAAAAAACAAAGCAACAGAGCCTAGGGCACTTCCACTTATGGTCCTATAGCTTAGGGAAATTAAAATCAAAAGACACAGCCACCCCAAAGGTTGGGACGGCTCCGTTTACAAGAACCTGGTTTACGGTACAAGTTCAATATCGCAGAAAGTGAAAAATGGATAAAGAAGTTGTGGTACTTACGTACAATGCAGTATCACTCAGCAATGAAATCTATGTCATCAGGCCCGTAGCAGCATAATGAGTGGATTCAGGTACGATGATTCTAACTGAAATAAGTCACACAGGAAAAGAAACATCATAAGATATCACTAATACACGGAATGTAACCTTGGCTACACAGGAACTGAATTACAAAACAGAACAGGGTCTCAAATTTAGAAAACCAACTTATGCTTGCTTAAGGGGAAAGGTGAGTTGGGGTGCTGCATAAAACCAGAGATTGAATTGAGCACAGATAAAGTTCCTTAAGCCAAATATGGAATAGACAAGAGCTACTCCTTGCTCAACGAAATGGACTCAACACCCCATATTAAATGCCTAAGAGTGTACCTGACTAGGAAGTATCTTAAAACCTATGGATTGCTATGTCTCTGAAAGAGAATCAAGTGTGTGTACAGGGGCATAAACGCAGCAGTGATAGGATTGGAGAGGTTCGGTGAGCAAATGAAGACCCTTTGAAGTCATATTGCATGGTACCCATTCCACGGGTCTCAACTCTCCAGGTTTAAGGTATTCTTCCTTCAGCTAAAACATGCATGTGGAACCCAGAGTATGATCAACCGTGTGATCGGGAGACGTGTTCCAATATGTCTCAGTTTTCGTCCCCTGGTACTCGGGTGCAACATTCCAGACGCTTTACTAACACTCTCCCGACTTGGAGAGTCAGTGCCTTTAACCTCCTGTTTGGCCCAGTTTGCAATTTCTGCGGAAGATGAACAGGGATAGGGAGAACCAATGACAGACTAGCTGGAGGTGTCTGGACGGGCAAATTTAACTCTCATTTCCCACCAGGAAGAGGAATTAACCAAAGGCTCAGCGTGCCGTGCCGGAACCAGATTAGGGCCTGAAGCCATCCTGCGGTGTTGCGGCCAGCTCACGAGAGAGCGAGTTGAAGAAAGGAGCTCAGGGGCACTGTAATTCACAAACCTGCAGAGTTATAAATGACAGCTATCGTCCAAAAATATACTGAAGTAAGGCTGCCAAGAGGACTTGAAAGCGGGGCAGAATTGCAGGAAACCGATTTCAGGAGGTAGACTGGAATTGCATTTAAAGCATAGGAAAAGAGGCAGAACGTCCACAATGATGCACTTGGCCAAAAAGGGCGTATGCGTTTTTTCCTGAATATATTCAGGAAAAAACGCATACGCCCTTTTTGGCCAACCAAGCAAGCTTGCAAAGGAAATCTGCACTACAATGAAGTCTCACTTCCCCCCGGTCAAAAGGGCCATCTGAAAAAAGTGTAAAATCCAGAAAGGCAGGACAGGCCATGGAGAACTGGGAGCCTTGTTATGCTGATGGGCGGGATGTAAATTGCCAACAGCCACTCGGGAGAAGTGTATGGTGTTTCCTGAAACATCTAAAAAACAAAGCAACAGAGCCTAGGGCACTTCCACTTATGGTCCTATAGCTTAGGGAAATTAAAATCAAAAGACACAGCCACCCCAAAGTTTGGGACGGCTCTGTTTACAAGAACCTGGTTTACGGTACAAGTTCAATATCGCAGAAAGTGAAAAATGGATAAAGAAGTTGTGGTACTTACGTACAATGCAGTATCACTCAGCAATGAAATCTATGTCATCAGGCCCGTAGCAGCATAATGAGTGGATTCAGGTACGATGATTCTAACTGAAATAAGTCACACAGGAAAAGAAACATCATAAGATATCACTAATACACGGAATGTAAACTTGGCTACACAGGAACTGAATTACAAAACAGAACAGGGTCTCAAATTTAGAAACCCAACTTATGCTTGCTTAAGGGGAAAGGTGAGTTGGGGTGCTGCATAAAACCAGAGATTGAAATGAGCACAGATAAAGTTCCTTAAGCCAAATATGGAATAGACAAGAGCTACTCCTTGCTCAACGAAATGGACTCAACACCCCATATTAAATGCCTAAGAGTGTACCTGACTAGGAAGTATCTTAAAACCTATGGATTGCTATGTCTCTGAAAGAGAATCAAGTGTGTGTACAGGGGCATAAACGCAGCAGTGATAGGATTGGAGAGGTTCGGTGAGCAAATGAAGACCCTTTGAAGTCATATTGCATGGTACCCATTCCACGGGTCTCAACTCTCCAGGTTTAAGGTATTCTTCTTTCAGCTAAAACATGCATGTGGAACCCAGAGTATGATCAACCGTGTGATCGGGAGACGTGTTCCAATATGTCTCAGTTTTCGTCCCCTGGTACTCGGGTGCAACATTCCAGACGCTTTACTAACACTCTCCCGACTTGGAGAGTCAGTGCCTTTAACCTCCTGTTTGGCCCAGTTTGCAATTTCTGCGGAAGATGAACAGGGATAGGGAAAACCAATGAGAGACTAGCTGGAGGTGTCTGGACGGGCAAATTTAACTCTCATTTCGCACCAGGAAGAGGAATTAACCAAAGGCTCAGCGTGCCGTGCCGGAACCAGATTAGGGCCTGAAGCCATCCTGCGGGGTTGCGGCCAGCTCACGAGAAAGCGAGTTGAAGAAAGGAGCTCAGGGGCACTGTAATTCACAAACCTGCAGAGTTATAAATGACAGCTATCGTCCAAAAATATACTGAAGTAAGGCTGCCAAGAGGACTTGAAAGCGGGGCAGAATTGCAGGAAACCGATTTCAGGAGGTAGACTGGAATTGCATTTAAAGCATAGGGAAAGAGGCAGAACGTCCACAATGATGCACTTGGCCAAAAAGGGCGTATGCGTTTTTTCCTGAATATATTCAGGAAAAAACGCATACGCCCTTTTTGGCCAACCAAGCAAGGTTGCAAAGGAAATCTGCACTACAATGAAGTCTCACTTCCCCCCGGTCAAAAGGGCCATCTGAAAAAAGTGTAAAATCCAGAAAGGCAGGACAGGCCATGGAGAACTGGGAGCCTTGTTATGCTGATGGGCGGGATGTCAATTGCCAACAGCCACTCGGGAGAAGTGTATGGTGTTTCCTGAAACATCTAAAAAACAAAGCAACAGAGCCTAGGGCACTTCCACTTATGGTCCTATAGCTTAGGGAAATTAAAATCAAAAGACACAGCCACCCCAAAGGTTGGGACGGCTCTGTTTACAAGAACCTGGTTTACGGTACAAGTTCAATATCGCAGAAAGTGAAAAATGGATAAAGAAGTTGTGGTACTTACGTACAATGCAATATCACTCAGCAATGAAATCTATGTCATCAGGCCCGTAGCAGCATAATGAGTGGATTCAGGTATGATGATTCTAACTGAAATAAGTCACACAGGAAAAGAAACATCATAAGATATCACTAATACACGGAATGTAAACTTGGCTACACAGGAACTGAATTACAAAACAGAACAGGGTCTCAAATTTAGAAAACCAACTTATGCTTGCTTAAGGGGAAAGGTGAGTTGGGGTGCTGCATAAAACCAGAGATTGAAATGAGCACAGATAAAGTTCCTTAAGCCAAATATGGAATAGACAAGAGCTACTCCTTGCTCAACGAAATGGACTCAACACCCCATATTAAACGCCTAAGAATGTACCTGACTAGGAAGTATCTTAAAACCTATGGATTGCTATGTCTCCGAAAGAGAATCAAGCGTGTGTACAGGGGCATAAACGCAGCAGTGATAGGACTGGAGAAGTTCGGTGAGCAAATGAAGACCCTTTGAAGTCATATTGCATGGTACCCATTCCACGGGTCTCAACTCTCCAGGTTTAAGGTATTCTTCCTTCAGCTAAAACATGCATGTGGAACCCAGAGTATGATCAACCATGTGATCGGGAGACGTGTTCCAATATGTGTCAGTTTTCGTCCCCTGGTACTCGGGTGCAACATTCCAGACGCTTTACTAACACTCTCCCGACTTGGAGAGTCAGTGCCTTTAACCTCCTGTTTGGCCCTGTTTGCAATTTCTGCGGAAGATGAACAGGAATAGGGAGAACCAATGAGAGACTAGCTGGAGGTGTCTGGACGGGCAAATTTAACTCTCATTTCCCACCAGGAAGAGGAATTAACCAAAGGCTCAGCGTGCCGTGCCGGAACCAGATTAGGGCCTGAAGCCATCCTGCGGTGTTGCGGCCAGCTCACGAGAAAGCGAGTTGAAGAAAGGAGCTCAGGGGCACTGTAATTCACAAACCTGCAGAGTTATAAATGACAGCTATCGTCCAAAAATATACTGAAGTAAGGCTGCCAAGAGGACTTGAAAGCGGGGCAGAATTGCAGGAAACCGATTTCAGGAGGTAGACTGGAATTGCATTTAAAGCATAGGAAAAGAGGCAGAACGTCCACAATGATGCACTTGGCCAAAAAGGGCGTATGCGTTTTTTCCTGAATATATTCAGGAAAAAACGCATACGCCCTTTTTGGCCAACCAAGCAAGCTTGCAAAGGAAATGTGCACTACAATGAAGTCTCACTTCCCCCCGGTCAAAAGGGCCATCTGAAAAAAGTGTAAAATCCAGAAAGGCAGGACAGGCCATGGAGAACTGGGAGCCTTGTTATGCTGATGGGCGGGATGTCAATTGCCAACAGCCACTCGGGAGAAGTGTATGGTGTTTCCTGAAACATCTAAAAAACAAAGCAACAGAGCCTAGGGCACTTCCACTTATGGTCCTATAGCTTAGGGAAATTAAAATCAAAAAGACACAGCCACCCCAAAGGTTGGGACGGCTCTGTTTACAAGAACCTGGTTTACGGTACAAGTTCAATATCGCAGAAAGTGAAAAATGGATAAAGAAGTTGTGGTACTTACGTACAATGCAATATCACTCAGCAATGAAATCTATGTCATCAGGCCCGTAGCAGCATAATGAGTGGATTCAGGTACGATGATTCTAACTGAAATAAGTCACACAGAAAAAGAAACATCATAAGATATCACTAATACACGGAATGTAAACTTGGCTACACAGGAACTGAATTACAAAACAGAACAGGGTCTCAAATTTAGAAAACCAACTTATGCTTGCTTAAGGGGAAAGGTGAGTTGGGGTGCTGCATAAAACCAGAGATTGAAATGAGCACAGATAAAGTTCCTTAAGCCAAATATGGAATAGACAAGAGCTACTCCTTGCTCAACGAAATGGACTCAACACCCCATATTAAATGCCTAAGAGTGTACCTGACTAGGAAGTATCTTAAAACCTATGGATTGCTATGTCTCTGAAAGAGAATCAAGTGTGTGTACAGGGGCATAAACGCAGCAGTGATAGGATTGGAGAGGTTCGGTGAGCAAATGAAGACCCTTTGAAGTCATATTGCATGGTACCCATTCCACGGGTCTCAACTCTCCAGGTTTAAGGTATTCTTCCTTCAGCTAAAACATGCATTTGGAAGCCAGAGTATGATCAACCGTGTGATCGGGAGACGTGTTCCAATATGTCTCAGTTTTCGTCCCCTGGTACTCAGGTGCAACATTCCAGACGCTTTACTAACACTCTCCCGACTTGGAGAGTCAGTGCCTTTAACCTCCTGTTTGGCCCAGTTTGCAATTTCTGCGGAAGATGAACAGGAATAGGGAGAACCAATGAGAGACTAGCTGGGGGTGACTGGACGGGCAAATTGAACTCTCATTTCCCACCAGGAAGAGGAATTAACCAAAGGCTCAGCATGCCGTGCCGGAACCAGATTAGGGCCTGAAGCCATCCTGCGGTGTTGCGGCCAGCTCACGAGAAAGCGAGTTGAAGAAAGGAGCTCAGGGGCACTGTAATTCACAAACCTGCAGAGTTATAAATGACAGCTATCGTCCAAAAATATACTGAAGTAAGGCTGCCAAGAGGACTTGAAAGCGGGGCAGAATTGCAGGAAACCGATTTCAGGAGGTAGACTGGAATTGCATTTAAAGCATAAGAAAAGAGGCAGAACGTCCACAATGATGCACTTGGCCAAAAAGGGCGTATGCGTTTTTTCCTGAATATATTCAGGAAAAAACGCATACGCCCTTTTTGGCCAACCAAGCAAGCTTGCAAAGGAAATCTGCACTACAATGAAGTCTCACTTCCCCCCGGTCAAAAGGGCCATCTGAAAAAAGTGTAAAATCCAGAAAGGCAGGACAGGCCATGGAGAACTGGGAGCCTTGTTATGCTGATGGGCGGGATGTAAATTGCCAACAGCCACTCGGGAGAAGTGTATGGTGTTTCCTGAAACATCTAAAAAACAAAGCAACAGAGCCTAGGGCACTTCCACTTATGGTCCTATAGCTTAGGGAAATTAAAATCAAAAAGACACAGCCACCCCAAAGGTTGGGACGGCTCTGTTTACAAGAACCTGGTTTACGGTACAAGTTCAATATCGCAGAAAGTGAAAAATGGATAAAGAAGTTGTGGTACTTACGTACAATGCAGTATCACTCAGCAAGGAAATCTATGTCATCAGGCCCGTAGCAGCATAATGAGTGGATTCAGGTATGATGATTCTAACTGAAATAAGTCACACAGAAAAAGAAACCTCATAAGATATCACTAATACACGGAATGTAAACTTGGCTACACAGGAACTGAATTACAAAACAGAACAGGGTCTCAAATTTGGAAAACCAACTTATGCTTGCTTAAGGGGAAAGGTGAGTTGGGGTGCTGCATAAAACCAGAGATTGAAATGAGCACAGATAAAGTTCCTTAAGCCAAATATGGAATAGACAAGAGCTACTCCTTGCTCAACGAAATGGACTCAACACCCCATATTAAATGCCTAAGAGTGTACCTGACTAGGAAGTATCTTAAAACCTATGGATTGCTATGTCTCCGAAAGAGAATCAAGCGTGTGTACAGGGGCATAAACGCAGCAGTGATAGGACTGGAGAGGTTCGGTGAGCAAATGAAGACCCTTTGAAGTCATATTGCATGGAACCCATTCCACGGGTCTCAACTCTCCAGGTTTAAGGTATTCTTCCTTCAGCTAAAACATGCATGTGGAACCCAGAGTATGATCAACCGTGTGATCGGGAGACGTGTTCCAATATGTGTCAGTTTTCGTCCCCTGGTACTCGGGTGCAACATTCCAGACGCTTTACTAACACTCTCCCGACTTGGAGAGTCAGTGCCTTTAACCTCCTGTTTGGCCCAGTTTGCAATTTCTGCGGAAGATGAACAGGAATAGGGAGAACCAATGACAGACTAGCTGGAGGTGTCTGGACGGGCAAATTTAACTCTCATTTCCCACCAGGAAGAGGAATTAACCAAAGGCTCAGCGTGCCGTGCCGGAACCAGATTAGGGCCTGAAGCCATCCTGCGGTGTTGCGGCCAGCTCACGAGAAAGCGAGTTGAAGAATGAGCTCAGGGGCACTGTAATTCACAAACCTGCAGAGTTATAAATGACAGCTATCGTCCAAAAATATACTGAAGTAAGGCTGCCAAGAGGACTTGAAAGCGGGGCAGAATTGCAGGAAACCGATTTCAGGAGGTAGACTGGAATTGCATTTAAAGCATAGGAAAAGAGGCAGAACGTCCACAATGATGCACTTGGCCAAAAAGGGCGTATGCGTTTTTTCCTGAATATATTCAGGAAAAAACGCATACGCCCTTTTTGGCCAACCAAGCAAGCTTGCAAAGGAAATGTGCACTACAATGAAGTCTCACTTCCCCCCGGTCAAAAGGGACATCTGAAAAAAGTGTAAAATCCAGAAAGGCAGGACAGGCCATGGAGAACTGGGAGCCTTGTTATGCTGATGGGCGGGATGTAAATTGCCAACAGCCACTCGGGAGAAGTGTATGGTGTTTCCTGAAACATCTAAAAAACAAAGCAACAGAGCCTAGGGCACTTCCACTTATGGTCCTATAGCTTAGGGAAATTAAAATCAAAAGACACAGCCACCCCAAAGGTTGGGACGGCTCTGTTTACAAGAACCTGGTTTACGGTACAAGTTCAATATCGCAGAAAGTGAAAAATGGATAAAGAAGTTGTGGTACTTATGTACAATGCAATATCACTCAGCAATGAAATCTATGTCATCAGGCCCGTAGCAGCATAATGAGTGGATTCAGGTACGATGATGCTAACTGAAATAAGTCACACAGAAAAAGAAACATCATAAGATATCACTAATACACGGAATGTAACCTTGGCTACACAGGAACTGAATTACAAAACAGAACAGGGTCTCAAATTTAGAAAACCAACTTATGCTTGCTTAAGGGGAAAGGTGAGTTGGGGTGCTGCATAAAACCAGAGATTGAAATGAGCACAGATAAAGTTCCTTAAGCCAAATATGGAATAGACAAGAGCTACTCCTTGCTCAACGAAATGGACTCAACACCCCATATTAAATGCCTAAGAGTGTACCTGACTAGGAAGTATCTTAAAACCTATGGATTGCTATGTCTCTGAAAGAGAAACAAGTGTGTGTACAGGGGCATAAACGCAGCAGTGATAGGATTGGAGAGGTTCGGTGAGCAAATGAAGACCCTTTGAAGTCATATTGCATGGTACCCATTCCACGGGTCTCAACTCTCCAGGTTTAAGGTATTCTTCCTTCAGCTAAAACATGCATGTGGAACCCAGAGTATGATCAACCGTGTGATCGGGAGACGTGTTCCAATATGTCTCAGTTTTCGTCCCCTGGTACTCGGGTGCAACATTCCACACACTTTACTAACACTCTCCCGACTTGGAGAGTCAGTGCCTTTAACCTCCTGTTTGGCCCAGTTTGCAATTTCTGCGGAAGATGAAAAGGAATAGGGAGAACCAATGACAGACTAGCTGGAGGTGTCTGGACGGGCAAATTTAACTCTCATTTCCCACCAGGAAGAGGAATTAACCAAAGGCTCAGCGTGCCGTGCCGGAACCAGATTAGGGCCTGAAGCCATCCTGCGGTGTTGCGGCCAGCTCACGAGAAAGCGACTTGAAGAAAGGAGCTCAGGGGCACTGTAATTCACAAACCTGCAGAGTTATAAATGACAGCTATCGTCCAAAAATATACTGAAGTAAGGCTGCCAAGAGGACTTGAAAGCGGGGCAGAATTGCAGGAAACCGATTTCAGGAGGTAGACTGGAATTGCATTTAAAACATAGGAAAAGAGGCAGAACGTCCACAATGATGCACTCGGCCAAAAAGGGCGTATGCGTTTTTTCCTGAATATATTCAGGAAAAAACGCATACGCCCTTTTTGGCCAACCAAGCAAGCTTGCAAAGGAAATCTGCACTACAATGAAGTCTCACTTCCCCCCGGTCAAAAGGGCCATCTGAAAAAAGTGTAAAATCCAGAAAGGCAGGACAGGCCATGGAGAACTGGGAGCCTTGTTATGCTGATGGGCGGGATGTCAATTGCCAACAGCCACTCGGGAGAAGTGTATGGTGTTTCCTGAAACATGTAAAAAACAAAGCAACAGAGCCTAGGGCACTTCCACTTATGGTCCTATAGCTTAGGGAAATTAAAATCAAAAAGACACAGCCACCCCAAAGGTTGGGACGGCTCTGTTTACAAGAACCTGGTTTACGGTACAAGTTCAATATCGCAGAAAGTGAAAAATGGATAAAGAAATTGTGGTATTTACGTACAATGCAATATCACTCAGCAATGAAATCTATGTCATCAGGCCCGTAGCAGCATAATGAGTGGATTCAGGTACGATGATTCTAACTGAAATAAGTCACACAGGAAAAGAAACATCATAAGATATCACTAATACACGGAATGTAACCTTGGCTACACAGGAACTGAATTACAAAACAGAACAGGGTCTCAAATTTAGAAAACCAACTTATGCTTGCTTAAGGGGAAAGGTGAGTTGGGGTGCTGCATAAAACCAGAGATTGAAATGAGCACAGATAAAGTTCCTTAAGCCAAATATGGAATAGACAAGAGCTACTCCTTGCTCAACGAAATGGACTCAACACCCCATATTAAATGCCTAAGAGTGTACCTGACTAGGAAGTATCTTAAAACCTATGGATTGCTATGTCTCCGAAAGAGAATCAAGCGTGTGTACAGGGGCATAAACGCAGCAGTGATAGGACTGGAGAGGTTCGGTGAGCAAATGAAGACCCTTTGAAGTCATATTGCATGGAACCCATTCCACGGGTCTCAACTCTCCAGGTTTAAGGTATTCTTCCTTCAGCTAAAACATGCATGTGGAACCCAGAGTATGATCAACCGTGTGATCGGGAGACGTGTTCCAATATGTGTCAGTTTTCGTCCCCTGGTACTCGGGTGCAACATTCCAGACGCTTTACTAACACTCTCCCGACTTGGAGAGTCAGTGCCTTTAACCTCCTGTTTGGCCCAGTTTGCAATTTCTGCGGAAGATGAACAGGAATAGGGAGAACCAATGACAGACTAGCTGGAGGTGTCTGGACGGGCAAATTTAACTCTCATTTCCCACCAGGAAGAGGAATTAACCAAAGGCTCAGCGTGCCGTGCCGGAACCAGATTAGGGCCTGAAGCCATCCTGCGGGGTTGCGGCCAGCTCACGAGAAAGCGAGTTGAAGAAAGGAGCTCAGGGGCACTGTAATTCACAAACCTGCAGAGTTATAAATGACAGCTATCGTCCAAAAATATACTGAAGTAAGGCTGCCAAGAGGACTTGAAAGCGGGGCAGAATTGCAGGAAACCGATTTCAGGAGGTAGACTGGAATTGCATTTAAAGCATAGGAAAAGAGGCAGAACGTCCACAATGATGCACTTGGCCAAAAAGGGCGTATGCGTTTTTTCCTGAATATATTCAGGAAAAAACGCATACGCCCTTTTTGGCCAACCAAGCAAGCTTGCAAAGGAAATGTGCACTACAATGAAGTCTCACTTCCCCCCGGTCAAAAGGGCCATCTGAAAAAAGTGTAAAATCCAGAAAGGCAGGACAGGCCATGGAGAACTGGGAGCCTTGTTATGCTGATGGGCGGGATGTAAATTGCCAACAGCCACTCGGGAGAAGTGTATGGTGTTTCCTGAAACATCTAAAAAACAAAGCAACAGAGCCTAGGGCACTTCCACTTATGGTCCTATAGCTTAGGGAAATTAAAATCAAAAGACACAGCCACCCCAAAGGTTGGGACGGCTCTGTTTACAAGAACCTGGTTTACGGTACAAGTTCAATATCGCAGAAAGTGAAAAATGGATAAAGAAGTTGTGGTACTTATGTACAATGCAATATCACTCAGCAATGAAATCTATGTCATCAGGCCCGTAGCAGCATAATGAGTGGATTCAGGTACGATGATGCTAACTGAAATAAGTCACACAGAAAAAGAAACATCATAAGATATCACTAATACACGGAATGTAACCTTGGCTACACAGGAACTGAATTACAAAACAGAACAGGGTCTCAAATTTAGAAAACCAACTTATGCTTGCTTAAGGGGAAAGGTGAGTTGGGGTGCTGCATAAAACCAGAGATTGAAATGAGCACAGATAAAGTTCCTTAAGCCAAATATGGAATAGACAAGAGCTACTCCTTGCTCAACGAAATGGACTCAACACCCCATATTAAATGCCTAAGAGTGTACCTGACTAGGAAGTATCTTAAAACCTATGGATTGCTATGTCTCTGAAAGAGAAACAAGTGTGTGTACAGGGGCATAAACGCAGCAGTGATAGGATTGGAGAGGTTCGGTGAGCAAATGAAGACCCTTTGAAGTCATATTGCATGGTACCCATTCCACGGGTCTCAACTCTCCAGGTTTAAGGTATTCTTCCTTCAGCTAAAACATGCATGTGGAACCCAGAGTATTATCAACCGTGTGATCGGGAGACGTGTTCCAATATGTCTCAGTTTTCGTCCCCTGGTACTCGGGTGCAACATTCCACACACTTTACTAACACTCTCCCGACTTGGAGAGTCAGTGCCTTTAACCTCCTGTTTGGCCCAGTTTGCAATTTCTGCGGAAGATGAAAAGGAATAGGGAGAACCAATGACAGACTAGCTGGAGGTGTCTGGACGGGCAAATTTAACTCTCATTTCCCACCAGGAAGAGGAATTAACCAAAGGCTCAGCGTGCCGTGCCGGAACCAGATTAGGGCCTGAAGCCATCCTGCGGTGTTGCGGCCAGCTCACGAGAAAGCGACTTGAAGAAAGGAGCTCAGGGGCACTGTAATTCACAAACCTGCAGAGTTATAAATGACAGCTATCGTCCAAAAATATACTGAAGTAAGGCTGCCAAGAGGACTTGAAAGCGGGGCAGAATTGCAGGAAACCGATTTCAGGAGGTAGACTGGAATTGCATTTAAAGCATAGGAAAAGAGGCAGAACGTCCACAATGATGCACTCGGCCAAAAAGGGCGTATGCGTTTTTTCCTGAATATATTCAGGAAAAAACGCATACGCCCTTTTTGGCCAACCAAGCAAGCTTGCAAAGGAAATCTGCACTACAATGAAGTCTCACTTCCCCCCGGTCAAAAGGGCCATCTGAAAAAAGTGTAAAATCCAGAAAGGCAGGACAGGCCATGGAGAACTGGGAGCCTTGTTATGCTGATGGGCGGGATGTCAATTGCCAACAGCCACTCGGGAGAAGTGTATGGTGTTTCCTGAAACATCTAAAAAACAAAGCAACAGAGCCTAGGGCACTTCCACTTATGGTCCTATAGCTTAGGGAAATTAAAATCAAAAAGACACAGCCACCCCAAAGGTTGGGACGGCTCTGTTTACAAGAACCTGGTTTACGGTACAAGTTCAATATCGCAGAAAGTGAAAAATGGATAAAGAAGTTGTGGTATTTACGTACAATGCAATATCACTCAGCAATGAAATCTATGTCATCAGGCCCGTAGCAGCATAATGAGTGGATTCAGGTACGATGATTCTAACTGAAATAAGTCACACAGGAAAAGAAACATCATAAGATATCACTAATACACGGAATGTAACCTTGGCTACACAGGAACTGAATTACAAAACAGAACAGGGTCTCAAATTTAGAAAACCAACTTATGCTTGCTTAAGGGGAAAGGTGAGTTGGGGTGCTGCATAAAACCAGAGATTGAAATGAGCACAGATAAAGTTCCTTAAGCCAAATATGGAATAGACAAGAGCTACTCCTTGCTCAACGAAATGGACTCAACACCCCATATTAAATGCCTAAGAGTGTACCTGACTAGGAAGTATCTTAAAACCTATGGATTGCTATGTCTCTGAAAGAGAATCAAGTGTGTGTACAGGGGCATAAACGCAGCAGTGATAGGACTGGAGAGGTTCGGTGAGCAAATGAAGACCCTTTGAAGTCATATTGCATGGTACCCATTCCACGGGTCTCAACTCTCCAGGTTTAAGGTATTCTTCCTTCAGCTAAAACATGCATGTGGAACCCAGAGTATGATCAACCGTGTGATCGGGAGACGTGTTCCAATATGTCTCAGTTTTCGTCCCCTGGTACTCGGGTGCAACATTCCAGACGCTTTACTAACACTCTCCCGACTTGGAGAGTCAGTGCCTTTAACCTCCTGTTTGGCCCAGTTTGCAATTTCTGCGGAAGATGAACAGGAATAGGGAGAACCAATGAGAGACTAGCTGGAGGTGTCTGGACGGGCAAATTTAACTCTCATTTCCCACCAGGAAGAGGAATTAACCAAAGGCTCAGCGTGCCGTGCCGGAACCAGATTAGGGCCTGAAGCCATCCTGCGGTGTTGCGGCCAGCTCACGAGAAAGCGAGTTGAAGAAAGGAGCTCAGGGGCACTGTAATTCACAAACCTGCAGAGTTATAAATGACAGCTATCGTCCAAAAATATACTGAAGTAAGGCTGCCAAGAGGACTTGAAAGCGGGGCAGAATTGCAGGAAACCGATTTCAGGAGGTAGACTGGAATTGCATTTAAAGCATAGGAAAAGAGGCAGAACGTCCACAATGATGCACTTGGCCACAAAGGGCGTATGCGTTTTTTCCTGAATATATTCAGGAAAAAACGCATACGCACTTTTTGGCCAACCAAGCAAGCTTGCAAAGGAAATCTGCACTACAATGAAGTCTCACTTCCCCCCGGTCAAAAGGGCCATCTGAAAAAAGTGTAAAATCCAGAAAGGCAGGACAGGCCATGGAGAACTGGGAGCCTTGTTATGCTGATGGGCGGGATGTCAATTGCCAACAGCCACTCGGGAGAAGTGTATGGTGTTTCCTGAAACATCTAAAAACAAAGCAACAGAGCCTAGGGCACTTCCACTTATGGTCCTATAGCTTAGGGAAATTAAAATCAAAAAGACACAGCCACCCCAAAGGTTGGGACGGCTCTGTTTACAAGAACCTGGTTTACGGTACAAGTTCAATATCGCAGAAAGTGAAAAATGGATAAAGAAGTTGTGGTATTTACGTACAATGCAATATCACTCAGCAATGAAATCTATGTCATCAGGCCCGTAGCAGCATAATGAGTGGATTCAGGTACGATGATTCTAACTGAAATAAGTCACACAGGAAAAGAAACATCATAAGATATCACTAATACACGGAATGTAACCTTGGCTACACAGGAACTGAATTCCAAAACAGAACAGGGTCTCAAATTTAGAAAACCAACTTATGCTTGCTTAAGGGGAAAGGTGAGTTGGGGTGCTGCATAAAACCAGAGATTGAAATGAGCACAGATAAAGTTCCTTAAGCCAAATATGGAATAGACAAGAGCTACTCCTTGCTCAACGAAATGGACTCAACACCCCATATTAAATGCCTAAGAGTGTACCTGACTAGGAAGTATCTTAAAACCTATGGATTGCTATGTCTCTGAAAGAGAATCAAGTGTGTGTACAGGGGCATAAACGCAGCAGTGATAGGACTGGAGAGGTTCGGTGAGCAAATGAAGACCCTTTGAAGTCATATTGCATGGTACCCATTCCACGGGTCTCAACTCTCCAGGTTTAAGGTATTCTTCCTTCAGCTAAAACATGCATGTGGAACCCAGAGTATGATCAACCGTGTGATCGGGAGACGTGTTCCAATATGTCTCAGTTTTCGTCCCCTGTTACTCGGGTGCAACATTCCAGACGCTTTACTAACACTCTCCCGACTTGGAGAGTCAGTGCCTTTAACCTCCTGTTTGGCCCAGTTTGCAATTTCTGCGGAAGATGAACAGGAATAGGGAGAACCAATGACAGACTAGCTGGAGGTGTCTGGACGGGCAAATTTAACTCTCATTTCCCACCAGGAAGAGGAATTAACCAAAGGCTCAGCGTGCCGTGCCGGAACCAGATTAGGGCCTGAAGCCATCCTGTGGTGCTGCGGCCAGCTCACGAGAAAGCGAGTTGAAGAAAGGAGCTCAGGGGCACTGTAATTCACAAACCTGCAGAGTTATAAATGACAGCTATCGTCCAAAAATATACTGAAGTAAGGCTGCCAAGAGGACTTGAAAGCGGGGCAGAACTGCAGGAAACCGATTTCAGGAGGTAGACTGGAATTGCATTTAAAGCATAGGAAAAGAGGCAGAACGTCCACAATGATGCACTTGGCCAAAAAGGGCGTATGCGTTTTTTCCTGAATATATTCAGGAAAAAACGCATACGCCCTTTTTGGCCAACCAAGCAAGCTTGCAAAGGAAATCTGCACTACAATGACGTCTCACTTCCCCCCGGTCAAAAGGGCCATCTGAAAAAAGTGTAAAATCCAGAAAGGCAGGACAGGCCATGGAGAACTGGGAGCCTTGTTATGCTGATGGGCGGGATGTCAATTGCCAACAGCCACTCGGGAGAAGTGTATGGTGTTTCCTGAAACATCTAATAAACAAAGCAACAGAGCCTAGGGCACTTCCACTTATGGTCCTATAGCTTAGGGAAATTAAAATCAAAAAGACACAGCCACCCCAAAGGTTGGGACGGCTCTGTTTACAAGAACCTGGTTTACGGTACAAGTTCAATATCGCAGAAAGTGAAAAATGGATAAAGAAGTTGTGGTACTTACGTACAATGCAGTATAACTCAGCAATGAAATCTATGTCATCAGGCCCGTAGCAGCATAATGAGTGGATTCAGGTACGATGATTCTAACTGAAATAAGTCACACAGGAAAAGAAACATCATAAGATATCACTAATACACGGAATGTAAACTTGGCTACACAGGAACTGAATTACAAAACAGAACAGGGTCTCAAATTTAGAAACCCAACTTATGCTTGCTTAAGGGGAAAGGTGAGTTGGGGTGCTGCATAAAACCAGAGATTGAAATGAGCACAGATAAAGTTCCTTAAGCCAAATATGGAATAGACAAGAGCTACTCCTTGCTCAACGAAATGGACTCAACACCCCATATTAAATGCCTAAGAGTGTACCTGACTAGGAAGTATCTTAAAACCTATGGATTGCTATGTCTCTGAAAGAGAATCAAGTGTGTGTACAGGGGCATAAACGCAGCAGTGATAGGATTGGAGAGGTTCGGTGAGCAAATGAAGACCCTTTGAAGTCATATTGCATGGTACCCATTCCACGGGTCTCAACTCTCCAGGTTTAAGGTATTCTTCCTTCAGCTAAAACATGCATGTGGAACCCAGAGTATGATCAACCGTGTGATCGGGAGACGTGTTCCAATACGTCTCAGTTTTCGTCCCCTGGTACTCGGGTGCAACATTCCAGACGCTTTACTAACACTCTCCCGACTTGGAGAGTCAGTGCCTTTAACCTCCTGTTTGGCCCAGTTTGCAATTTCTGCGGAAGATGAACAGGAATAGGCAGAACCAATGACAGACTAGCTGGAGGTGTCTGGACGGGCAAATTTAACTCTCATTTCCCACCAGGAAGAGGAATTAACCAAAGGCTCAGCGTGCCGTGCCGGAACCAGATTAGGGCCTGAAGCCATCCTGCGGGGTTGCGGCCAGCTCACGAGAAAGCGAGTTGAAGAAAGGAGCTCAGGGGCACTGTAATTCACAAACCTGCAGAGTTATAAATGACAGCTATCGTCCAAAAATATACTGAAGTAAGGCTGCCAAGAGGACTTGAAAGCGGGGCAGAATTGCAGGAAACCGATTTCAGGAGGTAGACTGGAATTGCATTGAAAGCATAGGAAAAGAGGCAGAACGTCCACAATGATGCACTTGGCCAAAAAGGGCGTATGCGTTTTTTCCTGAATATATTCAGGAAAAAACGCATACGCCCTTTTTGGCCAACCAAGCAAGCTTGCAAAGGAAATCTGCACTACAATGAAGTCTCACTTCCCCCCGGTCAAAAGGGCCATCTGAAAAAAGTGTAAAATCCAGAAAGGCAGGACAGGCCATGGAGAACTGGGAGCCTTGTTATGCTGATGGGCGGGATGTAAATTGCCAACAGCCACTCGGGAGAAGTGTATGGTGTTTCCTGAAACATCTAAAAAACAAAGCAACAGAGCCTAGGGCACTTCCACTTATGGTCCTATAGCTTAGGGAAATTAAAATCAAAAGACACAGCCACCCCAAAGGTTGGGACGGCTCTGTTTACAAGAACCTGGTTTACAGTACAAGTTCACTATCGCAGAAAGTGAAAAATGGATAAAGAAGTTGTGGTACTTACGTACAATGCAGTATCACTCAGCAATGAAATCTGTCATCAGGCCCGTAGCAGCATAGTGAGTGGATTCAGGTATGATGATTCTAACTGAAATAAGTCACACAGAAAAAGAAACATCATAAGATATCACTAATACACGGAATGTAAACTTGGCTACATAGGAACTGAATTACAATACAGAACAGGGTCTCAAATTTAGAAAACCAACTTATGCTTGCTTAAGGGGAAAGGTGAGTTGGGGTGCTGCATAAAACCAGAGATTGAAATGAGCACAGATAAAGTTCCTTAAGCCAAATATGGAATAGACAAGAGCTACTCCTTGCTCAACTAAATGGATTCAACACCCCATATTAAACGCCTAAGAATATACCTGACTAGGAAGTATCTTAAAACCTATGGATTGCTATGTCTCCGAAAGAGAATCAAGCATGTGTGCAGGGGCATAAACGCAGCAGTGATAGGATTGGAGAGGTTCGGTGAGCAAATGAAGACCCTTTGAAGTCATATTGCATGGTACCCATTCCACGGGTCTCAACTCTCCAGGTTTAAGGTATTCTTCCTTCAGCTAAAACATGCATGTGGAACCCAGAGTATGATCAACCGTGTGATCGGGAGACGTGTTCCAATATGTCTCAGTTTTCGTCCCCTGGTACTCGGGTGCAACATTCCAGACGCTTTACTAACACTCTCCCGACTTGGAGAGTCAGTGCCTTTAACCTCCTGTTTGGCCCAGTTTGCAATTTCTGCGGAAGATGAACAGGAATAGGGAGAACCAATGACAGACTAGCTGGAGGTGTCTGGACGGGCAAATTTAACTCTCATTTCCCACCAGGAAGAGGAATTAACCAAAGGCTCAGCGTGCCGTGCCGCAACCAGATTAGGGCCTGAAGCCATCCTGCGGTGTTGCGGCCAGCTCACGAGAAAGCGAGTTGAAGAAAGGAGCTCAGGGGCACTGTAATTCACAAACCTGCAGAGTTATAAATGACAGCTATCGTCCAAAAATATACTGAAGTAAGGCTGCCAAGAGGACTTGAACTTGGGGCAGAATTGCAGGAAACCGATTTCAGGAGGTAGACTGGAATTGCATTTAAAGCATAGGAAAAGAGGCAGAACGTCCACAATGATGCACTTGGCCAAAAAGGGCGTATGCGTTTTTTCCTGAATATATTCAGGAAAAAACGCATACGCCCTTTTTGGCCAACCAAGCAAGCTTGCAAAGGAAATCTGCACTACAATGAAGTCTCACTTCCCCCTGGTCAAAAGGGCCATCTGAAAAAAGTGTAAAATCGAGAAACGCAGGACAGGCCATGGAGAACTGGGAGCCTTGTTATGCTGATGGGCGGGATGTAAATTGCCAACAGCCACTCCGGAGAAGTGTATGGTGTTTCCTGAAACAGCTAAAAAACAAAGCAACAGAGCCTAGGGCACTTCCACTTATGGTCCTATAGCTTAGGGAAATTAAAATCAAAAAGACACAGCCACCCGAATGTTTGGCACGGCTGTGTTTACAAGAACCAGGTTTACGGTACAAGTTCAATATCGCAGAAAGTGAAAAATGGATAAAGAAGTTGTGGTACTTACGTACAATGCGATATCACTCAGCAAGGAAATCTATGTCATCAGGCCCGTAGCAGCATAATAGTGGATTCAGGTATGATGATTCTAACTGAAATAAGTCACACAGAAAAAGAAACATCATAAGATATCACTGATACACGGAATGTAAGCTTGGCTACATAGGAACTGAATTCCAAAACAGAACAGGGTCTCAAATTTAGAAAACCAACTTATGCTTCCTTAAGGGGAAAGGTGAGTTGGGGTGCTGCATAAAACCAGAGATTGAAATGAGCACAGATAAAGTTCCTTAAGCCAAATATGGAATAGACAAGAGCCACTCCTTGCTCAACGAAATGGACTCAACACCCCATATTAAATGCCTAAGAGTGTACCTGACTAGGAAGTATCTTAAAACCTATGGATTGCTATGTCTCTGAAAGAGAATCAAGTGTGTGTACAGGGGCATAAACGCAGCTGTGATAGGATTGGAGAGGTTCGGTGAGCAAATGAAGACCCTTTGAAGTCATATTGCATGGTACCCATTCCACGGGTCTCAACTCTCCAGGTTTAAGGTATTCTTCCTTCAGCTAAAACATGCATGTGGAACCCAGAGTATGATCAACCGTGTGATCGGGAGACGTGTTCCAATATGTCTCAGTTTTCGTCCCCTGGTACTCGGGTGCAACATTCCAGACGCTTTACTAACACTCTCCCGACTTGGAGAGTCAGTGCCTTTAACCTCCTGTTTGGCCCAGTTTGCAATTTCTGCGGAAGATGAACAGGAATAGGGAGAACCAATGACAGACTAGCTGGAGGTGTCTGGACGGGCAAATTTAACTCTCATTTCCCACCAGGAAGAGGAATTAACCAAAGGCTCAGCGTGCCGTGCCGGAACCAGATTAGGGCCTGAAGCCATCCTGCGGTGTTGCGGCCAGCTCACGAGAGAGCGAGTTGAAGAAAGGAGCTCAGGGGCACTGTAATTCACAAACCTGCAGAGTTATAAATGACAGCTATCGTCCAAAAATATACTGAAGTAAGGCTGCCAAGAGGACTTGAAAGCGGGGCAGAATTGCAGGAAACCGATTTCAGGAGGTAGACTGCAATTGCATTTAAAGCATAGGAAAAGAGGCAGAACGTCCACAATGATGCACTTGGCCAAAAAGGGCGTATGCGTTTTTTCCTGAATATATTCAGGAAAAAACGCATACGCCCTTTTTGGCCAACCAAGCAAGCTTGCAAAGGAAATGTGCACTACAATGAAGTCTCACTTCCCCCCGGTCAAAAGGGCCATCTGAAAAAAGTGTAAAATCCAGAAAGGCAGGACAGGCCATGGAGAACTGGGAGCCTTGTTATGCTGATGGGCGGGATGTAAATTGCCAACAGCCACTCCGGAGAAGTGTATGGTGTTTCCTGTAACAGCTAAAAAACAAAGCAACAGAGCCTAGGGTACTTCCACTTATGGTCCTATAGCTTAGGGAAATTAAAATCAAAAAGACACAGCCACCCCAAAGGTTGGGACGGCTCTGTTTACAAGAACCTGGTTTACGGTACAAGTTCAATATCGCAGAAAGTGAAAAATGGATAAAGAAGTTGTGGTACTTACGTACAATGCAGTATCACTCAGCAATGAAATCTATGTCATCAGGCCCGTAGCAGCATAATGAGTGGATTCAGGTACGATGATTCTAACTGAAATAAGTCACACAGGAAAAGAAACATCATAAGATATCACTAATACACGGAATGTAAACTTGGCTACACAGGAACTGAATTACAAAACAGAACAGGGTCTCAAATTTAGAAACCCAACTTATGCTTGCTTAAGGGGAAAGGTGAGTTGGGGTGCTGCATAAAACCAGAGATTGAAATGAGCACAGATAAAGTTCCTTAAGCCAAATATGGAATAGACAAGAGCTACTCCTTGCTCAACGAAATGGACTCAACACCCCATATTAAATGCCTAAGAGTGTACCTGACTAGGAAGTATCTTAAAACCTATGGATTGCTATGTCTCTGAAAGAGAATCAAGTGTGTGTACAGGGGCATAAACGCAGCAGTGATAGGATTGGAGAGGTTCGGTGAGCAAATGAAGACCCTTTGAAGTCATATTGCATGGTACCCATTCCACGGGTCTCAACTCTCCAGGTTTAAGGTATTCTTCCTTCAGCTAAAACATGCATGTGGAACCCAGAGTATGATCAACCGTGTGATCGGGAGACGTGTTCCAATACGTCTCAGTTTTCGTCCCCTGGTACTCGGGTGCAACATTCCAGACGCTTTACTAACACTCTCCCGACTTGGAGAGTCAGTGCCTTTAACCTCCTGTTTGGCCCAGTTTGCAATTTCTGCGGAAGATGAACAGGAATAGGCAGAACCAATGACAGACTAGCTGGAGGTGTCTGGACGGGCAAATTTAACTCTCATTTCCCACCAGGAAGAGGAATTAACCAAAGGCTCAGCGTGCCGTGCCGGAACCAGATTAGGGCCTGAAGCCATCCTGCGGGGTTGCGGCCAGCTCACGAGAAAGCGAGTTGAAGAAAGGAGCTCAGGGGCACTGTAATTCACAAACCTGCAGAGTTATAAATGACAGCTATCGTCCAAAAATATACTGAAGTAAGGCTGCCAAGAGGACTTGAAAGCGGGGCAGAATTGCAGGAAACCGATTTCAGGAGGTAGACTGGAATTGCATTGAAAGCATAGGAAAAGAGGCAGAACGTCCACAATGATGCACTTGGCCAAAAAGGGCGTATGCGTTTTTTCCTGAATATATTCAGGAAAAAACGCATACGCCCTTTTTGGCCAACCAAGCAAGCTTGCAAAGGAAATCTGCACTACAATGAAGTCTCACTTCCCCCCGGTCAAAAGGGCCATCTGAAAAAAGTGTAAAATCCAGAAAGGCAGGACAGGCCATGGAGAACTGGGAGCCTTGTTATGCTGATGGGCGGGATGTAAATTGCCAACAGCCACTCGGGAGAAGTGTATGGTGTTTCCTGAAACATCTAAAAAACAAAGCAACAGAGCCTAGGGCACTTCCACTTATGGTCCTATAGCTTAGGGAAATTAAAATCAAAAGACACAGCCACCCCAAAGGTTGGGACGGCTCTGTTTACAAGAACCTGGTTTACAGTACAAGTTCACTATCGCAGAAAGTGAAAAATGGATAAAGAAGTTGTGGTACTTACGTACAATGCAGTATCACTCAGCAATGAAATCTGTCATCAGGCCCGTAGCAGCATAGTGAGTGGATTCAGGTATGATGATTCTAACTGAAATAAGTCACACAGAAAAAGAAACATCATAAGATATCACTAATACACGGAATGTAAACTTGGCTACATAGGAACTGAATTACAATACAGAACAGGGTCTCAAATTTAGAAAACCAACTTATGCTTGCTTAAGGGGAAAGGTGAGTTGGGGTGCTGCATAAAACCAGAGATTGAAATGAGCACAGATAAAGTTCCTTAAGCCAAATATGGAATAGACAAGAGCTACTCCTTGCTCAACTAAATGGATTCAACACCCCATATTAAACGCCTAAGAATATACCTGACTAGGAAGTATCTTAAAACCTATGGATTGCTATGTCTCCGAAAGAGAATCAAGCATGTGTGCAGGGGCATAAACGCAGCAGTGATAGGATTGGAGAGGTTCGGTGAGCAAATGAAGACCCTTTGAAGTCATATTGCATGGTACCCATTCCACGGGTCTCAACTCTCCAGGTTTAAGGTATTCTTCCTTCAGCTAAAACATGCATGTGGAACCCAGAGTATGATCAACCGTGTGATCGGGAGACGTGTTCCAATATGTCTCAGTTTTCGTCCCCTGGTACTCGGGTGCAACATTCCAGACGCTTTACTAACACTCTCCCGACTTGGAGAGTCAGTGCCTTTAACCTCCTGTTTGGCCCAGTTTGCAATTTCTGCGGAAGATGAACAGGAATAGGGAGAACCAATGACAGACTAGCTGGAGGTGTCTGGACGGGCAAATTTAACTCTCATTTCCCACCAGGAAGAGGAATTAACCAAAGGCTCAGCGTGCCGTGCCGCAACCAGATTAGGGCCTGAAGCCATCCTGCGGTGTTGCGGCCAGCTCACGAGAAAGCGAGTTGAAGAAAGGAGCTCAGGGGCACTGTAATTCACAAACCTGCAGAGTTATAAATGACAGCTATCGTCCAAAAATATACTGAAGTAAGGCTGCCAAGAGGACTTGAACTTGGGGCAGAATTGCAGGAAACCGATTTCAGGAGGTAGACTGGAATTGCATTTAAAGCATAGGAAAAGAGGCAGAACGTCCACAATGATGCACTTGGCCAAAAAGGGCGTATGCGTTTTTTCCTGAATATATTCAGGAAAAAACGCATACGCCCTTTTTGGCCAACCAAGCAAGCTTGCAAAGGAAATCTGCACTACAATGAAGTCTCACTTCCCCCTGGTCAAAAGGGCCATCTGAAAAAAGTGTAAAATCGAGAAACGCAGGACAGGCCATGGAGAACTGGGAGCCTTGTTATGCTGATGGGCGGGATGTAAATTGCCAACAGCCACTCCGGAGAAGTGTATGGTGTTTCCTGAAACAGCTAAAAAACAAAGCAACAGAGCCTAGGGCACTTCCACTTATGGTCCTATAGCTTAGGGAAATTAAAATCAAAAAGACACAGCCACCCGAATGTTTGGCACGGCTGTGTTTACAAGAACCAGGTTTACGGTACAAGTTCAATATCGCAGAAAGTGAAAAATGGATAAAGAAGTTGTGGTACTTACGTACAATGCGATATCACTCAGCAAGGAAATCTATGTCATCAGGCCCGTAGCAGCATAATAGTGGATTCAGGTATGATGATTCTAACTGAAATAAGTCACACAGAAAAAGAAACATCATAAGATATCACTGATACACGGAATGTAAGCTTGGCTACATAGGAACTGAATTCCAAAACAGAACAGGGTCTCAAATTTAGAAAACCAACTTATGCTTCCTTAAGGGGAAAGGTGAGTTGGGGTGCTGCATAAAACCAGAGATTGAAATGAGCACAGATAAAGTTCCTTAAGCCAAATATGGAATAGACAAGAGCCACTCCTTGCTCAACGAAATGGACTCAACACCCCATATTAAATGCCTAAGAGTGTACCTGACTAGGAAGTATCTTAAAACCTATGGATTGCTATGTCTCTGAAAGAGAATCAAGTGTGTGTACAGGGGCATAAACGCAGCTGTGATAGGATTGGAGAGGTTCGGTGAGCAAATGAAGACCCTTTGAAGTCATATTGCATGGTACCCATTCCACGGGTCTCAACTCTCCAGGTTTAAGGTATTCTTCCTTCAGCTAAAACATGCATGTGGAACCCAGAGTATGATCAACCGTGTGATCGGGAGACGTGTTCCAATATGTCTCAGTTTTCGTCCCCTGGTACTCGGGTGCAACATTCCAGACGCTTTACTAACACTCTCCCGACTTGGAGAGTCAGTGCCTTTAACCTCCTGTTTGGCCCAGTTTGCAATTTCTGCGGAAGATGAACAGGAATAGGGAGAACCAATGACAGACTAGCTGGAGGTGTCTGGACGGGCAAATTTAACTCTCATTTCCCACCAGGAAGAGGAATTAACCAAAGGCTCAGCGTGCCGTGCCGGAACCAGATTAGGGCCTGAAGCCATCCTGCGGTGTTGCGGCCAGCTCACGAGAGAGCGAGTTGAAGAAAGGAGCTCAGGGGCACTGTAATTCACAAACCTGCAGAGTTATAAATGACAGCTATCGTCCAAAAATATACTGAAGTAAGGCTGCCAAGAGGACTTGAAAGCGGGGCAGAATTGCAGGAAACCGATTTCAGGAGGTAGACTGCAATTGCATTTAAAGCATAGGAAAAGAGGCAGAACGTCCACAATGATGCACTTGGCCAAAAAGGGCGTATGCGTTTTTTCCTGAATATATTCAGGAAAAAACGCATACGCCCTTTTTGGCCAACCAAGCAAGCTTGCAAAGGAAATGTGCACTACAATGAAGTCTCACTTCCCCCCGGTCAAAAGGGCCATCTGAAAAAAGTGTAAAATCCAGAAAGGCAGGACAGGCCATGGAGAACTGGGAGCCTTGTTATGCTGATGGGCGGGATGTAAATTGCCAACAGCCACTCCGGAGAAGTGTATGGTGTTTCCTGTAACAGCTAAAAAACAAAGCAACAGAGCCTAGGGTACTTCCACTTATGGTCCTATAGCTTAGGGAAATTAAAATCAAAAAGACACAGCCACCCCAAAGGTTGGGACGGCTCTGTTTACAAGAACCTGGTTTACGGTACAAGTTCAATATCGCAGAAAGTGAAAAATGGATAAAGAAGTTGTGGTACTTACGTACAATGCAGTATCACTCAGCAATGAAATCTATGTCATCAGGCCCGTAGCAGCATAATGAGTGGATTCAGGTACGATGATTCTAACTGAAATAAGTCACACAGGAAAAGAAACATCATAAGATATCACTAATACACGGAATGTAAACTTGGCTACACAGGAACTGAATTCCAAAACAGAACAGGGTCTCAAATTTAGAAAACCAACTTATGCTTGCTTAAGGCGAAAGGTGAGTTGGGGTACTGCATAAAACCAGAGATTGAAATGAGCACAGATATAAATAGTTAAGCCAAATATGGAATAGACAAGAGCTACTCCTTGCTCAACGAAATGGACTCAACACCCCATATTCAACGCCTAGGAATATACCTGACTAGTAAGAATCATAAAACCTATGGATTTATATATCTCTGAAAGAGAATCAAGAGTGTGTACAGCGGCATTAAAGCAGTGAAAATCAGGTAAATCCCATAATAAAAATAAATTTCTTAAACAAAACACAATGACAGTGAAATAGAGAGAAATACTTAAGTAATTCATTCAAGGCTTCTGATGCAACCTGCATTTACCACATCTACACCCAGAGCTGGGTGACACATAAGGCTGGACACTTGGGGCTCATAAGATTGGTGAGGTTCGGTGAGCAAATGAAGACCTTTGAAGTCATATTGCATGGTACCCATTCCATGGGTCTCAACTCTACAGGTTTAAGGGATACTTCCTTCAGCTAAAACATGCATGTGGAACCCAGAGTATGATCCACCATGTGATCGAGAAACATATTCAAATGTGTCTCACTTTTCGTTCCCTGATACTCGGGTGCAACATGCCAGAGGCTTTACGAACACTCTCCCGACTTGGAGAGTCAGTGCCTTTAACCTCCTGTTTGGCCCAGTTTGCAATTTCTGCGGAAGATGAACAGGAATAGGGAGAACCAATGACAGACTAGCTGGAGGTGTCTGGACGGGCAAATTTAACTCTCATTTCCCACCAGGAAGAGGAATTAACCAAAGGCTCAGCGTGCCGTGCCGGAACCAGATTAGGGCCTGAAGCCTTCCTGCGGTGTTGCGGCCAGCTCACGAGAAAGCGAGTTGAAGAAAGGAGCTCAGGGGCACTGTAATTCACAAACCTGCAGAGTTATAAATGACAGCTATCGTCCAAAAATATACTGAAGTAAGGCTGCCAAGAGGACTTGAAAGCGGGGCAGAATTGCAGGAAACCGATTTCAGGAGGTAGACTGGAATTGCATTTAAAGCATAGGAAAAGAGGCAGAACGTCCACAATGATGCACTTGGCCAAAAAGGGCGTATGCGTTTTTTCCTGAATATATTCAGGAAAAAACGCATACGCCCTTTTTGGCCAACCAAGCAAGCTTGCAAAGGAAATCTGCACTACAATGAAGTCTCACTTCCCCCCGGTCAAAAGGGCCATCTGAAAAAAGTGTAAAATCCAGAAAGGCAGGACAGGCCATGGAGAACTGGGAGCCTTGTTATGCTGATGGGCAGGATGTAACTTGCCAACAGCCACTCCGGAGAAGTGTATGGTGTTTCCTGAAACATCTAAAAAACAAAGCAACAGAGCGTAGGGCACTTCCACTTATGGTCCTATAGCTTAGGGAAATTAAAATCAAAAGACACAGCCACCCCAAAGGTTGGGACGGCTCTGTTTACAAGAACCTGGTTTACGGTACAAGTTCAATATCGCAGAAAGTGAAAAATGGATAAAGAAGTGGTGGTACTTACGTACAATGCAATATCACACAGCAATGAAATCTATGTCATCAGGCCCGTTGCAGCATAATGAGTGGATTCAGGTATGATGATTCTAACTGAAATAAGTCACACAGAAAAAGAAACATCATAAGATATCACTAATACACGGAATATAAACTTGGCTACACAGGAACTGAATTGCAAAACAGAACAGGGACTCAAATTTGGAAAACCAACTTATGCTTGCTTAAGGGGAAAGGTGAGTTGGGGAGTTGCATAAAACCAGAGATTGAAATGAGCACAGATAAAGTTCCTTAAGCCAAGTATGGAATAGACAAGAGCTACTCCTTGCTCAAGGAAATGGACTCAACACCCCATATTAAACGCCTAAGAGTGTACCTGACTAGGAAGTATCTTAAAACCTATGGATTGCTATGTCTCCGAAAGAGAATCAAGCGTGTGTACAGGGGCATAAACGCAGCAGTGATAGGATTGGAGAGGTTCGGTGAGCAAATGAAGACCCTTTGAAGTCATATTGCATGGTACCCATTCCACGGGTCTCAACTCTCCAGGTTTAAGGTATTCTTCCTTCAGCTAAAACATGCATGTGGAACCCTGAGTATGATCAACCGTGTGATCGGGAGACGTGTTCAAGTATGTCTCAGGTTTCGTCCCCAGGTACTCGGGTGCAACATTCCAGACGCTTTACTAACACTCTCCCGACTTGGAGAGTCAGTGCCTTTAACCTCCTGTTTGGCCCAGTTTGCAATTTCTGCGGAAGATGAACAGGAATAGGGAGAACCAATGACAGACTAGCTGGAGGTGTCTGGACGGGCAAATTTAACTCTCATTTCCCACCAGGAAGAGGAATTAACCAAAGGCTCAGCGTGCCGTGCCGGAACCACATTAGGGCCTGAAGCAATCCTGCGGTGTTGCGACCAGCTCACAAGAAAGCGAGTTGAAGAAAGGAGCTCAGGGGCACTGTAATTCACAAACCTGCAGAGTTATAAATGACAGCTATCGTCCAAAAATATACTGAAGTAAGGCTGCCAAGAGGACTTGAAAGCGGGGCAGAATTGCAGGAAACCGATTTCAGGAGGTAGACTGGAATTGCATTTAAAGCATAGGAAAACAGGCAGAACGTCCACAATGATGCACTTGGCCAAAAAGGGCGTATGCGTTTTTTCCTGAATATATTCAGGAAAAAACGCATACGCCCTTTTTGGCCAACCAAGCAAGCTTGCAAAGGAAATCTGCACTACAATGAAGTCTCACTTCCCCCCGGTCAAAAGGGCCATCTGAAAAAAGTGTGAAATCCAGAAAGGCAGGACAGGCCATGGAGAACTGGGAGCCTTGTTATGCTGATGGGCGTGATTTAAATTGCCAACAGCCATTCCGGAGAACTGTATGGTGTTTCCTAAAACATCTAAAAAACAAAGCAACAGAGCCTAGGGCACTTCCACTTATGGTCCTATAGCTTGGGAAATTAAAATCAAAAAGACAGAGCCACCCAAAAGGTTGGGACGGCTCTGTTTACAAGAACCTGGTTTACGGTACAAGTTCACTATTGCAGAAAGTGAAAAATGGATAAAGAAGTTGTGGTACTTACGTACAATGCAGTATCACTCAGCAAGGAAATCTATGTCATCAGGCCCGTAGCAGCATAATGAGTGGATTCAGGTATGATGATTCTAACTGAAATAAGTCACACAGAAAAAGAAACATCATAAGATATCACTAATACACAGAATGTAACCTTGGCTACACAGGAACTGAATTACAAAACAGAACAGGGTCTCAAATTTAGAAAACCAACTTATGCTTGCTTAAGGGGAAAGGTGAGTTGGGGTGCTGCATAAAACCAGAGATTGAAATGAGCACAGATAAAGTTCCTTAAGCCAAATATGGAATAGACAAGAGCCACTCCTTGCTCAACGAAATGGACTCAACACCCCATATTAAATGCCTAAGAGTGTACCTGACTAGGAAGTATCTTAAAACCTATGGATTGCTATGTCTCTGAAAGAGAATCAAGTGTGTGTACAGGGGCATAAACGCAGCTGTGATAGGATTGGAGAGGTTCGGTGAGCAAATGAAGACCCTTTGAAGTCATATTGCATGGTACCCATTCCACGGGTCTCAACTCTCCAGGTTTAAGGTATTCTTCCTTCAGCTAAAACATGCATGTGGAACCCAGAGTATGATCAACCGTGTGATCGGGAGACGTGTTCCAATATGTCTCAGTTTTCGTCCCCTGGTACTCGGGTGCAACATTCCAGACGCTTTACTAACACTCTCCCGACTTGGAGAGTCAGTGCCTTTAACCTCCTGTTTGGCCCAGTTTGCAATTTCTGCGGAAGATGAACAGGAATAGGGAGAACCAATGAGAGACTAGCTGGAGGTGTCTGGACGGGCAAATTTAACTCTCATTTCCCACCAGGAAGAGGAATTAACCAAAGGCTCAGCGTGCCGTGCCGGAACCAGATTAGGGCCTGAAGCCATCCTGCGGTGTTGCGGCCAGCTCACGAGAGAGCGAGTTGAAGAAAGGAGCTCAGGGGCACTGTAATTCACAAACCTGCAGAGTTATAAATGACAGCTATCGTCCAAAAATATACTGAAGTAAGGCTGCCAAGAGGACTTGAAAGCGGGGCAGAATTGCAGGAAACCGATTTCAGGAGGTAGACTGGAATTGCATTTAAAGCATAGGAAAAGAGGCAGAACGTCCACAATGATGCACTTGGCCAAAAAGGGCGTATGCGTTTTTTCCTGAATATATTCAGGAAAAAACGCATACGCCCTTTTTGGCCAACCAAACAAGCTTGCAAAGGAAATCTGCACTACAGTGAAGTCTCACTTCCCCCTGGTCAAAAGGGCCATCTGAAAAAAGTGTAAAATCCAGAAAGGCAGGACAGGCCATGGAGAACTGGGAGCCTTGTTATGCTGATGGGCGGGATGTAAATTGCCAACAGCCACTCGGGAGAAGTGTATGGTGTTTCCTGAAACATCTAAAAAACAAAGCAACAGAGCCTAGGGCACTTCCACTTATGGTCCTATAGCTTAGGGAAATTAAAATCAAAAAGACACAGCCACCCCAAAGGTTGGGACGGCTCTGTTTACAAGAACCTGGTTTACGGTACAAGTTCAATATCGCAGAAAGTGAAAAATGGATAAAGAAGTTGTGGTACTTACGTACAATGCAGTATCACTCAGCAATGAAATCTATGTCATCAGGCCCGTAGCAGCATAATGAGTGGATTCAGGTATGATGATTCTAACTGAAATAAGTCACACAGGAAAAGAAACATCATAAGATATCACTAATACACGGAATGTAACCTTGGCTACACAGGAACTGAATTCCAAAACAGAACAGGGTCTCAAATTTAGAAAACCAACTTATGCTTGCTTAAGGGGAAAGGTGAGTTGGGGTGCTGCATAAAACCAGAGATTGAAATGAGCACAGATAAAGTTCCTTAAGCCAAATATGGAATAGACAAGAGCTACTCCTTGCTCAACGAAATGGACTCAACACCCCATATTAAATGCCTAAGAGTGTACCTGACTAGGAAGTATCTTAAAACCTATGGATTGCTATGTCTCTGAAAGAGAATCAAGTGTGTGTACAGGGGCATAAACGCAGCAGTGATAGGATTGGAGAGGTTCGGTGGGCAAATGAAGACCCTTTGAAGTCATATTGCATGGTACCCATTCCACGGGTCTCAACTCTCCAGGTTTAAGGTATTCTTCCTTCAGCTAAAACATGCATGTGGAACCCAGAGTATGATCAACCGTGTGATCGGGAGACGTGTTCCAATATGTCTCAGTTTTCGTCCCCTGGTACTCGGGTGCAACATTCCAGACGCTTTACTAACACTCTCCCGACTTGGAGAGTCAGTGCCTTTAACCTCCTGTTTGGCCCAGTTTGCAAATTCTGCGGAAGATGAACAGGAATAGGGAGAACCAATGACAGACTAGCTGGAGGTGTCTGGACGGGCAAATTTAACTCTCATTTCCCACCAGGAAGAGGAATTAACCAAAGGCTCAGCGTGCCGTGCCGGAACCAGATTAGGGCCTGAAGCCATCCTGCGGGGTTGCGGCCAGCTCACGAGAAAGCGAGTTGAAGAAAGGAGCTCAGGGGCACTGTAATTCACAAACCTGCAGAGTTATAAATGACAGCTATCGTCCAAAAATATACTGAAGTAAGGCTGCTAGAGGACTTGAAAGCGGGGCAGAATTGCAGGAAACCGATTTCAGGAGGTAGACTGGAATTGCATTTAAAGCATAGGAAAAGAGGCAGAACGTCCACAATGATGCACTTGGCCAAAAAGGGCATATGCGTTTTTTCCTGAATATATTCAGGATAAAACGCATACGCCCTTTTTGGCCAACCAAGCAAGCTTGCAAAGGAAATCTGCACTACAATGAAGTCTCACTTCCCCCCGGTCAAAAGGGCCATCTGAAAAAAGTGTAAAATCCAGAAAGGCAGGACAGGCCATGGAGAACTGGGAGCCTTGTTATGCTGATGGGCGGGATGTAAATTGCCAACAGCCACTCGGGAGAAGTGTATGGTGTTTCCTGAAACATCTAAAAAACAAAGCAACAGAGCCTAGGGCACTTCCACTTATGGTCCTATAGCTTAGGGAAATTAAAATCAAAAGACACAGCCACCCCAAAGGTTGGGACGGCTCTGTTTACAAGAACCTGGTTTACGGTACAAGTTCAATATCGCAGAAAGTGAAAAATGGATAAAGAAGTTGTGGTACTTACGTACAATGCAGTATCACTCAGCAATGAAATCTATGTCATCAGGCCCGTAGCAGCATAATGAGTGGATTCAGGTACGATGATTCTAACTGAAATAAGTCACACAGAAAAAGAAACATCATAAGATATCACTAATACACGGAATGTAACCTTGGCTACACAGGAACTGAATTACAAAACAGAACAGGGTCTCAAATTTAGAAAACCAACTTATGCTTGCTTAAGGGGAAAGGTGAGTTGGGGTGCTGCATAAAACCAGAGATTGAAATGAGCACAGATAAAGTTCCTTAAGCCAAATATGGAATAGACAAGAGCTACTCCTTGCTCAACGAAATGGACTCAACACCCCATATTAAATGCCTAAGAGTGTACCTGACTAGGAAGTATCTTAAAACCTATGGATTGCTATGTCTCTGAAAGAGAATCACGTGTGTGTACAGGGGCATAAACGCAGCAGTGATAGGATTGGAGAGGTTCGGTGAGCAAATGAAGACCCTTTGAAGTCATATTGCATGGTACCCATTCCACGGGTCTCAACTCTCCAGGTTTAAGGTATTCTTCCTTCAGCTAAAACATGCATGTGGAACCCAGAGTATGATCAACCGTGTGATCGGGAGACGTGTTCCAATATGTCTCAGTTTTCGTCCCCTGGTACTCGGGTGCAACATTCCAGACGCTTTACTAACACTCTCCCGACTTGGAGAGTCAGTGCCTTTAACCTCCTGTTTGGCCCAGTTTGCAATTTCTGCGGAAGATGAACAGGGATAGGGAGAACCAATGAGAGACTAGCTGGAGGTGTCTGGACGGGCAAATTTAACTCTCATTTCCCACCAGGAAGGGGAATTAACCAAAGGCTCAGCGTGCCGTGCCGGAACCAGATTAGGGCCTGAAGCCATCCTGCGGGGTTGCGGCCAGCTCACGAGAAAGCGAGTTGAAGAAAGGAGCTCAGGGGCACTGTAATTCACAAACCTGCAGAGTTATAAATGACAGCTATCGTCCAAAAATATACTGAAGTAAGGCTGCCAAGAGGACTTGAAAGCGGGGCAGAATTGCAGGAAACCGATTTCAGGAGGTAGACTGGAATTGCATTTAAAGCATAGGAAAAGAGGCAGAACGTCCACAATGATGCACTTGGCCAAAAAGGGCGTATGCGTTTTTTCCTGAATATATTCAGGATAAAACGCATACGCCCTTTTTGGCCAACCAAGCAAGCTTGCAAAGGAAATCTGCACTACAATGAAGTCTCACTTCCCACCGGTCAAAAGGGCCATCTGAAAAAAGTGTAAAATCCAGAAAGGCAGGACAGGCCATGGAGAACTGGGAGCCTGTTATGCTGATGGGCGGGATGTAAATTGCCAACAGCCACTCGGGAGAAGTGTATGGTGTTTCCTGAAACATCTAAAAAACAAAGCAACAGAGCCTAGGGCACTTCCACTTATGGTCCTATAGCTTAGGGAAATTAAAATCAAAAGACACAGCCACCCCAAAGGTTGGGACGGCTCTGTTTACAAGAACCTGGTTTACGGTACAAGTTCAATATCGCAGAAAGTGAAAAATGGATAAAGAATTTGTGGTACTTACGTACAATGCAATATCACTCAGCAATGAAATCTATGTCATCAGGCCCGTAGCAGCATAATGAGTGGATTCAGGTACGATGATTCTAACTGAAATAAGTCACACAGAAAAAGAAACATCATAAGATATCACTAATACACGGAATGTAAACTTGGCTACACAGGAACTGAATTACAAAACAGAACAGGGTCTCTAATTTAGAAACCCAACTTATGCTTGCTTAAGGGGAAAGGTGAGTTGGGGTGCTGCATAAAACCAGAGATTGAAATGAGCACAGATAAAGTTCCTTAAGCCAAATATGGAATAGACAAGAGCTACTCCTTGCTCAACGAAATGGACTCAACACCCCATATTAAATGCCTAAGAGTGTATCTGACTAGGAAGTATCTTAAAACCTATGGATTGCTATGTGTCTGAAAGAGAATCAAGTGTGTGTACAGGGGCATAAACGCAGCAGTGATAGGATTGGAGAGGTTCGGTGAGCAAATGAAGACCCTTTGAAGTCATATTGCATGGTACCCATTCCACGGGTCTCAACTCTCCAGGTTTAAGGTATTCTTCCTTCAGCTAAAACATGCATGTGGAACCCAGAGTATGATCAACCGTGTGATCGGGAGACGTGTTCCAATATGTCTCAGTTTTCGTCCCCTGGTACTCGGGTGCAACATTCCAGACGCTTTACTAACACTCTCCCGACTTGGAGAGTCAGTGCCTTTAACCTCCTGTTTGGCCCAGTTTGCAATTTCTGCGGAAGATGAACAGGAATAGGGAGAACCAATGAGAGACTAGCTGGAGGTGTCTGGACGGGCAAATTTAACTCTCATTTCCCACCAGGAAGAGGAATTAACCAAAGGCTCAGCGTGCCGTGCCGGAACCAGATTAGGGCCTGAAGCCATCCTGCGGGGTTGCGGCCAGCTCACGAGAGAGCGAGTTGAAGAAAGGAGCTCAGGGGCACTGTAATTCACAAACCTGCAGAGTTATAAATGACAGCTATCGTCCAAAAATATACTGAAGTAAGGCTGCCAAGAGGACTTGAAAGCGGGGCAGAATTGCAGGAAACCGATTTCAGGAGGTAGACTGGAATTGCATTTAAAGCATAGGAAAAGAGGCAGAACGTCCACAATGATGCACTTGGCCAAAAAGGGCGTATGCGTTTTTTCCTGAATATATTCAGGAAAAAACGCATACGCCCTTTTTGGCCAACCAAGCAAGCTTGCAAAGGAAATCTGCACTACAATGAAGTCTCACTTCCCCCCGGTCAAAAGGGCCATCTGAAAAAAGTGTAAAATCCAGAAAGGCAGGACAGGCCATGGAGAACTGGGAGCCTTGTTATGCTGATGGGCGGGATGTAAATTGCCAACAGCCACTCGGGAGAAGTGTATGGTGTTTCCTGAAACATCTAAAAAACAAAGCAACAGAGCCTAGGGCACTTCCACTTATGGTCCTATAGCTTAGGGAAATTAAAATCAAAAGACACAGCCACCCCAAAGGTTGGGACGGCTCTGTTTACAAGAACCTGGTTTACGGTACAAGTTCAATATCGCAGAAAGTGAAAAATGGATAAAGAAGTTGTGGTACTTACGTACAATGCAGTATCACTCAGCAATGAAATCTATGTCATCAGGCCCGTAGCAGCATAATGAGTGGATTCAGGTACGATGATTCTAACTGAAATAAGTCACACAGAAAAAGAAACATCATAAGATATCACTAATACACGGAATGTAACCTTGGCTACACAGGAACTGAATTACAAAACAGAACAGGGTCTCAAATTTAGAAACCCAACTTATGCTTGCTTAAGGGGAAAGGTGAGTTGGGGTGCTGCATAAAACCAGAGATTGAAATGAGCACAGATAAAGTTCCTTAAGCCAAATATGGAATAGACAAGAGCTACTCCTTGCTCAACGAAATGGACTCAACACCCCATATTAAATGCCTAAGAGTGTACCTGACTAGGAAGTATCTTAAAACCTATGGATTGCTATGTCTCTGAAAGAGAATCAAGTGTGTGTACAGGGGCATAAACGCAGCAGTGATAGGATTGGAGAGGTTCGGTGGGCAAATGAAGACCCTTTGAAGTCATATTGCATGGTACCCATTCCACGGGTCTCAACTCTCCAGGTTTAAGGTATTCTTCCTTCAGCTAAAACATGCATGTGGAACCCAGAGTATGATCAACCGTGTGATCGGGAGACGTGTTCCAATACGTCTCAGTTTTCGTCCCCTGGTACTCGGGTGCAACATTCCAGACGCTTTACTAACACTCTCCTGACTTGGAGAGTCAGTGCCTTTAACCTCCTGTTTGGCCCAGTTTGCAATTTCTGCGGAAGATGAACAGGAATAGGCAGAACCAATGACAGACTAGCTGGAGGTGTCTGGACGGGCAAATTTAACTCTCATTTCCCACCAGGAAGAGGAATTAACCAAAGGCTCAGCGTGCCGTGCCGGAACCAGATTAGGGCCTGAAGCCATCCTGCGGTGTTGCGGCCAGCTCACGAGAGAGCGAGTTGAAGAAAGGAGCTCAGGGGCACTGTAATTCACAAACCTGCAGAGTTATAAATGACAGCTATCGTCCAAAAATATACTGAAGTAAGGCTGCCAAGAGGACTTGAAAGCGGGGCAGAATTGCAGGAAACCGATTTCAGGAGGTAGACTGGAATTGCATTTAAAGCATAGGAAAAGAGGCAGAACGTCCACAATGATGCACTTGGCCAAAAAGGGCGTATGCGTTTTTTCCTGAATATATTCAGGAAAAAACGCATACGCCCTTTTTGGCCAACCAAGCAAGCTTGCAAAGGAAATGTGCACTACAATGAAGTCTCACTTCCCCCCGGTCAAAAGGGCCATCTGAAAAAAGTGTAAAATCCAGAAAGGCAGGACAGGCCATGGAGAACTGGGAGCCTTGTTATGCTGATGGGCGGGATGTAAATTGCCAACAGCCACTCGGGAGAAGTGTATGGTGTTTCCTGAAACATCTAAAAAACAAAGCAACAGAGCCTAGGGCACTTCCACTTATGGTCCTATAGCTTAGGGAAATTAAAATCAAAAGACACAGCCACCCCAAAGTTTGGGACGGCTCTGTTTACAAGAACCTGGTTTACGGTACAAGTTCAATATCGCAGAAAGTGAAAAATGGATAAAGAAGTTGTGGTACTTACGTACAATGCAGTATCACTCAGCAATGAAATCTATGTCATCAGGCCCGTAGCAGCATAATGAGTGGATTCAGGTACGATGATTCTAACTGAAATAAGTCACACAGAAAAAGAAACATCATAAGATATCACTAATACACGGAATGTAACCTTGGCTACACAGGAACTGAATTACAAAACAGAACAGGGTCTCAAATTTAGAAACCCAACTTATGCTTGCTTAAGGGGAAAGGTGAGTTGGGGTGCTGCATAAAACCAGAGATTGAAATGAGCACAGATAAAGTTCCTTAAGCCAAATATGGAATAGACAAGAGCTACTCCTTGCTCAACGAAATGGACTCAACACCCCATATTAAATGCCTAAGAGTGTACCTGACTAGGAAGTATCTTAAAACCTATGGATTGCTATGTCTCTGAAAGAGAATCAAGTGTGTGTACAGGGGCATAAACGCAGCAGTGATAGGATTGGAGAGGTTCGGTGAGCAAATGAAGACCCTTTGAAGTCATATTGCATGGTACCCATTCCACGGGTCTCAACTCTCCAGGTTTAAGGTATTCTTCTTTCAGCTAAAACATGCATGTGGAACCCAGAGTATGATCAACCGTGTGATCGGGAGACGTGTTCCAATATGTCTCAGTTTTCGTCCCCTGGTACTCGGGTGCAACATTCCAGACGCTTTACTAACACTCTCCCGACTTGGAGAGTCAGTGCCTTTAACCTCCTGTTTGGCCCAGTTTGCAATTTCTGCGGAAGATGAACAGGGATAGGGAGAACCAATGAGAGACTAGCTGGAGGTGTCTGGACGGGCAAATTTAACTCTCATTTCGCACCAGGAAGAGGAATTAACCAAAGGCTCAGCGTGCCGTGCCGGAACCAGATTAGGGCCTGAAGCCATCCTGCGGGGTTGCGGCCAGCTCACGAGAAAGCGAGTTGAAGAAAGGAGCTCAGGGGCACTGTAATTCACAAACCTGCAGAGTTATAAATGACAGCTATCGTCCAAAAATATACTGAAGTAAGGCTGCCAAGAGGACTTGAAAGCGGGGCAGAATTGCAGGAAACCGATTTCAGGAGGTAGACTGGAATTGCATTTAAAGCATAGGAAAAGAGGCAGAACGTCCACAATGATGCACTTGGCCAAAAAGGGCGTATGCGTTTTTTCCTGAATATATTCAGGAAAAAACGCATACGCCCTTTTTGGCCAACCAAGCAAGCTTGCAAAGGAAATGTGCACTACAATGAAGTCTCACTTCCCCCCGGTCAAAAGGGCCATCTGAAAAAAGTGTAAAATCCAGAAAGGCAGGACAGGCCATGGAGAACTGGGAGCCTTGTTATGCTGATGGGCGGGATGTAAATTGCCAACAGCCACTCGGGAGAAGTGTATGGTGTTTCCTGAAACATCTAAAAAACAAAGCAACAGAGCCTAGGGCACTTCCACTTATGGTCCTATAGCTTAGGGAAATTAAAATCAAAAGACACAGCCACCCCAAAGGTTGGGACGGCTCTGTTTACAAGAACCTGGTTTACGGTACAAGTTCAATATCGCAGAAAGTGAAAAATGGATAAAGAAGTTGTGGTACTTACGTACAATGCAATATCACTCAGCAATGAAATCTATGTCATCAGGCCCGTAGCAGCATAATGAGTGGATTCAGGTACGATGATTCTAACTGAAATAAGTCACACAGAAAAAGAAACATCATAAGATATCACTAATACACGGAATGTAAACTTGGCTACACAGGAACTGAATTACAAAACAGAACAGGGTCTCTAATTTAGAAACCCAACTTATGCTTGCTTAAGGGGAAAGGTGAGTTGGGGTGCTGCATAAAACCAGAGATTGAAATGAGCACAGATAAAGTTCCTTAAGCCAAATATGGAATAGACAAGAGCTACTCCTTGCTCAACGAAATGGACTCAACACCCCATATTAAATGCCTAAGAGTGTACCTGACTAGGAAGTATCTTAAAACCTATGGATTGCTATGTCTCTGAAAGAGAATCAAGTGTGTGTACAGGGGCATAAACGCAGCAGTGATAGGATTGGAGAGGTTCGGTGAGCAAATGAAGACCCTTTGAAGTCATATTGCATGGTACCCATTCCACGGGTCTCAACTCTCCAGGTTTAAGGTATTCTTCCTTCAGCTAAAACATGCATGTGGAACCCAGAGTATGATCAACCGTGTGATCGGGAGACGTGTTCCAATATGTCTCAGTTTTCGTCCCCTGGTACTCGGGTGCAACATTCCAGACGCTTTACTAACACTCTCCCGACTTGGAGAGTCAGTGCCTTTAACCTCCTGTTTGGCCCAGTTTGCAATTTCTGCGGAAGATGAACAGGAATAGGCAGAACCAATGACAGACTAGCTGGAGGTGTCTGGACGGGCAAATTTAACTCTCATTTCCCACCAGGAAGAGGAATTAACCAAAGGCTCAGCGTGCCGTGCCGGAACCAGATTAGGGCCTGAAGCCATCCTGCGGGGTTGCGGCCAGCTCACGAGAAAGCGAGTTGAAGAAAGGAGCTCAGGGGCACTGTAATTCACAAACCTGCAGAGTTATAAATGACAGCTATCGTCCAAAAATATACTGAAGTAAGGCTGCCAAGAGGACTTGAAAGCGGGGCAGAATTGCAGGAAACCGATTTCAGGAGGTAGACTGGAATTGCATTTAAAGCATAGGAAAAGAGGCAGAACGTCCACAATGATGCACTTGGCCAAAAAGGGCGTATGCGTTTTTTCCTGAATATATTCAGGAAAAAACGCATACGCCCTTTTTGGCCAACCAAGCAAGCTTGCAAAGGAAATGTGCACTACAATGAAGTCTCACTTCCCCCCGGTCAAAAGGGCCATCTGAAAAAAGTGTAAAATCCAGAAAGGCAGGACAGGCCATGGAGAACTGGGAGCCTTGTTATGCTGATGGGCGGGATGTAAATTGCCAACAGCCACTCGGGAGAAGTGTATGGTGTTTCCTGAAACATCTAAAAAACAAAGCAACAGAGCCTAGGGCACTTCCACTTATGGTCCTATAGCTTAGGGAAATTAAAATCAAAAGACACAGCCACCCCAAAGGTTGGGACGGCTCTGTTTACAAGAACCTGGTTTACGGTACAAGTTCAATATCGCAGAAAGTGAAAAATGGATAAAGAAGTTGTGGTACTTACGTACAATGCAATATCACTCAGCAATGAAATCTATGTCATCAGGCCCGTAGCAGCATAATGAGTGGATTCAGGTACGATGATTCTAACTGAAATAAGTCACACAGAAAAAGAAACATCATAAGATATCACTAATACACGGAATGTAAACTTGGCTACACAGGAACTGAATTACAAAACAGAACAGGGTCTCTAATTTAGAAACCCAACTTATGCTTGCTTAAGGGGAAAGGTGAGTTGGGGTGCTGCATAAAACCAGAGATTGAAATGAGCACAGATAAAGTTCCTTAAGCCAAATATGGAATAGACAAGAGCTACTCCTTGCTCAACGAAATGGACTCAACACCCCATATTAAATGCCTAAGAGTGTACCTGACTAGGAAGTATCTTAAAACCTATGGATTGCTATGTCTCTGAAAGAGAATCAAGTGTGTGTACAGGGGCATAAACGCAGCAGTGATAGGATTGGAGAGGTTCGGTGGGCAAATGAAGACCCTTTGAAGTCATATTGCATGGTACCCATTCCACGGGTCTCAACTCTCCAGGTTTAAGGTATTCTTCCTTCAGCTAAAACATGCATGTGGAACCCAGAGTATGATCAACCGTGTGATCGGGAGACGTGTTCCAATATGTCTCAGTTTTCGTCCCCTGGTACTCGGGTGCAACATTCCAGACGCTTTACTAACACTCTCCCGACTTGGAGAGTCAGTGCCTTTAACCTCCTGTTTGGCCCAGTTTGCAAATTCTGCGGAAGATGAACAGGAATAGGGAGAACCAATGACAGACTAGCTGGAGGTGTCTGGACGGGCAAATTTAACTCTCATTTCCCACCAGGAAGAGGAATTAACCAAAGGCTCAGCGTGCCGTGCCGGAACCAGATTAGGGCCTGAAGCCATCCTGCGGGGTTGCGGCCAGCTCACGAGAAAGCGAGTTGAAGAAAGGAGCTCAGGGGCACTGTAATTCACAAACCTGCAGAGTTATAAATGACAGCTATCGTCCAAAAATATACTGAAGTAAGGCTGCTAGAGGACTTGAAAGCGGGGCAGAATTGCAGGAAACCGATTTCAGGAGGTAGACTGGAATTGCATTTAAAGCATAGGAAAAGAGGCAGAACGTCCACAATGATGCACTTGGCCAAAAAGGGCATATGCGTTTTTTCCTGAATATATTCAGGATAAAACGCATACGCCCTTTTTGGCCAACCAAGCAAGCTTGCAAAGGAAATCTGCACTACAATGAAGTCTCACTTCCCCCCGGTCAAAAGGGCCATCTGAAAAAAGTGTAAAATCCAGAAAGGCAGGACAGGCCATGGAGAACTGGGAGCCTTGTTATGCTGATGGGCGGGATGTAAATTGCCAACAGCCACTCGGGAGAAGTGTATGGTGTTTCCTGAAACATCTAAAAAACAAAGCAACAGAGCCTAGGGCACTTCCACTTATGGTCCTATAGCTTAGGGAAATTAAAATCAAAAGACACAGCCACCCCAAAGGTTGGGACGGCTCTGTTTACAAGAACCTGGTTTACGGTACAAGTTCAATATCGCAGAAAGTGAAAAATGGATAAAGAAGTTGTGGTACTTACGTACAATGCAGTATCACTCAGCAATGAAATCTATGTCATCAGGCCCGTAGCAGCATAATGAGTGGATTCAGGTACGATGATTCTAACTGAAATAAGTCACACAGAAAAAGAAACATCATAAGATATCACTAATACACGGAATGTAACCTTGGCTACACAGGAACTGAATTACAAAACAGAACAGGGTCTCAAATTTAGAAAACCAACTTATGCTTGCTTAAGGGGAAAGGTGAGTTGGGGTGCTGCATAAAACCAGAGATTGAAATGAGCACAGATAAAGTTCCTTAAGCCAAATATGGAATAGACAAGAGCTACTCCTTGCTCAACGAAATGGACTCAACACCCCATATTAAATGCCTAAGAGTGTACCTGACTAGGAAGTATCTTAAAACCTATGGATTGCTATGTCTCTGAAAGAGAATCACGTGTGTGTACAGGGGCATAAACGCAGCAGTGATAGGATTGGAGAGGTTCGGTGAGCAAATGAAGACCCTTTGAAGTCATATTGCATGGTACCCATTCCACGGGTCTCAACTCTCCAGGTTTAAGGTATTCTTCCTTCAGCTAAAACATGCATGTGGAACCCAGAGTATGATCAACCGTGTGATCGGGAGACGTGTTCCAATATGTCTCAGTTTTCGTCCCCTGGTACTCGGGTGCAACATTCCAGACGCTTTACTAACACTCTCCCGACTTGGAGAGTCAGTGCCTTTAACCTCCTGTTTGGCCCAGTTTGCAATTTCTGCGGAAGATGAACAGGGATAGGGAGAACCAATGAGAGACTAGCTGGAGGTGTCTGGACGGGCAAATTTAACTCTCATTTCCCACCAGGAAGGGGAATTAACCAAAGGCTCAGCGTGCCGTGCCGGAACCAGATTAGGGCCTGAAGCCATCCTGCGGGGTTGCGGCCAGCTCACGAGAAAGCGAGTTGAAGAAAGGAGCTCAGGGGCACTGTAATTCACAAACCTGCAGAGTTATAAATGACAGCTATCGTCCAAAAATATACTGAAGTAAGGCTGCCAAGAGGACTTGAAAGCGGGGCAGAATTGCAGGAAACCGATTTCAGGAGGTAGACTGGAATTGCATTTAAAGCATAGGAAAAGAGGCAGAACGTCCACAATGATGCACTTGGCCAAAAAGGGCGTATGCGTTTTTTCCTGAATATATTCAGGATAAAACGCATACGCCCTTTTTGGCCAACCAAGCAAGCTTGCAAAGGAAATCTGCACTACAATGAAGTCTCACTTCCCACCGGTCAAAAGGGCCATCTGAAAAAAGTGTAAAATCCAGAAAGGCAGGACAGGCCATGGAGAACTGGGAGCCTGTTATGCTGATGGGCGGGATGTAAATTGCCAACAGCCACTCGGGAGAAGTGTATGGTGTTTCCTGAAACATCTAAAAAACAAAGCAACAGAGCCTAGGGCACTTCCACTTATGGTCCTATAGCTTAGGGAAATTAAAATCAAAAGACACAGCCACCCCAAAGGTTGGGACGGCTCTGTTTACAAGAACCTGGTTTACGGTACAAGTTCAATATCGCAGAAAGTGAAAAATGGATAAAGAATTTGTGGTACTTACGTACAATGCAATATCACTCAGCAATGAAATCTATGTCATCAGGCCCGTAGCAGCATAATGAGTGGATTCAGGTACGATGATTCTAACTGAAATAAGTCACACAGAAAAAGAAACATCATAAGATATCACTAATACACGGAATGTAAACTTGGCTACACAGGAACTGAATTACAAAACAGAACAGGGTCTCTAATTTAGAAACCCAACTTATGCTTGCTTAAGGGGAAAGGTGAGTTGGGGTGCTGCATAAAACCAGAGATTGAAATGAGCACAGATAAAGTTCCTTAAGCCAAATATGGAATAGACAAGAGCTACTCCTTGCTCAACGAAATGGACTCAACACCCCATATTAAATGCCTAAGAGTGTATCTGACTAGGAAGTATCTTAAAACCTATGGATTGCTATGTGTCTGAAAGAGAATCAAGTGTGTGTACAGGGGCATAAACGCAGCAGTGATAGGATTGGAGAGGTTCGGTGAGCAAATGAAGACCCTTTGAAGTCATATTGCATGGTACCCATTCCACGGGTCTCAACTCTCCAGGTTTAAGGTATTCTTCCTTCAGCTAAAACATGCATGTGGAACCCAGAGTATGATCAACCGTGTGATCGGGAGACGTGTTCCAATATGTCTCAGTTTTCGTCCCCTGGTACTCGGGTGCAACATTCCAGACGCTTTACTAACACTCTCCCGACTTGGAGAGTCAGTGCCTTTAACCTCCTGTTTGGCCCAGTTTGCAATTTCTGCGGAAGATGAACAGGAATAGGGAGAACCAATGAGAGACTAGCTGGAGGTGTCTGGACGGGCAAATTTAACTCTCATTTCCCACCAGGAAGAGGAATTAACCAAAGGCTCAGCGTGCCGTGCCGGAACCAGATTAGGGCCTGAAGCCATCCTGCGGGGTTGCGGCCAGCTCACGAGAGAGCGAGTTGAAGAAAGGAGCTCAGGGGCACTGTAATTCACAAACCTGCAGAGTTATAAATGACAGCTATCGTCCAAAAATATACTGAAGTAAGGCTGCCAAGAGGACTTGAAAGCGGGGCAGAATTGCAGGAAACCGATTTCAGGAGGTAGACTGGAATTGCATTTAAAGCATAGGAAAAGAGGCAGAACGTCCACAATGATGCACTTGGCCAAAAAGGGCGTATGCGTTTTTTCCTGAATATATTCAGGAAAAAACGCATACGCCCTTTTTGGCCAACCAAGCAAGCTTGCAAAGGAAATCTGCACTACAATGAAGTCTCACTTCCCCCCGGTCAAAAGGGCCATCTGAAAAAAGTGTAAAATCCAGAAAGGCAGGACAGGCCATGGAGAACTGGGAGCCTTGTTATGCTGATGGGCGGGATGTAAATTGCCAACAGCCACTCGGGAGAAGTGTATGGTGTTTCCTGAAACATCTAAAAAACAAAGCAACAGAGCCTAGGGCACTTCCACTTATGGTCCTATAGCTTAGGGAAATTAAAATCAAAAGACACAGCCACCCCAAAGGTTGGGACGGCTCTGTTTACAAGAACCTGGTTTACGGTACAAGTTCAATATCGCAGAAAGTGAAAAATGGATAAAGAAGTTGTGGTACTTACGTACAATGCAGTATCACTCAGCAATGAAATCTATGTCATCAGGCCCGTAGCAGCATAATGAGTGGATTCAGGTACGATGATTCTAACTGAAATAAGTCACACAGAAAAAGAAACATCATAAGATATCACTAATACACGGAATGTAACCTTGGCTACACAGGAACTGAATTACAAAACAGAACAGGGTCTCAAATTTAGAAACCCAACTTATGCTTGCTTAAGGGGAAAGGTGAGTTGGGGTGCTGCATAAAACCAGAGATTGAAATGAGCACAGATAAAGTTCCTTAAGCCAAATATGGAATAGACAAGAGCTACTCCTTGCTCAACGAAATGGACTCAACACCCCATATTAAATGCCTAAGAGTGTACCTGACTAGGAAGTATCTTAAAACCTATGGATTGCTATGTCTCTGAAAGAGAATCAAGTGTGTGTACAGGGGCATAAACGCAGCAGTGATAGGATTGGAGAGGTTCGGTGGGCAAATGAAGACCCTTTGAAGTCATATTGCATGGTACCCATTCCACGGGTCTCAACTCTCCAGGTTTAAGGTATTCTTCCTTCAGCTAAAACATGCATGTGGAACCCAGAGTATGATCAACCGTGTGATCGGGAGACGTGTTCCAATACGTCTCAGTTTTCGTCCCCTGGTACTCGGGTGCAACATTCCAGACGCTTTACTAACACTCTCCTGACTTGGAGAGTCAGTGCCTTTAACCTCCTGTTTGGCCCAGTTTGCAATTTCTGCGGAAGATGAACAGGAATAGGCAGAACCAATGACAGACTAGCTGGAGGTGTCTGGACGGGCAAATTTAACTCTCATTTCCCACCAGGAAGAGGAATTAACCAAAGGCTCAGCGTGCCGTGCCGGAACCAGATTAGGGCCTGAAGCCATCCTGCGGTGTTGCGGCCAGCTCACGAGAGAGCGAGTTGAAGAAAGGAGCTCAGGGGCACTGTAATTCACAAACCTGCAGAGTTATAAATGACAGCTATCGTCCAAAAATATACTGAAGTAAGGCTGCCAAGAGGACTTGAAAGCGGGGCAGAATTGCAGGAAACCGATTTCAGGAGGTAGACTGGAATTGCATTTAAAGCATAGGAAAAGAGGCAGAACGTCCACAATGATGCACTTGGCCAAAAAGGGCGTATGCGTTTTTTCCTGAATATATTCAGGAAAAAACGCATACGCCCTTTTTGGCCAACCAAGCAAGCTTGCAAAGGAAATGTGCACTACAATGAAGTCTCACTTCCCCCCGGTCAAAAGGGCCATCTGAAAAAAGTGTAAAATCCAGAAAGGCAGGACAGGCCATGGAGAACTGGGAGCCTTGTTATGCTGATGGGCGGGATGTAAATTGCCAACAGCCACTCGGGAGAAGTGTATGGTGTTTCCTGAAACATCTAAAAAACAAAGCAACAGAGCCTAGGGCACTTCCACTTATGGTCCTATAGCTTAGGGAAATTAAAATCAAAAGACACAGCCACCCCAAAGTTTGGGACGGCTCTGTTTACAAGAACCTGGTTTACGGTACAAGTTCAATATCGCAGAAAGTGAAAAATGGATAAAGAAGTTGTGGTACTTACGTACAATGCAGTATCACTCAGCAATGAAATCTATGTCATCAGGCCCGTAGCAGCATAATGAGTGGATTCAGGTACGATGATTCTAACTGAAATAAGTCACACAGAAAAAGAAACATCATAAGATATCACTAATACACGGAATGTAACCTTGGCTACACAGGAACTGAATTACAAAACAGAACAGGGTCTCAAATTTAGAAACCCAACTTATGCTTGCTTAAGGGGAAAGGTGAGTTGGGGTGCTGCATAAAACCAGAGATTGAAATGAGCACAGATAAAGTTCCTTAAGCCAAATATGGAATAGACAAGAGCTACTCCTTGCTCAACGAAATGGACTCAACACCCCATATTAAATGCCTAAGAGTGTACCTGACTAGGAAGTATCTTAAAACCTATGGATTGCTATGTCTCTGAAAGAGAATCAAGTGTGTGTACAGGGGCATAAACGCAGCAGTGATAGGATTGGAGAGGTTCGGTGAGCAAATGAAGACCCTTTGAAGTCATATTGCATGGTACCCATTCCACGGGTCTCAACTCTCCAGGTTTAAGGTATTCTTCTTTCAGCTAAAACATGCATGTGGAACCCAGAGTATGATCAACCGTGTGATCGGGAGACGTGTTCCAATATGTCTCAGTTTTCGTCCCCTGGTACTCGGGTGCAACATTCCAGACGCTTTACTAACACTCTCCCGACTTGGAGAGTCAGTGCCTTTAACCTCCTGTTTGGCCCAGTTTGCAATTTCTGCGGAAGATGAACAGGGATAGGGAGAACCAATGAGAGACTAGCTGGAGGTGTCTGGACGGGCAAATTTAACTCTCATTTCGCACCAGGAAGAGGAATTAACCAAAGGCTCAGCGTGCCGTGCCGGAACCAGATTAGGGCCTGAAGCCATCCTGCGGGGTTGCGGCCAGCTCACGAGAAAGCGAGTTGAAGAAAGGAGCTCAGGGGCACTGTAATTCACAAACCTGCAGAGTTATAAATGACAGCTATCGTCCAAAAATATACTGAAGTAAGGCTGCCAAGAGGACTTGAAAGCGGGGCAGAATTGCAGGAAACCGATTTCAGGAGGTAGACTGGAATTGCATTTAAAGCATAGGAAAAGAGGCAGAACGTCCACAATGATGCACTTGGCCAAAAAGGGCGTATGCGTTTTTTCCTGAATATATTCAGGAAAAAACGCATACGCCCTTTTTGGCCAACCAAGCAAGCTTGCAAAGGAAATGTGCACTACAATGAAGTCTCACTTCCCCCCGGTCAAAAGGGCCATCTGAAAAAAGTGTAAAATCCAGAAAGGCAGGACAGGCCATGGAGAACTGGGAGCCTTGTTATGCTGATGGGCGGGATGTAAATTGCCAACAGCCACTCGGGAGAAGTGTATGGTGTTTCCTGAAACATCTAAAAAACAAAGCAACAGAGCCTAGGGCACTTCCACTTATGGTCCTATAGCTTAGGGAAATTAAAATCAAAAGACACAGCCACCCCAAAGGTTGGGACGGCTCTGTTTACAAGAACCTGGTTTACGGTACAAGTTCAATATCGCAGAAAGTGAAAAATGGATAAAGAAGTTGTGGTACTTACGTACAATGCAATATCACTCAGCAATGAAATCTATGTCATCAGGCCCGTAGCAGCATAATGAGTGGATTCAGGTACGATGATTCTAACTGAAATAAGTCACACAGAAAAAGAAACATCATAAGATATCACTAATACACGGAATGTAAACTTGGCTACACAGGAACTGAATTACAAAACAGAACAGGGTCTCTAATTTAGAAACCCAACTTATGCTTGCTTAAGGGGAAAGGTGAGTTGGGGTGCTGCATAAAACCAGAGATTGAAATGAGCACAGATAAAGTTCCTTAAGCCAAATATGGAATAGACAAGAGCTACTCCTTGCTCAACGAAATGGACTCAACACCCCATATTAAATGCCTAAGAGTGTACCTGACTAGGAAGTATCTTAAAACCTATGGATTGCTATGTCTCTGAAAGAGAATCAAGTGTGTGTACAGGGGCATAAACGCAGCAGTGATAGGATTGGAGAGGTTCGGTGAGCAAATGAAGACCCTTTGAAGTCATATTGCATGGTACCCATTCCACGGGTCTCAACTCTCCAGGTTTAAGGTATTCTTCCTTCAGCTAAAACATGCATGTGGAACCCAGAGTATGATCAACCGTGTGATCGGGAGACGTGTTCCAATATGTCTCAGTTTTCGTCCCCTGGTACTCGGGTGCAACATTCCAGACGCTTTACTAACACTCTCCCGACTTGGAGAGTCAGTGCCTTTAACCTCCTGTTTGGCCCAGTTTGCAATTTCTGCGGAAGATGAACAGGAATAGGCAGAACCAATGACAGACTAGCTGGAGGTGTCTGGACGGGCAAATTTAACTCTCATTTCCCACCAGGAAGAGGAATTAACCAAAGGCTCAGCGTGCCGTGCCGGAACCAGATTAGGGCCTGAAGCCATCCTGCGGGGTTGCGGCCAGCTCACGAGAAAGCGAGTTGAAGAAAGGAGCTCAGGGGCACTGTAATTCACAAACCTGCAGAGTTATAAATGACAGCTATCGTCCAAAAATATACTGAAGTAAGGCTGCCAAGAGGACTTGAAAGCGGGGCAGAATTGCAGGAAACCGATTTCAGGAGGTAGACTGGAATTGCATTTAAAGCATAGGAAAAGAGGCAGAACGTCCACAATGATGCACTTGGCCAAAAAGGGCGTATGCGTTTTTTCCTGAATATATTCAGGAAAAAACGCATACGCCCTTTTTGGCCAACCAAGCAAGCTTGCAAAGGAAATGTGCACTACAATGAAGTCTCACTTCCCCCCGGTCAAAAGGGCCATCTGAAAAAAGTGTAAAATCCAGAAAGGCAGGACAGGCCATGGAGAACTGGGAGCCTTGTTATGCTGATGGGCGGGATGTAAATTGCCAACAGCCACTCGGGAGAAGTGTATGGTGTTTCCTGAAACATCTAAAAAACAAAGCAACAGAGCCTAGGGCACTTCCACTTATGGTCCTATAGCTTAGGGAAATTAAAATCAAAAGACACAGCCACCCCAAAGGTTGGGATGGCTCTGTTTACAAGAACCTGGTTTACGGTACAAGTTCAATATCGCAGAAAGTGAAAAATGGATAAAGAAGTTGTGGTACTTACGTACAATGCAATATCACTCAGCAATGAAATCTATGTCATCAGGCCCGTAGCAGCATAATGAGTGGATTCAGGTACGATGATTCTAACTGAAATAAGTCACACAGAAAAAGAAACATCATAAGATATCACTAATACACGGAATGTAAACTTGGCTACACAGGAACTGAATTACAAAACAGAACAGGGTCTCTAATTTAGAAACCCAACTTATGCTTGCTTAAGGGGAAAGGTGAGTTGGGGTGCTGCATAAAACCAGAGATTGAAATGAGCACAGATAAAGTTCCTTAAGCCAAATATGGAATAGACAAGAGCTACTCCTTGCTCAACGAAATGGACTCAACACCCCATATTAAATGCCTAAGAGTGTACCTGACTAGGAAGTATCTTAAAACCTATGGATTGCTATGTCTCTGAAAGAGAATCAAGTGTGTGTACAGGGGCATAAACGCAGCAGTGATAGGATTGGAGAGGTTCGGTGAGCAAATGAAGACCCTTTGAAGTCATATTGCATGGTACCCATTCCACGGGTCTCAACTCTCCAGGTTTAAGGTATTCTTCCTTCAGCTAAAACATGCATGTGGAACCCAGAGTATGATCAACCGTGTGATCGGGAGACGTGTTCCAATATGTCTCAGTTTTCGTCCCCTGGTACTCGGGTGCAACATTCCAGACGCTTTACTAACACTCTCCCGACTTGGAGAGTCAGTGCCTTTAACCTCCTGTTTGGCCCAGTTTGCAATTTCTGCGGAAGATGAACAGGAATAGGGAGAACCAATGAGAGACTAGCTGGAGGTGTCTGGACGGGCAAATTTAACTCTCATTTCCCACCAGGAAGAGGAATTAACCAAAGGCTCAGCGTGCCGTGCCGGAACCAGATTAGGGCCTGAAGCCATCCTGCGGTGTTGCGGCCAGCTCACGAGAAAGCGAGTTGAAGAAAGGAGCTCAGGGGCACTGTAATTCACAAACTTGCAGAGTTATAAATGACAGCTATCGTCCAAAAATATACTGAAGTAAGGCTGCCAAGAGGACTTGAAAGCGGGGCAGAATTGCAGGAAACCGATTTCAGGAGGTAGACTGGAATTGCATTTAAAGCATAGGAAAAGAGGCAGAACGTCCACAATGATGCACTTGGCCAAAAAGGGCGTATGCGTTTTTTCCTGAATATATTCAGGAAAAAACGCATACGCCCTTTTTGGCCAACCAAGCAAGCTTGCAAAGGAAATCTGCACTACAATGAAGTCTCACTTCCCCCCGGTCAAAAGGGCCATCTGAAAAAAGTGTAAAATCCAGAAAGGCAGGACAGGCCATGGAGAACTGGGAGCCTTGTTATGCTGATGGGCGGGATGTAAATTGCCAACAGCCACTCGGGAGAAGTGTATGGTGTTTCCTGAAACATCTAAAAAACAAAGCAACAGAGCCTAGGGCACTTCCACTTATGGTCCTATAGCTTAGGGAAATTAAAATCAAAAGACACAGCCACCCCAAAGGTTGGGACGGCTCTGTTTACAAGAACCTGGTTTACGGTACAAGTTCAATATCGCAGAAAGTGAAAAATGGATAAAGAAGTTGTGGTACTTACGTACAATGCAATATCACTCAGCAATGAAATCTATGTCATCAGGCCCGTAGCAGCATAATGAGTGGATTCAGGTACGATGATTCTAACTGAAATAAGTCACACAGAAAAAGAAACATCATAAGATATCACTAATACACGGAATGTAAACTTGGCTACACAGGAACTGAATTACAAAACAGAACAGGGTCTCTAATTTAGAAACCCAACTTATGCTTGCTTAAGGGGAAAGGTGAGTTGGGGTGCTGCATAAAACCAGAGATTGAAATGAGCACAGATAAAGTTCCTTAAGCCAAATATGGAATAGACAAGAGCTACTCCTTGCTCAACGAAATGGACTCAACACCCCATATTAAATGCCTAAGAGTGTACCTGACTAGGAAGTATCTTAAAACCTATGGATTGCTATGTCTCTGAAAGAGAATCAAGTGTGTGTACAGGGGCATAAACGCAGCAGTGATAGGATTGGAGAGGTTCGGTGAGCAAATGAAGACCCTTTGAAGTCATATTGCATGGTACCCATTCCACGGGTCTCAACTCTCCAGGTTTAAGGTATTCTTCCTTCAGCTAAAACATGCATGTGGAACCCAGAGTATGATCAACCGTGTGATCGGGAGACGTGTTCCAATATGTCTCAGTTTTCGTCCCCTGGTACTCGGGTGCAACATTCCAGACGCTTTACTAACACTCTCCCGACTTGGAGAGTCAGTGCCTTTAACCTCCTGTTTGGCCCAGTTTGCAATTTCTGCGGAAGATGAACAGGAATAGGGAGAACCAATGAGAGACTAGCTGGAGGTGTCTGGACGGGCAAATTTAACTCTCATTTCCCACCAGTAAGAGGAATTAACCAAAGGCTCAGCGTGCCGTGCCGGAACCAGATTAGGGCCTGAAGCCATCCTGCGGTGTTGCAGCCAGCTCACGAGAAAACGAGTTGAAGAAAGGAGCTCAGGGGCACTGTAATTCACAAACCTGCAGAGTTATAAATGACAGCTATCGTCCAAAAATATACTGAAGTAAGGCTGCCAAGAGGACTTGAAAGCGGGGCAGAATTGCAGGAAACCGATTTCAGGAGGTAGACTGGAATTGCATTTAAAGCATAGGGAAAGAGGCAGAACGTCCACAATGATGCACTTGGCCAAAAAGGGCGTATGCGTTTTTTCCTGAATATATTCAGGAAAAAACGCATACGCCCTTTTTGGCCAACCAAGCAAGCTTGCAAAGGAAATCTGCACTACAATGAAGTCTCACTTCCCCCCGGTCAAAAGGGCCATCTGAAAAAAGTGTAAAATCCAGAAAGGCAGGACAGGCCATGGAGAACTGGGAGCCTTGTTATGCTGATGGGCGGGATGTCAATTGCCAACAGCCACTCGGGAGAAGTGTATGGTGTTTCCTGAAACATCTAAAAAACAAAGCAACAGAGCCTAGGGCACTTCCACTTATGGTCCTATAGCTTAGGGAAATTAAAATCAAAAAGACACAGCCACCCCAAAGGTTGGGACGGCTCTGTTTACAAGAACCTGGTTTACAGTACAAGTTCAATATCGCAGAAAGTGAAAAATGGATAAAGAAGTTGTGGTACTTACGTACAATGCAGTATCACTCAGCAATGAAATCTATGTCATCAGGCCCGTAGCAGCATAATGAGTGGATTCAGGTATGATGATTCTAACTGAAATAAGTCACACAGGAAAAGAAACATCATAAGATATCACTAATACACGGAATGTAAACTTGGCTACACAGGAACTGAATTACAAAACAGAACAGGGTCTCAAATTTAGAAAACCAACTTATGCTTGCTTAAGGGGAAAGGTGAGTTGGGGTGCTGCATAAAACCAGAGATTGAAATGAGCACAGATAAAGTTCCTTAAGCCAAATATGGAATAGACAAGAGCTACTCCTTGCTCAACGAAATGGACTCAACACCCCATATTAAACGCCTAAGAATGTACCTGACTAGGAAGTATCTTAAAACCTATGGATTGCTATGTCTCCGAAAGAGAATCAAGCGTGTGAACAGGGGCATAAACGCAGCAGTGATAGGACTGGAGAAGTTCGGTGAGCAAATGAAGACCCTTTGAAGTCATATTGCATGGTACCCATTCCACGGGTCTCAACTCTCCAGGTTTAAGGTATTCTTCCTTCAGCTAAAACATGCATGTGGAACCCAGAGTATGATCAACCATGTGATCGGGAGACGTGTTCCAATATGTGTCAGTTTTCGTCCCCTGGTACTCGGGTGCAACATTCCAGACGCTTTACTAACACTCTCCCGACTTGGAGAGTCAGTGCCTTTAACCTCCTGTTTGGCCCTGTTTGCAATTTCTGCGGAAGATGAACAGGAATAGGGAGAACCAATGAGAGACTAGCTGGAGGTGTCTGGACGGGCAAATTTAACTCTCATTTCCCACCAGGAAGAGGAATTAACCAAAGGCTCAGCGTGCCGTGCCGGAACCAGATTAGGGCCTGAAGCCATCCTGCGGTGTTGCGGCCAGCTCACGAGAAAGCGAGTTGAAGAAAGGAGCTCAGGGGCACTGTAATTCACAAACCTGCAGAGTTATAAATGACAGCTATCGTCCAAAAATATACTGAAGTAAGGCTGCCAAGAGGACTTGAAAGCGGGGCAGAATTGCAGGAAACCGATTTCAGGAGGTAGACTGGAATTGCATTTAAAGCATAGGAAAAGAGGCAGAACGTCCACAATGATGCACTTGGCCAAAAAGGGCGTATGCGTTTTTTCCTGAATATATTCAGGAAAAAACGCATACGCCCTTTTTGGCCAACCAAGCAAGCTTGCAAAGGAAATCTGCACTACAATGAAGTCTCACTTCCCCCCGGTCAAAAGGGCCATCTGAAAAAAGTGTAAAATCCAGAAAGGCAGGACAGGCCATGGAGAACTGGGAGCCTTGTTATGCTGATGGGCGGGATGTAAATTGCCAACAGCCACTCGGGAGAAGTGTATGGTGTTTCCTGAAACATCTAAAAAACAAAGCAACAGAGCCTAGGGCACTTCCACTTATGGTCCTATAGCTTAGGGAAATTAAAATCAAAAAGACACAGCCACCCCAAAGGTTGGGACGGCTCTGTTTACAAGAACCTGGTTTACGGTACAAGTTCAATATCGCAGAAAGTGAAAAATGGATAAAGAAGTTGTGGTACTTACGTACAATGCAATATCACTCAGCAAGGAAATCTATGTCATCAGGCCCGTAGCAGCATAATGAGTGGATTCAGGTATGATGATTCTAACTGAAATAAGTCACACAGAAAAAGAAACATCATAAGATATCACTAATACACGGAATGTAAACTTGGCTACACAGGAACTGAATTACAAAACAGAACAGGGTCTCAAATTTGGAAAACCAACTTATGCTTGCTTAAGGGGAAAGGTGAGTTGGGGTGCTGCATAAAACCAGAGATTGAAATGAGCACAGATAAAGTTCCTTAAGCCAAATATGGAATAGACAAGAGCTACTCCTCGCTCAACGAAATGGACTCAACACCCCATATTAAATGCCTAAGAGTGTACCTGACTAGGAAGTATCTTAAAACCTATGGATTGCTATGTCTCCGAAAGAGAATCAAGCGTGTGTACAGGGGCATAAACGCAGCAGTGATAGGACTGGAGAGGTTCGGTGAGCAAATGAAGACCCTTTGAAGTCATATTGCATGGAACCCATTCCACGGGTCTCAACTCTCCAGGTTTAAGGTATTCTTCCTTCAGCTAAAACATGCATGTGGAACCCAGAGTATGATCAACCGTGTGATCGGGAGACGTGTTCCAATATGTGTCAGTTTTCGTCCCCTGGTACTCGGGTGCAACATTCCAGACGCTTTACTAACACTCTCCCGACTTGGAGAGTCAGTGCCTTTAACCTCCTGTTTGGCCCAGTTTGCAATTTCTGCGGAAGATGAACAGGAATAGGGAGAACCAATGACAGACTAGCTGGAGGTGTCTGGACGGGCAAATTTAACTCTCATTTCCCACCAGGAAGAGGAATTAACCAAAGGCTCAGCGTGCCGTGCCAGAACCAGATTAGGGCCTGAAGCCATCATGCGGTGTTGTGGCCAGCTCACAAGAAAGCGACTTGAAGAAAGGAGCTCAGGGGCACTGTAATTCACAAACCTGCAGAGTTATAAATGACAGCTATCGTCCAAAAATATACTGAAGTAAGGCTGCCAAGAGGACTTGAAAGCGGGGCAGAATTGCAGGAAACCGATTTCAGGAGGTAGACTGGAATTGCATTTAAAGCATAGGAAAAGAGGCAGAACGTCCACAATGATGCACTTGGCCAAAAAGGGCGTATGCGTTTTTTCCTGAATATATTCAGGAAAAAACGCATACGCCCTTTTTGGCCAACCAAGCAAGCTTGCAAAGGAAATCTGCACTACAATGAAGTCTCACTTCCCCCCGGTCAAAAGGGCCATCTGAAAAAAGTGTAAAATCCAGAAAGGCAGGACAGGCCAAGGAGAACTGGGAGCCTTGTTATGCTGATGGGCGGGATGTAACTTGCCAACAGCCACTCCGGAGAAGTGTATGGTGTTTCCTGAAACATCTAAAAAACAAAGCAACAGAGCGTAGGGCACTTCCACTTATGGTCCTATAGCTTAGGGAAATTAAAATCAAAAGACACAGCCACCCCAAATGTTGGGACGGCTCTGTTTACAAGAACCTGGTTTATGGTACAAGTTCAATATCGCAGAAAGTGAAAAATGGATAAAGAAGTTGTGGTACTTACGTACAATGCAATATCACTCAGCAATGAAATCTATGTCATCAGGCCCGTAGCAGCATAATGAGTGGATTCAGGTACGATGATTCTAACTGAAATAAGTCACACAGAAAAAGAAACATCATAAGACATCACTAATAGACGGAATGTAAACTTGGCTACACAGGAACTGAATTACAAAACAGAACAGGGTCTCAAATTTAGAAAACCAACTTATGCTTGCTTAAGGGGAAAGGTGAGTTGGGGTGCTGCATAAAACCAGAGATTGAAATGAGCACAGATAAAGTTCCTTAAGCCAAATATGGAATAGACAAGAGCTACTCCTTGCTCAACGAAATGGACTCAACACCCCATATTAAATGCCTAAGAGTGTACCTGACTAGGAAGTATCTTAAAACCTATGGATTGCTATGTCTCTGAAAGAGAATCAAGTGTGTGTACAGGGGCATAAACGCAGCAGTGATAGGATTGGAGAGGTTCGGTGAGCAAATGAAGACCCTTTGAAGTCATATTGCATGGTACCCATTCCACGGGTCTCAACTCTCCAGGTTTAAGGTATTCTTCCTTCAGCTAAAACATGCATGTGGAACCCAGAGTATGATCAACCGTGTGATCGGGAGACGTGTTCCAATATGTCTCAGTTTTCGTCCCCTGGTACTCGGGTGCAACATTCCAGACGCTTTACTAACACTCTCCCGACTTGGAGAGTCAGCGCCTTTAACCTCCTGTTTGGCCCAGTTTGCAATTTCTGCGGAAGATGAACAGGAATAGGGAGAACCAATGACAGACTAGCTGGAGGTGTCTGGACGGGCAAATTTAACTCTCATTTCCCACCAGGAAGAGGAATTAACCAAAGGCTCAGCGTGCCGTGCCAGAACCAGATTAGGGCCTGAAGCCATCATGCGGTGTTGTGGCCAGCTCACAAGAAAGCGACTTGAAGAAAGGAGCTCAGGGGCACTGTAATTCACAAACCTGCAGAGTTATAAATGACAGCTATCGTCCAAAAATATACTGAAGTAAGGCTGCCAAGAGGACTTGAAAGCGGGGCAGAATTGCAGGAAACCGATTTCAGGAGGTAGACTGGAATTGCATTTAAAGCATAGGAAAAGAGGCAGAACGTCCACAATGATGCACTTGGCCAAAAAGGGCGTATGCGTTTTTTCCTGAATATATTCAGGAAAAAACGCATACGCCCTTTTTGGCCAACCAAGCAAGCTTGCAAAGGAAATCTGCACTACAATGAAGTCTCACTTCCCCCCGGTCAAAAGGGCCATCTGAAAAAAGTGTAAAATCCAGAAAGGCAGGACAGGCCAAGGAGAACTGGGAGCCTTGTTATGCTGATGGGCGGGATGTAACTTGCCAACAGCCACTCCGGAGAAGTGTATGGTGTTTCCTGAAACATCTAAAAAACAAAGCAACAGAGCGTAGGGCACTTCCACTTATGGTCCTATAGCTTAGGGAAATTAAAATCAAAAGACACAGCCACCCCAAATGTTGGGACGGCTCTGTTTACAAGAACCTGGTTTACGGTACAAGTTCAATATCGCAGAAAGTGAAAAATGGATAAAGAAGTTGTGGTACTTACGTACAATGCAATATCACTCAGCAATGAAATCTATGTCATCAGGCCCGTAGCAGCATAATGAGTGGATTCAGGTACGATGATTCTAACTGAAATAAGTCACACAGAAAAAGAAACATCATAAGACATCACTAATAGACGGAATGTAAACTTGGCTACACAGGAACTGAATTACAAAACAGAACAGGGTCTCAAATTTAGAAAACCAACTTATGCTTGCTTAAGGGGAAAGGTGAGTTGGGGTGCTGCATAAAACCAGAGATTGAAATGAGCACAGATAAAGTTCCTTAAGCCAAATATGGAATAGACAAGAGCTACTCCTTGCTCAACGAAATGGACTCAACACCCCATATTAAATGCCTAAGAGTGTACCTGACTAGGAAGTATCTTAAAACCTATGGATTGCTATGTCTCTGAAAGAGAATCAAGTGTGTGTACAGGGGCATAAACGCAGCAGTGATAGGATTGGAGAGGTTCGGTGAGCAAATGAAGACCCTTTGAAGTCATATTGCATGGTACCCATTCCACGGGTCTCAACTCTCCAGGTTTAAGGTATTCTTCCTTCAGCTAAAACATGCATGTGGAACCCAGAGTATGATCAACCGTGTGATCGGGAGACGTGTTCCAATATGTCTCAGTTTTCGTCCCCTGGTACTCGGGTGCAACATTCCAGACGCTTTACTAACACTCTCCCGACTTGGAGAGTCAGCGCCTTTAACCTCCTGTTTGGCCCAGTTTGCAATTTCTGCGGAAGATGTACAGGAATAGGGAGAACCAATGAGAGACTAGCTGGAGGTGTCTGGACGGGCAAATTTAACTCTCATTTCCCACCAGGAAGAGGAATTAACCAAAGGCTCAGCGTGCCGTGCCGGAACCAGATTAGGGCCTGAAGCCATCCTGCGGGGTTGCGGCCAGCTCACGAGAAAGCGAGTTGAAGAAAGGAGCTCAGGGGCACTGTAATTCACAAACCTGCAGAGTTATAAATGACAGCTATCGTCCAAAAATATACTGAAGTAAGGCTGCCAAGAGGACTTGAAAGCGGGGCAGAATTGCAGGAAACCGATTTCAGGAGGTAGACTGGAATTGCATTTAAAGCATAGGAAAAGAGGCAGAACGTCCACAATGATGCACTTGGCCAAAAAGGGCGTATGCGTTTTTTCCTGAATATATTCAGGAAAAAACGCATACGCCCTTTTTGGCCAACCAAGCAAGCTTGCAAAGGAAATCTGCACTACAATGAAGTCTCACTTCCCCCCGGTCAAAAGGGCCATCTGAAAAAAGTGTAAAATCCAGAAAGGCAGGACAGGCCATGGAGAACTGGGAGCCTTTTTATGCTGTTGGGCGGGATGTAAATTGCCAACAGCCACTCGGGAGAAGTGTATGGTGTTTCCTGAAACATCTAAAAAACAAAGCAACAGAGCCTAGGGCACTTCCACTTATGGTCCTATAGCTTAGGGAAATTAAAATCAAAAGACACAGCCACCCCAAAGGTTGGGACGGCTCTGTTTACAAGAACCTGGTTTACGGTACAAGTTCAATATCGCAGAAAGTGAAAAATGGATAAAGAAGTTGTGGTACTTACGTACAATGCAATATCACTCAGCAAGGAAATCTATGTCATCAGGCCCGTAGCAGCATAATGAGTGCATTCAGGTACGATGATTCTAACTGAAATAAGTCACACAGAAAAAGAAACATCATAAGATATCACTAATACACGGAATGTAAACTTGGCTACACAGGAACTGAATTCCAAAACAGAACAGGGTCTCAAATTTAGAAAACCAACTTATGCTTGCTTAAGGGGAAAGGTGAGTTGGGGTGCTGCATAAAACCAGAGATTGAAATGAGCACAGATAAAGTTCCTTAAGCCAAATATGGAATAGACAAGAGCTACTCCTTGCTCAACGAAATGGATTCAACACCCCATATTAAACACCTAAGAATATACCTGACTAGGAAGTATCTTAAAACCTATGGATTGCTATGTCTCCGAAAGAGAATCAAGCGTGTGTGCAGGGGCATAAACGCAGCAGTGATAGGACTGGAGAGGTTCGGTGAGCAAATGAAGACCCTTTGAAATCATATTGCATGTTACCCATTCCACGGGTCTCAACTCTCCAGGTTTAAGGTATTCTTCCTTCAGCTAAAACATGCATGTGGAACCCAGAGTATGATCAACCATGTGATCGGGAGATGTGTTCCAATATGTCTCAGTTTTCGTCCCCTGGTACTCGGGTGCAACATTCCAGATGCTTTACTAACACTCTCCCGACTTGGAGAGTCAGTGCCTTTAACCTCCTGTTTGGCCCAGTTTGCAATTTCTGCGGAAGATGAACAGGAATAGGGAGAACCAATGACAGACTAGCTGGAGGTGTCTGGATGGGCAAATTTAATTCTCATTTCGCACCAGGAAGAGGAATTAACCAAAGGCTCAGCGTGCCGTGCCGGAAGCAGATTAGGGCTTGAAGCCATCCTGCGGTGTTGCGGCCAGCTCACAAGAAAGCGAGTTGAAGAAAGGAGCTCAGGGGCACTGTAATTCACAAACCTGCAGAGTTATAAATGACAGCTATCGTCCAAAAATATACTGAAGTAAGGCTGCCAAGAGGACTTGAAAGCGGGGCAGAATTGCAGGAAACCGATTTCAGGAGGTAGACTGGAATTGCATTTAAAGCATAGGAAAAGAGGCAGAACGTCCACAATGATGCACTTGGCCAAAAAGGGCGTATGCGTTTTTTCCTAAATATATTCAGGAAAAAACGCATACGCCCTTTTTGGCCAACCAAGCAAGCTTGCAAAGGAAATCTGCACTACAATGAAGTCTCACTTCCCCCCGGTCAAAAGGGCCATCTGAAAAAAGTGTGAAATCCAGAAAGGCAGGACAGGCCATGGAGAACTGGGAGCCTTGTTATGCTGATGGGCGGGATGTAAATTGCCAACAGCCACTCGGGAGAAGTGTATGGTGTTTCCTGAAACATCTAAAAAACAAAGCAACAGAGCCTAGGGCACTTCCACTTATGGTCCTATAGCTTAGGGAAATTAAAATCAAAAAGACACAGCCACCCCAAAGGTTGGGACGGCTCTGTTTACAAGAACCTGGTTTACGGTACAAGTTCACTATCGCAGAAAGTGAAAAATGGATAAAGAAGTTGTGGTACTTACGTACAATGCAGTATCACTCAGCAAGGAAATCTATGTCATCAGGCCCGTAGCAGCATAATGAGTGGATTCAGGTATGATGATTCTAACTGAAATAAGTCACACAGAAAAAGAAACATCATAAGATATCACTAATACACGGAATGTAAACTTGGCTACACAGGAACTGAATTTCAAAACAGAACAGGGTCTCAAATTTAGAAAACCAACTTATGCTTGCTTAAGGGGAAAGTGAGTTGGGGTGCCGCATAAAACCAGAGATTGAAATGAGCACAGATAAAGTTCCTTAAGCCAAATATGTAATAGACAAGAGCTACTCCTTGCTCAACGAAATGGATTCAACACACCATATTAAACACATAAAAATATACCTGACTAGGAAGAATCTTAAAATCTATGGATTGCTATGTCTCTGAAAGAGAATCAAGCGTGTGTACAGGGGCATAAACGCAGCAGTGATAGGATTGGAGAGGTTCGGTGAGCAAATGAAGACCCTTTGAAGTCATATTGCATGGTACCCATTCCACGGGTCTCAACTCTCCAGGTTTAAGGTATTCTTCCTTCAGCTAAAACATGCATGTGGAACCCAGAGTATGATCCACCATGTGTTCGAGAAACATATTCAAATGTGTCTCACTTTTCGTTCCCTGGTACTCGGGTGCAACATGCCAGAGGCTTTACTAACACTCTCCCGACTTGGAGAGTCAGTGCCTTTAACCTCCTGTTTGGCCCAGTTTGCAATTTCTGCGGAAGATGAACAGGAATAGGGAGAACCAATGACAGACTAGATAGAGGTGTCTGGACGGGCAAATTTAACTCTCATTTCCCACCAGGAAGAGGAATTAACCAAAGGCTCAGCGTGCCGTGCCGGAACCACATTAGGGCCTGAAGCAATCCTGCGGTGTTGCGGCCAGCTCACAAGAAAGCGAGTTGAAGAAAGGAGCTCAGGGGCACTGTAATTCAGAAACCTGCAGAGTTATAAATGACAGCTATCGTCCAAAAATATACTGAAGTAAGGCTGCCAAGAGGACTTGAAAGCGGGGCAGAATTGCAGGAAACCGATTTCAGGAGGTAGACTGGAATTGCATTTAAAGCATAGGAAAAGAGGCAGAACGTCCACAATGATGCACTTGGCCAAAAAGGGCGTATGCGTTTTTTCCTGAATATATTCAGGAAAAAACGCATACGCCCTTTTTGGCCAACCAAGCAAGCTTGCAAAGGAAATGTGCACTACAATGAAGTCTCACTTCCCCCCGGTCAAAAGGGCCATCTGAAAAAAGTGTAAAATCCAGAAAGGCAGGACAGGCCAAGGAGAACTGGGAGCCTTGTTATGCTGATGGGCAGGATGTAACTTGCCAACAGCCACTCCGGAGAAGTGTATGGTGTTTCCTGAAACATCTAAAAAACAAAGCAACAGAGCGTAGGGCACTTCCACTTATGGTCCTATAGCTTAGGGAAATTAAAATCAAAAGACACAGCCACCCCAAAGGTTGGGACGGCTCTGTTTACAAGAACCTGGTTTACGGTACAAGTTCAATATCGCAGAAAGTGAAAAATGGATAAAGAAGTTGTGGTACTTACGTACAATGCAATATCACTCAGCAATGAAATCTATGTCATCAGGCCCGTAGCAGCATAATGAGTGGATTCAGGTACGATGATTCTAACTGAAATAAGTCACACAGAAAAAGAAACATCATAAGATATCACTAATACACGGAATGTAAACTTGGCTACACAGGAACTGAATTCCAAAACAGAACAGGGTCTCAAATTTAGAAAACCAACTTATGCTTGCTTAAGGGGAAAGGTGAGTTGGGGTGCTGCATAAAACCAGAGATTGAAATGAGCACAGATAAAGTTCCTTAAGCCAAATATGGAATAGACAAGAGCTACTCCTTGCTCAACGAAATGGATTCAACACCCCATATTAAACACCTAAGAATATACCTGACTAGGAAGTATGTTAAAACCTATGGATTGCTATGTCTCCGAAAGAGAATCAAGCGTGTGTGCAGGGGCATAAACGCAGCAGTGATAGGATTGGAGAGGTTCGGTGAGCAAATGAAGACCCTTTGAAATCATATTGCATGTTACCCATTCCACGGGTCTCAACTCTCCAGGTTTAAGGTATTCTTCCTTCAGCTAAAACATGCATGTGGAACCCAGAGTATGATCAATCATGTGATCGGGAGATGTGTTCCAATATGTCTCAGTTTTCGTCCCCTGGTACTCGGGTGCAACATTCCAGATGCTTTACTAACACTCTCCCGACTTGGAGAGTCAGTGCCTTTAACCTCCTGTTTGGCCCAGTTTGCAATTTCTGCGGAAGATGAACAGGAATAGGGAGAACCAATGACAGACTAGATGGAGGTGTCTGGATGGGCAAATTTAATTCTCATTTCGCACCAGGAAGAGGAATTAACCAAAGGCTCAGCGTGCCGTGCCGGAAGCAGATTAGGGCTTGAAGCCATCCTGCGGTGTTGCGGCCAGCTCACGAGAAAGCGAGTTGAAGAAAGGAGCTCAGGGGCACTGTAATTCACAAACCTGCAGAGTTATAAATGACAGCTATCGTCCAAAAATATACTGAAGTAAGGCTGCCAAGAGGACTTGAAAGCGGGGCAGAATTGCAGGAAACCGATTTCAGGAGGTAGACTGGAATTGCATTTAAAGCATAGGAAAAGAGGCAGAACGTCCACAATGATGCACTTGGCCAAAAAGGGCGTATGCGTTTTTTCCTGAATATATTCAGGAAAAAACGCATACGCACTTTTTGGCCAACCAAGCAAGCTTGCAAAGGAAATCTGCACTACAATGAAGTCTCACTTCCCCCCGGTCCAAAGGGTCATCTGAAAAAAGTGTAAAATCCAGAAAGGCAGGACAGGCCATGGAGAACTGGGAGCCTTGTTATGCTGATGGGCGGGATGTCAATTGCCAACAGCCACTCGGGAGAAGTGTATGGTGTTTCCTGAAACATCTAAAAAACAAAGCAACAGAGCCTAGGGCACTTCCACTTATGGTCCTATAGCTTAGGGAAATTAAAATCAAAAGACACAGCCACCCCAAAGGTTGGGACGGCTCTGTTTACAAGAACCTGGTTTACGGTACAAGTTCAATATCGCAGAAAGTGAAAAATGGATAAAGAAGTTTTGGTACTTACGTACAATGCAATATCACTCAGCAATGAAATCTATGTCATCAGGCCCGTAGCAGCATAATGAGTGGATTCAGGTATGATGATTCTAACTGAAATAAGTCACACAGGAAAAGAAACATCATAAGATATCACTAATACACGGAATGTAAACTTGGCTACACAGGAACTGAATTACAAAACAGAACAGGGTCTCAAATTTAGAAAACCAACTTATGCTTGCTTAAGGGGAAAGGTGAGTTGGGGTGCTGCATAAAACCAGAGATTGAATTGAGCACAGATAAAGTTCCTTAAGCCAAATATGGAATAGACAAGAGCTACTCCTTGCTCAACGAAATGGACTCAACACCCCATATTAAACGCCTAAGAATGTACCTGACTAGGAAGTATCTTAAAACCTATGGATTGCTATGTCTCCGAAAGAGAATCAAGCGTGTGAACAGGGGCATAAACGCAGCAGTGATAGGATTGGAGAGGTTCGGTGAGCAAATGAAGACCCTTTGAAGTCATATTGCATGGTACCCATTCCACGGGTCTCAACTCTCCAGGTTTAAGGTATTCTTCCTTCAGCTAAAACATGCATGTGGAACCCAGAGTATGATCAACCGTGTGATCGGGAGACGTGTTCCAATATGTCTCAGTTTTCGTCCCCTGGTACTCGGGTGCAACATTCCAGACGCTTTACTAACACTCTCCCGACTTGGAGAGTCAGTGCCTTTAACCTCCTGTTTGGCCCAGTTTGCAATTTCTGCGGAAGATGAACAGGAATAGGGAGAACCAATGACAGACTAGCTGGAGGTGTCTGGACGGGCAAATTTAACTCTCATTTCCCACCAGGAAGAGGAATTAACCAAAGGTTCAGCGTGCCGTGCCGGAACCAGATTAGGGCCTGAAGCCATCCTGCGGTGTTGCGGCCAGCTCACGAGAAAGCGAGTTGAAGAAAGGAGCTCAGGGGCACTGTAATTCACAAACCTGCAGAGTTCTAAATGACAGCTATCGTCCAAAAATATACTGAAGTAAGGCTGCCAAGAGGACTTGAAAGCGGGGCAGAATTGCAGGAAACCGATTTCAGGAGGTAGACTGGAATTGCATTTAAAGCATAGGAAAAGAGGCAGAACGTCCACAATGATGCACTTGGCCAAAAAGGGCGTATGCGTTTTTTCCTGAATATATTCAGGAAAAAACGCATACGCCCTTTTTGGCCAACCAAGCAAGCTTGCAAAGGAAATCTGCACTACAATGAAGTCTCACTTCCCCCCGGTCAAAAGGGCCATCTGAAAAAAGTGTAAAATCCAGAAAGGCAGGACAGGCCATGGAGAACTGGGAGCCTTGTTATGCTGATGGGCGGGATGTCAATTGCCAACAGCCACTCGGGAGAAGTGTATGGTGTTTCCTGAAACATCTAAAAAACAAAGCAACAGAGCCTAGGGCACTTCCACTTATGGTCCTATAGCTTAGGGAAATTAAAATCAAAAGACACAGCCACCCCAAAGGTTGGGACGGCTCTGTTTACAAGAACCTGGTTTACGGTACAAGTTCAATATCGCAGAAAGTGAAAAATGGATAAAGAAGTTGTGGTACTTACGTACAATGCAATATCACTCAGCAATGAAATCTATGTCATCAGGCCCGTAGCAGCATAATGAGTGGATTCAGGTATGATGATTCTAACTGAAATAAGTCACACAGAAAATGTAACATCATAAGATATCACTAATACACGGAATGTAAACTTGGCTACACAGGAACTGAATTCCAAAACAGAACAGGGTCTCAAATTTAGAAACCCAACTTATGCTTGCTTAAGGGGAAAGGTGAGTTGGGGTGCTGCATAAAACCAGAGATTGAAATGAGCACAGATAAAGTTCCTTAAGCCAAATATGGAATAGACAAGAGCTACTCCTTGCTCAACGAAATGGATTCAACACCCTATATTAAACACCTAAGAATATACCTGACTAGGAAGTATCTTAAAACCTATGGATTGCTATGTCTCCGAAAGAGAATCAAGCGTGTGTGCAGGGGCATAAACGCAGCAGTGATAGGACTGGAGAGGTTCGGTGAGCAAATGAAGACCCTTTGAAATCATATTGCATGTTACCCATTCCACGGGTCTCAACTCTCCAGGTTTAAGGTATTCTTCCTTCAGCTAAAACATGCATGTGGAACCCAGAGTATGATCAACCATGTGATCGGGAGATGTGTTCCAATATGTCTCAGTTTTCGTCCCCTGGTACTCGGGTGCAACATTCCAGATGCTTTACTAACACTCTCCCGACTTGGAGAGTCAGTGCCTTTAACCTCCTGTTTGGCCCAGTTTGCAATTTCTGCGGAAGATGAACAGGAATAGGGAGAACCAATGACAGACTAGCTGGAGGTGTCTGGACGGGCAAATTTAACTCTCATTTCCCACCAGGAAGAGGAATTAACCAACGGCTCAGCGTGCCGTGCCAGAACCAGATTAGGGCCTGAAGCCATCCTGCGGTGTTGCGGCCAGCTCACGAGAAAGCGAGTTGAAGAAAGGAGCTCAGGGGCACTGTAATTCACAAACCTGCAGAGTTATAAATGACAGCTATCGTCCAAAAATATACTGAAGTAAGGCTGCCAAGAGGACTTGAAAGCGGGGCAGAATTGCAGGAAACCGATTTCAGGAGGTAGACTGGAATTGCATTTAAAGCATAGGAAAAGAGGCAGAACGTCCACAATGATGCACTTGGCCAAAAAGGGCGTATGCGTTTTTTCCTGAATATATTCAGGAAAAAACGCATACGCCCTTTTTGGCCAACCAAGCAAGCTTGCAAAGGAAATCTGCACTACAATGAAGTCTCACTTACCCCCGGTCAAAAGGGCCATCTGAAAAAAGTGTGAAATCCAGAAAGGCAGGACAGGCCATGGAGAACTGGGAGCCTTGTTATGCTGATGGGCGGGATGTCAATTGCCAACAGCCACTCGGGAGAAGTGTATGGTGTTTCCTGAAAAATCTAAAAAACAAAGCAACAGAGCCTAGGGCACTTCCACTTATGGTCCTATAGCTTAGGGAAATTAAAATCAAAAAGACAGAGCCACCCAAAATGTTGGGACGGCTCTGTTTACTAGAAACTCATTTACGGTACAAGTTCAATATCTCAGAAAGTGAAAAATGGATAAAGAAGTTGTGGTACTTACGTACAATGCAATATCACTCAGCAATGAAATCTATGTCATCAGGCCCGTAGCAGCATAATAAGTGGATTCAGGTATGATGATTCTAACTGAAATAAGTCACACAGAAAAAGAAACATCATAAGATATCACTAATACACGGAATGTAAACTTGGCTACATAGGAACTGAATTACAATACAGAACAGGGTCTCAAATTTAGAAAACCAACTTATGCTTGCTTAAGGGGAAAGGTGAGTTGGGGTGCTGCATAAAACGAGAGATTGAATTGAGCACAGATAAAGTTCCTTAAGCCAAATATGGAATAGACAAGAGCTACTCCTTGCTCAACGAAATGGACTCAACACCCCATATTAAATGCCTAAGAGTGTACCTGACTAGGAAGTATCTTAAAACCTATGGATTGCTATGTCTCCGAAAGAGAATCAAGCGTGTGTACAGGGGCATAAATGCAGCAGTGATAGGATTGGAGAAGTTCGGTGAGCAAATGAAGACCCTTTGAAATCATATTGCATGGTACCCATTCCACGGGTCTCAACTCTCCAGGTTTAAGGTATTCTTCCTTCAGCTAAAACATGCATGTGGAACCCAGAGTATGATCAACCGTGTGATCGGGAGACGTGTTCCAATATGTGTCAGTTTTCGTCCCCTGGTAATCGGGTGCAACATTCCAGACGCTTTACTAACACTCTCCCGACTTGGAGAGTCAGTGCCTTTAACCTCCTGTTTGGCCCAGTTTGCAATTTCTGCGGAAGATGAACAGGAATAGGGAGAACCAATGACAGACTAGCTGGAGGTGTCTGGACGGGCAAATTTAACTCTCATTTCCCACCAGGAAGAAGAATTAACCAAAGGCTCAGCATGCCGTGCCGGAACAAGATTAGGGCCTGAAGCCATCCTGCGGTGTTGCGGCCAGCTCACGAGAAAGCGAGTTGAAGAAAGGAGCTCAGGGGCACTGTAATTCACAAACCTGCAGAGTTATAAATGACAGCTATCGTCCAAAAATATACTGAAGTAAGGCTGCCAAGAGGACTTGAAAGCGGGGCAGAATTGCAGGAAACCGATTTCAGGAGGTAGACTGGAATTGCATTTAAAGCATAGGAAAAGAGGCAGAACGTCCACAATGATGCACTTGGCCAAAAAGGGCGTATGCGTTTTTTCCTGAATATATTCAGGAAAAAACGCATACGCCCTTTTTGGCCAACCAAGCAAGCTTGCAAAGGAAATCTGCACTACAATGAAGTCTCACTTCCCCCCGGTCAAAAGGGCCATCTGAAAAAAGTGTAAAATCCAGAAAGGCAGGACAGGCCATGGAGAACTGGGAGCCTTGTTATGCTGATGGGCGGGATGTAAATTGCCAACAGCCACTCGGGAGAGGTGTATGGTGTTTCCTGAAACATCTAAAAAACAAAGCAACAGAGCCTAGGGCACTTGCACTTATGGTCCTATAGCTTAGGGAAATTAAAATCAAAAGACACAGCCACCCCAAAGGTTGGGACGGCTCTGTTTACAAGAACCTGGTTTACGGTACAAGTTCAATATCGCAGAAAGTGAAAAATGGATAAAGAAGTGGTGGTACTTACGTACAATGCAATATCACACAGCAATGAAATCTATGTCATCAGGCCCGTAGCAGCATAATGAGTGGATTCAGGTATGATGATTCTAACTGAAATAAGTCACACAGAAAAAGAAACATCATAAGATATCACTAATACACGGAATGTAAACTTGGCTACACAGGAACTGAATTGCAAAACAGAACAGGGTCTCAAATTTAGAAACCCAACTTATGCTTGCTTAAGGGGAAAGGTGAGTTGGGGTGCTGCATAAAACCAGAGATTGAAATGAGCACAGATAAAGTTCCTTAAGCCAAATATGGAATAGACAAGAGCTACTCCTTGCTCAACGAAATGGACTCAACACCCCATATTAAACGCCTAAGAGTGTACCTGACTAGGAAGTATCTTAAAACCTATGGATTGCTATGTCTCCGAAAGAGAATCAAGCGTGTGTGCAGGGGTATAAACGCAGCAGTGATAGGACTGGAGAGGTTCGGTGAGCAAATGAAGACCCTTTGAAGTCATATTGCATGGTACCCATTCCACCGGTCTCAACTCTCCAGGTTTAAGGTATTCTTCCTTCAGCTAAAACATGCATGTGGAACCCAGAGTATGATCAACCGTGTGATCGGGAGACGTGTTCCAATATGTCTCAGTTTTCGTCCCCTGGTACTCGGGTGCAACATTCCAGACGCTTTACTAACACTCTCCCGACTTGGACAGTCAGTGCCTTTAACCTCCTGTTTGGCCCAGTTTGCAATTTCTGCGGAAGATGAACAGGAATAGGGAGAACCAATGACAGACTAGCTGGAGGTGTCTGGACGGGAAAATTTAACTCTCATTTCCCACCAGGAAGAGGAATTAACCAAAGGCTCAGCGTGCCGTGCCGGAACCAGATTAGGGCCTGAAGCCATCCTGCGGGGTTGCGGCCAGCTCACGAGAAAGCGAGTTGAAGAAAGGAGCTCAGGGGCACTGTAATTCACAAACCTGCAGAGTTATAAATGACAGCTATCGTCCAAAAATATACTGAAGTAAGGCTGCCAAGAGGACTTGAAAGCGGGGCAGAATTGCAGGAAACCGATTTCAGGAGGTAGACTGGAATTGCATTTAAAGCATAGGGAAAGAGGCAGAACGTCCACAATGATGCACTTGGCCAAAAAGGGCGTATGCGTTTTTTCCTGAATATATTCAGGAAAAAACGCATACGCCCTTTTTGGCCAACCAAGCAAGCTTGCAAAGGAAATCTGCACTACAATGAACTCTCACTTCCCCCCGGTCAAAAGGGCCATTTGAAAAAAGTGTAAAATCCAGAAAGGCAGGACAGGCCATGGAGAACTGGGAGCCTTTTATGCTGATGGGCGGGATGTAAATTGCCAACAGCCACTCGGGAGAAGTGTATGGTGTTTCCTGAAACATCTAAAAAACAAAGCAACAGAGCCTAGGGCACTTCCACTTTTGGTCCTATAGCTTAGGGAAATTAAAATCAAAAAGACACAGCCACCCCAAAAGTTGGGATGGCTCTGTTTACAAGACCCAGGTTTACGGTACAAGTTCAATATCGCAGAAAGTGAAAAATGGATAAAGAAGTTGTGGTACTTACGTACAATGCAGTATCACTCAGCAATGAAATCTATGTCATCAGGCCCGTAGCAGCATAATGAGTGGATTCAGGTATGATGATTCTAACTGAAATAAGTCACACAGAAAAAGAAACATCATAAGATATCACTAATACACGGAATGTAACCTTGGCTACACAGGAACTGAATTACAAAACAGAACAGGGTCTCAAATTTAGAAAACCAACTTATGCTTGCTTAAGGGGAAAGGTGAGTTGGGGTGCTGCATAAAACCAGAGATTGAAATGAGCACAGATAAAGTTCCTTAAGCCAAATATGGAATAGACAAGAGCCACTCCTTGCTCAACGAAATGGACTCAACACCCCATATTAAATGCCTAAGAGTGTACCTGACTAGGAGGTATCTTAAAACCTATGGATTGCTATGTCTCCGAAAGAGAATCAAGCGTGTGTACAGGGGCATAAACGCAGCAGTGATAGGATTGGAGAAGTTCGGTGAGCAAATGAAGACCCTTTGAAGTCATATTGCATGGTACCCATTCCACGGGTCTCAACTCTCCAGGTTTAAGGTATTCTTCCTTCAGCTAAAACATGCATGTGGAACCCAGAGTATGATCAACCGTGTGATCGGGAGACGTGTTCAAATATATCTCACTTTTCGTCCCCTGGTACTCGGGTGCAACATTCCAGTCGCTTTACTAACCCTCTCCCGACTTGGAGAGTCAGCGCCTTTAACCTCCTGTTTGGCCCAGTTTGCAATTTCTGCGGAAGATGAACAGGAATAGGGAGAACCAATGACAGACTAGCTGGAGGTGTCTGGACGGGCAAATTTAACTCTCATTTCCCACCAGGAAGAGGAATTAACCAAAGGCTCAGCGTGCCGTGCCGGAACCAGATTAGGGCCTGAAGCCATCCTGCGGTGTTGCGGCCAGCTCACGAGAAAGCGAGTTGAAGAAAGGAGCTCAGGGGCACTGTAATTCACAAACCTGCAGAGTTATAAATGACAGCTATCGTCCAAAAATATACTGAAGTAAGGCTGCCAAGAGGACTTGAAAGCGGGGCAGAATTGCAGGAAACCGATTTCAGGAGGTAGACTGGAATTGCATTTAAAGCATAGGAAAAGAGGCAGAACGTCCACAATGATGCACTTGGCCAAAAAGGGCGTATGCGTTTTTTCCTGAATATATTCAGGAAAAAACGCATACGCCCTTTTTGGCCAACCAAGCAAGCTTGCAAAGGAAATCTGCACTACAATGAAGTCTCACTTCCCCCCGGTCAAAAGGGCCATCTGAAAAAAGTGTAAAATCCAGAAAGGCAGGACAGGCCATGGAGAACTGGGAGCCTTGTTATGCTGATGGGCGGGATGTAAATTGCCAACAGCCACTCGGGAGAGGTGTATGGTGTTTCCTGAAACATCTAAAAAACAAAGCAACAGAGCCTAGGGCACTTGCACTTATGGTCCTATAGCTTAGGGAAATTAAAATCAAAAGACACAGCCACCCCAAAGGTTGGGACGGCTCTGTTTACAAGAACCTGGTTTACGGTACAAGTTCAATATCGCAGAAAGTGAAAAATGGATAAAGAAGTGGTGGTACTTACGTACAATGCAATATCACACAGCAATGAAATCTATGTCATCAGGCCCGTAGCAGCATAATGAGTGGATTCAGGTATGATGATTCTAACTGAAATAAGTCACACAGAAAAAGAAACATCATAAGATATCACTAATACACGGAATGTAAACTTGGCTACACAGGAACTGAATTGCAAAACAGAACAGGGTCTCAAATTTAGAAACCCAACTTATGCTTGCTTAAGGGGAAAGGTGAGTTGGGGTGCTGCATAAAACCAGAGATTGAAATGAGCACAGATAAAGTTCCTTAAGCCAAATATGGAATAGACAAGAGCTACTCCTTGCTCAACGAAATGGACTCAACACCCCATATTAAACGCCTAAGAGTGTACCTGACTAGGAAGTATCTTAAAACCTATGGATTGCTATGTCTCCGAAAGAGAATCAAGCGTGTGTGCAGGGGTATAAACGCAGCAGTGATAGGACTGGAGAGGTTCGGTGAGCAAATGAAGACCCTTTGAAGTCATATTGCATGGTACCCATTCCACCGGTCTCAACTCTCCAGGTTTAAGGTATTCTTCCTTCAGCTAAAACATGCATGTGGAACCCAGAGTATGATCAACCGTGTGATCGGGAGACGTGTTCCAATATGTCTCAGTTTTCGTCCCCTGGTACTCGGGTGCAACATTCCAGACGCTTTACTAACACTCTCCCGACTTGGACAGTCAGTGCCTTTAACCTCCTGTTTGGCCCAGTTTGCAATTTCTGCGGAAGATGAACAGGAATAGGGAGAACCAATGACAGACTAGCTGGAGGTGTCTGGACGGGAAAATTTAACTCTCATTTCCCACCAGGAAGAGGAATTAACCAAAGGCTCAGCGTGCCGTGCCGGAACCAGATTAGGGCCTGAAGCCATCCTGCGGGGTTGCGGCCAGCTCACGAGAAAGCGAGTTGAAGAAAGGAGCTCAGGGGCACTGTAATTCACAAACCTGCAGAGTTATAAATGACAGCTATCGTCCAAAAATATACTGAAGTAAGGCTGCCAAGAGGACTTGAAAGCGGGGCAGAATTGCAGGAAACCGATTTCAGGAGGTAGACTGGAATTGCATTTAAAGCATAGGGAAAGAGGCAGAACGTCCACAATGATGCACTTGGCCAAAAAGGGCGTATGCGTTTTTTCCTGAATATATTCAGGAAAAAACGCATACGCCCTTTTTGGCCAACCAAGCAAGCTTGCAAAGGAAATCTGCACTACAATGAACTCTCACTTCCCCCCGGTCAAAAGGGCCATTTGAAAAAAGTGTAAAATCCAGAAAGGCAGGACAGGCCATGGAGAACTGGGAGCCTTTTATGCTGATGGGCGGGATGTAAATTGCCAACAGCCACTCGGGAGAAGTGTATGGTGTTTCCTGAAACATCTAAAAAACAAAGCAACAGAGCCTAGGGCACTTCCACTTTTGGTCCTATAGCTTAGGGAAATTAAAATCAAAAAGACACAGCCACCCCAAAAGTTGGGATGGCTCTGTTTACAAGACCCAGGTTTACGGTACAAGTTCAATATCGCAGAAAGTGAAAAATGGATAAAGAAGTTGTGGTACTTACGTACAATGCAGTATCACTCAGCAATGAAATCTATGTCATCAGGCCCGTAGCAGCATAATGAGTGGATTCAGGTATGATGATTCTAACTGAAATAAGTCACACAGAAAAAGAAACATCATAAGATATCACTAATACACGGAATGTAACCTTGGCTACACAGGAACTGAATTACAAAACAGAACAGGGTCTCAAATTTAGAAAACCAACTTATGCTTGCTTAAGGGGAAAGGTGAGTTGGGGTGCTGCATAAAACCAGAGATTGAAATGAGCACAGATAAAGTTCCTTAAGCCAAATATGGAATAGACAAGAGCCACTCCTTGCTCAACGAAATGGACTCAACACCCCATATTAAATGCCTAAGAGTGTACCTGACTAGGAGGTATCTTAAAACCTATGGATTGCTATGTCTCCGAAAGAGAATCAAGCGTGTGTACAGGGGCATAAACGCAGCAGTGATAGGATTGGAGAAGTTCGGTGAGCAAATGAAGACCCTTTGAAGTCATATTGCATGGTACCCATTCCACGGGTCTCAACTCTCCAGGTTTAAGGTATTCTTCCTTCAGCTAAAACATGCATGTGGAACCCAGAGTATGATCAACCGTGTGATCGGGAGACGTGTTCAAATATATCTCACTTTTCGTCCCCTGGTACTCGGGTGCAACATTCCAGTCGCTTTACTAACCCTCTCCCGACTTGGAGAGTCAGCGCCTTTAACCTCCTGTTTGGCCCAGTTTGCAATTTCTGCGGAAGATGAACAGGAATAGGGAGAACCAATGACAGACTAGCTGGAGGTGTCTGGACGGGCAAATTTAACTCTCATTTCCCACCAGGAAGAGGAATTAACCAAAGGCTCAGCGTGCCGTGCCGGAACCAGATTAGGGCCTGAAGCCATCCTGCGGTGTTGCGGCCAGCTCACGAGAAAGCGAGTTGAAGAAAGGAGCTCAGGGGCACTGTAATTCACAAACCTGCAGAGTTATAAATGACAGCTATCGTCCAAAAATATACTGAAGTAAGGCTGCCAAGAGGACTTGAAAGCGGGGCAGAATTGCAGGAAACCGATTTCAGGAGGTAGACTGGAATTGCATTTAAAGCATAGGAAAAGAGGCAGAACGTCCACAATGATGCACTTGGCCAAAAATGGCGTATGTGTTTTTTCCTCAGGAAAAAACGCATACGCCCTTTTTGGCCAACCAAGCAAGCTTGCAAAGGAAATCTGCACTACAATGAAGTCTCACTTACCCCCGGTCAAAAGGGCCATCTGAAAAAAGTGTAAAATCCAGAAAGGCAGGACAGGCCATGGAGAACTGGGAGCCTTGTTATGCTGATGGGCGGGATGAAAATTGCCAACAGCCACTCCGGAGAAGTGTATGGTGTTTCCTGAAACATCTAAAAAACAAAGCAACAGAGCCTAGGGCACTACCACTTATGGTCCTATAGCTTAGGGAAATTAAAATCAAAAAGATAGAGCCACACAAAAGGTTGGGACGGCTCTGTTTACAAGAAACTCATTTACGGTACAAGTTCAATATCGCAGAAAGTGAAAAATGGATAAAGAAGTTGTGGTACTTACGTACAATGCAATATCACTCAGCAATGAAATCTATGTCATCAGGCCCGTAGCAGCATAATAAGTGGATTCAGGTACGATGATTCTAACTGAAATAAGTCACACAGAAAAAGAAACATCATAAGATATCACTAATACACGGAATGTAAACTTGGCTACATAGGAACTGAATTACAATACAGAACAGTGTCTCATATTTAGAAAACCAACTTATGCTTGCTTAAGGGGAAAGGTGAGTTGGGGTGCTGCAAAAAACCAGAGATTGAATTGAGCACAGATAAAGTTCCTTATGCCAAATATGGAATAGACAAGAGCTACTCCTTGCTCAACGAAATGGACTCAACACCCCATATTAAATGCCTAAGAGTGTACCTGACTAGGAAGTATCTTAAAACCTATGGATTGCTATGTCTCCGAAAGAGAATCAAGCGTGTGTACAGGGGCATAAATGCAGCAGTGATAGGATTGGAGAAGTTCGGTGAGCAAATAAAGACCCTTTGAAGTCATATTGCATGGTACCCATTCCACGGGTCTCAACTCTCCAGGTTTAAGGTATTCTTCCTTCAGCTAAAACATGCATGTGGAAACCAGAGTATGATCAACCGTGTGATCGGGAGATGTGTTCCAATATGTCTCAGTTTTCGTCCCCTGGTACTCGGGTGCAACATTCCAGACGCTTTACTAACACTCTCCCGACTTGGAGAGTCAGCGCCTTTAACCTCCTGTTTGGCCCAGTTTGCAATTTCTGCGGAAGATGAACAGGAATAGGGAGAACCAATGACAGACTAGCTGGAGGTGTCTGGACGGGCAAATTTAACTCTCATTTCCCACCAGGAAGAGGAATTAACCAAAGGCTCAGTGTGCCGTGCCGGAACCAGATTAGGGCCTGAAGCCATCCTGCGGTGTTGCGGCCAGCTCACGAGAAAGCGAGTTGAAGAAAGGAGCTCAGGGGCACTGTAATTCACAAACCTGCAGAGTTATAAATGACAGCTATCGTCCAAAAATATACTGAAGTAAGGCTGCCAAGAGGACTTGAAAGCGGGGCAGAATTGCAGGAAACCGATTTCAGGAGGTAGACTGGAATTGCATTTAAAGCATAGGAAAAGAGGCAGAACGTCCACAATGATGCACTTGGCCAAAAATGGCGTATGTGTTTTTTCCTCAGGAAAAAACGCATACGCCCTTTTTGGCCAACCAAGCAAGCTTGCAAAGGAAATCTGCACTACAATGAAGTCTCACTTACCCCCGGTCAAAAGGGCCATCTGAAAAAAGTGTAAAATCCAGAAAGGCAGGACAGGCCATGGAGAACTGGGAGCCTTGTTATGCTGATGGGCGGGATGAAAATTGCCAACAGCCACTCCGGAGAAGTGTATGGTGTTTCCTGAAACATCTAAAAAACAAAGCAACAGAGCCTAGGGCACTACCACTTATGGTCCTATAGCTTAGGGAAATTAAAATCAAAAAGATAGAGCCACACAAAAGGTTGGGACGGCTCTGTTTACAAGAAACTCATTTACGGTACAAGTTCAATATCGCAGAAAGTGAAAAATGGATAAAGAAGTTGTGGTACTTACGTACAATGCAATATCACTGAGCAATGAAATCTATGTCATCAGGCCCGTAGCAGCATAATGAGTGGATTCAGGTATGATGATTCTAACTGAAATAAGTCACACAGAAAAAGAAACATCATAAGATATCACTAATACACGGAATGTAACCTTGGCTACACAGGAACTGAATTACAAAACAGAACAGGGTCTCAAATTTAGAAACCCAACTTATGTTTGCTTAAGGGGAAAGGTGAGTTGGGGTGCTGCATAAAACCAGAGATTGAAATGAGCACAGATAAAGTTCCTTAAGCCAAATATGGAATAGACAAGAGCTACCCCTTGCTCAACGAAATGGACTCAACACCCCATATTAAACGCCTAAGAGTGTACCTGACTAGGAAGTATCTTAAAACCTATGGATTGCTATGTCTCCGAAAGAGAATCAAGCGTGTGTGCAGGGGCATAAACGCAGCAGTGATAGGACTGGAGAGGTTCGGTGAGCAAATGAAGACCCTTTGAAGTCATATTGCATGGTACCCATTCCACGGGTCTCAACTCTCCAGGTTTAAGGTATTCTTCCTTCAGCTAAAACATGCATGTGGAACCCAGAGTATGATCAACCGTGTGATCGGGAGACGTGTTCCAATATGTCTCAGTTTTCGTCCCCTGGTACTCGGGTGCAACATGCCAGACGCTTTACTAACACTCTCCCGACTTGGAGAGTCAGTGCCTTTAACCTCCTGTTTGGCCCAGTTTGCAATTTCTGCGGAAGATGAACAGGAATAGGGAGAACCAATGAGAGACTAGCTGGAGGTGTCTGGACGGGCAAATTTAACTCTCATTTCCCACCAGGAAGAGGAATTAACCAAAGGCTCAGCGTGCCGTGCCGCAACCAGATTAGGGCCTGAAGCAATCCTGCGGTGTTGTGGCCAGCTCACGAGAAAGCGAGTTGAAGAAAGGAGCTCAGGGGCACTGTAATTCACAAACCTGCAGAGTTATAAATGACAGCTATCGTCCAAAAATATACTGAAGTAAGGCTGCCAAGAGGACTTGAAAGCGGGGCAGAATTGCAGGAAACCGATTTCAGGAGGTAGACTGGAATTGCATTTAAAGCATAGGAAAAGAGGCAGAACGTCCACAATGATGCACTTGGCCAAAAAGGGCGTATGCGTTTTTTCCTGAATATATTCAGGAAAAAACGCATACGCTCTTTTGGCCAACCAAGCAAGCTTGCAAAGGAAATCTGCACTACAATGAAGTCTCACTTCCCCCCGGTCAAAAGGGCCATCTGAAAAAAGTGTAAAATCTAGAAAGGCAGGACAGGCCATGGAGAACTGGGAGCCTTGTTATGCTGATGGGTGGGATGTAAATTGCCAAGAGCCACTCGGGAGAAGTGTATGGTGTTTCCTGAAACATCTAAAAAACAAAGCAACAGAGCCTAGGGCACTACCACTTATGGTCCTATAGCTTAGGGAAATTAAAATCAAAAAGATAGAGCCACCCAAAAGGTTGGGACGGCTCTGTTTACAAGAAACTCATTTACGGTACAAGTTCAATATCGCAGAAAGTGAAAAATGGATAAAGAAGTTGTGGTACTTACGTACAATGCAATATCACTCAGCAATGAAATCTATGTCATCAGGCCCGTAGCAGCATAATGAGTGGATTCAGGTATGATGATTCTAACTGAAATAAGTCACACAGAAAAAGAAACATCATAAGATATCACTAATACACGGAATGTAAACTTGGCTACACAGGAACTGAATTACAAAACAGAACAGGGTCTCAAATATAGAAGCCCAACTTATGCTTGCTTAAGGGGAAAGGTGAGTTGGGGTGCTGCATAAAACCAGAGATTGAAATGAGCACAGATAAAGTTCCTTAAGCCAAATATGGAATAGACAAGAGCTACTCCTTGCTCAACGAAATGGACTCAACACCCCATATTAAACGCCTAAGAGTGTACCTGACTAGGAAGTATCTTAAAACCTATGGATTGCTATGTCTCCGAAAGAGAATCAAGCGTGTGTGCAGGGGCATAAACGCAGCAGTGATAGGACTGGAGAGGTTCGGTGAGCAAATGAAGACCCTTTGAAGTCATATTGCATGGTACCCATTCCACGGGTCTCAACTCTCCAGGTTTAAGGTATTCTTCCTTCAGCTAAAACATGCATGTGGAACCCAGAGTATGATCAACCGTGTGATCGGGAGACGTGTTCCAATATGTCTCAGTTTTCGTCCCCTGGTACTCGGGTGCAACATTCCAGACGCTTTATTAACACTCTCCCGACTTGGAGAGTCAGTGCCTTTAACCTCCTGTTTGGCCCAGTTTGCAATTTCTGCGGAAGATGAACAGGAATAGGGAGAACCAATGACAGACTAGCTGGAGGTGTCTGGACGGGCAAATTTAACTCTCATTTCCCACCAGGAAGAGGAATTAACCAAAGGCTCAGCGTGCCGTGCCGGAACCAGATTAGGGCCTGAAGCCATCCTGCGGTGTTGCGGCCAGCTCACGAGAAAGCGAGTTGAAGAAAGGAGCTCAGGGGCACTGTAATTCACAAACCTGCAGAGTTATAAATGACAGCTATCGTCCAAAAATATACTGAAGTAAGGCTGCCAAGAGGACTTGAAAGCGGGGCAGAATTGCAGGAAACCGATTTCAGGAGGTAGACTGGAATTGCATTTAAAGCATAGGAAAAGAGGCAGAACGTCCACAATGATGCACTTGGCCAAAAAGGGCGTATGCGTTTTTTCCTGAATATATTCAGGAAAAAACGCATACGCCCTTTTTGGCCAACCAAGCAAGCTTGCAAAGGAAATCTGCACTACAATGAAGTCTCACTTCCCCCCGGTCAAAAGGGCCATCTGAAAAAAGTGTAAAATCCAGAAAGGCAGGACAGGCCATGGAGAACTGGGAGCCTTGTTATGCTGATGGGCGGGATGTAAATTGCCAACAGCCACTCGGGAGAAGTGTATGGTGTTTCCTGAAACAGCTAAAAAACAAAGCAACAGAGCCTAGGGCACTTCCACTTATGGTCCTATAGCTTAGGGAAATTAAAATCAAAAAGACACAGCCACCCCAAAGGTTGGGACGGCTCTGTTTACAAGAACCTGGTTTACGGTACAAGTTCAATATCGCAGAAAGTGAAAAATGGATAAAGAAGTTGTGGTACTTATGTACAATGCAGTATCACTCAGCAATGAAATCTATGTCATCAGGCCCGTAGCAGCATAATGAGTGGATTCAGGTACGATGATTCTAACTGAAATAAGTCACACAGGAAAAGAAACATCATAAGGTATCACTAATACACGGAATGTAACCTTGGCTACACAGGAACTGAATTACAAAACAGAACAGGGTCTCAAATTTAGAAAACCAACTTATGCTTGCTTAAGGGGAAAGGTGAGTTGGGGTGCTGCATAAAACCAGAGATTGAAATGAGCACAGATAAAGTTCCTTAAGCCAAATATGGAATAGACAAGAGCTACTCCTTGCTCAACGAAATGGACTCAACACCCCATATTAAATGCCTAAGAGTGTACCTGACTAGGAAGTATCTTAAGACCTATGGATTGCTATGTCTCTGAAAGAGAATCAAGTGTGTGTACAGGGGCATAAACGCAGCAGTGATAGGATTGGAGAGGTTCGGTGAGCAAATGAAGACCCTTTGAAGTCATATTGCATGGTACCCATTCCACGGGTCTCAACTCTCCAGGTTTAAGGTATTCTTCCTTCAGCTAAAACATGCATGTGGAACCCAGAGTATGATCAACCGTGTGATCGGGAGACGTGTTCCAATATGTCTCAGTTTTCGTCCCCTGGTACTCGGGTGCAACATTCCAGACGCTTTACTAACACTCTCCCGACTTGGAGAGTCAGTGCCTTTAACCTCCTGTTTGGCCCAGTTTGCAATTTCTGCGGAAGATGAACAGGAATAGGCAGAACCAATGACAGACTAGCTGGAGGTGTCTGGACGGGCAAATTTAACTCTCATTTCCCACCAGGAAGAGGAATTAACCAAAGGCTCAGCGTGCCGTGCCGGAACCAGATTAGGGCCTGAAGCCATCCTGCGGGGTTGCGGCCAGCTCACGAGAAAGCGAGTTGAAGAAAGGAGCTCAGGGGCACTGTAATTCACAAACCTGCAGAGTTATAAATGACAGCTATCGTCCAAAAATATACTGAAGTAAGGCTGCCAAGAGGACTTGAAAGCGGGGCAGAATTGCAGGAAACCGATTTCAGGAGGTAGACTGGAATTGCATTTAAAGCATAGGAAAAGAGGCAGAACGTCCACAATGATGCACTTGGCCAAAAAGGGCGTATGCGTTTTTTCCTGAATATATTCAGGAAAATACGCATACGCCCTTTTTGGCCAACCAAGCAAGCTTGCAAAGGAAATCTGCACTACAATGAAGTCTCACTTCCCCCCGGTCAAAAGGGCCATCTGAAAAAAGTGTAAAATCCAGAAAGGCAGGACAGGCCATGGAGAACTGGGAGCCTTGTTATGCTGATGGGCGGGATGTCAATTGCCAACAGCCACTCGGGAGAAGTGTATGGTGTTTCCTGAAACATCTAAAAAACAAAGCAACAGAGCCTAGGGCACTTCCACTTATGGTCCTATAGCTTAGGGAAATTAAAATCAAAAGACACAGCCACCCCAAAGGTTGGGACGGCTCTGTTTACAAGAACCTGGTTTACGGTACAAGTTCAATATCGCAGAAAGTGAAAAATGGATAAAGAAGTTGTGGTACTTACGTACAATGCAGTATCACTCAGCAATGAAATCTATGTCATCAGGCCCGTAGCAGCATAATGAGTGGATTCAGGTACGATGATTCTAACTGAAATAAGTCACACAGAAAAAGAAACATCATAAGATATCACTAATACACGGAATGTAAACTTGGCTACACAGGAACTGAATTACAAAACAGAACAGGGTCTCAAATTTAGAAAACCAACTTATGCTTGCTTAAGGGGAAAGGTGAGTTGGGGTGCTGCATAAAACCAGAGATTGAAATGAGCACAGATAAAGTTCCTTAAGCCAAATATGGAATAGACAAGAGCTACTCCTTGCTCAACGAAATGGACTCAACACCCCATATTAAATGCCTAAGAGTGTACCTGACTAGGAAGTATCTTAAAACCTATGGATTGCTATGTCTCTGAAAGAGAATCAAGTGTGTGTACAGGGGCATAAACGCAGCAGTGATAGGATTGGAGAGGTTCGGTGAGCAAATGAAGACCCTTTGAAGTCATATTGCATGGTACCCATTCCACGGGTCTCAACTCTCCAGGTTTAAGGTATTCTTCCTTCAGCTAAAACATGCATGTGGAACCCAGAGTATGATCAACCGTGTGATCGGGAGACGTGTTCCAATATGTCTCAGTTTTCGTCCCCTGGTACTCGGGTGCAACATTCCAGACGCTTTACTAACACTCTCCCGACTTGGAGAGTCAGTGCCTTTAACCTCCTGTTTGGCCCAGTTTGCAATTTCTGCGGAAGATGAACAGGAATAGGCAGAACCAATGACAGACTAGCTGGAGGTGTCTGGACGGGCAAATTTAACTCTCATTTCCCACCAGGAAGAGGAATTAACCAAAGGCTCAGCGTGCCGTGCCGGAACCAGATTAGGGCCTGAAGCCATCCTGCGGGGTTGCGGCCAGCTCACGAGAAAGCGACTTGAAGAAAGGAGCTCAGGGGCACTGTAATTCACAAACCTGCAGAGTTATAAATGACAGCTATCGTCCAAAAATATACTGAAGTAAGGCTGCCAAGAGGACTTGAAAGCGGGGCAGAATTGCAGGAAACCGATTTCAGGAGGTAGACTGGAATTGCATTTAAAGCATAGGAGAAGAGGCAGAACGTCCACAATGATGCACTTGGCCAAAAAGGGCGTATGCGTTTTTTCCTGAATATATTCAGGAAAAAACGCATACGCCCTTTTTGGCCAACCAAGCAAGCTTGCAAAGGAAATCTGCACTACAATGAAGTCTCACTTCCCCCCGGTCAAAAGGGCCATCTGAAAAAAGTGTAAAATCCAGAAAGGCAGGACAGGCCATGGAGAACTGGGAGCCTTGTTATGCTGATGGGCGGGATGTAAATTGCCAACAGCCACTCCGGAGAAGTGTATGGTGTTTCCTGAAACAGCTAAAAAACAAAGCAACAGAGCCTAGGGCACTTCCACTTATGGTCCTATAGCTTAGGGAAATTAAAATCAAAAAGACACAGCCACCCCAAAGGTTGGGACGGCTCTGTTTACAAGAACCTGGTTTACGGTACAAGTTCAATATCGCAGAAAGTGAAAAATGGATAAAGAAGTTGTGGTACTTACGTACAATGCAGTATCACTCAGCAATGAAATCTATGTCATCAGGCCCGTAGCAGCATAATGAGTGGATTCAGGTACGATGATTCTAACTGAAATAAGTCACACAGGAAAAGAAACATCATAAGGTATCACTAATACACGGAATGTAACCTTGGCTACACAGGAACTGAATTACAAAACAGAACAGGGTCTCAAATTTAGAAAACCAACTTATGCTTGCTTAAGGGGAAAGGTGAGTTGGGGTGCTGCATAAAACCAGAGATTGAAATGAGCACAGATAAAGTTCCTTAAGCCAAATATGGAATAGACAAGAGCTACTCCTTGCTCAACGAAATGGACTCAACACCCCATATTAAATGCCTAAGAGTGTACCTGACTAGGAAGTATCTTAAGACCTATGGATTGCTATGTCTCTGAAAGAGAATCAAGTGTGTGTACAGGGGCATAAACGCAGCAGTGATAGGATTGGAGAGGTTCGGTGAGCAAATGAAGACCCTTTGAAGTCATATTGCATGGTACCCATTCCACGGGTCTCAACTCTCCAGGTTTAAGGTATTCTTCCTTCAGCTAAAACATGCATGTGGAACCCAGAGTATGATCAACCGTGTGATCGGGAGACGTGTTCCAATATGTCTCAGTTTTCGTCCCCTGGTACTCGGGTGCAACATTCCAGACGCTTTACTAACACTCTCCCGACTTGGAGAGTCAGTGCCTTTAACCTCCTGTTTGGCCCAGTTTGCAATTTCTGCGGAAGATGAACAGGAATAGGCAGAACCAATGACAGACTAGCTGGAGGTGTCTGGACGGGCAAATTTAACTCTCATTTCCCACCAGGAAGAGGAATTAACCAAAGGCTCAGCGTGCCGTGCCGGAACCAGATTAGGGCCTGAAGCCATCCTGCGGGGTTGCGGCCAGCTCACGAGAAAGCGACTTAAAGAAAGGAGCTCAGGGGCACTGTAATTCACAAACCTGCAGAGTTATAAATGACAGCTATCGTCCAAAAATATACTGAAGTAAGGCTGCCAAGAGGACTTGAAAGCGGGGCAGAATTGCAGGAAACCGATTTCAGGAGGTAGACTGGAATTGCATTTAAAGCATAGGAAAAGAGGCAGAACGTCCACAATGATGCACTTGGCCAAAAAGGGCGTATGCGTTTTTTCCTGAATATATTCAGGAAAATACGCATACGCCCTTTTTGGCCAACCAAGCAAGCTTGCAAAGGAAATCTGCACTACAATGAAGTCTCACTTCCCCCAGGTCAAAAGGGCCATCTGAAAAAAGTGTAAAATCCAGAAAGGCAGGACAGGCCATGGAGAACTGGGAGCCTTGTTATGCTGATGGGCGGGATGTCAATTGCCAACAGCCACTCGGGAGAAGTGTATGGTGTTTCCTGAAACATCTAAAAAACAAAGCAACAGAGCCTAGGGCACTTCCACTTATGGTCCTATAGCTTAGGGAAATTAAAATCAAAAGACACAGCCACCCCAAAGGTTGGGACGGCTCTGTTTACAAGAACCTGGTTTACGGTACAAGTTCAATATCGCAGAAAGTGAAAAATGGATAAAGAAGTTGTGGTACTTACGTACAATGCAGTATCACTCAGCAATGAAATCTATGTCATCAGGCCCGTAGCAGCATAATGAGTGGATTCAGGTACGATGATTCTAACTGAAATAAGTCACACAGAAAAAGAAACATCATAAGATATCACTAATACACGGAATGTAAACTTGGCTACACAGGAACTGAATTACAAAACAGAACAGGGTCTCAAATTTAGAAAACCAACTTATGCTTGCTTAAGGGGAAAGGTGAGTTGGGGTGCTGCATAAAACCAGAGATTGAAATGAGCACAGATAAAGTTCCTTAAGCCAAATATGGAATAGACAAGAGCTACTCCTTGCTCAACGAAATGGACTCAACACCCCATATTAAATGCCTAAGAGTGTACCTGACTAGGAAGTATCTTAAAACCTATGGATTGCTATGTCTCTGAAAGAGAATCAAGTGTGTGTACAGGGGCATAAACGCAGCAGTGATAGGATTGGAGAGGTTCGGTGAGCAAATGAAGACCCTTTGAAGTCATATTGCATGGTACCCATTCCACGGGTCTCAACTCTCCAGGTTTAAGGTATTCTTCCTTCAGCTAAAACATGCATGTGGAACCCAGAGTATGATCAACCGTGTGATCGGGAGACGTGTTCCAATATGTCTCAGTTTTCGTCCCCTGGTACTCGGGTGCAACATTCCAGACGCTTTACTAACACTCTCCCGACTTGGAGAGTCAGTGCCTTTAACCTCCTGTTTGGCCCAGTTTGCAATTTCTGCGGAAGATGTACAGGAATAGGCAGAACCAATGACAGACTAGCTGGAGGTGTCTGGACGGGCAAATTTAACTCTCATTTCCCACCAGGAAGAGGAATTAACCAAAGGCTCAGCGTGCCGTGCCGGAACCAGATTAGGGCCTGAAGCCATCCTGCGGGGTTGCGGCCAGCTCACGAGAAAGCGACTTGAAGAAAGGAGCTCAGGGGCACTGTAATTCACAAACCTGCAGAGTTATAAATGACAGCTATCGTCCAAAAATATACTGAAGTAAGGCTGCCAAGAGGACTTGAAAGCGGGGCAGAATTGCAGGAAACCGATTTCAGGAGGTAGACTGGAATTGCATTTAAAGCATAGGAGAAGAGGCAGAACGTCCACAATGATGCACTTGGCCAAAAAGGGCGTATGCGTTTTTTCCTGAATATATTCAGGAAAAAACGCATACGCCCTTTTTGGCCAACCAAGCAAGCTTGCAAAGGAAATCTGCACTACAATGAAGTCTCACTTCCCCCCGGTCTAAAGGGCCATCTGAAAAAAGTGTAAAATCCAGAAAGGCAGGACAGGCCATGGAGAACTGGGAGCCTTGTTATGCTGATGGGCGGGATGTAAATTGCCAACAGCCACTCCGGAGAAGTGTATGGTGTTTCCTGAAACAGCTAAAAAACAAAGCAACAGAGCCTAGGGCACTTCCACTTATGGTCCTATAGCTTAGGGAAATTAAAATCAAAAAGACACAGCCATCCCAAATGTTGGGACGGCTCTGTTTACAAGAACCTGGTTTACGGTACAAGTTCAATATCGCAGAAAGTGAAAAATGGATAAAGAAGTTGTGGTACTTACGTACAATGCAGTATCACTCAGCAATGAAATCTATGTCATCAGGCCCGTAGCAGCATAATGAGTGGATTCAGGTATGATGATTCTAACTGAAATAAGTCACACAGGAAAAGAAACATCATAAGATATCACTAATACATGGAATGTAAACTTGGCTACACAGGAACTGAATTCCAAAACAGAACAGGGTCTCAAATTTAGAAACCCAACTTATGCTTGCTTAAGGGGAAAGGTGAGTTGGGGTGCTGCATAAAACCAGAGATTGAAATGAGCACAGATAAAGTTCCTTAAGCCAAATATGGAATAGACAAGAGCTACTCCTTGCTCAACGAAATGGACTCAACACCCCATATTAAATGCCTAAGAGTGTAACTGACTAGGAAGTATCTTAAAACCTATGGATTGCTATGTCTCTGGAAGAGAATCAAGTGTGTGTACAGGGGCATAAACGCAGCAGTGATAGGATTGGAGAGGTTCGGTGAGCAAATGAAGACCCTTTGAAGTCATATTGCATGGTACCCATTCCACGGGTCTCAACTCTCCAGGTTTAAGGTATTCTTCCTTCAGCTAAAACATGCATGTGGAACCCAGAGTGTGATCAGCCGTGTGATCGGGAGACGTGTTCCAATATGTCTCAGTTTTCGTCCCCTGGTACTCGGGTGCAACATTCCAGACGCTTTACTAACACTCTCCCGACTTGGAGAGTCAGTGCCTTTAACCTCCTGTTTGGCCCAGTTTGCAATTTCTGCGGAAGATGAACAGGAATAGGCAGAACCAATGACAGACTAGCTGGAGGTGTCTGGACGGGCAAATTTAACTCTCATTTCCCACCAGGAAGAGGAATTAACCAAAGGCTCAGCGTGCCGTGCCGGAACCAGATTAGGGCCTGAAGCCATCCTGCGGGGTTGCGGCCAGCTCACGAGAAAGCGACTTGAAGAAAGGAGCTCAGGGGCACTGTAATTCACAAACCTGCAGAGTTATAAATGACAGCTATCGTCCAAAAATATACTGAAGTAAGGCTGCCAAGAGGACTTGAAAGCGGGGCAGAATTGCAGGAAACCGATTTCAGGAGGTAGACTGGAATTGCATTTAAAGCATAGGAGAAGAGGCAGAACGTCCACAATGATGCACTTGGCCAAAAAGGGCGTATGCGTTTTTTCCTGAATATATTCAGGAAAAAACGCATACGCCCTTTTTGGCCAACCAAGCAAGCTTGCAAAGGAAATCTGCACTACAATGAAGTCTCACTTCCCCCCGGTCAAAAGGGCCATCTGAAAAAAGTGTAAAATCCAGAAAGGCAGGACAGGCCATGGAGAACTGGGAGCCTTGTTATGCTGATGGGCGGGATGTAAATTGCCAACAGCCACTCCGGAGAAGTGTATGGTGTTTCCTGAAACAGCTAAAAAACAAAGCAACAGAGCCTAGGGCACTTCCACTTATGGTCCTATAGCTTAGGGAAATTAAAATCAAAAAGACACAGCCACCCCAAAGGTTGGGACGGCTCTGTTTACAAGAACCTGGTTTACGGTACAAGTTCAATATCGCAGAAAGTGAAAAATGGATAAAGAAGTTGTGGTACTTACGTACAATGCAGTATCACTCAGCAATGAAATCTATGTCATCAGGCCCGTAGCAGCATAATGAGTGGATTCAGGTACGATGATTCTAACTGAAATAAGTCACACAGGAAAAGAAACATCATAAGGTATCACTAATACACGGAATGTAACCTTGGCTACACAGGAACTGAATTACAAAACAGAACAGGGTCTCAAATTTAGAAAACCAACTTATGCTTGCTTAAGGGGAAAGGTGAGTTGGGGTGCTGCATAAAACCAGAGATTGAAATGAGCACAGATAAAGTTCCTTAAGCCAAATATGGAATAGACAAGAGCTACTCCTTGCTCAACGAAATGGACTCAACATCCCATATTAAATGCCTAAGAGTGTACCTGACTAGGAAGTATCTTAAGACCTATGGATTGCTATGTCTCTGAAAGAGAATCAAGTGTGTGTACAGGGGCATAAACGCAGCAGTGATAGGATTGGAGAGGTTCGGTGAGCAAATGAAGACCCTTTGAAGTCATATTGCATGGTACCCATTCCACGGGTCTCAACTCTCCAGGTTTAAGGTATTCTTCCTTCAGCTAAAACATGCATGTGGAACCCAGAGTATGATCAACCGTGTGATCGGGAGACGTGTTCCAATATGTCTCAGTTTTCGTCCCCTGGTACTCGGGTGCAACATTCCAGACGCTTTACTAACACTCTCCCGACTTGGAGAGTCAGTGCCTTTAACCTCCTGTTTGGCCCAGTTTGCAATTTCTGCGGAAGATGAACAGGAATAGGGAGAACCAATGACAGACTAGCTGGAGGTGTCTGGACGGGCAAATTTAACTCTCATTTCCCACCAGGAAGAGGAATTAACCAAAGGCTCAGCGTGCCGTGCCGGAACCAGATTAGGGCCTGAAGCCATCCTGCGGGGTTGCGGCCAGCTCACGAGAAAGCGACTTGAAGAAAGGAGCTCAGGGGCACTGTAATTCACAAACCTGCAGAGTTATAAATGACAGCTATCGTCCAAAAATATACTGAAGTAAGGCTGCCAAGAGGACTTGAAAGCGGGGCAGAATTGCAGGAAACCGATTTCAGGAGGTAGACTGGAATTGCATTTAAAGCATAGGAAAAGAGGCAGAACGTCCACAATGATGCACTTGGCCAAAAAGGGCGTATGCGTTTTTTCCTGAATATATTCAGGAAAATACGCATACGCCCTTTTTGGCCAACCAAGCAAGCTTGCAAAGGAAATCTGCACTACAATGAAGTCTCACTTCCCCCCGGTCAAAAGGGCCATCTGAAAAAAGTGTAAAATCCAGAAAGGCAGGACAGGCCATGGAGAACTGGGAGCCTTGTTATGCTGATGGGCGGGATGTCAATTGCCAACAGCCACTCGGGAGAAGTGTATGGTGTTTCCTGAAACATCTAAAAAACAAAGCAACAGAGCCTAGGGCACTTCCACTTATGGTCCTATAGCTTAGGGAAATTAAAATCAAAAGACACAGCCACCCCAAAGGTTGGGACGGCTCTGTTTACAAGAACCTGGTTTACGGTACAAGTTCAATATCGCAGAAAGTGAAAAATGGATAAAGAAGTTGTGGTACTTACGTACAATGCAGTATCACTCAGCAATGAAATCTATGTCATCAGGCCCGTAGCAGCATAATGAGTGGATTCAGGTACGATGATTCTAACTGAAATAAGTCACACAGGAAAAGAAACATCATAAGGTATCACTAATACACGGAATGTAACCTTGGCTACACAGGAACTGAATTACAAAACAGAACAGGGTCTCAAATTTAGAAAACCAACTTATGCTTGCTTAAGGGGAAAGGTGAGTTGGGGTGCTGCATAAAACCAGAGATTGAAATGAGCACAGATAAAGTTCCTTAAGCCAAATATGGAATAGACAAGAGCTACTCCTTGCTCAACGAAATGGACTCAACACCCCATATTAAATGCCTAAGAGTGTACCTGACTAGGAAGTATCTTAAGACCTATGGATTGCTATGTCTCTGAAAGAGAATCAAGTGTGTGTACAGGGGCATAAACGCAGCAGTGATAGGATTGGAGAGGTTCGGTGAGCAAATGAAGACCCTTTGAAGTCATATTGCATGGTACCCATTCCACGGGTCTCAACTCTCCAGGTTTAAGGTATTCTTCCTTCAGCTAAAACATGCATGTGGAACCCAGAGTATGATCAACCGTGTGATCGGGAGACGTGTTCCAATATGTCTCAGTTTTCGTCCCCTGGTACTCGGGTGCAACATTCCAGACGCTTTACTAACACTCTCCCGACTTGGAGAGTCAGTGCCTTTAACCTCCTGTTTGGCCCAGTTTGCAATTTCTGCGGAAGATGAACAGGAATAGGGAGAACCAATGACAGACTAGCTGGAGGTGTCTGGACGGGCAAATTTAACTCTCATTTCCCACCAGGAAGAGGAATTAACCAAAGGCTCAGCGTGCCGTGCCGGAACCAGATTAGGGCCTGAAGCCATCCTGCGGGGTTGCGGCCAGCTCACGAGAAAGCGACTTGAAGAAAGGAGCTCAGGGGCACTGTAATTCACAAACCTGCAGAGTTATAAATGACAGCTATCGTCCAAAAATATACTGAAGTAAGGCTGCCAAGAGGACTTGAAAGCGGGGCAGAATTGCAGGAAACCGATTTCAGGAGGTAGACTGGAATTGCATTTAAAGCATAGGAGAAGAGGCAGAACGTCCACAATGATGCACTTGGCCAAAAAGGGCGTATGCGTTTTTTCCTGAATATATTCAGGAAAATACGCATACGCCCTTTTTGGCCAACCAAGCAAGCTTGCAAAGGAAATCTGCACTACAATGAAGTCTCACTTCCCCCCGGTCAAAAGGGCCATCTGAAAAAAGTGTAAAATCCAGAAAGGCAGGACAGGCCATGGAGAACTGGGAGCCTTGTTATGCTGATGGGCGGGATGTCAATTGCCAACAGCCACTCGGGAGAAGTGTATGGTGTTTCCTGAAACATCTAAAAAACAAAGCAACAGAGCCTAGGGCACTTCCACTTATGGTCCTATAGCTTAGGGAAATTAAAATCAAAAGACACAGCCACCCCAAAGGTTGGGACGGCTCTGTTTACAAGAACCTGGTTTACGGTACAAGTTCAATATCGCAGAAAGTGAAAAATGGATAAAGAAGTTGTGGTACTTACGTACAATGCAGTATCACTCAGCAATGAAATCTATGTCATCAGGCCCGTAGCAGCATAATGAGTGGATTCAGGTACGATGATTCTAACTGAAATAAGTCACACAGAAAAAGAAACATCATAAGATATCACTAATACACGGAATGTAAACTTGGCTACACAGGAACTGAATTACAAAACAGAACAGGGTCTCAAATTTAGAAAACCAACTTATGCTTGCTTAAGGGGAAAGGTGAGTTGGGGTGCTGCATAAAACCAGAGATTGAAATGAGCACAGATAAAGTTCCTTAAGCCAAATATGGAATAGACAAGAGCTACTCCTTGCTCAACGAAATGGACTCAACACCCCATATTAAATGCCTAAGAGTGTACCTGACTAGGAAGTATCTTAAAACCTATGGATTGCTATGTCTCTGAAAGAGAATCAAGTGTGTGTACAGGGGCATAAACGCAGCAGTGATAGGATTGGAGAGGTTCGGTGAGCAAATGAAGACCCTTTGAAGTCATATTGCATGGTACCCATTCCACGGGTCTCAACTCTCCAGGTTTAAGGTATTCTTCCTTCAGCTAAAACATGCATGTGGAACCCAGAGTATGATCAACCGTGTGATCGGGAGACGTGTTCCAATATGTCTCAGTTTTCGTCCCCTGGTACTCGGGTGCAACATTCCAGACGCTTTACTAACACTCTCCTGACTTGGAGAGTCAGTGCCTTTAACCTCCTGTTTGGCCCAGTTTGCAATTTCTGCGGAAGATGTACAGGAATAGGCAGAACCAATGACAGACTAGCTGGAGGTGTCTGGACGGGCAAATTTAACTCTCATTTCCCACCAGGAAGAGGAATTAACCAAAGGCTCAGCGTGCCGTGCCGGAACCAGATTAGGGCCTGAAGCCATCCTGCGGGGTTGCGGCCAGCTCACGAGAAAGCGACTTGAAGAAAGGAGCTCAGGGGCACTGTAATTCACAAACCTGCAGAGTTATAAATGACAGCTATCGTCCAAAAATATACTGAAGTAAGGCTGCCAAGAGGACTTGAAAGCGGGGCAGAATTGCAGGAAACCGATTTCAGGAGGTAGACTGGAATTGCATTTAAAGCATAGGAGAAGAGGCAGAACGTCCACAATGATGCACTTGGCCAAAAAGGGCGTATGCGTTTTTTCCTGAATATATTCAGGAAAAAACGCATACGCCCTTTTTGGCCAACCAAGCAAGCTTGCAAAGGAAATCTGCACTACAATGAAGTCTCACTTCCCCCCGGTCTAAAGGGCCATCTGAAAAAAGTGTAAAATCCAGAAAGGCAGGACAGGCCATGGAGAACTGGGAGCCTTGTTATGCTGATGGGCGGGATGTAAATTGCCAACAGCCACTCCGGAGAAGTGTATGGTGTTTCCTGAAACAGCTAAAAAACAAAGCAACAGAGCCTAGGGCACTTCCACTTATGGTCCTATAGCTTAGGGAAATTAAAATCAAAAAGACACAGCCATCCCAAATGTTGGGACGGCTCTGTTTACAAGAACCTGGTTTACGGTACAAGTTCAATATCGCAGAAAGTGAAAAATGGATAAAGAAGTTGTGGTACTTACGTACAATGCAGTATCACTCAGCAATGAAATCTATGTCATCAGGCCCGTAGCAGCATAATGAGTGGATTCAGGTATGATGATTCTAACTGAAATAAGTCACACAGGAAAAGAAACATCATAAGATATCACTAATACATGGAATGTAAACTTGGCTACACAGGAACTGAATTCCAAAACAGAACAGGGTCTCAAATTTAGAAACCCAACTTATGCTTGCTTAAGGGGAAAGGTGAGTTGGGGTGCTGCATAAAACCAGAGATTGAAATGAGCACAGATAAAGTTCCTTAAGCCAAATATGGAATAGACAAGAGCTACTCCTTGCTCAACGAAATGGACTCAACACCCCATATTAAATGCCTAAGAGTGTACCTGACTAGGAAGTATCTTAAAACCTATGGATTGCTAAGTCTCTGGAAGAGAATCAAGTGTGTGTACAGGGGCATAAACGCAGCAGTGATAGGATTGGAGAGGTTCGGTGAGCAAATGAAGACCCTTTGAAGTCATATTGCATGGTACCCATTCCACGGGTCTCAACTCTCCAGGTTTAAGGTATTCTTCCTTCAGCTAAAACATGCATGTGGAACCCAGAGTATGATCAACCGTGTGATCGGGAGACGTGTTCCAATATGTCTCAGTTTTCGTCCCCTGGTACTCGGGTGCAACATTCCAGACGCTTTACTAACACTCTCCCGACTTGGAGAGTCAGTGCCTTTAACCTCCTGTTTGGCCCAGTTTGCAATTTCTGCGGAAGATGAACAGGAATAGGCAGAACCAATGACAGACTAGCTGGAGGTGTCTGGACGGGCAAATTTAACTCTCATTTCCCACCAGGAAGAGGAATTAACCAAAGGCTCAGCGTGCCGTGCCGGAACCAGATTAGGGCCTGAAGCCATCCTGCGGGGTTGCGGCCAGCTCACGAGAAAGCGACTTGAAGAAAGGAGCTCAGGGGCACTGTAATTCACAAACCTGCAGAGTTATAAATGACAGCTATCGTCCAAAAATATACTGAAGTAAGGCTGCCAAGAGGACTTGAAAGCGGGGCAGAATTGCAGGAAACCGATTTCAGGAGGTAGACTGGAATTGCATTGAAAGCATAGGAAAAGAGGCAGAACGTCCACAATGATGCACTTGGCCAAAAAGGGCGTATGCGTTTTTTCCTGAATATATTCAGGAAAAAACGCATACGCCCTTTTTGGCCAACCAAGCAAGCTTGCAAAGGAAATCTGCACTACAATGAAGTCTCACTTCCCCCCGGTCAAAAGGGCCATCTGAAAAAAGTGTAAAATCCAGAAAGGCAGGACAGGCCATGGAGAACTGGGAGCCTTGTTATGCTGATGGGCGGGATGTAAATTGCCAACAGCCACTCGGGAGAAGTGTATGGTGTTTCCTGAAACATCTAAAAAACAAAGCAACAGAGCCTAGGGCACTTCCACTTATGGTCCTATAGCTTAGGGAAATTAAAATCAAAAGACACAGCCACCCCAAAGGTTGGGACGGCTCTGTTCACAAGAACCTGGTTTACGGTACAAGTTCAATATCGCAGAAAGTGAAAAATGGATAAAGAAGTTGTGGTACTTACGTACAATGCAGTATCACTCAGCAATGAAATCTATGTCATCAGGCCCGTAGCAGCATAATGAGTGGATTCAGGTACGATGATTCTAACTGAAATAAGTCACACAGAAAAAGAAACATCATAAGATATCACTAATACACGGAATGTAACCTTGGCTACACAGGAACTGAATTACAAACAGAACAGGGTCTCAAATTTAGAAAACCAACTTATGCTTGCTTAAGGGGAAAGGTGAGTTGGGGTGCTGCATAAAACCAGAGATTGAAATGAGCACAGATAAAGTTCCTTAAGCCAAATATGGAATAGACAAGAGCTACTCCTTGCTCAACGAAATGGACTCAACACCCCATATTAAATGCCTAAGAGTGTACCTGACTAGGAAGTATCTTAAAACCTATGGATTGCTATGTCTCTGAAAGAGAATCAAGTGTGTGTACAGGGGCATAAACGCAGCAGTGATAGGATTGGAGAGGTTCGGTGAGCAAATGAAGACCCTTTGAAGTCATATTGCATGGTACCCATTCCACGGGTCTCAACTCTCCAGGTTTAAGGTATTCTTCCTTCAGCTAAAACATGCATGTGGAACCCAGAGTATGATCAACCGTGTGATCGGGAGACGTGTTCCAATATGTCTCAGTTTTCGTCCCCTGGTACTCGGGTGCAACATTCCAGACGCTTTACTAACACTCTCCCGACTTGGAGAGTCAGTGCCTTTAACCTCCTGTTTGGCCCAGTTTGCAATTTCTGCGGAAGATGAACAGGAATAGGGAGAACCAATGACAGACTAGCTGGAGGTGTCTGGACGGGCAAATTTAACTCTCATTTCCCACCAGGAAGAGGAATTAACCAAAGGCTCAGCGTGCCGTGCCGCAACCAGATTAGGGCCTGAAGCCATCCTGCGGTGTTGCGGCCAGCTCACGAGAAAGCGAGTTGAAGAAAGGAGCTCAGGGGCACTGTAATTCACAAACCTGCAGAGTTATAAATGACAGCTATCGTCCAAAAATATACTGAAGTAAGGCTGCCAAGAGGACTTGAAAGCGGGGCAGAATTGCAGGAAACCGATTTCAGGAGGTAGACTGGAATTGCATTTAAAGCATAGGAAAAGAGGCAGAACGTCCACAATGATGCACTTGGCCAAAAAGGGCGTATGCTTTTTTTCCTGAATATATTCAGGAAAAAACGCATACGCCCTTTTTGGCCAACCAAGCAAGCTTGCAAAGGAAATCTGCACTACAATGAAGTCTCACTTCCCCCCGGTCAAAAGGGCCATCTGAAAAAAGTGTAAAATCCAGAAAGGCAGGACAGGCCATGGAGAACTGGGAGCCTTGTTATGCTGATGGGCGGGATGTAAATTGCCAACAGCCACTCGGGAGAAGTGTATGGTGTTTCCTGAAACAGCTAAAAAACAAAGCAACAGAGCCTAGGGCACTTCCACTTATGGTCCTATAGCTTAGGGAAATTAAAATCAAAAAGACACAGCCACCCCAAAGGTTGGGACGGCTCTGTTTACAAGAACCTGGTTTACGGTACAAGTTCAATATCGCAGAAAGTGAAAAATGGATAAAGAAGTTGTGGTACTTACGTACAATGCAGTATCACTCAGCAATGAAATCTATGTCATCAGGCCCGTAGCAGCATAATGAGTGGATTCAGGTACGATGATTCTAACTGAAATAAGTCACACAGGAAAAGAAACATCATAAGGTATCACTAATACACGGAATGTAACCTTGGCTACACAGGAACTGAATTACAAAACAGAACAGGGTCTCAAATTTAGAAAACCAACTTATGCTTGCTTAAGGGGAAAGGTGAGTTGGGGTGCTGCATAAAACCAGAGATTGAAATGAGCACAGATAAAGTTCCTTAAGCCAAATATGGAATAGACAAGAGCTACTCCTTGCTCAACGAAATGGACTCAACACCCCATATTAAATGCCTAAGAGTGTACCTGACTAGGAAGTATCTTAAGACCTATGGATTGCTATGTCTCTGAAAGAGAATCAAGTGTGTGTACAGGGGCATAAACGCAGCAGTGATAGGATTGGAGAGGTTCGGTGAGCAAATGAAGACCCTTTGAAGTCATATTGCATGGTACCCATTCCACGGGTCTCAACTCTCCAGGTTTAAGGTATTCTTCCTTCAGCTAAAACATGCATGTGGAACCCAGAGTATGATCAACCGTGTGATCGGGAGACGTGTTCCAATATGTCTCAGTTTTCGTCCCCTGGTACTCGGGTGCAACATTCCAGACGCTTTACTAACACTCTCCCGACTTGGAGAGTCAGTGCCTTTAACCTCCTGTTTGGCCCAGTTTGCAATTTCTGCGGAAGATGAACAGGAATAGGCAGAACCAATGACAGACTAGCTGGAGGTGTCTGGACGGGCAAATTTAACTCTCATTTCCCACCAGGAAGAGGAATTAACCAAAGGCTCAGCGTGCCGTGCCGGAACCAGATTAGGGCCTGAAGCCATCCTGCGGGGTTGCGGCCAGCTCACGAGAAAGCGACTTGAAGAAAGGAGCTCAGGGGCACTGTAATTCACAAACCTGCAGAGTTATAAATGACAGCTATCGTCCAAAAATATACTGAAGTAAGGCTGCCAAGAGGACTTGAAAGCGGGGCAGAATTGCAGGAAACCGATTTCAGGAGGTAGACTGGAATTGCATTTAAAGCATAGGAAAAGAGGCAGAACGTCCACAATGATGCACTTGGCCAAAAAGGGCGTATGCGTTTTTTCCTGAATATATTCAGGAAAATACGCATACGCCCTTTTTGGCCAACCAAGCAAGCTTGCAAAGGAAATCTGCACTACAATGAAGTCTCACTTCCCCCCGGTCAAAAGGGCCATCTGAAAAAAGTGTAAAATCCAGAAAGGCAGGACAGGCCATGGAGAACTGGGAGCCTTGTTATGCTGATGGGCGGGATGTCAATTGCCAACAGCCACTCGGGAGAAGTGTATGGTGTTTCCTGAAACATCTAAAAAACAAAGCAACAGAGCCTAGGGCACTTCCACTTATGGTCCTATAGCTTAGGGAAATTAAAATCAAAAGACACAGCCACCCCAAAGGTTGGGACGGCTCTGTTTACAAGAACCTGGTTTACGGTACAAGTTCAATATCGCAGAAAGTGAAAAATGGATAAAGAAGTTGTGGTACTTACGTACAATGCAGTATCACTCAGCAATGAAATCTATGTCATCAGGCCCGTAGCAGCATAATGAGTGGATTCAGGTACGATGATTCTAACTGAAATAAGTCACACAGAAAAAGAAACATCATAAGATATCACTAATACACGGAATGTAAACTTGGCTACACAGGAACTGAATTACAAAACAGAACAGGGTCTCAAATTTAGAAAACCAACTTATGCTTGCTTAAGGGGAAAGGTGAGTTGGGGTGCTGCATAAAACCAGAGATTGAAATGAGCACAGATAAAGTTCCTTAAGCCAAATATGGAATAGACAAGAGCTACTCCTTGCTCAACGAAATGGACTCAACACCCCATATTAAATGCCTAAGAGTGTACCTGACTAGGAAGTATCTTAAAACCTATGGATTGCTATGTCTCTGAAAGAGAATCAAGTGTGTGTACAGGGGCATAAACGCAGCAGTGATAGGATTGGAGAGGTTCGGTGAGCAAATGAAGACCCTTTGAAGTCATATTGCATGGTACCCATTCCACGGGTCTCAACTCTCCAGGTTTAAGGTATTCTTCCTTCAGCTAAAACATGCATGTGGAACCCAGAGTATGATCAACCGTGTGATCGGGAGACGTGTTCCAATATGTCTCAGTTTTCGTCCCCTGGTACTCGGGTGCAACATTCCAGACGCTTTACTAACACTCTCCCGACTTGGAGAGTCAGTGCCTTTAACCTCCTGTTTGGCCCAGTTTGCAATTTCTGCGGAAGATGAACAGGAATAGGCAGAACCAATGACAGACTAGCTGGAGGTGTCTGGACGGGCAAATTTAACTCTCATTTCCCACCAGGAAGAGGAATTAACCAAAGGCTCAGCGTGCCGTGCCGGAACCAGATTAGGGCCTGAAGCCATCCTGCGGGGTTGCGGCCAGCTCACGAGAAAGCGACTTGAAGAAAGGAGCTCAGGGGCACTGTAATTCACAAACCTGCAGAGTTATAAATGACAGCTATCGTCCAAAAATATACTGAAGTAAGGCTGCCAAGAGGACTTGAAAGCGGGGCAGAATTGCAGGAAACCGATTTCAGGAGGTAGACTGGAATTGCATTTAAAGCATAGGAGAAGAGGCAGAACGTCCACAATGATGCACTTGGCCAAAAAGGGCGTATGCGTTTTTTCCTGAATATATTCAGGAAAAAACGCATACGCCCTTTTTGGCCAACCAAACAAGCTTGCAAAGGAAATCTGCACTACAGTGAAGTCTCACTTCCCCCCGGTCTAAAGGGCCATCTGAAAAAAGTGTAAAATCCAGAAAGGCAGGACAGGCCATGGAGAACTGGGAGCCTTGTTATGCTGATGGGCGGGATGTAAATTGCCAACAGCCACTCCGGAGAAGTGTATGGTGTTTCCTGAAACAGCTAAAAAACAAAGCAACAGAGCCTAGGGCACTTCCACTTATGGTCCTATAGCTTAGGGAAATTAAAATCAAAAAGACACAGCCATCCCAAATGTTGGGACGGCTCTGTTTACAAGAACCTGGTTTACGGTACAAGTTCAATATCGCAGAAAGTGAAAAATGGATAAAGAAGTTGTGGTACTTACGTACAATGCAGTATCACTCAGCAATGAAATCTATGTCATCAGGCCCGTAGCAGCATAATGAGTGGATTCAGGTATGATGATTCTAACTGAAATAAGTCACACAGGAAAAGAAACATCATAAGATATCACTAATACATGGAATGTAAACTTGGCTACACAGGAACTGAATTCCAAAACAGAACAGGGTCTCAAATTTAGAAACCCAACTTATGCTTGCTTAAGGGGAAAGGTGAGTTGGGGTGCTGCATAAAACCAGAGATTGAAATGAGCACAGATAAAGTTCCTTAAGCCAAATATGGAATAGACAAGAGCTACTCCTTGCTCAACGAAATGGACTCAACACCCCATATTAAATGCCTAAGAGTGTACCTGACTAGGAAGTATCTTAAAACCTATGGATTGCTATGTCTCTGGAAGAGAATCAAGTGTGTGTACAGGGGCATAAACGCAGCAGTGATAGGATTGGAGAGGTTCGGTGAGCAAATGAAGACCCTTTGAAGTCATATTGCATGGTACCCATTCCACGGGTCTCAACTCTCCAGGTTTAAGGTATTCTTCCTTCAGCTAAAACATGCATGTGGAACCCAGAGTGTGATCAGCCGTGTGATCGGGAGACGTGTTCCAATATGTCTCAGTTTTCGTCCCCTGGTACTCGGGTGCAACATTCCAGACGCTTTACTAACACTCTCCCGACTTGGAGAGTCAGTGCCTTTAACCTCCTGTTTGGCCCAGTTTGCAATTTCTGCGGAAGATGAACAGGAATAGGCAGAACCAATGACAGACTAGCTGGAGGTGTCTGGACGGGCAAATTTAACTCTCATTTCCCACCAGGAAGAGGAATTAACCAAAGGCTCAGCGTGCCGTGCCGCAACCAGATTAGGGCCTGAAGCCATCCTGCGGTGTTGCGGCCAGCTCACGAGAAAGCGAGTTGAAGAAAGGAGCTCAGGGGCACTGTAATTCACAAACCTGCAGAGTTATAAATGACAGCTATCGTCCAAAAATATACTGAAGTAAGGCTGCCAAGAGGACTTGAAAGCGGGGCAGAATTGCAGGAAACCGATTTCAGGAGGTAGACTGGAATTGCATTTAAAGCATAGGAAAAGAGGCAGAACGTCCACAATGATGCACTTGGCCAAAAAGGGCGTATGCGTTTTTTCCTCAGGAAAAAACGCATACGCCCTTTTTGGCCAACCAAGCAAGCTTGCAAAGGAAATCTGCACTACAATGAAGTCTCACTTCCCCCCGGTCAAAAGGGCCATCTGAAAAAAGTGTAAAATCCAGAAAGGCAGGACAGGCCATGGAGAACTGGGAGCCTTGTTATGCTGATGGGCGGGATGTAAATTGCCAACAGCCACTCGGGAGAAGTGTATGGTGTTTCCTGAAACATCTAAAAAACAAAGCAACAGAGCCTAGGGCACTTCCACTTATGGTCCTATAGCTTAGGGAAATTAAAATCAAAAGACACAGCCACCCCAAAGGTTGGGACGGCTCTGTTTACAAGAACCTGGTTTACGGTACAAGTTCAATATCGCAGAAAGTGAAAAATGGATAAAGAAGTTGTGGTACTTACGTACAATGCAGTATCACTCAGCAATGAAATCTATGTCATCAGGCCCGTAGCAGCATAATGAGTGGATTCAGGTATGATGATTCTAACTGAAATAAGTCACACAGGAAAAGAAACATCATAAGATATCACTAATACACGGAATGTAAACTTGGCTACACAGGAACTGAATTACAAAACAGAACAGGGTCTCAAATTTAGAAAACCAACTTATGCTTGCTTAAGGGGAAAGGTGAGTTGGGGTGCTGCATAAAACCAGAGATTGAAATGAGCACAGATAAAGTTCCTTAAGCCAAATATGGAATAGACAAGAGCTACTCCTTGCTCAACGAAATGGACTCAACACCCCATATTAAATGCCTAAGAGTGTACCTGACTAGGAAGTATCTTAAAACCTATGGATTGCTATGTCTCTGGAAGAGAATCAAGTGTGTGTACAGGGGCATAAACGCAGCAGTGATAGGATTGGAGAGGTTCGGTGAGCAAATGAAGACCCTTTGAAGTCATATTGCATGGTACCCATTCCACGGGTCTCAACTCTCCAGGTTTAAGGTATTCTTCCTTCAGCTAAAACATGCATGTGGAACCCAGAGTATGATCAACCGTGTGATCGGGAGACGTGTTCCAATATGTCTCAGTTTTCGTCCCCTGGTACTCGGGTGCAACATTCCAGACGCTTTACTAACACTCTCCCGACTTGGAGAGTCAGTGCCTTTAACCTCCTGTTTGGCCCAGTTTGCAATTTCTGCGGAAGATGAACAGGAATAGGCAGAACCAATGACAGACCAGCTGGAGGTGTCTGGACGGGCAAATTTAACTCTCATTTCCCACCAGGAAGAGGAATTAACCAAAGGCTCAGCGTGCCGTGCCGGAACCAGATTAGGGCCTGAAGCCATCCTGCGGTGTTGCGGCCAGCTCACGAGAAAGCGAGTTGAAGAAAGGAGCTCAGGGGCACTGTAATTCACAAACCTGCAGAGTTATAAATGACAGCTATCGTCCAAAAATATACTGAAGTAAGGCTGCCAAGAGGACTTGAAAGCGGGGCAGAATTGCAGGAAACCGATTTCAGGAGGTAGACTGGAATTGCATTTAAAGCATAGGAAAAGAGGCAGAACGTCCACAATGATGCACTTGGCCAAAAAGGGCGTATGCGTTTTTTCCTGAATATATTCAGGAAAAAACGCATACGCCCTTTTTGGCCAACCAAGCAAGCTTGCAAAGGAAATCTGCACTACAATGAAGTCTCACTTCCCCCCGGTCAAAAGGGCCATCTGAAAAAAGTGTAAAATCCAGAAAGGCAGGACAGGCCATGGAGAACTGGGAGCCTTGTTATGCTGATGGGCGGGATGTCAATTGCCAACAGCCACTCGGGAGAAGTGTATGGTGTTTCCTGAAACATCTAAAAAACAAAGCAACAGAGCCTAGGGCACTTCCACTTATGGTCCTATAGCTTAGGGAAATTAAAATCAAAAGACACAGCCACCCCAAAGGTTGGGACGGCTCTGTTTACAAGAACCTGGTTTACGGTACAAGTTCAATATCGCAGAAAGTGAAAAATGGATAAAGAAGTTGTGGTACTTACGTACAATGCAGTATCACTCAGCAATGAAATCTATGTCATCAGGCCCGTAGCAGCATAATGAGTGGATTCAGGTATGATGATTCTAACTGAAATAAGTCACACAGGAAAAGAAACATCATAAGATATCACTAATACACGGAATGTAAACTTGGCTACACAGGAACTGAATTACAAAACAGAACAGGGTCTCAAATTTAGAAACCCAACTTATGCTTGCTTAAGGGGAAAGGTGAGTTGGGGTGCTGCATAAAACCAGAGATTGAAATGAGCACAGATAAAGTTCCTTAAGCCAAATATGGAATAGACAAGAGCTACTCCTTGCTCAACGAAATGGACTCAACACCCCATATTAAATGCCTAAGAGTGTACCTGACTAGGAAGTATCTTAAAACCTATGGATTGCTATGTCTCTGGAAGAGAATCAAGTGTGTGTACAGGGGCATAAACGCAGCAGTGATAGGATTGGAGAGGTTCGGTGAGCAAATGAAGACCCTTTGAAGTCATATTGCATGGTACCCATTCCACGGGTCTCAACTCTCCAGGTTTAAGGTATTCTTCCTTCAGCTAAAACATGCATGTGGAACCCAGAGTATGATCAACCGTGTGATCGGGAGACGTGTTCCAATATGTCTCAGTTTTCGTCCCCTGGTACTCGGGTGCAACATTCCAGACGCTTTACTAACACTCTCCCGACTTGGAGAGTCAGTGCCTTTAACCTCCTGTTTGGCCCAGTTTGCAATTTCTGCGGAAGATGAACAGGAATAGGGAGAACCAATGACAGACTAGCTGGAGGTGTGTGGACGGGCAAATTTAACTCTCATTTCCCACCAGGAAGAGGAATTAACCAAAGGCTCAGCGTGCCGTGCCGGAACCAGATTAGGGCCTGAAGCCATCCTGCGGTGTTGCGGCCAGCTCACGAGAAAGCGAGTTGAAGAAAGGAGCTCAGGGGCACAGAAATTCACAAACCTGCAGAGTTATAAATGACAGCTATCGTCCAAAAATATACTGAAGTAAGGCTGCCAAGAGGACTTGAAAGCGGGGCAGAATTGCAGGAAACCGATTTCAGGAGGTAGACTGGAATTGCATTTAAAGCATAGGAAAAGAGGCAGAACGTCCACAATGATGCACTTGGCCAAAAAGGGCGTATGCGTTTTTTCCTGAATATATTCAGGAAAATACGCATACGCCCTTTTTGGCCAACCAAGCAAGCTTGCAAAGGAAATCTGCACTACAATGAAGTCTCACTTCCCCCCGGTCAAAAGGGCCATCTGAAAAAAGTGTAAAATCCAGAAAGGCAGGACAGGCCATGGAGAACTGGGAGCCTTGTTATGCTGATGGGCGGGATGTAAATTGCCAACAGCCACTCGGGAGAAGTGTATGGTGTTTCCTGAAACAGCTAAAAAACAAAGCAACAGAGCCTAGGGCACTTCCACTTATGGTCCTATAGCTTAGGGAAATTAAAATCAAAAAGACACAGCCACCCCAAAGGTTGGGACGGCTCTGTTTATAAGAACCTGGTTTACGGTACAAGTTCAATATCGCAGAAAGTGAAAAATGGATAAAGAAGTTGTGGTACTTACGTACAATGCAGTATCACTCAGCAATGAAATCTATGTCATCAGGCCCGTAGCAGCATAATGAGTGGATTCAGGTATGATGATTCTAACTGAAATAAGTCACACAGGAAAAGAAACATCATAAGATATCACTAATACACGGAATGTAAACTTGGCTACACAGGAACTGAATTACAAAACAGAACAGGGTCTCAAATTTAGAAACCCAACTTATGCTTGCTTAAGGGGAAAGGTGAGTTGGGGTGCTGCATAAAACCAGAGATTGAAATGAGCACAGATAAAGTTCCTTAAGCCAAATATGGAATAGACAAGAGCTACTCCTTGCTCAACGAAATGGACTCAACACCCCATATTAAATGCCTAAGAGTGTACCTGACTAGGAAGTATCTTAAAACCTATGGATTGCTATGTCTCTGAAAGAGAATCAAGTGTGTGTACAGGGGCATAAACGCAGCAGTGATAGGATTGGAGAGGTTCGGTGAGCAAATGAAGACCCTTTGAAGTCATATTGCATGGTACCCATTCCACGGGTCTCAACTCTCCAGGTTTAAGGTATTCTTCCTTCAGCTAAAACATGCATGTGGAACCCAGAGTATGATCAACCGTGTGATCGGGAGACGTGTTCCAATATGTCTCAGTTTTCGTCCCCTGGTACTCGGGTGCAACATTCCAGACGCTTTACTAACACTCTCCCGACTTGGAGAGTCAGTGCCTTTAACCTCCTGTTTGGCCCAGTTTGCAATTTCTGCGGAAGATGAACAGGAATAGGGAGAACCAATGACAGACTAGCTGGAGGTGTCTGGACGGGCAAATTTAACTCTCATTTCCCACCAGGAAGAGGAATTAACCAAAGGCTCAGCGTGCCGTGCTGGAACCAGATTAGGGCCTGAAGCCATCCTGCGGGGTTGCGGCCAGCTCATGAGAAAGCGACTTGAAGAAAGGAGCTCAGGGGCACTGTAATTCACAAACCTGCAGAGTTATAAATGACAGCTATCGTCCAAAAATATACTGAAGTAAGGCTGCCAAGAGGACTTGAAAGCGGGGCAGAATTGCAGGAAACCGATTTCAGGAGGTAGACTGGAATTGCATTTAAAGCATAGGAAAAGAGGCAGAACGTCCACAATGATGCACTTGGCCAAAAAGGGCGTATGCGTTTTTTCCTGAATATATTCAGGAAAAAACGCATACGCCCTTTTTGGCCAACCAAGCAAGCTTGCAAAGGAAATCTGCACTACAATGAAGTCTCACTTCCCCCCGGTCAAAAGGGCCATCTGAAAAAAGTGTAAAATCCAGAAAGGCAGGACAGGCCATGGAGAACTGGGAGCCTTGTTATGCTGATGGGCGGGATGTCAATTGCCAACAGCCACTCGGGAGAAGTGTATGGTGTTTCCTGAAACATCTAAAAAACAAAGCAACAGAGCCTAGGGCACTTCCACTTATGGTCCTATAGCTTAGGGAAATTAAAATCAAAAAGACACAGCCACCCCAAAGGTTGGGACGGCTCTGTTTACAAGAACCTGGTTTACGGTACAAGTTCAATATCGCAGAAAGTGAAAAATGGATAAAGAAGTTGTGGTACTTACGTACAATGCAGTATCACTCAGCAATGAAATCTATGTCATCAGGCCCGTAGCAGCATAATGAGTGGATTCAGGTACGATGATATTAACTGAAATAAGTCACACAGGAAAAGAAACATCATAAGATATCACTAATACACGGAATGTAAACTTGGCTACACAGGAACTGAATTACAAAACAGAACAGGGTCTCAAATTTAGAAAACCAACTTATGCTTGCTTAAGGGGAAAGGTGAGTTGGGGTGCTGCATAAAACCAGAGATTGAAATGAGCACAGATAAAGTTCCTTAAGCCAAATATGGAATAGACAAGAGCTACTCCTTGCTCAACAAAATGGACTCAACACCCCATATTAAATGCCTAAGAGTGTACCTGACTAGGAAGTATCTTAAAACCTATGGATTGCTATGTCTCTGGAAGAGAATCAAGTGTGTGTACAGGGGCATAAACGCAGCAGTGATAGGATTGGAGAGGTTCGGTGAGCAAATGAAGACCCTTTGAAGTCATATTGCATGGTACCCATTCCACGGGTCTCAACTCTCCAGGTTTAAGGTATTCTTCCTTCAGCTAAAACATGCATGTGGAACCCAGAGTATGATCAACCGTGTGATCGGGAGACGTGTTCCAATATGTCTCAGTTTTCGTCCCCTGGTACTCGGGTGCAACATTCCAGACGCTTTACTAACACTCTCCCGACTTGGAGAGTCAGTGCCTTTAACCTCCTGTTTGGCCCAGTTTGCAATTTCTGCAGAAGATGAACAGGAATAGGGAGAACCAATGACAGACTAGCTGGAGGTGTCTGGACGGGCAAATTTAACTCTCATTTCCCACCACGAAGAGGAATTAACCAAAGGCTCAGCGTGCCGTGCCGGAACCAGATTAGGGCCTGAAGCCATCCTGCGGGGTTGCGGCCAGCTCACGAGAAAGCGAGTTGAAGAAAGGAGCTCAGGGGCACTGTAATTCACAAACCTGCAGAGTTATAAATGACAGCTATCGTCCAAAAATATACTGAAGTAAGGCTGCCAAGAGGACTTGAAAGCGGGGCAGAATTGCAGGAAACCGATTTCAGGAGGTAGACTGGAATTGCATTTAAAGCATAGGAAAAGAGGCAGAACGTCCACAATGATGCACTTGGCCAAAAAGGGCGTATGCGTTTTTTCCTGAATATATTCAGGAAAAAACGCATACGCCCTTTTTGGCCAACCAAGCAAGCTTGCAAAGGAAATCTGCACTACAATGAAGTCTCACTTCCCCCCGGTCAAAAGGGCCATCTGAAAAAAGTGTAAAATCCAGAAAGGCAGGACAGGCCATGGAGAACTGGGAGCCTTGTTATGCTGATGGGCGGGATGTAAATTGCCAACAGCCACTCGGGAGAAGTGTATGGTGTTTCCTGAAACATCTAAAAAACAAAGCAACAGAGCCTAGGGCACTTCCACTTATGGTCCTATAGCTTAGGGAAATTAAAATCAAAAGACACAGCCACCCCAAAGGTTGGGACGGCTCTGTTTACAAGAACCTGGTTTACGGTACAAGTTCAATATCGCAGAAAGTGAAAAATGGATAAAGAAGTTGTGGTACTTACGTACAATGCAGTATCACTCAGCAATGAAATCTATGTCATCAGGCCCGTAGCAGCATAATGAGTGGATTCAGGTACGATGATTCTAACTGAAATAATTCACACAGGAAAAGTAACATCATAAGATATCACTAATACACGGAATGTAAACTTGGCTACACAGGAACTGAATTACAAAACAGAACAGGGTCTCAAATTTAGAAACCCAACTTATGCTTGCTTAAGGGGAAAGGTGAGTTGGGGTGCTGCATAAAACCAGAGATTGAAATGAGCACAGATAAAGTTCCTTAAGCCAAATATGGAATAGACAAGAGCTACTCCTTGCTCAACGAAATGGACTCAACACCCCATATTAAATGCCTAAGAGTGTACCTGACTAGGAAGTATCTTAAAACCTATGGATTGCTATGTCTCTGAAAGAGAATCAAGTGTGTGTACAGGGGCATAAACGCAGCAGTGATAGGATTGGAGAGGTTCGGTGAGCAAATGAAGACCCTTTGAAGTCATATTGCATGGTACCCATTCCACGGGTCTCAACTCTCCAGGTTTAAGGTATTCTTCCTTCAGCTAAAACATGCATGTGGAACCCAGAGTATGATCAACCGTGTGATCGGGAGACGTGTTCCAATATGTCTCAGTTTTCGTCCCCTGGTACTCGGGTGCAACATTCCAGACGCTTTACTAACACTCTCCCGACTTGGAGAGTCAGTGCCTTTAACCTCCTGTTTGGCCCAGTTTGCAATTTCTGCGGAAGATGAACAGGAATAGGGAGAACCAATGAGAGACTAGCTGGAGGTGTCTGGACGGGCAAATTTAACTCTCATTTCCCACCAGGAAGAGGAATTAACCAAAGGCTCAGCGTGCCGTGCCGGAACCAGATTAGGGCCTGAAGCCATCCTGCGGGGTTGCGGCCAGCTCACGAGAAAGCGAGTTGAAGAAAGGAGCTCAGGGGCACTGTAATTCACAAACCTGCAGAGTTATAAATGACAGCTATCGTCCAAAAATATACTGAAGTAAGGCTGCCAAGAGGACTTGAAAGCGGGGCAGAATTGCAGGAAACCGATTTCAGGAGGTAGACTGGAATTGCATTTAAAGCATAGGAAAAGAGGCAGAACGTCCACAATGATGCACTTGGCCAAAAAGGGCGTATGCGTTTTTTCCTGAATATATTCAGGAAAAAACGCATACGCCCTTTTTGGCCAACCAAGCAAGCTTGCAAAGGAAATCTGCACTACAATGAAGTCTCACTTCCCCCCGGTCAAAAGGGCCATCTGAAAAAAGTGTAAAATCCAGAAAGGCAGGACAGGCCATGGAGAACTGGGAGCCTTGTTATGCTGATGGGCGGGATGTCAATTGCCAACAGCCACTCGGGAGAAGTGTATGGTGTTTCCTGAAACATCTAAAAAACAAAGCACAGAGCCTAGGGCACTTCCACTTATGGTCCTATAGCTTAGGGAAATTAAAATCAAAAGACACAGCCACCCCAAAGGTTGGGACGGCTCTGTTTACAAGAACCTGGTTTACGGTACAAGTTCAATATCGCAGAAAGTGAAAAATGGATAAAGAAGTTGTGGTACTTACGTACAATGCAATATCACTCAGCAATGAAATCTATGTCATCAGGCCCGTAGCAGCATAATGAGTGGATTCAGGTATGATGATTCTAACTGAAATAAGTCACACAGAAAAAGAAACATCATAAGATATCACTAATACACGGAATGTAAACTTGGCTACACAGGAACTGAATTACAAAACAGAACAGGGTCTCAAATTTAGAAAACCAACTTATGCTTGCTTAAGGGGAAAGGTGAGTTGGGGTGCTGCATAAAACCAGAGATTGAAATGAGCACAGATAAAGTTCCTTAAGCCAAATATGGAATAGACAAGAGCTACTCCTTGCTCAACGAAATGGACTCAACACCCCATATTAAATGCCTAAGAGTGTACCTGACTAGGAAGTATCTTAAAACCTATGGATTGCTATGTCTCTGAAAGAGAATCAAGTGTGTGTACAGGGGCATAAACGCAGCAGTGATAGGATTGGAGAGGTTCGGTGAGCAAATGAAGACCCTTTGAAGTCATATTGCATGGTACCCATTCCACGGGTCTCAACTCTCCAGGTTTAAGGTATTCTTTCTTCAGCTAAAACATGCATTTGGAAGCCAGAGTATGATCAACCGTGTGATCGGGAGACGTGTACAAATATGTCTCAGTTTTCGTCCCCTGTTACTCGGGTGCAACATTCCAGACGCTTTACTAACACTCTCCCGACTTGGAGAGTCAGTGCCTTTAACCTCCTGTTTGGCCCAGTTTGCAATTTCTGCGGAAGATGAACAGGAATAGGCAGAACCAATGACAGACTAGCTGGAGGTGTCTGGATGGGCAAGTTTAACTCTCATTTCGCACCAGGAAGAGGAATTAACCAAAGGCTCAGCGTGCCGTGCCGGAACCAGATTAGGGCCTGAAGCAATCCTGCGGTGTTGCGGCCAGCTCACGAGAAAGCGAGTTGAAGAAAGGAGCTCAGGGGCACTGTAATTCACAAACCTGCAGAGTTATAAATGACAGCTATCGTCCAAAAATATACTGAAGTAAGGCTGCCAAGAGGACTTGAAAGCGGGGCAGAATTGCAGGAAACCGATTTCAGGAGGTAGACTGGAATTGCATTTAAAGCATAGGAAAAGAGGCAGAACGTCCACAATGATGCACTTGGCCAAAAAGGGCGTATGCGTTTTTTCCTGTATATATTCAGGAAAAAAACGCATACGCCCTTTTTGGCCAACCAAGCAAGCTTGCAAAGGAAATCTGCACTACAATGAAGTCTCACTTCCCCCCGGTCAAAAGGGCCATCTGAAAAAAGTGTAAAATCCAGAAAGGCAGGACAGGCCATGGAGAACTGGGAGCCTTGTTATGCTGATGGGCGGGATGTCAATTGCCAACAGCCACTCGGGAGAAGTGTATGGTGTTTCCTGAAACATCTAAAAAACAAAGCAACAGAGCCTAGGGCACTTCCACTTATGGTCCTATAGCTTAGGGAAATTAAAATCAAAAGACACAGCCACCCCAAAGGTTGGGACGGCTCTGTTTACAAGAACCTGGTTTACGGTACAAGTTCAATATCGCAGAAAGTGAAAAATGGATAAAGAAGTTGTGGTACTTACGTACAATGCAGTATCACTCAGCAATGAAATCTATGTCATCAGGCCCGTAGCAGCATAATGAGTGGATTCAGGTACGATGATTCTAACTGAAATAATTCACACAGGAAAAGAAACATCATAAGATATCACTAATACACGGAATGTAAACTTGGCTACACAGGAACTGAATTACAAAACAGAACAGGGTCTCAAATTTAGAAACCCAACTTATGCTTGCTTAAGGGGAAAGGTGAGTTGGGGTGCTGCATAAAACCAGAGATTGAAATGAGCACAGATAAAGTTCCTTAAGCCAAATATGGAATAGACAAGAGCTACTCCTTGCTCAACGAAATGGACTCAACACCCCATATTAAATGCCTAAGAGTGTACCTGACTAGGAAGTATCTTAAAACCTATGGATTGCTATGTCTCTGAAAGAGAATCAAGTGTGTGTACAGGGGCATAAACGCAGCAGTGATAGGATTGGAGAGGTTCGGTGAGCAAATGAAGACCCTTTGAAGTCATATTGCATGGTACCCATTCCACGGGTCTCAACTCTCCAGGTTTAAGGTATTCTTCCTTCAGCTAAAACATGCATGTGGAACCCAGAGTATGATCAACCGTGTGATCGGGAGACGTGTTCCAATATGTCTCAGTTTTCGTCCCCTGGTACTCGGGTGCAACATTCCAGACGCTTTACTAACACTCTCCCGACTTGGAGAGTCAGTGCCTTTAACCTCCTGTTTGGCCCAGTTTGCAATTTCTGCGGAAGATGAACAGGAATAGGGAGAACCAATGACAGACTAGCTGGAGGTGTCTGGACGGGCAAATTTAACTCTCATTTCCCACCAGGAAGAGGAATTAACCAAAGGCTCAGCGTGCCGTGCCGGAACCAGATTAGGGCCTGAAGCCATCCTGCGGGGTTGCGGCCAGCTCACGAGAAAGCGACTTGAAGAAAGGAGCTCAGGGGCACTGTAATTCACAAACCTGCAGAGTTATAAATGACAGCTATCGTCCAAAAATATACTGAAGTAAGGCTGCCAAGAGGACTTGAAAGCGGGGCAGAATTGCAGGAAACCGATTTCAGGAGGTAGACTGGAATTGCATTTAAAGCATAGGAAAAGAGGCAGAACGTCCACAATGATGCACTTGGCCAAAAAGGGCGTATGCGTTTTTTCCTGAATATATTCAGGAAAAAACGCATACGCCCTTTTTGGCCAACCAAGCAAGCTTGCAAAGGAAATCTGCACTACAATGAAGTCTCACTTCCCCCCGGTCAAAAGGGCCATCTGAAAAAAGTGTAAAATCCAGAAAGGCAGGACAGGCCATGGAGAACTGGGAGCCTTGTTATGCTGATGGGCGGGATGTCAATTGCCAACAGCCACTCGGGAGAAGTGTATGGTGTTTCCTGAAACATCTAAAAAACAAAGCAACAGAGCCTAGGGCACTTCCACTTATGGTCCTATAGCTTAGGGAAATTAAAATCAAAAGACACAGCCACCCCAAAGGTTGGGACGGCTCTGTTTACAAGAACCTGGTTTACGGTACAAGTTCAATATCGCAGAAAGTGAAAAATGGATAAAGAAGTTGTGGTACTTACGTACAATGCAGTATCACTCAGCAATGAAATCTATGTCATCAGGCCCGTAGCAGCATAATGAGTGGATTCAGGTACGATGATTCTAACTGAAATAAGTCACACAGAAAAAGAAACATCATAAGATATCACTAATACACGGAATTTAAACTTGGCTACACAGGAACTGAATTACAAAACAGAACAGGGTCTCAAATTTAGAAAACCAACTTATGCTTGCTTAAGGGGAAAGGTGAGTTGGGGTGCTGCATAAAACCAGAGATTGAAATGAGCACAGATAAAGTTCCTTAAGCCAAATATGGAATAGACAAGAGCTACTCCTTGCTCAACGAAATGGATTCAACACCCCATATTAAACACCTAATAATGTACCTGACTAGGAAGTATCTTAAAACCTATGGATTGCTATGTCTCCGAAAGAGAATCAAGCGTGTGTGCAGGGGCATAAACGCAGCAGTGATAGGATTGGAGAGGTTCGGTGAGCAAATGAAGACCCTTTGAAGTCATATTGCATGGTACCCATTCCACGGGTCTCAACTCTCCAGGTTTAAGGTATTCTTCCTTCAGCTAAAACATGCATGTGGAACCCAGAGTATGATCAACCGTGTGATCGGGAGACGTGTTCCAATATGTCTCAGTTTTCGTCCCCTGGTACTCGGGTGCAACATTCCAGACGCTTTACTAACACTCTCCCGGCTTGGAGAGTCAGTGCCTTTAACCTCCTGTTTGGCCCAGTTTGCAATTTCTGCGGAAGATGAACAGGAATAGGCAGAACCAATGACAGACTAGCTGGAGGTGTCTGGACGGGCAAATTTAACTCTCATTTCCCACCAGGAAGAGGAATTAACCAAAGGCTCAGCGTGCCATGCCGGAACCAGATTAGGGCCTGAAGCAATCCTGCGGTGTTGCGGCCAGCTCACGAGAAAGCGAGTTGAAGAAAGGAGCTCAGGGGCACTGTAATTCACAAACCTGCAGAGTTATAAATGACAGCTATCGTCCAAAAATATACTGAAGTAAGGCTGCCAAGAGGACTTGAAAGCGGGGCAGAATTGCAGGAAACCGATTTCAGGAGGTAGACTGGAATTGCATTTAAAGCATAGGAAAAGAGGCAGAACGTCCACAATGATGCACTTGGCCAAAAAGGGCGTATGCGTTTTTTCCTGAATATATTCAGGAAAAAACGCATACGCCCTTTTTGGCCAACCAAGCAAGCTTGCAAAGGAAATCTGCACTACAATGAAGTCTCACTTCCCCCCGGTCAAAAGGGCCATCTGAAAAAAGTGTAAAATCCAGAAAGGCAGGACAGGCCATGGAGAACTGGGAGCCTTGTTATGCTGATGGGCGGGATGTCAATTGCCAACAGCCACTCGGGAGAAGTGTATGGTGTTTCCTGAAACATCTAAAAAACAAAGCAACAGAGCCTAGGGCACTTCCACTTATGGTCCTATAGCTTAGGGAAATTAAAATCAAAAGACACAGCCACCCCAAAGGTTGGGACGGCTCTGTTTACAAGAACCTGGTTTACGGTACAAGTTCAGTATCGCAGAAAGTGAAAAATGGATAAAGAAGTTGTGGTACTTACGTACAATGCAGTATCACTCAGCAATGAAATCTATGTCATCAGGCCCGTAGCAGCATAATGAGTGGATTCAGGTACGATGATTCTAACTGAAATAAGTCACACAGGAAAAGAAACATCATAAGATATCACTAATACACGGAATGTAACCTTGGCTACACAGGAACTGAATTACAAACAGAACAGGGTCTCAAATTTAGAAAACCAACTTATGCTTGCTTAAGGGGAAAGGTGAGTTGGGGTGCTGCATAAAACCAGAGATTGAAATGAGCACAGATAAAGTTCCTTAAGCCAAATATGGAATAGACAAGAGCTACTCCTTGCTCAACAAAATGGACTCAACACCCCATATTAAATGCCTAAGAGTGTACCTGACTAGGAAGTATCTTAAAACCTATGGATTGCTATGTCTCCGAAAGAGAATCAAGCGTGTGTGCAGGGGCATAAACGCAGCAGTGATAGGATTGGAGAGGTTCGGTGAGCAAATGAAGACCCTTTGAAGTCATATTGCATGGTACCCATTCCACGGGTCTCAACTCTCCAGGTTTAAGGTATTCTTCCTTCAGCTAAAACATGCATGTGGAACCCAGAGTGTGATCAGCCGTGTGATCGGGAGACGTGTTCCAATATGTCTCAGTTTTCGTCCCCTGGTACTCGGGTGCAACATTCCAGACGCTTTACTAACACTCTCCCGGCTTGGAGAGTCAGTGCCTTTAACCTCCTGTTTGGCCCAGTTTGCAATTTCTGCGGAAGATGAACAGGAATAGGGAGAACCAATGACAGACTAGCTGGAGGTGTCTGGACGGGCAAATTTAACTCTCATTTCCCACCAGGAAGAGGAATTAACCAAAGGCTCAGCGTGCCGTGCCGGAACCAGATTAGGGCCTGAAGCAATCCTGCGGTGTTGCGGCCAGCTCACGAGAAAGCGACTTGAAGAAAGGAGCTCAGGGGCACTGTAATTCACAAACCTGCAGAGTTATAAATGACAGCTATCGTCCAAAAATATACTGAAGTAAGGCTGCCAAGAGGACTTGAAAGCGGGGCAGAATTGCAGGAAACCGATTTCAGGAGGTAGACTGGAATTGCATTTAAAGCATAGGAAAAGAGGCAGAACGTCCACAATGATGCACTTGGCCAAAAAGGGCGTATGCGTTTTTTCCTGAATATATTCAGGAAAAAACGCATACGCCCTTTTTGGCCAACCAACCAAGCTTGCAAAGGAAATCTGCACTACAATGAAGTCTCACTTCCCCCCGGTCAAAAGGGCCATCTGAAAAAAGTGTAAAATCCAGAAAGGCAGGACAGGCCATGGAGAACTGGGAGCCTTGTTATGCTGATGGGCGGGATGTAAATTGCCAACAGCCACTCGGGAGAAGTGTATGGTGTTTCCTGAAACATCTAAAAAACAAAGCAACAGAGCCTAGGGCACTTCCACTTATGGTCCTATAGCTTAGGGAAATTAAAATCAAAAAGACACAGCCACCCCAAAGGTTGGGACGGCTCTGTTTACAAGAACCTGGTTTACGGTACAAGTTCAATATCGCAGAAAGTGAAAAATGGATAAAGAAGTTGTGGTACTTACGTACAATGCAGTATCACTCAGCAATGAAATCTATGTCATCAGGCCCGTAGCAGCATAATTGGTGGATTCAGGTATGATGATTCTAACTGAAATAAGTCACACAGGAAAAGAAACATCATAAGATATCACTAATACATGGAATGTAAACTTGGCTACACAGGAACTGAATTACAAAACAGAACAGGGTCTCAAATTTAGAAAACCAACTTATGCTTGCTTAAGGGGAAAGGTGAGTTGGGGTGCTGCATAAAACCAGAGATTGAAATGAGCACAGATAAAGTTCCTTAAGCCAAATATGGAATAGACAAGAGCTACTCCTTGCTCAACAAAATGGACTCAACACCCCATATTAAATGCCTAAGAGTGTACCTGACTAGGAAGTATCTTAAAACCTATGGATTGCTATGTCTCCGAAAGAGAATCAAGCGTGTGTGCAGGGGCATAAACGCAGCAGTGATAGGATTGGAGAGGTTCGGTGAGCAAATGAAGACCCTTTGAAGTCATATTGCATGGTACCCATTCCACGGGTCTCAACTCTCCAGGTTTAAGGTATTCTTCCTTCAGCTAAAACATGCATGTGGAACCCAGAGTATGATCAACCGTGTGATCGGGAGACGTGTTCCAATATGTCTCAGTTTTCGTCCCCTGGTACTCGGGTGCAACATTCCAGACGCTTTACTAACACTCTCCCGACTTGGAGAGTCAGTGCCTTTAACCTCCTGTTTGGCCCAGTTTGCAATTTCTGCGGAAGATGAACAGGAATAGGCAGAACCAATGACAGACTAGCTGGAGGTGTCTGGACGGGCAAATTTAACTCTCATTTCCCACCAGGAAGAGGAATTAACCAAAGGTTAAGCGTGCCATGCCGGAACCAGATTAGGGCCTGAAGCAATCCTGCGGTGTTGCGGCCAGCTCACGAGAAAGCGAGTTGAAGAAAGGAGCTCAGGGGCACTGTAATTCACAAACCTGCAGAGTTATAAATGACAGCTATCGTCCAAAAATATACTGAAGTAAGGCTGCCAAGAGGACTTGAAAGCGGGGCAGAATTGCAGGAAACCGATTTCAGGAGGTAGACTGGAATTGCATTTAAAGCATAGGAAAAGAGGCAGAACGTCCACAATGATGCACTTGGCCAAAAAGGGCGTATGCGTTTTTTCCTGAATAAATTCAGGAAAAAACGCATACGCCCTTTTTGGCCAACCAAGCAAGCTTGCAAAGGAAATCTGCACTACAATGAAGTCTCACTTCCCCCCGGTCAAAAGGGCCATCTGAAAAAAGTGTAAAATCCAGAAAGGCAGGACAGGCCATGGAGAACTGGGAGCCTTGTTATGCTGATGGGCGGGATGTAAATTGCCAACAGCCACTCGGGAGAAGTGTATGGTGTTTCCTGAAACATCTAAAAAACAAAGCAACAGAGCCTAGGGCACTTCCACTTATGGTCCTATAGCTTAGGGAAATTAAAATAAAAAAGACACAGCCACCCCAAAGGCTGGGACGGCTCTGTTTACAAGAACCTGGTTTACGGTACAAGTTCAATATCGCAGAAAGTGAAAAATGGATAAAGAAGTTGTGGTACTTACGTACAATGCAGTATCACTCAGCAATGAAATCTATGTCATCAGGCCCGTAGCAGCATAATTGGTGGATTCAGGTACGATGATTCTAACTGAAATAAGTCACACAGGAAAAGAAACATCATAAGATATCACTAATACACGGAATGTAAACTTGGCTACACAGGAACTGAATTACAAAACAGAACAGGGTCTCAAATTTAGAAAACCAACTTATGCTTGCTTAAGGGGAAAGGTGAGTTGGGGTGCTGCATAAAACCAGAGATTGAAATGAGCACAGATAAAGTTCCTTAAGCCAAATATGGAATAGACAAGAGCTACTCCTTGCTCAACAAAATGGACTCAACACCCCATATTAAATGCCTAAGAGTGTACCTGACTAGGAAGTATCTTAAAACCTATGGATTGCTATGTCTCCGAAAGAGAATCAAGCGTGTGTGCAGGGGCATAAACGCAGCAGTGATAGGATTGGAGAGGTTCGGTGAGCAAATGAAGACCCTTTGAAGTCATATTGCATGGTACCCATTCCACGGGTCTCAACTCTCCAGGTTTAAGGTATTCTTCCTTCAGCTAAAACATGCATGTGGAACCCAGAGTATGATCAACCGTGTGATCGGGAGACGTGTTCCAATATGTCTCAGTTTTCGTCCCCTGGTACTCGGGTGCAACATTCCAGACGCTTTACTAACACTCTCCCGACTTGGAGAGTCAGTGCCTTTAACCTCCTGTTTGGCCCAGTTTGCAATTTCTGCGGAAGATGAACAGGAATAGGCAGAACCAATGACAGACTAGCTGGAGGTGTCTGGACGGGCAAATTTAACTCTCATTTCCCACCAGGAAGAGGAATTAACCAAAGGTTAAGCATGCCATGCCGGAACCAGATTAGGGCCTGAAGCCATCCTGCGGTGTTGCGGCCAGCTCACGAGAAAGCGAGTTGAAGAAAGGAGCTCAGGGGCACTGTAATTCACAAACCTGCAGAGTTATAAATGACAGCTATCGTCCAAAAATATACTGAAGTAAGGCTGCCAAGAGGACTTGAAAGCGGGGCAGAATTGCAGGAAACCGATTTCAGGAGGTAGACTGGAATTGCATTTAAAGCATAGGAAAAGAGGCAGAACGTCCACAATGATGCACTTGGCCAAAAAGGGCGTATGCGTTTTTTCCTGAATAAATTCAGGAAAAAACGCATACGCCCTTTTTGGCCAACCAAGCAAGCTTGCAAAGGAAATCTGCACTACAATGAAGTCTCACTTCCCCCCGGTCAAAAGGGCCATCTGAAAAAAGTGTAAAATCCAGAAAGGCAGGACAGGCCATGGAGAACTGGGAGCCTTGTTATGCTGATGGGCGGGATGTAAATTGCCAACAGCCACTCGGGAGAAGTGTATGGTGTTTCCTGAAACATCTAAAAAACAAAGCAACAGAGCCTAGGGCACTTCCACTTATGGTCCTATAGCTTAGGGAAATTAAAATCAAAAGACACAGCCACCCCAAAGGTTGGGACGGCTCTGTTTACAAGAACCTGGTTTACGGTACAAGTTCAATATCGCAGAAAGTGAAAAATGGATAAAGAAGTTGTGGTACTTACGTACAATGCAGTATCACTCAGCAATGAAATCTATGTCATCAGGCCCGTAGCAGCATAATGAGTGGATTCAGGTACGATGATTCTAACTGAAATAAGTCACACAGGAAAAGAAACATCATAAGATATCACTAATACACGGAATGTAAACTTGGCTACACAGGAACTGAATTACAAAACAGAACAGGGTCTCAAATTTAGAAACCCAACTTATGCTTGCTTAAGGGGAAAGGTGAGTTGGGGTGCTGCATAAAACCAGAGATTGAAATGAGCACAGATAAAGTTCCTTAAGCCAAATATGGAATAGACAAGAGCTACTCCTTGCTCAACGAAATGGACTCAACACCCCATATTAAATGCCTAAGAGTGTACCTGACTAGGAAGTATCTTAAAACCTATGGATTGCTATGTCTCTGGAAGAGAATCAAGTGTGTGTACAGGGGCATAAACGCAGCAGTGATAGGATTGGAGAGGTTCGGTGAGCAAATGAAGACCCTTTGAAGTCATATTGCATGGTACCCATTCCACGGGTCTCAACTCTCCAGGTTTAAGGTATTCTTCCTTCAGCTAAAACATGCATGTGGAACCCAGAGTATGATCAACCGTGTGATCGGGAGACGTGTTCCAATATGTCTCAGTTTTCGTCCCCTGGTACTCGGGTGCAACATTCCAGACGCTTTACTAACACTCTCCCGACTTGGAGAGTCAGTGCCTTTAACCTCCTGTTTGGCCCAGTTTGCAATTTCTGCGGAAGATGAACAGGAATAGGGAGAACCAATGAGAGACTAGCTGGAGGTGTCTGGACGAACAAATTTAACTCTCATTTCCCACCAGGAAGAGGAATTAACCAAAGGCTCAGCGTGCCGTGCCGGAACCAGATTAGGGCCTGAAGCCATCCTGCGGGGTTGCGGCCAGCTCACGAGAAAGCGAGTTGAAGAAAGGAGCTCAGGGGCACTGTAATTCACAAACCTGCAGAGTTATAAATGACAGCTATCGTCCAAAAATATACTGAAGTAAGGCTGCCAAGAGGACTTGAAAGCGGGGCAGAATTGCAGGAAACCGATTTCAGGAGGTAGACTGGAATTGCATTTAAAGCATAGGAAAAGAGGCAGAACGTCCACAATGATGCACTTGGCCAAAAAGGGCGTATGCGTTTTTTCCTGAATATATTCAGGAAAAAACGCATACGCCCTTTTTGGCCAACCAAGCAAGCTTGCAAAGGAAATCTGCACTACAATGAAGTCTCACTTCCCCCCGGTCAAAAGGGCCATCTGAAAAAAGTGTAAAATCCAGAAAGGCAGGACAGGCCATGGAGAACTGGGAGCCTTGTTATGCTGATGGGCGGGATGTCAATTGCCAACAGCCACTCGGGAGAAGTGTATGGTGTTTCCTGAAACATCTAAAAAACAAAGCAACAGAGCCTAGGGCACTTCCACTTATGGTCCTATAGCTTAGGGAAATTAAAATCAAAAGACACAGCCACCCCAAAGGTTGGGACGGCTCTGTTTACAAGAACCTGGTTTACGGTACAAGTTCAATATCGCAGAAAGTGAAAAATGGATAAAGAAGTTGTGGTACTTACGTACAATGCAGTATCACTCAGCAATGAAATCTATGTCATCAGGCCCGTAGCAGCATAATGAGTGGATTCAGGTACGATGATTCTAACTGAAATAATTCACACAGGAAAAGAAACATCATAAGATATCACTAATACACGGAATGTAAACTTGGCTACACAGGAACTGAATTACAAAACAGAACAGGGTCTCAAATTTAGAAACCCAACTTATGCTTGCTTAAGGGGAAAGGTGAGTTGGGGTGCTGCATAAAACCAGAGATTGAAATGAGCACAGATAAAGTTCCTTAAGCCAAATATGGAATAGACAAGAGCTACTCCTTGCTCAACGAAATGGACTCAACACCCCATATTAAATGCCTAAGAGTGTACCTGACTAGGAAGTATCTTAAAACCTATGGATTGCTATGTCCCCGAAAGAGAATCAAGCGTGTGTGCAGGGGCATAAACGCAGCAGTGATAGGATTGGAGAGGTTCGGTGAGCAAATGAAGACCCTTTGAAGTCATATTGCATGGTACCCATTCCACGGGTCTCAACTCTCCAGGTTTAAGGTATTCTTCCTTCAGCTAAAACATGCATGTGGAACCCAGAGTATGATCAACCGTGTGATCGGGAGACGTGTTCCAATATGTCTCAGTTTTCGTCCCCTGGTACTCGGGTGCAACATTCCAGACGCTTTACTAACACTCTCCCGGCTTGGAGAGTCAGTGCCTTTAACCTCCTGTTTGGCCCAGTTTGCAATTTCTGCGGAAGATGAACAGGAATAGGCAGAACCAATGACAGACTAGCTGGAGGTGTCTGGACGGGCAAATTTAACTCTCATTTCCCACCAGGAAGAGGAATTAACCAAAGGCTCAGCGTGCCGTGCCGGAACCAGATTAGGGCCTGAAGCAATCCTGCGGTGTTGCGGCCAGCTCACAAGAAAGCGACTTGAAGAAAGGAGCTCAGGGGCACTGTAATTCACAAACCTGCAGATTATAAATGACAGCTATCGTCCAAAAATATACTGAAGTAAGGCTGCCAAGAGGACTTGAAAGCGGGGCAGAATTGCAGGAAACCGATTTCAGGAGGTAGACTGGAATTGCATTTAAAGCATAGGAAAAGAGGCAGAACGTCCACAATGATGCACTTGGCCAAAAAGGGCGTATGCGTTTTTTCCTGAATATATTCAGGAAAAAACGCATACGCCCTTTTTGGCCAACCAAGCAAGCTTGCAAAGGAAATCTGCACTACAATGAAGTCTCACTTCCCCCCGGTCAAAAGGGCCATCTGAAAAAAGTGTAAAATCCAGAAAGGCAGGACAGGCCATGGAGAACTGGGAGCCTTGTTATGCTGATGGGCGGGATGTAAATTGCCAACAGCCACTCGGGAGAAGTGTATGGTGTTTCCTGAAACATCTAAAAAACAAAGCAACAGAGCCTAGGGCACTTCCACTTATGGTCCTATAGCTTAGGGAAATTAAAATCAAAAAGACACAGCCACCCCAAAGGTTGGGACGGCTCTGTTTACAAGAACCTGGTTTACGGTACAAGTTCAATATCGCAGAAAGTGAAAAATGGATAAAGAAGTTGTGGTACTTACGTACAATGCAGTATCACTCAGCAATGAAATCTATGTCATCAGGCCCGTAGCAGCATAATGAGTGGATTCAGGTACGATGATATTAACTGAAATAAGTCACACAGGAAAAGAAACATCATAAGATATCACTAATACACGGAATGTAAACTTGGCTACACAGGAACTGAATTACAAAACAGAACAGGGTCTCAAATTTAGAAAACCAACTTATGCTTGCTTAAGGGGAAAGGTGAGTTGGGGTGCTGCATAAAACCAGAGATTGAAATGAGCACAGATAAAGTTCCTTAAGCCAAATATGGAATAGACAAGAGCTACTCCTTGCTCAACAAAATGGACTCAACACCCCATATTAAATGCCTAAGAGTGTACCTGACTAGGAAGTATCTTAAAACCTATGGATTGCTATGTCTCTGGAAGAGAATCAAGTGTGTGTACAGGGGCATAAACGCAGCAGTGATAGGATTGGAGAGGTTCGGTGAGCAAATGAAGACCCTTTGAAGTCATATTGCATGGTACCCATTCCACGGGTCTCAACTCTCCAGGTTTAAGGTATTCTTCCTTCAGCTAAAACATGCATGTGGAACCCAGAGTATGATCAACCGTGTGATCGGGAGACGTGTTCCAATATGTCTCAGTTTTCGTCCCCTGGTACTCGGGTGCAACATTCCAGACGCTTTACTAACACTCTCCCGACTTGGAGAGTCAGTGCCTTTAACCTCCTGTTTGGCCCAGTTTGCAATTTCTGCGGAAGATGAACAGGAATAGGGAGAACCAATGACAGACTAGCTGGAGGTGTCTGGACGGGCAAATTTAACTCTCATTTCCCACCACGAAGAGGAATTAACCAAAGGCTCAGCGTGCCGTGCCGGAACCAGATTAGGGCCTGAAGCCATCCTGCGGGGTTGCGGCCAGCTCACGAGAAAGCGAGTTGAAGAAAGGAGCTCAGGGGCACTGTAATTCACAAACCTGCAGAGTTATAAATGACAGCTATCGTCCAAAAATATACTGAAGTAAGGCTGCCAAGAGGACTTGAAAGCGGGGCAGAATTGCAGGAAACCGATTTCAGGAGGTAGACTGGAATTGCATTGAAAGCATAGGAAAAGAGGCAGAACGTCCACAATGATGCACTTGGCCAAAAAGGGCGTATGCGTTTTTTCCTGAATATATTCAGGAAAAAACGCATACGCCCTTTTTGGCCAACCAAGCAAGCTTGCAAAGGAAATCTGCACTACAGTGAAGTCTCACTTCCCCCTGGTCAAAAGTGCCATCTGAAAAAAGTGTAAAATCCAGAAAGGCAGGACAGGCCATGGAGAACTGGGAGCCTTGTTATGCTGATGGGCGGGATGTAAATTGCCAACAGCCACTCGGGAGAAGGGTATGGTGTTTCCTGAAACATCTAAAAAACAAAGCAACAGAGCCTAGGGCACTTCCACTTATGGTCCTATAGCTTAGGGAAATTAAAATCAAAAGACACAGCCACCCCAAAGTTTGGGACGGCTCTGTTTACAAGAACCTGGTTTACGGTACAAGTTCAATATCGCAGAAAGTGAAAAATGGATAAAGAAGTTGTGGTACTTACGTACAATGCAATATCACTCAGCAATGAAATCTATGTCATCAGGCCCGTAGCAGCATAATGAGTGGATTCAGGTACGATGATTCTAACTGAAATAAGTCACACAGAAAAAGAAACATCATAAGATATCACTAATACACGGAATGTAAACTTGGCTACACAGGAACTGAATTACAAAACAGAACAGGGTCTCAAATTTAGAAAACCAACTTATGCTTGCTTAAGGGGAAAGGTGAGTTGGGGTGCTGCATAAAACCAGAGATTGAAATGAGCACAGATAAAGTTCCTTAAGCCAAATATGGAATAGACAAGAGCTACTCCTTGCTCAACGAAATGGACTCAACACCCCATATTAAATGCCTAAGAGTGTACCTGACTAGGAAGTATCTTAAAACCTATGGATTGCTATGTCTCTGAAAGAGAATCAAGTGTGTGTACAGGGGCATAAACGCAGCAGTGATAGGATTGGAGAGGTTCGGTGAGCAAATGAAGACCCTTTGAAGTCATATTGCATGGTACCCATTCCACGGGTCTCAACTCTCCAGGTTTAAGGTATTCTTCCTTCAGCTAAAACATGCATGTGGAACCCAGAGTATGATCAACCGTGTGATCGGGAGACGTGTTCCAATATGTCTCAGTTTTCGTCCCCTGGTACTCGGGTGCAACATTCCAGACGCTTTACTAACACTCTCCCGACTTGGAGAGTCAGTGCCTTTAACCTCCTGTTTGGCCCAGTTTGCAATTTCTGCGGAAGATGAACAGGAATAGGGAGAACCAATGACAGACTAGCTGGAGGTGTCTGGACGGGCAAATTTAACTCTCATTTCCCACCAGGAAGAGGAATTAACCAAAGGCTCAGCGTGCCGTTCCGGAACCAGATTAGGGCCTGAAGCCATCCTGTGGTGTTGCGGCCAGCTCACGAGAAAGCGAGTTGAAGAAAGGAGCTCAGGGGCACTGTAATTCACAAACCTGCAGAGTTATAAATGACAGCTATCGTCCAAAAATATACTGAAGTAAGGCTGCCAAGAGGACTTGAAAGTGGGGCAGAATTGCAGGAAACCGATTTCAGGAGGTAGACTGGAATTGCATTTAAAGCATAGGAAAAGAGGCAGAACGTCCACAATGATGCACTTGGCCAAAAAGGGCGTATGCGTTTTTTCCTGAATATATTCAGGAAAAAACGCATACGCCCTTTTTGGCCAACCATGCAAGCTTGCAAAGGAAATCTGCACTACAATGAAGTCTCACTTCCCCCCGGTCAAAAGGGCCATCTGAAAAAAGTGTAAAATCCAGAAAGGCAGGACAGGCCATGGAGAACTGGGAGCCTTGTTATGCTGATGGGCGGGATGTAAATTGCCAACAGCCACTCGGGAGAAGTGTATGGTGTTTCCTGAAACATCTAAAAAACAAAGCAACAGAGCCTAGGGCACTTCCACTTATGGTCCTATAGCTTAGGGAAATTAAAATCAAAAAGACACAGCCACCCCAAAGGTTGGGACGGCTCTGTTTACAAGAACCTGGTTTACGGTACAAGTTCAATATCGCAGAAAGTTAAAAATGGATAAAGAAGTTGTGGTACTTACATACAATGCAATATCACTCAGCAATGAAATCTATGTCATCAGGCCCGTAGCAGCATAATGAGTGGATTCAGGTACGATGATTCTAACTGAAATAAGTCACACAGAAAAAGAAACATCATAAGATATCACTAATACACGGAATGTAAACTTGGCTACACAGGAACTGAATTACAAAACAGAACAGGGTCTCAAATTTAGAAACCCAACTTATGCTTGCTTAAGGGGAAAGGTGAGTTGGGGTGCTGCATAAAACCAGAGATTGAAATGAGCACAGATAAAGTTCCTTAAGCCAAATATGGAATAGACAAGAGCTACTCCTTGCTCAACGAAATGGACTCAACACCCCATATTAAATGCCTAAGAGTGTACCTGACTAGGAAGTATCTTAAAACCTATGGATTGCTATGTCTCTGGAAGAGAATCAAGTGTGTGTACAGGGGCATAAACGCAGCAGTGATAGGATTGGAGAGGTTCGGTGAGCAAATGAAGACCCTTTGAAGTCATATTGCATGGTACCCATTCCACGGGTCTCAACTCTCCAGGTTTAAGGTATTCTTCCTTCAGCTAAAACATGCATGTGGAACCCAGAGTATGATCAACCGTGTGATCGGGAGACGTGTTCCAATATGTCTCAGTTTTCGTCCCCTGGTACTCGGGTGCAACATTCCAGACGCTTTACTAACACTCTCCCGACTTGGAGAGTCAGTGCCTTTAACCTCCTGTTTGGCCCAGTTTGCAATTTCTGCGGAAGATGAACAGGAATAGGGAGAACCAATGAGAGACTAGCTGGAGGTGTCTGGACGAACAAATTTAACTCTCATTTCCCACCAGGAAGAGGAATTAACCAAAGGCTCAGCGTGCCGTGCCGGAACCAGATTAGGGCCTGAAGCCATCCTGCGGGGTTGCGGCCAGCTCACGAGAAAGCGAGTTGAAGAAAGGAGCTCAGGGGCACTGTAATTCACAAACCTGCAGAGTTATAAATGACAGCTATCGTCCAAAAATATACTGAAGTAAGGCTGCCAAGAGGACTTGAAAGCGGGGCAGAATTGCAGGAAACCGATTTCAGGAGGTAGACTGGAATTGCATTGAAAGCATAGGAAAAGAGGCAGAACGTCCACAATGATGCACTTGGCCAAAAAGGGCGTATGCGTTTTTTCCTGAATATATTCAGGAAAAAACGCATACGCCCTTTTTGGCCAACCAAGCAAGCTTGCAAAGGAAATCTGCACTACAGTGAAGTCTCACTTCCCACCGGTCAAAAGGGCCATCTGAAAAAAGTGTAAAATCCAGAAAGGCAGGACAGGCCATGGAGAACTGGGAGCCTTGTTATGCTGATGGGCGGGATGTAAATTGCCAACAGCCACTCGGGAGAAGTGTATGGTGTTTCCTGAAACATCTAAAAAACAAAGCAACAGAGCCTAGGGCACTTCCACTTATGGTCCTATAGCTTAGGGAAATTAAAATCAAAAGACACAGCCACCCCAAAGGTTGGGACGGCTCTGTTTACAAGAACCTGGTTTACGGTACAAGTTCAATATCGCAGAAAGTGAAAAATGGATAAAGAAGTTGTGGTACTTACGTACAATGCAGTATCACTCAGCAATGAAATCTATGTCATCAGGCCCGTAGCAGCATAATGAGTGGATTCAGGTACGATGATTCTAACTGAAATAAGTCACACAGGAAAAGAAACATCATAAGATATCACTAATACACGGAATGTAAACTTGGCTACACAGGAACTGAATTACAAAACAGAACAGGGTCTCAAATTTAGAAACCCAACTTATGCTTGCTTAAGGGGAAAGGTGAGTTGGGGTGCTGCATAAAACCAGAGATTGAAATGAGCACAGATAAAGTTCCTTAAGCCAAATATGGAATAGACAAGAGCTACTCCTTGCTCAACGAAATGGACTCAACACCCCATATTAAATGCCTAAGAGTGTACCTGACTAGGAAGTATCTTAAAACCTATGGATTGCTATGTCTCTGGAAGAGAATCAAGTGTGTGTACAGGGGCATAAACGCAGCAGTGATAGGATTGGAGAGGTTCGGTGAGCAAATGAAGACCCTTTGAAGTCATATTGCATGGTACCCATTCCACGGGTCTCAACTCTCCAGGTTTAAGGTATTCTTCCTTCAGCTAAAACATGCATGTGGAACCCAGAGTATGATCAACCGTGTGATCGGGAGACGTGTTCCAATATGTCTCAGTTTTCGTCCCCTGGTACTCGGGTGCAAGATTCCAGACGCTTTACTAACACTCTCCCGACTTGGAGAGTCAGTGCCTTTAACCTCCTGTTTGGCCCAGTTTGCAATTTCTGCGGAAGATGAACAGGAATAGGGAGAACCAATGAGAGACTAGCTGGAGGTGTCTGGACGGGCAAATTTAACTCTCATTTCCCACCAGGAAGAGGAATTAACCAAAGGCTCAGCGTGCCGTGCCGGAACCAGATTAGGGCCTGAAGCCATCCTGCGGGGTTGCGGCCAGCTCACGAGAAAGCGAGTTGAAGAAAGGAGCTCAGGGGCACTGTAATTCACAAACCTGCAGAGTTATAAATGACAGCTATCGTCCAAAAATATACTGAAGTAAGGCTGCCAAGAGGACTTGAAAGCGGGGCAGAATTGCAGGAAACCGATTTCAGGAGGTAGACTGGAATTGCATTGAAAGCATAGGAAAAGAGGCAGAACGTCCACAATGATGCACTTGGCCAAAAAGGGCGTATGCGTTTTTTCCTGAATATATTCAGGAAAAAACGCATACGCCCTTTTTGGCCAACCAAGCAAGCTTGCAAAGGAAATCTGCACTACAGTGAAGTCTCACTTCCCCCCGGTCAAAAGGGCCATCTGAAAAAAGTGTAAAATCCAGAAAGGCAGGACAGGCCATGGAGAACTGGGAGCCTTGTTATGCTGATGGGCGGGATGTAAATTGCCAACAGCCACTCGGGAGAAGGGTATGGTGTTTCCTGAAACATCTAAAAAACAAAGCAACAGAGCCTAGGGCACTTCCACTTATGGTCCTATAGCTTAGGGAAATTAAAATCAAAAGACACAGCCACCCCAAAGGTTGGGACGGCTCTGTTTACAAGAACCTGGTTTACGGTACAAGTTCAATATCGCAGAAAGTGAAAAATGGATAAAGAAGTTGTGGTACTTACGTACAATGCAGTATCACTCAGCAATGAAATCTATGTCATCAGGCCCGTAGCAGCATAATGAGTGGATTCAGGTACGATGATTCTAACTGAAATAAGTCACACAGGAAAAGAAACATCATAAGATATCACTAATACACGGAATGTAAACTTGGCTACACAGGAACTGAATTACAAAACAGAACAGGGTCTCAAATTTAGAAACCCAACTTATGCTTGCTTAAGGGGAAAGGTGAGTTGGGGTGCTGCATAAAACCAGAGATTGAAATGAGCACAGATAAAGTTCCTTAAGCCAAATATGGAATAGACAAGAGCTACTCCTTGCTCAACGAAATGGACTCAACACCCCATATTAAATGCCTAAGAGTGTACCTGACTAGGAAGTATCTTAAAACCTATGGATTGCTATGTCTCTGGAAGAGAATCAAGTGTGTGTACAGGGGCATAAACGCAGCAGTGATAGGATTGGAGAGGTTCGGTGAGCAAATGAAGACCCTTTGAAGTCATATTGCATGGTACCCATTCCACGGGTCTCAACTCTCCAGGTTTAAGGTATTCTTCCTTCAGCTAAAACATGCATGTGGAACCCAGAGTATGATCAACCGTGTGATCGGGAGACGTGTTCCAATATGTCTCAGTTTTCGTCCCCTGGTACTCGGGTGCAACATTCCAGACGCTTTACTAACACTCTCCCGACTTGGAGAGTCAGTGCCTTTAACCTCCTGTTTGGCCCAGTTTGCAATTTCTGCGGAAGATGAACAGGAATAGGGAGAACCAATGAGAGACTAGCTGGAGGTGTCTGGACGGGCAAATTTAACTCTCATTTCCCACCAGGAAGAGGAATTAACCAAAGGCTCAGCGTGCCGTGCCGGAACCAGATTAGGGCCTGAAGCCATCCTGCGGGGTTGCGGCCAGCTCACGAGAAAGCGAGTTGAAGAAAGGAGCTCAGGGGCACTGTAATTCACAAACCTGCAGAGTTATAAATGACAGCTATCGTCCAAAAATATACTGAAGTAAGGCTGCCAAGAGGACTTGAAAGCGGGGCAGAATTGCAGGAAACCGATTTCAGGAGGTAGACTGGAATTGCATTTAAAGCATAGGAAAAGAGGCAGAACGTCCACAATGATGCACTTGGCCAAAAAGGGCGTATGCGTTTTTTCCTGAATATATTCAGGAAAAAACGCATACGCCCTTTTTGGCCAACCAAGCAAGCTTGCAAAGGAAATCTGCACTACAATGCAGTCTCACTTCCCCCCGGTCAAAAGGGCCATCTGAAAAAAGTGTAAAATCCAGAAAGGCAGGACAGGCCATGGAGAACTGGGAGCCTTGTTATGCTGATGGGCGGGATGTAAATTGCCAACAGCCACTCGGGAGAAGTGTATGGTGTTTCCTGAAACATCTAAAAAACAAAGCAACAGAGCCTAGGGCACTTCCACTTATGGTCCTATAGCTTAGGGAAATTAAAATCAAAAGACACAGCCACCCCAAAGGTTGGGACGGCTCTGTTTACAAGAACCTGGTTTACGGTACAAGTTCAATATCGCAGAAAGTGAAAAATGGATAAAGAAGTTGTGGTACTTACGTACAATGCAGTATCACTCAGCAATGAAATCTATGTCATCAGGCCCGTAGCAGCATAATGAGTGGATTCAGGTACGATGATTCTAACTGAAATAAGTCACACAGGAAAAGAAACATCATAAGATATCACTAATACACGGAATGTAAACTTGGCTACACAGGAACTGAATTACAAAACAGAACAGGGTCTCAAATTTAGAAACCCACCTTATGCTTGCTTAAGGGGAAAGGTGAGTTGGGGTGCTGCATAAAACCAGAGATTGAAATGAGCACAGATAAAGTTCCTTAAGCCAAATATGGAATAGACAAGAGCTACTCCTTGCTCAACGAAATGGACTCAACACCCCATATTAAATGCCTAAGAGTGTACCTGACTAGGAAGTATCTTAAAACCTATGGATTGCTATGTCTCTGAAAGAGAATCAAGTGTGTGTACAGGGGCATAAACGCAGCAGTGATAGGATTGGAGAGGTTCGGTGAGCAAATGAAGACCCTTTGAAGTCATATTGCATGGTACCCATTCCACGGGTCTCAACTCTCCAGGTTTAAGGTATTCTTCCTTCAGCTAAAACATGCATGTGGAACCCAGAGTATGATCAACCGTGTGATCGGGAGACGTGTTCCAATATGTCTCAGTTTTCGTCCCCTGGTACTCGGGTGCAACATTCCAGACGCTTTACTAACACTCTCCCGACTTGGAGAGTCAGTGCCTTTAACCTCCTGTTTGGCCCAGTTTGCAATTTCTGCGGAAGATGAACAGGAATAGGGAGAACCAATGAGAGACTAGCTGGAGGTGTCTGGACGGGCAAATTTAACTCTCATTTCCCACCAGGAAGAGGAATTAACCAAAGGCTCAGCGTGCCATGCCGGAACCAGATTAGGGCCTGAAGCCATCCTGCGGGGTTGCGGCCAGCTCACGAGAAAGCGACTTGAAGAAAGGAGCTCAGGGGCACTGTAATTCACAAACCTGCAGAGTTATAAATGACAGCTATCGTCCAAAAATATACTGAAGTAAGGCTGCCAAGAGGACTTGAAAGCGGGGCAGAATTGCAGGAAACCGATTTCAGGAGGTAGACTGGAATTGCATTTAAAGCATAGGAAAAGAGGCAGAACGTCCACAATGATGCACTTGGCCAAAAAGGGCGTATGCGTTTTTTCCTGAATATATTCAGGAAAAAACGCATACGCCCTTTTTGGCCAACCAAGCAAGCTTGCAAAGGAAATCTGCACTACAATGAAGTCTCACTTCCCCCCGGTCAAAAGGGCCATCTGAAAAAAGTGTAAAATCCAGAAAGGCAGGACAGGCCATGGAGAACTGGGAGCCTTGTTATGCTGATGGGCGGGATGTAAATTGCCAACAGCCACTCGGGAGAAGTGTATGGTGTTTCCTGAAACATCTAAAAAACAAAGCAACAGAGCCTAGGGCACTTCCACTTATGGTCCTATAGCTTAGGGAAATTAAAATCAAAAGACACAGCCACCCCAAAGGTTGGGACGGCTCTGTTTACAAGAACCTGGTTTACGGTACAAGTTCAATATCGCAGAAAGTGAAAAATGGATAAAGAAGTTGTGGTACTTACGTACAATGCAGTATCACTCAGCAAGGAAATCTATGTCATCAGGCCCGTAGCAGCATAATGAGTGGATTCAGGTACGATGATTCTAACTGAAATAATTCACACAGGAAAAGAAACATCATAAGATATCACTAATACACGGAATGTAAACTTGGCTACACAGGAACTGAATTACAAAACAGAACAGGGTCTCAAATTTAGAAACCCAACTTATGCTTGCTTAAGGGGAAAGGTGAGTTGGGGTGCTGCATAAAACCAGAGATTGAAATGAGCACAGATAAAGTTCCTTAAGCCAAATATGGAATAGACAAGAGCTACTCCTTGCTCAACGAAATGGACTCAACACCCCATATTAAATGCCTAAGAGTGTACCTGACTAGGAAGTATCTTAAAACCTATGGATTGCTATGTCTCTGAAAGAGAATCAAGTGTGTGTACAGGGGCATAAACGCAGCAGTGATAGGATTGGAGAGGTTCGGTGAGCAAATGAAGACCCTTTGAAGTCATATTGCATGGTACCCATTCCACGGGTCTCAACTCTCCAGGTTTAAGGTATTCTTCCTTCAGCTAAAACATGCATGTGGAACCCAGAGTATGATCAACCATGTGATCGGGAGACGTGTTCCAATATGTCTCAGTTTTCGTCCCCTGGTACTCGGGTGCAACATTCCAGATGCTTTACTAACACTCTCCCGACTTGGAGAGTCAGTGCCTTTAACCTCCTGTTTGGCCCAGTTTGCAATTTCTGCGGAAGATGAACAGGAATAGGGAGAACCAATGAGAGACTAGCTGGAGGTGTCTGGACGGGCAAATTTAACTCTCATTTCCCACCAGGAAGAGGAATTAACCAAAGGCTCAGCGTGCCGTGCCGGAACCAGATTAGGGCCTGAAGCCATCCTGCGGGGTTGCGGCCAGCTCACGAGAAAGCGACTTGAAGAAAGGAGCTCAGGGGCACTGTAATTCACAAACCTGCAGAGTTATAAATGACAGCTATCGTCCAAAAATATACTGAAGTAAGGCTGCCAAGAGGACTTGAAAGCGGGGCAGAATTGCAGGAAACCGATTTCAGGAGGTAGACTGGAATTGCATTTAAAGCATAGGAAAAGAGGCAGAACGTCCACAATGATGCACTTGGCCAAAAAGGGCGTATGCGTTTTTTCCTGAATATATTCAGGAAAAAACGCATACGCCCTTTTTGGCCAACCAAGCAAGCTTGCAAAGGAAATCTGCACTACAATGAAGTCTCACTTCCCCCCGGTCAAAAGGGCCATCTGAAAAAAGTGTAAAATCCAGAAAGGCAGGCCAGGCCATGGAGAACTGGGAGCCTTGTTATGCTGATGGGCGGGATGTAAATTGCCAACAGCCACTCGGGAGAAGTGTATGGTGTTTCCTGAAACATCTAAAAAACAAAGCAACAGAGCCTAGGGCACTTCCACTTATGGTCCTATAGCTTAGGGAAATTAAAATCAAAAGACACAGCCACCCCAAAGGTTGGGACGGCTCTGTTTACAAGAACCTGGTTTACGGTACAAGTTCAATATCGCAGAAAGTGAAAAATGGATAAAGAAGTTGTGGTACTTACGTACAATGCAGTATCACTCAGCAATGAAATCTATGTCATCAGGCCCGTAGCAGCATAATGAGTGGATTCAGGTACGATGATTCTAACTGAAATAAGTCACACAGGAAAAGAAACATCATAAGATATCACTAATACACGGAATGTAAACTTGGCTACACAGGAACTGAATTACAAAACAGAACAGGGTCTCAAATTTAGAAACCCAACTTATGCTTGCTTAAGGGGAAAGGTGAGTTGGGGTGCTGCATAAAACCAGAGATTGAAATGAGCACAGATAAAGTTCCTTAAGCCAAATATGGAATAGACAAGAGCTACTCCTTGCTCAACGAAATGGACTCAACACCCCATATTAAATGCCTAAGAGTGTACCTGACTAGGAAGTATCTTAAAACCTATGGATTGCTATGTCTCTGGAAGAGAATCAAGTGTGTGTACAGGGGCATAAACGCAGCAGTGATAGGATTGGAGAGGTTCGGTGAGCAAATGAAGACCCTTTGAAGTCATATTGCATGGTACCCATTCCACGGGTCTCAACTCTCCAGGTTTAAGGTATTCTTCCTTCAGCTAAAACATGCATGTGGAACCCAGAGTGTGATCAACCGTGTGATCGGGAGACGTGTTCCAATATGTCTCAGTTTTCGTCCCCTGGTACTCGGGTGCAACATTCCAGACGCTTTACTAACACTCTCCCGACTTGGAAAGTCAGTGCCTTTAACCTCCTGTTTGGCCCAGTTTGCAATTTCTGCGGAAGATGAACAGGAATAAGGAGAACCAATGACAGACTAGCTGGAGGTGTCTGGACGGGCAAATTTAACTCTCATTTCCCACCAGGAAGAGGAATTAACCAAAGGCTCAGCGTGCCGTGCCGGAACCAGATTAGGGCCTGAAGCCATCCTGCGGGGTTGCGGCCAGCTCACGAGAAAGCGAGTTGAAGAAAGGAGCTCAGGGGCACTGTAATTCACAAACCTGCAGAGTTATAAATGACAGCTATCGTCCAAAAATATACTGAAGTAAGGCTGCCAAGAGGACTTGAAAGCGGGGCAGAATTGCAGGAAACCGATTTCAGGAGGTAGACTGGAATTGCATTGAAAGCATAGGAAAAGAGGCAGAACGTCCACAATGATGCACTTGGCCAAAAAGGGCGTATGCGTTTTTTCCTGAATATATTCAGGAAAAAACGCATACGCCCTTTTTGGCCAACCAAGCAAGCTTGCAAAGGAAATCTGCACTAGAGTGAAGTCTCACTTCCCCCCGGTCAAAAGGGCCATCTGAAAAAAGTGTAAAATCCAGAAAGGCAGGACAGGCCATGGAGAACTGGGAGCCTTGTTATGCTGATGGGCGGGATGTAAATTGCCAACAGCCACTCGGGAGAAGTGTATGGTGTTTCCTGAAACATCTAAAAAACAAAGCAACAGAGCCTAGGGCACTTCCACTTATGGTCCTATAGCTTAGGGAAATTAAAATCAAAAGACACAGCCACCCCAAAGGTTGGGACGGCTCTGTTTACAAGAACCTGGTTTACGGTACAAGTTCAATATCGCAGAAAGTGAAAAATGGATAAAGAAGTTGTGGTACTTACGTACAATGCAGTATCACTCAGCAATGAAATCTATGTCATCAGGCCCGTAGCAGCATAATGAGTGGATTCAGGTATGATGATTCTAACTGAAATAAGTCACACAGGAAAAGAAACATCATAAGATATCACTAATACACGGAATGTAACCTTGGCTACACAGGAACTGAATTACAAAACAGAACAGGGTCTCAAATTTAGAAACCCAACTTATGCTTGCTTAAGGGGAAAGGTGAGTTGGGGTGCTGCATAAAACCAGAGATTGAAATGAGCACAGATAAAGTTCCTTAAGCCAAATATGGAATAGACAAGAGCTACTCCTTGCTCAACGAAATGGACTCAACACCCCATATTAAATGCCTAAGAGTGTACCTGACTAGGAAGTATCTTAAAACCTATGGATTGCTATGTCTCCGAAAGAGAATCAAGCGTGTGTACAGGGGCATAAACGCAGCAGTGATAGGACTGGAGAGGTTCAGTGAGCAAATGAAGACCCTTTGAAGTCATATTGCATGGTACCCATTCCACGGGTCTCAACTCTCCAGGTTTAAGGTATTCTTCCTTCAGCTAAAACATGCATGTGGAACCCAGAGTATGATCAACCGTGTGATCGGGAGACGTTTTCCAATATGTGTCAGTTTTCGTCCCCTGGTACTCATGTGCAACATTCCAGACGCTTTACTAACACTCTCCCGACTTGGAGAGTCAGTGCCTTTAACCTCCTGTTTGGCCCAGTTTGCAATTTCTGCGGAAGATGAACAGGAATAGGCAGAACCAATGACAGACTAGCTGGAGGTGTCTGGACGGGTAAATTTAACTCTCATTTCCCACCAGGAAGAGGAATTAACCAAAGGCTCAGCGTGCCGTGCCGGAACCAGATTAGGGCCTGAAGCCATCCTGCGGTGTTGTGGCCAGCTCACAAGAAAGCGACTTGAAGAAAGGAGCTCAGGGGCACTGTAATTCACAAACCTGCAGAGTTATAAATCACACCTATCGTCCAAAAATATACTGAAGTAAGGCTGCCAAGAGGACTTGAAAGCGGGGCAGAATTGCAGGAAACCGATTTCAGGAGGTAGACTGGAATTGCATTTAAAGCATAGGAAAAGAGGCAGAACGTCCACAATGATGCACTTGGCCAAAAAGGGCGTATGCGTTTTTTCCTGAATATATTCAGGAAAAAACGCATACGCCCTTTTTGGCCAACCAAGCAAGCTTGCAAAGGAAATCTGCTCTACAGTGAAGTCTCACTTCCCCCCGGTCAAAAGGGCCATCTGAAAAAAGTGTAAAATCCAGAAAGGCAGGACAGGCCATGGAGAACTGGGAGCCTTGTTATGCTGATGGGCGGGATGTAAATTGCCAACAGCCACTCGGGAGAAGTGTATGGTGTTTCCTGAAACATCTAAAAAACAAAGCAACAGAGCCTAGGGCACTTCCACTTATGGTCCTATAGCTTAGGGAAATTAAAATCAAAAGACACAGCCACCCCAAAGGTTGGGACGGCTCTGTTTACAAAAACCTGGTTTACGATACAAGTTCAATATCGCAGAAAGTGAAAAATGGATAAAGAAGTTGTGGTACTTACGTACAATGCAATATCACTCAGCAATGAAATCTATGTCATCAGGCCCGTAGCAGCATAATGAGTGGATTCAGGTACGATGATTCTAACTGAAATAAGTCACACAGAAAAAGAAACATCATAAGATATCACTAATAGACGGAATGTAAACTTGGCTACACAGGAACTGAATTACAAAACAGAACAGGGTCTCAAATTTAGAAACCCAACTTATGCTTGCTTAAGGGGAAAGGTGAGTTGGGGTGCTGCATAAAACCAGAGATTGAAATGAGCACAGATAAAGTTCCTTAAGCCAAATATGGAATAGACAAGAGCTACTCCTTGCTCAACGAAATGGACTCAACACCCCATATTAAATGCCTAAGAGTGTACCTGACTAGGAAGTATCTTAAAACCTATGGATTGCTATGTCTCTGAAAGAGAATCAAGTGTGTGTACAGGGGCATAAACGCAGCAGTGATAGGATTGGAGAGGTTCGGTGAGCAAATGAAGACCCTTTGAAGTCATATTGCATGGTACCCATTCCACGGGTCTCAACTCTCCAGGTTTAAGGTATTCTTCCTTCAGCTAAAACATGCATGTGGAACCCAGAGTATGATCAACCGTGTGATCGGGAGACGTGTTCCAATATGTCTCAGTTTTCGTCCCCTGGTACTCGGGTGCAACATTCCAGACGCTTTACTAACACTCTCCCGACTTGGAGAGTCAGTGCCTTTAACCTCCTGTTTGGCCCAGTTTGCAATTTCTGCGGAAGATGAACAGGAATAGGGAGAACCAATGACAGACTAGCTGGAGGTGTCTGGACGGGCAAATTTAACTCTCATTTCCCACCAGGAAGAGGAATTAACCAAAGGCTCAGCGTGCCGTGCCGGAACCAGATTAGGGCCTGAAGCCATCCTGCGGGGTTGCGGCCAGCTCACGAGAAAGCGAGTTGAAGAAAGGAGCTCAGGGGCACTGTAATTCACAAACCTGCAGAGTTATAAATGACAGCTATCGTCCAAAAATATACTGAAGTAAGGCTGCCAAGAGGACTTGAAAGCGGGGCAGAATTGCAGGAAACCGATTTCAGGAGGTAGACTGGAATTGCATTTAAAGCATAGGAAAAGAGGCAGAACGTCCACAATGATGCACTTGGCCAAAAAGGGCGTATGCGTTTTTTCCTGAATATATTCAGGAAAAAACGCATACGCCCTTTTTGGCCAACCAAGCAAGCTTGCAAAGGAAATCTGCACTACAGTGAAGTCTCACTTCCCCCCGGTCAAAAGGGCCATCTGAAAAAAGTGTAAAATCCAGAAAGGCAGGACAGGCCATGGAGAACTGGGAGCCTTGTTATGCTGATGGGCGGGATGTAAATTGCCAACAGCCACTCGGGAGAAGTGTATGGTGTTTCCTGAAACATCTAAAAAACAAAGCAACAGAGCCTAGGGCACTTCCACTTATGGTCCTATAGCTTAGGGAAATTAAAATCAAAAGACACAGCCACCCCAAAGGTTGGGACGGCTCTGTTTACAAGAACCTGGTTTACGGTACAAGTTCAATATCGCAGAAAGTGAAAAATGGATAAAGAAGTTGTGGTACTTACGTACAATGCAGTATCACTCAGCAATGAAATCTATGTCATCAGGCCCGTAGCAGCATAATGAGTGGATTCAGGTACGATGATTCTAACTGAAATAAGTCACACAGGAAAAGAAACATCATAAGATATCACTAATACACGGAATGTAACCTTGGCTACACAGGAACTGAATTACAAAACAGAACAGGGTCTCAAATTTAGAAACCCAACTTATGCTTGCTTAAGGGGAAAGGTGAGTTGGGGTGCTGCATAAAACCAGAGATTGAAATGAGCACAGATAAAGTTCCTTAAGCCAAATATGGAATAGACAAGAGCTACTCCTTGCTCAACGAAATGGACTCAACACCCCATATTAAATGCCTAAGAGTGTACCTGACTAGGAAGTATCTTAAAACCTATGGATTGCTATGTCTCTGAAAGAGAATCAAGTGTGTGTACAGGGGCATAAACGCAGCAGTGATAGGATTGGAGAGGTTCGGTGAGCAAATGAAGACCCTTTGAAGTCATATTGCATGGTACCCATTCCACGGGTCTCAACTCTCCAGGTTTAAGGTATTCTTCCTTCAGCTAAAACATGCATGTGGAACCCAGAGTATGATCAACCGTGTGATCGGGAGACGTGTTCCAATATGTGTCAGTTTTCGTCCCCTGGTACTCATGTGCAACATTCCAGACGCTTTACTAACACTCTCCCGACTTGGAGAGTCAGTGCCTTTAACCTCCTGTTTGGCCCAGTTTGCAATTTCTGCGGAAGATGAACAGGAATAGGCAGAACCAATGACAGACTAGCTGGAGGTGTCTGGACGGGTAAATTTAACTCTCATTTCCCACCAGGAAGAGGAATTAACCAAAGGCTCAGCGTGCCGTGCCAGAACCAGATTAGGGCCTGAAGCCATCCTGCGGTGTTGTGGCCAGCTCACAAGAAAGCGACTTGAAGAAAGGAGCTCAGGGGCACTGTAATTCACAAACCTGCAGAGTTATAAATGACAGCTATCGTCCAAAAATATACTGAAGTAAGGCTGCCAAGAGGACTTGAAAGCGGGGCAGAATTGCAGGAAACCGATTTCAGGAGGTAGACTGGAATTGCATTGAAAGCATAGGAAAAGAGGCAGAACGTCCACAATGATGCACTTGGCCAAAAAGGGCGTATGCGTTTTTTCCTGAATATATTCAGGAAAAAACGCATACGCACTTTTTGGCCAACCAAGCAAGCTTGCAAAGGAAATCTGCTCTACAGTGAAGTCTCACTTCCCCCCGGTCAAAAGGGCCATCTGAAAAAAGTGTAAAATCCAGAAAGGCAGGACAGGCCATGGAGAACTGGGAGCCTTGTTATGCTGATGGGCGGGATGTAAATTGCCAACAGCCACTCGGGAGAAGTGTATGGTGTTTCCTGAAACATCTAAAAAACAAAGCAACAGAGCCTAGGGCACTTCCACTTATGGTCCTATAGCTTAGGGAAATTAAAATCAAAAGACACAGCCACCCCAAAGGTTGGGACGGCTCTGTTTACAAGAACCTGGTTTACGGTACAAGTTCAATATCGCAGAAAGTGAAAAATGGATAAAGAAGTTGTGGTACTTACGTACAATGCAATATCACTCAGCAATGAAATCTATGTCATCAGGCCCGTAGCAGCATAATGAGTGGATTCAGGTACGATGATTCTAACTGAAATAAGTCACACAGAAAAAGAAACATCATAAGATATCACTAATAGACGGAATGTAAACTTGGCTACACAGGAACTGAATTACAAAACAGAACAGGGTCTCAAATTTAGAAACCCAACTTATGCTTGCTTAAGGGGAAAGGTGAGTTGGGGTGCTGCATAAAACCAGAGATTGAAATGAGCACAGATAAAGTTCCTTAAGCCAAATATGGAATAGACAAGAGCTACTCCTTGCTCAACGAAATGGACTCAACACCCCATATTAAATGCCTAAGAGTGTACCTGACTAGGAAGTATCTTAAAACCTATGGATTGCTATGTCTCTGAAAGAGAATCAAGTGTGTGTACAGGGGCATAAACGCAGCAGTGATAGGATTGGAGAGGTTCGGTGAGCAAATGAAGACCCTTTGAAGTCATATTGCATGGTACCCATTCCACGGGTCTCAACTCTCCAGGTTTAAGGTATTCTTCCTTCAGCTAAAACATGCATGTGGAACCCAGAGTATGATCAACCGTGTGATCGGGAGACGTGTTCCAATATGTCTCAGTTTTCGTCCCCTGGTACTCGGGTGCAACATTCCAGACGCTTTACTAACACTCTCCCGACTTGGAGAGTCAGTGCCTTTAACCTCCTGTTTGGCCCAGTTTGCAATTTCTGCGGAAGATGAACAGGAATAGGGAGAACCAATGACAGACTAGCTGGAGGTGTCTGGACGGGCAAATTTAACTCTCATTTCCCACCAGGAAGAGGAATTAACCAAAGGCTCAGCGTGCCGTGCCGGAACCAGATTAGGGCCTGAAGCCATCCTGCGGTGTTGCGGCCAGCTCACGAGAAAGCGAGTTGAAGAAAGGAGCTCAGGGGCACTGTAATTCACAAACCTGCAGAATTATAAATGACAGCTATCGTCCAAAAATATACTGAAGTAAGGCTGCCAAGAGGACTTGAAAGCGGGGCAGAATTGCAGGAAACCGATTTCAGGAGGTAGACTGGAATTGCATTTAAAGCATAGGAAAAGAGGCAGAACGTCCACAATGATGCACTTGGCCAAAAAGGGCGTATGCGTTTTTTCCTGAATATATTCAGGAAAAAACGCATACGCCCTTTTTGGCCAACCAAGCAAGCTTGCAAAGGAAATCTGCACTACAATGAAGTCTCACTTCCCCCCGGTCAAAAGGGCCATCTGAAAAAAGTGTAAAATCCAGAAAGGCAGGACAGGCCATGGAGAACTGGGAGCCTTGTTATGCTGATGGGCGGGATGTAAATTGCCAACAGCCACTCGGGAGAAGTGTATGGTGTTTCCTGAAACATCTAAAAAACAAAGCAACAGAGCCTAGGGCACTTCCACTTATGGTCCTATAGCTTAGGGAAATTAAAATCAAAAGACACAGCCACCCCAAAGGTTGGGACGGCTCTGTTTACAAGAACCTGGTTTACGGTACAAGTTCAATATCGCAGAAAGTGAAAAATGGATAAAGAAGTTGTGGTACTTACGTACAATGCAGTATCACTCAGCAATGAAATCTATGTCATCAGGCCCGTAGCAGCATAATGAGTGGATTCAGGTACGATGATTCTAACTGAAATAAGTCACACAGGAAAAGAAACATCATAAGATATCACTAATACACGGAATGTAACCTTGGCTACACAGGAACTGAATTACAAAACAGAACAGGGTCTCAAATTTAGAAACCCAACTTATGCTTGCTTAAGGGGAAAGGTGAGTTGGGGTGCTGCATAAAACCAGAGATTGAAATGAGCACAGATAAAGTTCCTTAAGCCAAATATGGAATAGACAAGAGCTACTCCTTGCTCAACGAAATGGACTCAACACCCCATATTAAATGCCTAAGAGTGTACCTGACTAGGAAGTATCTTAAAACCTATGGATTGCTATGTCTCTGAAAGAGAATCAAGTGTGTGTACAGGGGCATAAACGCAGCAGTGATAGGATTGGAGAGGTTCGGTGAGCAAATGAAGACCCTTTGAAGTCATATTGCATGGTACCCATTCCACGGGTCTCAACTCTCCAGGTTTAAGGTATTCTTCCTTCAGCTAAAACATGCATGTGGAAACCAGAGTATGATCAACCGTGTGATCGGGAGACGTGTTCCAATATGTCTCAGTTTTCGTCCCCTGGTACTCGGGTGCAACATTCCAGACGCTTTACTAACACTCTCCCGACTTGGAGAGTCAGTGCCTTTAACCTCCTGTTTGGCCCAGTTTGCAATTTCTGCGGAAGATGAACAGGAATAGGGAGAACCAATGACAGACTAGCTGGAGGTGTCTGGACGGGCAAATTTAACTCTCATTTCCCACCAGGAAGAGGAATTAACCAAAGGCTCAGCGTGCCGTGCCAGAACCAGATTAGGGCCTGAAGCCATCCTGCGGGGTTGCGGCCAGCTCACGAGAAAGCGAGTTGAAGAAAGGAGCTCAGGGGCACTGTAATTCACAAACCTGCAGAGTTATAAATGACAGCTATCATCCAAAAATATACTGAAGTAAGGCTGCCAAGAGGACTTGAAAGCGGGGCAGAATTGCAGGAAACCGATTTCAGGAGGTAGACTGGAATTGCATTGAAAGCATAGGAAAAGAGGCAGAACGTCCACAATGATGCACTTGGCCAAAAAGGGCGTATGCGTTTTTTCCTGAATATATTCAGGAAAAAACGCATACGCCCTTTTTGGCCAACCAAGCAAGCTTGCAAAGGAAATCTGCACTACAGTGAAGTCTCACTTCCCCCCGGTCAAAAGGGCCATCTGAAAAAAGTGTAAAATCCAGAAAGGCAGGACAGGCCATGGAGAACTGGGAGCCTTGTTATGCTGATGGGTGGGATGTAAATTGCCAACAGCCACTCGGGAGAAGTGTATGGTGTTTCCGGAAACATCTAAAAAACAAAGCAACAGAGCCTAGGGCACTTCCACTTATGGTCCTATAGCTTAGGGAAATTAAAATCAAAAGACACAGCCACCCCAAAGGTTGGGACGGCTCTGTTTACAAGAACCTGGTTTACGGTACAAGTTCAATATCGCAGAAAGTGAAAAATGGATAAAGAAGTTGTGGTACTTACGTACAATGCAGTATCACTCAGCAATGAAATCTATGTCATCAGGCCCGTAGCAGCATAATGAGTGGATTCAGGTACGATGATTCTAACTGAAATAAGTCACACAGGAAAAGAAACATCATAAGATATCACTAATAGACGGAATGTAAACTTGGCTACACAGGAACTGAATTACAAAACAGAACAGGGTCTCAAATTTAGAAACCCAACTTATGCTTGCTTAAGGGGAAAGGTGAGTTGGGGTGCTGCATAAAACCAGAGATTGAAATGAGCACAGATAAAGTTCCTTAAGCCAAATATGGAATAGACAAGAGCTACTCCTTGCTCAACGAAATGGACTCAACACCCCATATTAAATGCCTAAGAGTGTACCTGACTAGGAAGTATCTTAAAACCTATGGATTGCTATGTCTCTGAAAGAGAATCAAGTGTGTGTACAGGGGCATAAACGCAGCAGTGATAGGATTGGAGAGGTTCGGTGAGCAAATGAAGACCCTTTGAAGTCATATTGCATGGTACCCATTCCACGGGTCTCAACTCTCCAGGTTTAAGGTATTCTTCCTTCAGCTAAAACATGCATGTGGAACCCAGAGTATGATCAACCGTGTGATCGGGAGACGTGTTCCAATATGTCTCAGTTTTCGTCCCCTGGTACTCGGGTGCAACATTCCAGACGCTTTACTAACACTCTCCCGACTTGGAGAGTCAGTGCCTTTAACCTCCTGTTTGGCCCAGTTTGCAATTTCTGCGGAAGATGAACAGGAATAGGGAGAACCAATGAGAGACTAGCTGGAGGTGTCTGGACGGGCAAATTTAACTCTCATTTCCCACCAGGAAGAGGAATTAACCAAAGGCTCAGCGTGCCGTGCCGGAACCAGATTAGGGCCTGAAGCCATCCTGCGGGGTTGCGGCCAGCTCACGAGAAAGCGAGTTGAAGAAAGGAGCTCAGGGGCACTGTAATTCACAAACCTGCAGAGTTATAAATGACAGCTATCGTCCAAAAATATACTGAAGTAAGGCTGCCAAGAGGACTTGAAAGCGGGGCAGAATTGCAGGAAACCGATTTCAGGAGGTAGACTGGAATTGCATTTAAAGCATAGGAAAAGAGGCAGAACGTCCACAATGATGCACTTGGCCAAAAAGGGCGTATGCGTTTTTTCCTGAATATATTCAGGAAAAAACGCATACGCCCTTTTTGGCCAACCAAGCAAGCTTGCAAAGGAAATCTGCACTACAGTGAAGTCTCACTTCCCCCCGGTCAAAAGGGCCATCTGAAAAAAGTGTAAAATCCAGAAAGGCAGGACAGGCCATGGAGAACTGGGAGCCTTGTTATGCTGATGGGCGGGATGTAAATTGCCAACAGCCACTCGGGAGAAGTGTATGGTGTTTGCTGAAACATCTAAAAAACAAAGCAACAGAGCCTAGGGCACTTCCACTTATGGTCCTATAGCTTAGGGAAATTAAAATCAAAAGACACAGCCACCCCAAAGGTTGGGACGGCTCTGTTTACAAGAACCTGGTTTACGGTACAAGTTCAATATCGCAGAAAGTGAAAAATGGATAAAGAAGTTGTGGTACTTACGTACAATGCAGTATCACTCAGCAATGAAATCTATGTCATCAGGCCCGTAGCAGCATAATGAGTGGATTCAGGTACGATGATTCTAACTGAAATAAGTCACACAGGAAAAGAAACATCATAAGATATCACTAATACACGGAATGTAACCTTGGCTACACAGGAACTGAATTACAAAACAGAACAGGGTCTCAAATTTAGAAACCCAACTTATGCTTGCTTAAGGGGAAAGGTGAGTTGGGGTGCTGCATAAAACCAGAGATTGAAATGAGCACAGATAAAGTTCCTTAAGCCAAATATGGAATAGACAAGAGCTACTCCTTGCTCAACGAAATGGACTCAACACCCCATATTAAATGCCTAAGAGTGTACCTGACTAGGAAGTATCTTAAAACCTATGGATTGCTATGTCTCTGAAAGAGAATCAAGTGTGTGTACAGGGGCATAAACGCAGCAGTGATAGGATTGGAGAGGTTCGGTGAGCAAATGAAGACCCTTTGAAGTCATATTGCATGGTACCCATTCCACGGGTCTCAACTCTCCAGGTTTAAGGTATTCTTCCTTCAGCTAAAACATGCATGTGGAAACCAGAGTATGATCAACCGTGTGATCGGGAGACGTGTTCCAATATGTCTCAGTTTTCGTCCCCTGGTACTCGGGTGCAACATTCCAGACGCTTTACTAACACTCTCCCGACTTGGAGAGTCAGTGCCTTTAACCTCCTGTTTGGCCCAGTTTGCAATTTCTGCGGAAGATGAACAGGAATAGGGAGAACCAATGACAGACTAGCTGGAGGTGTCTGGACGGGCAAATTTAACTCTCATTTCCCACCAGGAAGAGGAATTAACCAAAGGCTCAGCGTGCCGTGCCAGAACCAGATTAGGGCCTGAAGCCATCCTGCGGGGTTGCGGCCAGCTCACGAGAAAGCGAGTTGAAGAAAGGAGCTCAGGGGCACTGTAATTCACAAACCTGCAGAGTTATAAATGACAGCTATCATCCAAAAATATACTGAAGTAAGGCTGCCAAGAGGACTTGAAAGCGGGGCAGAATTGCAGGAAACCGATTTCAGGAGGTAGACTGGAATTGCATTGAAAGCATAGGAAAAGAGGCAGAACGTCCACAATGATGCACTTGGCCAAAAAGGGCGTATGCGTTTTTTCCTGAATATATTCAGGAAAAAACGCATACGCCCTTTTTGGCCAACCAAGCAAGCTTGCAAAGGAAATCTGCACTACAGTGAAGTCTCACTTCCCCCCGGTCAAAAGGGCCATCTGAAAAAAGTGTAAAATCCAGAAAGGCAGGACAGGCCATGGAGAACTGGGAGCCTTGTTATGCTGATGGGTGGGATGTAAATTGCCAACAGCCACTCGGGAGAAGTGTATGGTGTTTCCGGAAACATCTAAAAAACAAAGCAACAGAGCCTAGGGCACTTCCACTTATGGTCCTATAGCTTAGGGAAATTAAAATCAAAAGACACAGCCACCCCAAAGGTTGGGACGGCTCTGTTTACAAGAACCTGGTTTACGGTACAAGTTCAATATCGCAGAAAGTGAAAAATGGATAAAGAAGTTGTGGTACTTACGTACAATGCAGTATCACTCAGCAATGAAATCTATGTCATCAGGCCCGTAGCAGCATAATGAGTGGATTCAGGTACGATGATTCTAACTGAAATAAGTCACACAGGAAAAGAAACATCATAAGATATCACTAATAGACGGAATGTAAACTTGGCTACACAGGAACTGAATTACAAAACAGAACAGGGTCTCAAATTTAGAAACCCAACTTATGCTTGCTTAAGGGGAAAGGTGAGTTGGGGTGCTGCATAAAACCAGAGATTGAAATGAGCACAGATAAAGTTCCTTAAGCCAAATATGGAATAGACAAGAGCTACTCCTTGCTCAACGAAATGGACTCAACACCCCATATTAAATGCCTAAGAGTGTACCTGACTAGGAAGTATCTTAAAACCTATGGATTGCTATGTCTCTGAAAGAGAATCAAGTGTGTGTACAGGGGCATAAACGCAGCAGTGATAGGATTGGAGAGGTTCGGTGAGCAAATGAAGACCCTTTGAAGTCATATTGCATGGTACCCATTCCACGGGTCTCAACTCTCCAGGTTTAAGGTATTCTTCCTTCAGCTAAAACATGCATGTGGAACCCAGAGTATGATCAACCGTGTGATCGGGAGACGTGTTCCAATATGTCTCAGTTTTCGTCCCCTGGTACTCGGGTGCAACATTCCAGACGCTTTACTAACACTCTCCCGACTTGGAGAGTCAGTGCCTTTAACCTCCTGTTTGGCCCAGTTTGCAATTTCTGCGGAAGATGAACAGGAATAGGGAGAACCAATGAGAGACTAGCTGGAGGTGTCTGGACGGGCAAATTTAACTCTCATTTCCCACCAGGAAGAGGAATTAACCAAAGGCTCAGCGTGCCGTGCCGGAACCAGATTAGGGCCTGAAGCCATCCTGCGGGGTTGCGGCCAGCTCACGAGAAAGCGAGTTGAAGAAAGGAGCTCAGGGGCACTGTAATTCACAAACCTGCAGAGTTATAAATGACAGCTATCGTCCAAAAATATACTGAAGTAAGGCTGCCAAGAGGACTTGAAAGCGGGGCAGAATTGCAGGAAACCGATTTCAGGAGGTAGACTGGAATTGCATTTAAAGCATAGGAAAAGAGGCAGAACGTCCACAATGATGCACTTGGCCAAAAAGGGCGTATGCGTTTTTTCCTGAATATATTCAGGAAAAAACGCATACGCCCTTTTTGGCCAACCAAGCAAGCTTGCAAAGGAAATCTGCACTACAGTGAAGTCTCACTTCCCCCCGGTCAAAAGGGCCATCTGAAAAAAGTGTAAAATCCAGAAAGGCAGGACAGGCCATGGAGAACTGGGAGCCTTGTTATGCTGATGGGCGGGATGTAAATTGCCAACAGCCACTCGGGAGAAGTGTATGGTGTTTGCTGAAACATCTAAAAAACAAAGCAACAGAGCCTAGGGCACTTCCACTTATGGTCCTATAGCTTAGGGAAATTAAAATCAAAAGACACAGCCACCCCAAAGGTTGGGACGGCTCTGTTTACAAGAACCTGGTTTACGGTACAAGTTCAATATCGCAGAAAGTGAAAAATGGATAAAGAAGTTGTGGTACTTACGTACAATGCAATATCACTCAGCAATGAAATCTATGTCATCAGGCCCGTAGCAGCATAATGAGTGGATTCAGGTACGATGATTCTAACTGAAATAAGTCACACAGAAAAAGAAACATCATAAGATATCACTAATAGACGGAATGTAAACTTGGCTACACAGGAACTGAATTACAAAACAGAACAGGGTCTCAAATTTAGAAAACCAACTTATGCTTGCTTAAGGGGAAAGGTGAGTTGGGGTGCTGCATAAAACCAGAGATTAAAATGAGCACAGATAAAGTTCCTTAAGCCAAATATGGAATAGACAAGAGCTACTCCTTGCTCAACGAAATGGACTCAACACCCCATATTAAATGCCTAAGAGTGTACCTGACTAGGAAGTATCTTAAAACCTATGGATTGCTATGTCTCTGAAAGAGAATCAAGTGTGTGTACAGGGGCATAAACGCAGCAGTGATAGGATTGGAGAGGTTCGGTGAGCAAATGAAGACCCTTTGAAGTCATATTGCATGGTACCCATTCCACGGGTCTCAACTCTCCAGGTTTAAGGTATTCTTTCTTCAGCTAAAACATGCATTTGGAAGCCAGAGTATGATCAACCGTGTGATCGGGAGACGTGTACAAATATGTCTCAGTTTTCGTCCCCTGTTACTCGGGTGCAACATTCCAGACGCTTTACTAACACTCTCCCGACTTGGAGAGTCAGTGCCTTTAACCTCCTGTTTGGCCCAGTTTGCAATTTCTGCGGAAGATGAACAGGAATAGGCAGAACCAATGACAGACTAGATGGAGGTGTGTGGATGGGCAAGTTTAACTCTCATTTCGCACCAGGAAGAGGAATTAACCAAAGGCTCAGCGTGCCGTGCCGGAACCAGATTAGGGCCTGAAGCCATCCTGCGGTGTTGCGGCCAGCTCACAAGAAAGCGACTTGAAGAAAGGAGCTCAGGGGCACTGTAATTCACAAACCTGCAGAGTTATAAATGACAGCTATCGTCCAAAAATATACTGAAGTAAGGCTGCCAAGAGGACTTGAAAGCGGGGCAGAATTGCAGGAAACCGATTTCAGGAGGTAGACTGGAATTGCATTTAAAGCATAGGAAAAGAGGCAGAACGTCCACAATGATGCACTTGGCCAAAAAGGGCGTATGCGTTTTTTCCTGAATATATTCAGGAAAAAACGCATACGCCCTTTTTGGCCAACCAAGCAAGCTTGCAAAGGAAATCTGCACTACAATGAAGTCTCACTTCCCCCCGGTCAAAAGGGCCATCTGAAAAAAGTGTAAAATCCAGAAAGGCAGGACAGGCCATGGAGAACTGGGAGCCTTGTTATGCTGATGGGCGGGATGTAAATTGCCAACAGCCACTCGGGAGAAGTGTATGGTGTTTCCTGAAACATCTAAAAAACAAAGCAACAGAGCCTAGGGCACTTCCACTTATGGTCCTATAGCTTAGGGAAATTAAAATCAAAAGACACAGCCACCCCAAAGGTTGGGACGGCTCTGTTTACAAGAACCTGGTTTACGGTACAAGTTCAATATCGCAGAAAGTGAAAAATGGATAAAGAAGTTGTGGTACTTACGTACAATGCAGTATCACTCAGCAATGAAATCTATGTCATCAGGCCCGTAGCAGCATAATGAGTGGATTCAGGTACGATGATTCTAACTGAAATAAGTCACACAGGAAAAGAAACATCATAAGATATCACTAATACACGGAATGTAACCTTGGCTACACAGGAACTGAATTACAAAACAGAACAGGGTCTCAAATTTAGAAACCCAACTTATGCTTGCTTAAGGGGAAAGGTGAGTTGGGGTGCTGCATAAAACCAGAGATTGAAATGAGCACAGATAAAGTTCCTTAAGCCAAATATGGAATAGACAAGAGCTACTCCTTGCTCAACGAAATGGACTCAACACCCCATATTAAATGCCTAAGAGTGTACCTGACTAGGAAGTATCTTAAAACCTATGGATTGCTATGTCTCTGAAAGAGAATCAAGTGTGTGTACAGGGGCATAAACGCAGCAGTGATAGGATTGGAGAGGTTCGGTGAGCAAATGAAGACCCTTTGAAGTCATATTGCATGGTACCCATTCCACGGGTCTCAACTCTCCAGGTTTAAGGTATTCTTCCTTCAGCTAAAACATGCATGTGGAACCCAGAGTATGATCAACCGTGTGATCGGGAGACGTGTTCCAATATGTCTCAGTTTTCGTCCCCTGGTACTCGGGTGCAACATTCCAGACGCTTTACTAACACTCTCCCGACTTGGAGAGTCAGTGCCTTTAACCTCCTGTTTGGCCCAGTTTGCAATTTCTGCGGAAGATGAACAGGAATAGGCAGAACCAATGACAGACTAGCTGGAGGTGTCTGGACGGGCAAATTTAACTCTCATTTCCCACCAGGAAGAGGAATTAACCAAAGGCTCAGCGTGCCGTGCCAGAACCAGATTAGGGCCTGAAGCCATCCTGCGGGGTTGCGGCCAGCTCACGAGAAAGCGAGTTGAAGAAAGGAGCTCAGGGGCACTGTAATTCACAAACCTGCAGAGTTATAAATGACAGCTATCATCCAAAAATATACTGAAGTAAGGCTGCCAAGAGGACTTGAAAGCGGGGCAGAATTGCAGGAAACCGATTTCAGGAGGTAGACTGGAATTGCATTGAAAGCATAGGAAAAGAGGCAGAACGTCCACAATGATGCACTTGGCCAAAAAGGGCGTATGCGTTTTTTCCTGAATATATTCAGGAAAAAACGCATACGCCCTTTTTGGCCAACCAAGCAAGCTTGCAAAGGAAATCTGCACTACAGTGAAGTCTCACTTCCCCCCGGTCAAAAGGGCCATCTGAAAAAAGTGTAAAATCCAGAAAGGCAGGACAGGCCATGGAGAACTGGGAGCCTTGTTATGCTGATGGGTGGGATGTAAATTGCCAACAGCCACTCGGGAGAAGTGTATGGTGTTTCCTGAAACATCTAAAAAACAAAGCAACAGAGCCTAGGGCACTTCCACTTATGGTCCTATAGCTTAGGGAAATTAAAATCAAAAGACACAGCCACCCCAAAGGTTGGGACGGCTCTGTTTACAAGAACCTGGTTTACGGTACAAGTTCAATATCGCAGAAAGTGAAAAATGGATAAAGAAGTTGTGGTACTTACGTACAATGCAGTATCACTCAGCAATGAAATCTATGTCATCAGGCCCGTAGCAGCATAATGAGTGGATTCAGGTACGATGATTCTAACTGAAATAAGTCACACAGAAAAAGAAACATCATAAGATATCACTAATACACGGAATGTAAACTTGGCTACACAGGAACTGAATTACAAAACAGAACAGGGTCTCAAATTTAGAAACCCAACTTATGCTTGCTTAAGGGGAAAGGTGAGTTGGGGTGCTGCATAAAACCAGAGATTGAAATGAGCACAGATAAAGTTCCTTAAGCCAAATATGGAATAGACAAGAGCTACTCCTTGCTCAACGAAATGGACTCAACACCCCATATTAAATGCCTAAGAGTGTACCTGACTAGGAAGTATCTTAAAACCTATGGATTGCTATGTCTCTGAAAGAGAATCAAGTGTGTGTACAGGGGCATAAACGCAGCAGTGATAGGATTGGAGAGGTTCGGTGAGCAAATGAAGACCCTTTGAAGTCATATTGCATGGTACCCATTCCACGGGTCTCAACTCTCCAGGTTTAAGGTATTCTTCCTTCAGCTAAAACATGCATGTGGAACCCAGAGTATGATCAACCGTGTGATCGGGAGACGTGTTCCAATATGTCTCAGTTTTCGTCCCCTGGTACTCGGGTGCAACATTCCAGACGCTTTACTAACACTCTCCCGACTTGGAGAGTCAGTGCCTTTAACCTCCTGTTTGGCCCAGTTTGCAATTTCTGCGGAAGATGAACAGGAATAGGGAGAACCAATGACAGACTAGCTGGAGGTGTCTGGACGGGCAAATTTAACTCTCATTTCCCACCAGGAAGAGGAATTAACCAAAGGCTCAGCGTGCCGTGCCGGAACCAGATTAGGGCCTGAAGCCATCCTGCGGGGTTGCGGCCAGCTCACGAGAAAGCGAGTTGAAGAAAGGAGCTCAGGGGCACTGTAATTCACAAACCTGCAGAGTTATAAATGACAGCTATCGTCCAAACATATACTGAAGTAAGGCTGCCAAGAGGACTTGAAAGCGGGGCAGAATTGCAGGAAACCGATTTCAGGAGGTAGACTGGAATTGCATTGAAAGCATAGGAAAAGAGGCAGAACGTCCACAATGATGCACTTGGCCAAAAAGGGCGTATGCGTTTTTTCCTGAATATATTCAGGATAAAACGCATACGCCCTTTTTGGCCAACCAAGCAAGCTTGCAAAGGAAATCTGCACTACAGTGAAGTCTCACTTCCCCCCGGTCAAAAGGGCCATCTGAAAAAAGTGTAAAATCCAGAAAGGCAGGACAGGCCATGGAGAACTGGGAGCCTTGTTATGCTGATGGGCGGGATGTAAATTGCCAACAGCCACTCGGGAGAAGTGTATGGTGTTTCCTGAAACATCTAAAAAACAAAGCAACAGAGCCTAGGGCACTTCCACTTATGGTCCTATAGCTTAGGGAAATTAAAATCAAAAGACACAGCCACCCCAAAGGTTGGGACGGCTCTGTTTACAAGAACCTGGTTTACGGTACAAGTTCAATATCGCAGAAAGTGAAAAATGGATAAAGAAGTTGTGGTACTTACGTACAATGCAGTATCACTCAGCAATGAAATCTATGTCATCAGGCCCGTAGCAGCATAATGAGTGGATTCAGGTACGATGATTCTAACTGAAATAAGTCACACAGAAAAAGAAACATCATAAGATATCACTAATACACGGAATGTAAACTTGGCTACACAGGAACTGAATTCCAAAACAGAACAGGGTCTCAAATTTAGAAACCCAACTTATGCTTGCTTAAGGGGAAAGGTGAGTTGGGGTGCTGCATAAAACCAGAGATTGAAATGAGCACAGATAAAGTTCCTTAAGCCAAATACGGAATAGACAAGAGCTACTCCTTGCTCAACGAAATGGACTCAACACCCCATATTAAATGCCTAAGAGTGTACCTGACTAGGAAGTATCTTAAAACCTATGGATTGCTATGTCTCTGGAAGAGAATCAAGTGTGTGTACAGGGGCATAAACGCAGCAGTGATAGGATTGGAGAGGTTCGGTGAGCAAATGAAGACCCTTTGAAGTCATATTGCATGGTACCCATTCCACGGGTCTCAACTCTCCAGGTTTAAGGTATTCTTCCTTCAGCTACAACATGCATGTGGAACCCAGAGTGTGATCAGCCGTGTGATCGGGAGACGTGTTCCAATATGTCTCAGTTTTCGTCCCCTGGTACTCGGGTGCAACATTCCAGACGCTTTACTAACACTCTCCCGACTTGGAGAGTCAGTGCCTTTAACCTCCTGTTTGGCCCAGTTTGCAATTTCTGCGGAAGATGAACAGGAATAGGCAGAACCAATGAGAGACTAGCTGGATGTGTCTGGACGGGCAAATTTAACTCTCATTTCCCACCAGGAAGAGGAATTAACCAAAGGCTCAGCGTGCCGTGCCGGAACCAGATTAGGGCCTGAAGCCATCCTGCGGGGTTGCGGCCAGCTCACGAGAAAGCGACTTGAAGAAAGGAGCTCAGGGGCACTGTAATTCACAAACCTGCAGAGTTATAAATGACAGCTATCGTCCAAAAATATACTGAAGTAAGGCTGCCAAGAGGACTTGAAAGCGGGGCAGAATTGCAGGAAACCGATTTCAGGAGGTAGACTGGAATTGCATTTAAAGCATAGGAAAAGAGGCAGAACGTCCACAATGATGCACTTGGCCAAAAAGGGCGTATGCGTTTTTTCCTGAATATATTCAGGAAAAAACGCATACGCCCTTTTTGGCCAACCAAGCAAGCTTGCAAAGGAAATCTGCACTACAGTGAAGTCTCACTTCCCCCCGGTCAAAAGGGCCATCTGAAAAAAGTGTAAAATCCAGAAAGGCAGGACAGGCCATGGAGAACTGGGAGCCTTGTTATGCTGATGGGCGGGATGTAAATTGCCAACAGCCACTCGGGAGAAGTGTATGGTGTTTCCTGAAACATCTAAAAAACAAAGCAACAGAGCCTAGGGCACTTCCACTTATGGTCCTATAGCTTAGGGAAATTAAAATCAAAAGACACAGCCACCCCAAAAGTTGGGACGGCTCTGTTTACAAGAACCTGGTTTACGGTACAAGTTCAATATCGCAGAAAGTGAAAAATGGATAAAGAAGTTGTGGTACTTACGTACAATGCAGTATCACTCAGCAATGAAATCTATGTCATCAGGCCCGTAGCAGCATAATGAGTGGATTCAGGTATGATGATTCTAACTGAAATAAGTCACACAGGAAAAGAAACATCATAAGATATCACTAATACACGGAATGTAAACTTGGCTACACAGGAACTGAATTACAAAACAGAACAGGGTCTCAAATTTAGAAACCCAACTTATGCTTGCTTAAGGGGAAAGGTGAGTTGGGGTGCTGCATAAAACCAGAGATTGAAATGAGCACAGATAAAGTTCCTTAAGCCAAATATGGAATAGACAAGAGCTACTCCTTGCTCAACGAAATGGACTCAACACCCCATATTAAATGCCTAAGAGTGTACCTGACTAGGAAGTATCTTAAAACCTATGGATTGCTATGTCTCTGGAAGAGAATCAAGTGTGTGTACAGGGGCATAAACGCAGCAGTGATAGGATTGGAGAGGTTCGGTGAGCAAATGAAGACCCTTTGAAGTCATATTGCATGGTACCCATTCCACGGGTCTCAACTCTCCAGGTTTAAGGTATTCTTCCTTCAGCTAAAACATGCATGTGGAACCCAGAGTGTGATCAGCCGTGTGATCGGGAGACGTGTTCCAATATGTCTCAGTTTTCGTCCCCTGGTACTCGGGTGCAACATTCCAGACGCTTTACCAACACTCTCCCGACTTGGAGAGTCAGTGCCTTTAACCTCCTGTTTGGCCCAGTTTGCAATTTCTGCGGAAGATGAACAGGAATAGGGAGAACCAATGACAGACTAGCTGGAGGTGTCTGGACGGGCAAATTTAACTCTCATTTCCCACCAGGAAGAGGAATTAACCAAAGGCTCAGCGTGCCGTGCCAGAACCAGATTAGGGCCTGAAGCCATCCTGCGGTGTTGCGGCCAGCTCACGAGAAAGCGAGTTGAAGAAAGGAGCTCAGGGGCACTGTAATTCACAAACCTGCAGTTATAAATGACAGCTATCATCCAAAAATATACTGAAGTAAGGCTGCCAAGAGGACTTGAAAGCGGGGCAGAATTGCAGGAAACCGATTTCAGGAGGTAGACTGGAATTGCATTTAAAGCATAGGAAAAGAGGCAGAACGTCCACAATGATGCACTTGGCCAAAAAGGGCGTATGCGTTTTTTCCTGAATATATTCAGGAAAAAACGCATATGCCCTTTTTGGCCAACCAAGCAAGCTTGCAAAGGAAATCTGCACTACAGTGAAGTCTCACTTCCCCCCGGTCAAAAGGGCCATCTGAAAAAAGTGTAAAATCCAGAAAGGCAGGACAGGCCATGGAGAACTGGGAGCCTTGTTATGCTGATGGGCGGGATGTAAATTGCCAACAGCCACTCGGGAGAAGTGTATGGTGTTTCCTGAAACATCTAAAAAACAAAGCAACAGAGCCTAGGGCACTTCCACTTATGGTCCTATAGCTTAGGGAAATTAAAATCAAAAGACACAGCCACCCCAAAGGTTGGGACGGCTCTGTTTACAAGAACCTGGTTTACGGTACAAGTTCAATATCGCAGAAAGTGAAAAATGGATAAAGAAGTTGTGGTACTTACGTACAATGCAGTATCACTCAGCAATGAAATCTATGTCATCAGGCCCGTAGCAGCATAATGAGTGGATTCAGGTACGATGATTCTAACTGAAATAAGTCACACAGAAAAAGAAACATCATAAGATATCACTAATACACGGAATGTAAACTTGGCTACACAGGAACTGAATTACAAAACAGAACAGGGTCTCAAATTTAGAAACCCACCTTATGCTTGCTTAAGGGGAAAGGTGAGTTGGGGTGCTGCATAAAACCAGAGATTGAAATGAGCACAGATAAAGTTCCTTAAGCCAAATATGGAATAGACAAGAGCTACTCCTTGCTCAACGAAATGGACTCAACACCCCATATTAAATGCCTAAGAGTGTACCTGACTAGGAAGTATCTTAAAACCTATGGATTGCTATGTCTCTGAAAGAGAATCAAGTGTGTGTACAGGGGCATAAACGCAGCAGTGATAGGATTGGAGAGGTTCGGTGAGCAAATGAAGACCCTTTGAAGTCATATTGCATGGTACCCATTCCACGGGTCTCAACTCTCCAGGTTTAAGGTATTCTTCCTTCAGCTAAAACATGCATGTGGAACCCAGAGTATGATCAACCGTGTGATCGGGAGACGTGTTCCAATATGTCTCAGTTTTCGTCCCCTGGTACTCGGGTGCAACATTCCAGACGCTTTACTAACACTCTCCCGACTTGGAGAGTCAGTGCCTTTAACCTCCTGTTTGGCCCAGTTTGCAATTTCTGCGGAAGATGAACAGGAATAGGGAGAACCAATGACAGACTAGCTGGAGGTGTCTGGACGGGCAAATTTAACTCTCATTTCCCACCAGGAAGAGGAATTAACCAAAGGCTCAGTGTGCCGTGCCGGAACCAGATTAGGGCCTGAAGCCATCCTGCGGGGTTGCGGCCAGCTCACGAGAAAGCGAGTTGAAGAAAGGAGCTCAGGGGCACTGTAATTCACAAACCTGCAGAGTTATAAATGACAGCTATCGTCCAAACATATACTGAAGTAAGGCTGCCAAGAGGACTTGAAAGCGGGGCAGAATTGCAGGAAACCGATTTCAGGAGGTAGACTGGAATTGCATTGAAAGCATAGGAAAAGAGGCAGAACGTCCACAATGATGCACTTGGCCAAAAAGGGCGTATGCGTTTTTTCCTGAATATATTCAGGATAAAACGCATACGCCCTTTTTGGCCAACCAAGCAAGCTTGCAAAGGAAATCTGCACTACAGTGAAGTCTCACTTCCCCCCGGTCAAAAGGGCCATCTGAAAAAAGTGTAAAATCCAGAAAGGCAGGACAGGCCATGGAGAACTGGGAGCCTTGTTATGCTGATGGGCGGGATGTAAATTGCCAACAGCCACTCGGGAGAAGTGTATGGTGTTTCCTGAAACATCTAAAAAACAAAGCAACAGAGCCTAGGGCACTTCCACTTATGGTCCTATAGCTTAGGGAAATTAAAATCAAAAGACACAGCCACCCCAAAGGTTGGGACGGCTCTGTTTACAAGAACCTGGTTTACGGTACAAGTTCAATATCGCAGAAAGTGAAAAATGGATAAAGAAGTTGTGGTACTTACGTACAATGCAGTATCACTCAGCAATGAAATCTATGTCATCAGGCCCGTAGCAGCATAATGAGTGGATTCAGGTACGATGATTCTAACTGAAATAAGTCACACAGGAAAAGAAACATCATAAGATATCACTAATACACGGAATGTAAACTTGGCTACACAGGAACTGAATTCCAAAACAGAACAGGGTCTCAAATTTAGAAACCCAACTTATGCTTGCTTAAGGGGAAAGGTGAGTTGGGGTGCTGCATAAAACCAGAGATTGAAATGAGCACAGATAAAGTTCCTTAAGCCAAATATGGAATAGACAAGAGCTACTCCTTGCTCAACGAAATGGACTCAACACCCCATATTAAATGCCTAAGAGTGTACCTGACTAGGAAGTATCTTAAAACCTATGGATTGCTATGTCTCTGAAAGAGAATCAAGTGTGTGTACAGGGGCATAAACGCAGCAGTGATAGGATTGGAGAGGTTCGGTGAGCAAATGAAGACCCTTTGAAGTCATATTGCATGGTACCCATTCCACGGGTCTCAACTCTCCAGGTTTAAGGTATTCTTCCTTCAGCTAAAACATGCATGTGGAACCCAGAGTATGATCAACCGTGTGATCGGGAGACGTGTTCCAATATGTCTCAGTTTTCGTCCCCTGGTACTCGGGTGCAACATTCCAGACGCTTTACTAACACTCTCCCGACTTGGAGAGTCAGTGCCTTTAACCTCCTGTTTGGCCCAGTTTGCAATTTCTGCGGAAGATGAACAGGAATAGGGAGAACCAATGACAGACTAGCTGGAGGTGTCTGGACGGGCAAATTTAACTCTCATTTCCCACCAGGAAGAGGAATTAACCAAAGGCTCAGCGTGCCGTGCCGGAACCAGATTAGGGCCTGAAGCCATCCTGCGGGGTTGCGGCCAGCTCACGAGAAAGCGACTTGAAGAAAGGAGCTCAGGGGCACTGTAATTCACAAACCTGCAGAGTTATAAATGACAGCTATCGTCCAAACATATACTGAAGTTAGGCTGCCAAGAGGACTTGAAAGCGGGGCAGAATTGCAGGAAACCGATTTCAGGAGGTAGACTGGAATTGCATTGAAAGCATAGGAAAAGAGGCAGAACGTCCACAATGATGCACTTGGCCAAAAAGGGCGTATGCGTTTTTTCCTGAATATATTCAGGATAAAACGCATACGCCCTTTTTGGCCAACCAAGCAAGCTTGCAAAGGAAATCTGCACTACAGTGAAGTCTCACTTCCCCCCGGTCAAAAGGGCCATCTGAAAAAAGTGTAAAATCCAGAAAGGCAGGACAGGCCATGGAGAACTGGGAGCCTTGTTATGCTGATGGGCGGGATGTAAATTGCCAACAGCCACTCGGGAGAAGTGTATGGTGTTTCCTGAAACATCTAAAAAACAAAGCAACAGAGCCTAGGGCACTTCCACTTATGGTCCTATAGCTTAGGGAAATTAAAATCAAAAGACACAGCCACCCCAAAGGTTGGGATGGCTCTGTTTACAAGAACCTGGTTTACGGTACAAGTTCAATATCGCAGAAAGTGAAAAATGGATAAAGAAGTTGTGGTACTTACGTACAATGCAGTATCACTCAGCAATGAAATCTATGTCATCAGGCCCGTAGCAGCATAATGAGTGGATTCAGGTACGATGATTCTAACTGAAATAAGTCACACAGGAAAAGAAACATCATAAGATATCACTAATACACGGAATGTAAACTTGGCTACACAGGAACTGAATTCCAAAACAGAACAGGGTCTCAAATTTAGAAACCCAACTTATGCTTGCTTAAGGGGAAAGGTGAGTTGGGGTGCTGCATAAAACCAGAGATTGAAATGAGCACAGATAAAGTTCCTTAAGCCAAATACGGAATAGACAAGAGCTACTCCTTGCTCAACGAAATGGACTCAACACCCCATATTAAATGCCTAAGAGTGTACCTGACTAGGAAGTATCTTAAAACCTATGGATTGCTATGTCTCTGAAAGAGAATCAAGTGTGTGTACAGGGGCATAAACGCAGCAGTGATAGGATTGGAGAGGTTCGGTGAGCAAATGAAGACCCTTTGAAGTCATATTGCATGGTACCCATTCCACGGGTCTCAACTCTCCAGGTTTAAGGTATTCTTCCTTCAGCTAAAACATGCATGTGGAACCCAGAGTATGATCAACCGTGTGATCGGGAGACGTGTTCCAATATGTCTCAGTTTTCGTCCCCTGGTACTCGGGTGCAACATTCCAGACGCTTTACTAACACTCTCCCGACTTGGAGAGTCAGTGCCTTTAACCTCCTGTTTGGCCCAGTTTGCAATTTCTGCGGAAGATGAACAGGAATAGGGAGAACCAATGAGAGACTAGCTGGAGGTGTCTGGACGGGCAAATTTAACTCTCATTTCCCACCAGGAAGAGGAATTAACCAAAGGCTCAGCGTGCCGTGCCGGAACCAGATTAGGGCCTGAAGCCATCCTGCGGGGTTGCGGCCAGCTCACGAGAAAGCGAGTTGAAGAAAGGAGCTCAGGGGCACTGTAATTCACAAACCTGCAGAGTTATAAATGACAGCTATCGTCCAAAAATATACTGAAGTAAGGCTGCCAAGAGGACTTGAAAGCGGGGCAGAATTGCAGGAAACCGATTTCAGGAGGTAGACTGGAATTGCATTTAAAGCATAGGAAAAGAGGCAGAACGTCCACAATGATGCACTTGGCCAAAAAGGGCGTATGCGTTTTTTCCTGAATATATTCAGGAAAAAACGCATACGCACTTTTTGGCCAACCAAGCAAGCTTGCAAAGGAAATCTGCACTACAGTGAAGTCTCACTTCCCCCCGGTCAAAAGGGCCATCTGAAAAAAGTGTAAAATCCAGAAAGGCAGGACAGGCCATGGAGAACTGGGAGCCTTGTTATGCTGATGGGCGGGATGTAAATTGCCAACAGCCACTCGGGAGAAGTGTATGGTGTTTCCTGAAACATCTAAAAAACAAAGCAACAGAGCCTAGGGCACTTCCACTTATGGTCCTATAGCTTAGGGAAATTAAAATCAAAAGACACAGCCACCCCAAAGGTTGGGACGGCTCTGTTTACAAGAACCTGGTTTACGGTACAAGTTCAATATCGCAGAAAGTGAAAAATGGATAAAGAAGTTGTGGTACTTACGTACAATGCAGTATCACTCAGCAATGAAATCTATGTCATCAGGCCCGTAGCAGCATAATGAGTGGATTCAGGTACGATGATTCTAACTGAAATAAGTCACACAGGAAAAGAAACATCATAAGATATCACTAATACACGGAATGTAACCTTGGCTACACAGGAACTGAATTACAAAACAGAACAGGGTCTCAAATTTAGAAACCCAACTTATGCTTGCTTAAGGGGAAAGGTGAGTTGGGGTGCTGCATAAAACCAGAGATTGAAATGAGCACAGATAAAGTTCCTTAAGCCAAATATGGAATAGACAAGAGCTACTCCTTGCTCAACGAAATGGACTCAACACCCCATATTAAATGCCTAAGAGTGTACCTGACTAGGAAGTATCTTAAAACCTATGGATTGCTATGTCTCTGAAAGAGAATCAAGTGTGTGTACAGGGGCATAAACGCAGCAGTGATAGGATTGGAGAGGTTCGGTGAGCAAATGAAGACCCTTTGAAGTCATATTGCATGGTACCCATTCCACGGGTCTCAACTCTCCAGGTTTAAGGTATTCTTCCTTCAGCTAAAACATGCATGTGGAACCCAGAGTATGATCAACCGTGTGATCGGGAGACGTGTTCCAATATGTCTCAGTTTTCGTCCCCTGGTACTCGGGTGCAACATTCCAGACGCTTTACTAACACTCTCCCGACTTGGAGAGTCAGTGCCTTTAACCTCCTGTTTGGCCCAGTTTGCAATTTCTGCGGAAGATGAACAGGAATAGGCAGAACCAATGACAGACTAGCTGGAGGTGTCTGGACGGGCAAATTTAACTCTCATTTCCCACCAGGAAGAGGAATTAACCAAAGGCTCAGCGTGCCGTGCCAGAACCAGATTAGGGCCTGAAGCCATCCTGCGGGGTTGCGGCCAGCTCACGAGAAAGCGAGTTGAAGAAAGGAGCTCAGGGGCACTGTAATTCACAAACCTGCAGAGTTATAAATGACAGCTATCATCCAAAAATATACTGAAGTAAGGCTGCCAAGAGGACTTGAAAGCGGGGCAGAATTGCAGGAAACCGATTTCAGGAGGTAGACTGGAATTGCATTGAAAGCATAGGAAAAGAGGCAGAACGTCCACAATGATGCACTTGGCCAAAAAGGGCGTATGCGTTTTTTCCTGAATATATTCAGGAAAAAACGCATACGCCCTTTTTGGCCAACCAAGCAAGCTTGCAAAGGAAATCTGCACTACAGTGAAGTCTCACTTCCCCCCGGTCAAAAGGGCCATCTGAAAAAAGTGTAAAATCCAGAAAGGCAGGACAGGCCATGGAGAACTGGGAGCCTTGTTATGCTGATGGGTGGGATGTAAATTGCCAACAGCCACTCGGGAGAAGTGTATGGTGTTTCCTGAAACATCTAAAAAACAAAGCAACAGAGCCTAGGGCACTTCCACTTATGGTCCTATAGCTTAGGGAAATTAAAATCAAAAGACACAGCCACCCCAAAGGTTGGGACGGCTCTGTTTACAAGAACCTGGTTTACGGTACAAGTTCAATATCGCAGAAAGTGAAAAATGGATAAAGAAGTTGTGGTACTTACGTACAATGCAGTATCACTCAGCAATGAAATCTATGTCATCAGGCCCATAGCAGCATAATGAGTGGATTCAGGTACGATGATTCTAACTGAAATAAGTCACACAGAAAAAGAAACATCATAAGATATCACTAATACACGGAATGTAAACTTGGCTACACAGGAACTGAATTCCAAAACAGAACAGGGTCTCAAATTTAGAAACCCAACTTATGCTTGCTTAAGGGGAAAGGTGAGTTGGGGTGCTGCATAAAACCAGAGATTGAAATGAGCACAGATAAAGTTCCTTAAGCCAAATATGGAATAGACAAGAGCTACTCCTTGCTCAACGAAATGGACTCAACACCCCATATTAAATGCCTAAGAGTGTACCTGACTAGGAAGTATCTTAAAACCTATGGATTGCTATGTCTCTGAAAGAGAATCAAGTGTGTGTACAGGGGCATAAACGCAGCAGTGATAGGATTGGAGAGGTTCGGTGAGCAAATGAAGACCCTTTGAAGTCATATTGCATGGTACCCATTCCACGGGTCTCAACTCTCCAGGTTTAAGGTATTCTTCCTTCAGCTAAAACATGCATGTGGAACCCAGAGTATGATCAACCGTGTGATCGGGAGACGTGTTCCAATATGTCTCAGTTTTCGTCCCCTGGTACTCGGGTGCAACATTCCAGACGCTTTACTAACACTCTCCCGACTTGGAGAGTCAGTGCCTTTAACCTCCTGTTTGGCCCAGTTTGCAATTTCTGCGGAAGATGAACAGGAATAGGGAGAACCAATGACAGACTAGCTGGAGGTGTCTGGACGGGCAAATTTAACTCTCATTTCCCACCAGGAAGAGGAATTAACCAAAGGCTCAGCGTGCCGTGCCGGAACCAGATTAGGGCCTGAAGCCATCCTGCGGGGTTGCGGCCAGCTCACGAGAAAGCGAGTTGAAGAAAGGAGCTCAGGGGCACTGTAATTCACAAACCTGCAGAGTTATAAATGACAGCTATCGTCCAAACATATACTGAAGTAAGGCTGCCAAGAGGACTTGAAAGCGGGGCAGAATTGCAGGAAACCGATTTCAGGAGGTAGACTGGAATTGCATTGAAAGCATAGGAAAAGAGGCAGAACGTCCACAATGATGCACTTGGCCAAAAAGGGCGTATGCGTTTTTTCCTGAATATATTCAGGATAAAACGCATACGCCCTTTTTGGCCAACCAAGCAAGCTTGCAAAGGAAATCTGCACTACAGTGAAGTCTCACTTCCCCCCGGTCAAAAGGGCCATCTGAAAAAAGTGTAAAATCCAGAAAGGCAGGACAGGCCATGGAGAACTGGGAGCCTTGTTATGCTGATGGGCGGGATGTAAATTGCCAACAGCCACTCGGGAGAAGTGTATGGTGTTTCCTGAAACATCTAAAAAACAAAGCAACAGAGCCTAGGGCACTTCCACTTATGGTCCTATAGCTTAGGGAAATTAAAATCAAAAGACACAGCCACCCCAAAGGTTGGGACGGCTCTGTTTACAAGAACCTGGTTTACGGTACAAGTTCAATATCGCAGAAAGTGAAAAATGGATAAAGAAGTTGTGGTACTTACGTACAATGCAGTATCACTCAGCAATGAAATCTATGTCATCAGGCCCGTAGCAGCATAATGAGTGGATTCAGGTACGATGATTCTAACTGAAATAAGTCACACAGAAAAAGAAACATCATAAGATATCACTAATACACGGAATGTAAACTTGGCTACACAGGAACTGAATTCCAAAACAGAACAGGGTCTCAAATTTAGAAACCCAACTTATGCTTGCTTAAGGGGAAAGGTGAGTTGGGGTGCTGCATAAAACCAGAGATTGAAATGAGCACAGATAAAGTTCCTTAAGCCAAATACGGAATAGACAAGAGCTACTCCTTGCTCAACGAAATGGACTCAACACCCCATATTAAATGCCTAAGAGTGTACCTGACTAGGAAGTATCTTAAAACCTATGGATTGCTATGTCTCTGGAAGAGAATCAAGTGTGTGTACAGGGGCATAAACGCAGCAGTGATAGGATTGGAGAGGTTCGGTGAGCAAATGAAGACCCTTTGAAGTCATATTGCATGGTACCCATTCCACGGGTCTCAACTCTCCAGGTTTAAGGTATTCTTCCTTCAGCTACAACATGCATGTGGAACCCAGAGTGTGATCAGCCGTGTGATCGGGAGACGTGTTCCAATATGTCTCAGTTTTCGTCCCCTGGTACTCGGGTGCAACATTCCAGACGCTTTACTAACACTCTCCCGACTTGGAGAGTCAGTGCCTTTAACCTCCTGTTTGGCCCAGTTTGCAATTTCTGCGGAAGATGAACAGGAATAGGCAGAACCAATGAGAGACTAGCTGGAGGTGTCTGGACGGGCAAATTTAACTCTCATTTCCCACCAGGAAGAGGAATTAACCAAAGGCTCAGCGTGCCGTGCCGGAACCAGATTAGGGCCTGAAGCCATCCTGCGGGGTTGCGGCCAGCTCACGAGAAAGCGACTTGAAGAAAGGAGCTCAGGGGCACTGTAATTCACAAACCTGCAGAGTTATAAATGACAGCTATCGTCCAAAAATATACTGAAGTAAGGCTGCCAAGAGGACTTGAAAGCGGGGCAGAATTGCAGGAAACCGATTTCAGGAGGTAGACTGGAATTGCATTTAAAGCATAGGAAAAGAGGCAGAACGTCCACAATGATGCACTTGGCCAAAAAGGGCGTATGCGTTTTTTCCTGAATATATTCAGGAAAAAACGCATACGCCCTTTTTGGCCAACCAAGCAAGCTTGCAAAGGAAATCTGCACTACAGTGAAGTCTCACTTCCCCCCGGTCAAAAGGGCCATCTGAAAAAAGTGTAAAATCCAGAAAGGCAGGACAGGCCATGGAGAACTGGGAGCCTTGTTATGCTGATGGGCGGGATGTAAATTGCCAACAGCCACTCGGGAGAAGTGTATGGTGTTTCCTGAAACATCTAAAAAACAAAGCAACAGAGCCTAGGGCACTTCCACTTATGGTCCTATAGCTTAGGGAAATTAAAATCAAAAGACACAGCCACCCCAAAAGTTGGGACGGCTCTGTTTACAAGAACCTGGTTTACGGTACAAGTTCAATATCGCAGAAAGTGAAAAATGGATAAAGAAGTTGTGGTACTTACGTACAATGCAGTATCACTCAGCAATGAAATCTATGTCATCAGGCCCGTAGCAGCATAATGAGTGGATTCAGGTATGATGATTCTAACTGAAATAAGTCACACAGGAAAAGAAACATCATAAGATATCACTAATACACGGAATGTAAACTTGGCTACACAGGAACTGAATTACAAAACAGAACAGGGTCTCAAATTTAGAAACCCAACTTATGCTTGCTTAAGGGGAAAGGTGAGTTGGGGTGCTGCATAAAACCAGAGATTGAAATGAGCACAGATAAAGTTCCTTAAGCCAAATATGGAATAGACAAGAGCTACTCCTTGCTCAACGAAATGGACTCAACACCCCATATTAAATGCCTAAGAGTGTACCTGACTAGGAAGTATCTTAAAACCTATGGATTGCTATGTCTCTGGAAGAGAATCAAGTGTGTGTACAGGGGCATAAACGCAGCAGTGATAGGATTGGAGAGGTTCGGTGAGCAAATGAAGACCCTTTGAAGTCATATTGCATGGTACCCATTCCACGGGTCTCAACTCTCCAGGTTTAAGGTATTCTTCCTTCAGCTAAAACATGCATGTGGAACCCAGAGTGTGATCAGCCGTGTGATCGGGAGACGTGTTCCAATATGTCTCAGTTTTCGTCCCCTGGTACTCGGGTGCAACATTCCAGACGCTTTACCAACACTCTCCCGACTTGGAGAGTCAGTGCCTTTAACCTCCTGTTTGGCCCAGTTTGCAATTTCTGCGGAAGATGAACAGGAATAGGGAGAACCAATGACAGACTAGCTGGAGGTGTCTGGACGGGCAAATTTAACTCTCATTTCCCACCAGGAAGAGGAATTAACCAAAGGCTCAGCGTGCCGTGCCAGAACCAGATTAGGGCCTGAAGCCATCCTGCGGTGTTGCGGCCAGCTCACGAGAAAGCGAGTTGAAGAAAGGAGCTCAGGGGCACTGTAATTCACAAACCTGCAGTTATAAATGACAGCTATCATCCAAAAATATACTGAAGTAAGGCTGCCAAGAGGACTTGAAAGCGGGGCAGAATTGCAGGAAACCGATTTCAGGAGGTAGACTGGAATTGCATTTAAAGCATAGGAAAAGAGGCAGAACGTCCACAATGATGCACTTGGCCAAAAAGGGCGTATGCGTTTTTTCCTGAATATATTCAGGAAAAAACGCATATGCCCTTTTTGGCCAACCAAGCAAGCTTGCAAAGGAAATCTGCACTACAGTGAAGTCTCACTTCCCCCCGGTCAAAAGGGCCATCTGAAAAAAGTGTAAAATCCAGAAAGGCAGGACAGGCCATGGAGAACTGGGAGCCTTGTTATGCTGATGGGCGGGATGTAAATTGCCAACAGCCACTCGGGAGAAGTGTATGGTGTTTCCTGAAACATCTAAAAAACAAAGCAACAGAGCCTAGGGCACTTCCACTTATGGTCCTATAGCTTAGGGAAATTAAAATCAAAAGACACAGCCACCCCAAAGGTTGGGACGGCTCTGTTTACAAGAACCTGGTTTACGGTACAAGTTCAATATCGCAGAAAGTGAAAAATGGATAAAGAAGTTGTGGTACTTACGTACAATGCAGTATCACTCAGCAATGAAATCTATGTCATCAGGCCCGTAGCAGCATAATGAGTGGATTCAGGTACGATGATTCTAACTGAAATAAGTCACACAGAAAAAGAAACATCATAAGATATCACTAATACACGGAATGTAAACTTGGCTACACAGGAACTGAATTACAAAACAGAACAGGGTCTCAAATTTAGAAACCCACCTTATGCTTGCTTAAGGGGAAAGGTGAGTTGGGGTGCTGCATAAAACCAGAGATTGAAATGAGCACAGATAAAGTTCCTTAAGCCAAATATGGAATAGACAAGAGCTACTCCTTGCTCAACGAAATGGACTCAACACCCCATATTAAATGCCTAAGAGTGTACCTGACTAGGAAGTATCTTAAAACCTATGGATTGCTATGTCTCTGAAAGAGAATCAAGTGTGTGTACAGGGGCATAAACGCAGCAGTGATAGGATTGGAGAGGTTCGGTGAGCAAATGAAGACCCTTTGAAGTCATATTGCATGGTACCCATTCCACGGGTCTCAACTCTCCAGGTTTAAGGTATTCTTCCTTCAGCTAAAACATGCATGTGGAACCCAGAGTATGATCAACCGTGTGATCGGGAGACGTGTTCCAATATGTCTCAGTTTTCGTCCCCTGGTACTCGGGTGCAACATTCCAGACGCTTTACTAACACTCTCCCGACTTGGAGAGTCAGTGCCTTTAACCTCCTGTTTGGCCCAGTTTGCAATTTCTGCGGAAGATGAACAGGAATAGGGAGAACCAATGACAGACTAGCTGGAGGTGTCTGGACGGGCAAATTTAACTCTCATTTCCCACCAGGAAGAGGAATTAACCAAAGGCTCAGTGTGCCGTGCCGGAACCAGATTAGGGCCTGAAGCCATCCTGCGGGGTTGCGGCCAGCTCACGAGAAAGCGAGTTGAAGAAAGGAGCTCAGGGGCACTGTAATTCACAAACCTGCAGAGTTATAAATGACAGCTATCGTCCAAACATATACTGAAGTAAGGCTGCCAAGAGGACTTGAAAGCGGGGCAGAATTGCAGGAAACCGATTTCAGGAGGTAGACTGGAATTGCATTGAAAGCATAGGAAAAGAGGCAGAACGTCCACAATGATGCACTTGGCCAAAAAGGGCGTATGCGTTTTTTCCTGAATATATTCAGGATAAAACGCATACGCCCTTTTTGGCCAACCAAGCAAGCTTGCAAAGGAAATCTGCACTACAGTGAAGTCTCACTTCCCCCCGGTCAAAAGGGCCATCTGAAAAAAGTGTAAAATCCAGAAAGGCAGGACAGGCCATGGAGAACTGGGAGCCTTGTTATGCTGATGGGCGGGATGTAAATTGCCAACAGCCACTCGGGAGAAGTGTATGGTGTTTCCTGAAACATCTAAAAAACAAAGCAACAGAGCCTAGGGCACTTCCACTTATGGTCCTATAGCTTAGGGAAATTAAAATCAAAAGACACAGCCACCCCAAAGGTTGGGACGGCTCTGTTTACAAGAACCTGGTTTACGGTACAAGTTCAATATCGCAGAAAGTGAAAAATGGATAAAGAAGTTGTGGTACTTACGTACAATGCAGTATCACTCAGCAATGAAATCTATGTCATCAGGCCCGTAGCAGCATAATGAGTGGATTCAGGTACGATGATTCTAACTGAAATAAGTCACACAGGAAAAGAAACATCATAAGATATCACTAATACACGGAATGTAAACTTGGCTACACAGGAACTGAATTCCAAAACAGAACAGGGTCTCAAATTTAGAAACCCAACTTATGCTTGCTTAAGGGGAAAGGTGAGTTGGGGTGCTGCATAAAACCAGAGATTGAAATGAGCACAGATAAAGTTCCTTAAGCCAAATATGGAATAGACAAGAGCTACTCCTTGCTCAACGAAATGGACTCAACACCCCATATTAAATGCCTAAGAGTGTACCTGACTAGGAAGTATCTTAAAACCTATGGATTGCTATGTCTCTGAAAGAGAATCAAGTGTGTGTACAGGGGCATAAACGCAGCAGTGATAGGATTGGAGAGGTTCGGTGAGCAAATGAAGACCCTTTGAAGTCATATTGCATGGTACCCATTCCACGGGTCTCAACTCTCCAGGTTTAAGGTATTCTTCCTTCAGCTAAAACATGCATGTGGAACCCAGAGTATGATCAACCGTGTGATCGGGAGACGTGTTCCAATATGTCTCAGTTTTCGTCCCCTGGTACTCGGGTGCAACATTCCAGACGCTTTACTAACACTCTCCCGACTTGGAGAGTCAGTGCCTTTAACCTCCTGTTTGGCCCAGTTTGCAATTTCTGCGGAAGATGAACAGGAATAGGGAGAACCAATGACAGACTAGCTGGAGGTGTCTGGACGGGCAAATTTAACTCTCATTTCCCACCAGGAAGAGGAATTAACCAAAGGCTCAGCGTGCCGTGCCGGAACCAGATTAGGGCCTGAAGCCATCCAGCGGGGTTGCGGCCAGCTCACGAGAAAGCGACTTGAAGAAAGGAGCTCAGGGGCACTGTAATTCACAAACCTGCAGAGTTATAAATGACAGCTATCGTCCAAAAATATACTGAAGTAAGGCTGCCAAGAGGACTTGAAAGCGGGGCAGAATTGCAGGAAACCGATTTCAGGAGGTAGACTGGAATTGCATTTAAAGCATAGGAAAAGAGGCAGAACGTCCACAATGATGCACTTGGCCAAAAAGGGCGTATGCGTTTTTTCCTGAATATATTCAGGAAAAAACGCATACGCCCTTTTTGGCCAACCAAGCAAGGTTGCAAAGGAAATCTGCACTACAGTGAAGTCTCACTTCCCCCCGGTCAAAAGGGCCATCTGAAAAAAGTGTAAAATCCAGAAAGGCAGGACAGGCCATGGAGAACTGGGAGCCTTGTTATGCTGATGGGCGGGATGTCAATTGCCAACAGCCACTCGGGAGAAGTGTATGGTGTTTCCTGAAACATCTAAAAAACAAAGCAACAGAGCCTAGGGCACTTCCACTTATGGTCCTATAGCTTAGGGAAATTAAAATCAAAAGACACAGCCACCCCAAAGGTTGGGACGGCTCTGTTTACAAGAACCTGGTTTACGGTACAAGTTCAATATCGCAGAAAGTGAAAAATGGATAAAGAAGTTGTGGTACTTACGTACAATGCAGTATCACTCAGCAATGAAATCTATGTCATCAGGCCCGTAGCAGCATAATGAGTGGATTCAGGTATGATGATTCTAACTGAAATAAGTCACACAGGAAAAGAAACATCATAAGATATCACTAATACACGGAATGTAACCTTGGCTACACAGGAACTGAATTACAAAACAGAACAGGGTCTCAAATTTAGAAACCCAACTTATGCTTGCTTAAGGGGAAAGGTGAGTTGGGGTGCTGCATAAAACCAGAGATTGAAATGAGCACAGATAAAGTTCCTTAAGCCAAATATGGAATAGACAAGAGCTACTCCTTGCTCAACGAAATGGACTCAACACCCCATATTAAATGCCTAAGAGTGTACCTGACTAGGAAGTATCTTAAAACCTATGGATTGCTATGTCTCTGGAAGAGAATCAAGTGTGTGTACAGGGGCATAAACGCAGCAGTGATAGGATTGGAGAGGTTCGGTGAGCAAATGAAGACCCTTTGAAGTCATATTGCATGGTACCCATTCCACGGGTCTCAACTCTCCAGGTTTAAGGTATTCTTCCTTCAGCTAAAACATGCATGTGGAACCCAGAGTGTGATCAGCCGTGTGATCGGGAGACGTGTTCCAATATGTCTCAGTTTTCGTCCCCTGGTACTCGGGTGCAACATTCCAGACGCTTTACTAACACTCTCCCGACTTGGAGAGTCAGTGCCTTTAACCTCCTGTTTGGCCCAGTTTGCAATTTCTGCGGAAGATGAACAGGAATAGGCAGAACCAATGACAGACTAGCTGGAGGTGTCTGGACAGGCAAATTTAACTCTCATTTCCCACCAGGAAGAGGAATTAACCAAAGGCTCAGCGTGCCGTGCCGGAACCAGATTAGGGCCTGAAGCCATCCTGCGGGGTTGCGGCCAGCTCACGAGAAAGCGACTTGAAGAAAGGAGCTCAGGGGCACTGTAATTCACAAACCTGCAGAGTTATAAATGACAGCTATCGTCCAAAAATATACTGAAGTAAGGCTGCCAAGAGGACTTGAAAGCGGGGCAGAATTGCAGGAAACCGATTTCAGGAGGTAGACTGGAATTGCATTTAAAGCATAGGAAAAGAGGCAGAACGTCCACAATGATGCACTTGGCCAAAAAGGGCGTATGCGTTTTTTCCTGAATATATTCAGGAAAAAACGCATACGCCCTTTTTGGCCAACCAAGCAAGCTTGCAAAGGAAATCTGCACTACAATGAAGTCTCACTTCCCCCCGGTCAAAAGGGCCATCTGAAAAAAGTGTAAAATCCAGAAAGGCAGGACAGGCCATGGAGAACTGGGAGCCTTGTTATGCTGATGGGCGGGATGTAAATTGCCAACAGCCACTCGGGAGAAGTGTATGGTGTTTCCTGAAACATCTAAAAAACAAAGCAACAGAGCCTAGGGCACTTCCACTTATGGTCCTATAGCTTAGGGAAATTAAAATCAAAAGACACAGCCACCCCAAAGGTTGGGACGGCTCTGTTTACAAGAACCTGGTTTACGGTACAAGTTCAGTATCGCAGAAAGTGAAAAATGGATAAAGAAGTTGTGGTACTTACGTACAATGCAGTATCACTCAGCAATGAAATCTATGTCATCAGGCCCGTAGCAGCATAATGAGTGGATTCAGGTACGATGATTCTAACTGAAATAAGTCACACAGGAAAAGAAACATCATAAGATATCACTAATACACGGAATGTAAACTTGGCTACACAGGAACTGAATTCCAAAACAGAACAGGGTCTCAAATTTAGAAACCCAACTTATGCTTGCTTAAGGGGAAAGGTGAGTTGGGGTGCTGCATAAAACCAGAGATTGAAATGAGCACAGATAAAGTTCCTTAAGCCAAATATGGAATAGACAAGAGCTACTCCTTGCTCAACGAAATGGACTCAACACCCCATATTAAATGCCTAAGAGTGTACCTGACTAGGAAGTATCTTAAAACCTATGGATTGCTATGTCTCTGAAAGAGAATCAAGTGTGTGTACAGGGGCATAAACGCAGCAGTGATAGGATTGGAGAGGTTCGGTGAGCAAATGAAGACCCTTTGAAGTCATATTGCATGGTACCCATTCCACGGGTCTCAACTCTCCAGGTTTAAGGTATTCTTCCTTCAGCTAAAACATGCATGTGGAACCCAGAGTATGATCAACCGTGTGATCGGGAGACGTGTTCCAATATGTCTCAGTTTTCGTCCCCTGGTACTCGGGTGCAACATTCCAGACGCTTTACTAACACTCTCCCGACTTGGAGAGTCAGTGCCTTTAACCTCCTGTTTGGCCCAGTTTGCAATTTCTGCGGAAGATGAACAGGAATAGGGAGAACCAATGACAGACTAGCTGGAGGTGTCTGGACGGGCAAATTTAACTCTCATTTCCCACCAGGAAGAGGAATTAACCAAAGGCTCAGCGTGCCGTGCCGGAACCAGATTAGGGCCTGAAGCCATCCTGCGGTGTTGCGGCCAGCTCACGAGAAAGCGAGTTGAAGAAAGGAGCTCAGGGGCACTGTAATTCACAAACCTGCAGAGTTATAAATGACAGCTATCGTCCAAAAATATACTGAAGTAAGGCTGCCAAGAGGACTTGAAAGCGGGGCAGAATTGCAGGAAACCGATTTCAGGAGGTAGACTGGAATTGCATTTAAAGCATAGGAAAAGAGGCAGAACGTCCACAATGATGCACTTGGCCAAAAAGGGCGTATGCGTTTTTTCCTGAATATATTCAGGAAAAAACGCATACGCCCTTTTTGGCCAACCAAGCAAGCTTGCAAAGGAAATCTGCACTACAGTGAAGTCTCACTTCCCCCCGGTCAAAAGGGCCATCTGAAAAAAGTGTAAAATCCAGAAAGGCAGGACAGGCCATGGAGAACTGGGAGCCTTGTTATGCTGATGGGCGGGATGTAAATTGCCAACAGCCACTCGGGAGAAGTGTATGGTGTTTCCTGAAACATCTAAAAAACAAAGCAACAGAGCCTAGGGCACTTCCACTTATGGTCCTATAGCTTAGGGAAATTAAAATCAAAAGACACAGCCACCCCAAAGGTTGGGACGGCTCTGTTTACAAGAACCTGGTTTACGGTACAAGTTCAATATCGCAGAAAGTGAAAAATGGATAAAGAAGTTGTGGTACTTACGTACAATGCAGTATCACTCAGCAATGAAATCTATGTCATCAGGCCCATAGCAGCATAATGAGTGGATTCAGGTACGATGATTCTAACTGAAATAAGTCACACAGAAAAAGAAACATCATAAGATATCACTAATACACGGAATGTAAACTTGGCTACACAGGAACTGAATTACAAAACAGAACAGGGTCTCAAATTTAGAAACCCAACTTATGCTTGCTTAAGGGGAAAGGTGAGTTGGGGTGCTGCATAAAACCAGAGATTGAAATGAGCACAGATAAAGTTCCTTAAGCCAAATATGGAATAGACAAGAGCTACTCCTTGCTCAACGAAATGGACTCAACACCCCATATTAAATGCCTAAGAGTGTACCTGACTAGGAAGTATCTTAAAACCTATGGATTGCTATGTCTCTGAAAGAGAATCAAGCGTGTGTACAGGGGCATAAACGCAGCAGTGATAGGATTGGAGAGGTTCGGTGAGCAAATGAAGACCCTTTGAAGTCATATTGCATGGTACCCATTCCACGGGTCTCAACTCTCCAGGTTTAAGGTATTCTTCCTTCAGCTAAAACATGCATGTGGAACCCAGAGTATGATCAACCGTGTGATCGGGAGACGTGTTCCAATATGTCTCAGTTTTCGTCCCCTGGTACTCGGGTGCAACATTCCAGACGCTTTACTAACACTCTCCCGACTTGGAGAGTCAGTGCCTTTAACCTCCTGTTTGGCCCAGTTTGCAATTTCTGCGGAAGATGAACAGGAATAGGGAGAACCAATGACAGACTAGCTGGAGGTGTCTGGACGGGCAAATTTAACTCTCATTTCCCACCAGGAAGAGGAATTAACCAAAGGCTCAGCGTGCCGTGCCGGAACCAGATTAGGGCCTGAAGCCATCCTGCGGGGTTGCGGCCAGCTCACGAGAAAGCGACTTGAAGAAAGGAGCTCAGGGGCACTGTAATTCACAAACCTGCAGAGTTATAAATGACAGCTATCGTCCAAAAATATACTGAAGTAAGGCTGCCAAGAGGACTTGAAAGCGGGGCAGAATTGCAGGAAACCGATTTCAGGAGGTAGACTGGAATTGCATTGAAAGCATAGGAAAAGAGGCAGAACGTCCACAATGATGCACTTGGCCAAAAAGGGCGTATGCGTTTTTTCCTGAATATATTCAGGAAAAAACGCATACGCCCTTTTTGGCCAACCAAGCAAGCTTGCAAAGGAAATCTGCACTACAGTGAAGTCTCACTTCCCCCCGGTCAAAAGGGCCATCTGAAAAAAGTGTAAAATCCAGAAAGGCAGGACAGGCCATGGAGAACTGGGAGCCTTGTTATGCTGATGGGCGGGATGTCAATTGCCAACAGCCACTCGGGAGAAGTGTATGGTGTTTCCTGAAACATCTAAAAAACAAAGCAACAGAGCCTAGGGCACTTCCACTTATGGTCCTATAGCTTAGGGAAATTAAAATCAAAAGACACAGCCACCCCAAAGGTTGGGACGGCTCTGTTTACAAGAACCTGGTTTACGGTACAAGTTCAATATCGCAGAAAGTGAAAAATGGATAAAGAAGTTGTGGTACTTACGTACAATGCAGTATCACTCAGCAATGAAATCTATGTCATCAGGCCCGTAGCAGCATAATGAGTGGATTCAGGTACGATGATTCTAACTGAAATAAGTCACACAGGAAAAGAAACATCATAAGATATCACTAATACACGGAATGTAAACTTGGCTACACAGGAACTGAATTCCAAAACAGAACAGGGTCTCAAATATAGAAAACCAACTTATGCTTGCTTAAGGGGAAAGGTGAGTTGGGGTGCTGCATAAAACCAGAGATTGAAATGAGCACAGATAAAGTTCCTTAAGCCAAATATGGAATAGACAAGAGCTACTCCTTGCTCAACGAAATGGACTCAACACCCCATATTAAATGCCTAAGAGTGTACCTGACTAGGAAGTATCTTAAAACCTATGGATTGCTATGTCTCTGAAAGAGAATCAAGTGTGTGTACAGGGGCATAAACGCAGCAGTGATAGGATTGGAGAGGTTCGGTGAGCAAATGAAGACCCTTTGAAGTCATATTGCATGGTACCCATTCCACGAGTCTCAACTCTCCAGGTTTAAGGTATTCTTCCTTCAGCTAAAACATGCATGTGGAACCCAGAGTATGATCAACCGTGTGATCGGGAGACGTGTTCCAATATGTCTCAGTTTTCGTCCCCTGGTACTCGGGTGCAACATTCCAGACGCTTTACTAACACTCTCCCGACTTGGAGAGTCAGTGCCTTTAACCTCCTGTTTGGCCCAGTTTGCAATTTCTGCGGAAGATGAACAGGAATAGGGAGAACCAATGACAGACTAGCTGGAGGTGTCTGGACGGGCAAATTTAACTCTCATTTCCCACCAGGAAGAGGAATTAACCAAAGGCTCAGCGTGCCGTGCCAGAACCAGATTAGGGCCTGAAGCCATCCTGCGGGGTTGCGGCCAGCTCACGAGAAAGCGAGTTGAAGAAAGGAGCTCAGGGGCACTGTAATTCACAAACCTGCAGAGTTATAAATGACAGCTATCGTCCAAAAATATACTGAAGTAAGGCTGCCAAGAGGACTTGAAAGCGGGGCAGAATTGCAGGAAACCGATTTCAGGAGGTAGACTGGAATTGCATTGAAAGCATAGGAAAAGAGGCAGAACGTCCACAATGATGCACTTGGCCAAAAAGGGCGTATGCGTCTTTTCCTGAATATATTCAGGAAAAGACGCATACGCCCTTTTTGGCCAACCAAGCAAGCTTGCAAAGGAAATCTGCACTACAGTGAAGTCTCACTTCCCCCCGGTCAAAAGGGCCATCTGAAAAAAGTGTAAAATCCAGAAAGGCAGGACAGGCCATGGAGAACTGGGAGCCTTGTTATGCTGATGGGCGGGATGTAAATTGCCAACAGCCACTCGGGAGAAGTGTATGGTGTTTCCTGAAACATCTAAAAAACAAAGCAACAGAGCCTAGGGCACTTCCACTTATGGTCCTATAGCTTAGGGAAATTAAAATCAAAAGACACAGCCACCCCAAAGGTTGGGACGGCTCTGTTTACAAGAACCTGGTTTACGGTACAAGTTCAGTATCGCAGAAAGTGAAAAATGGATAAAGAAGTTGTGGTACTTACGTACAATGCAGTATCACTCAGCAATGAAATCTATGTCATCAGGCCCGTAGCAGCATAATGAGTGGATTCAGGTACGATGATTCTAACTGAAATAAGTCACACAGGAAAAGAAACATCATAAGATATCACTAATACACGGAATGTAAACTTGGCTACACAGGAACTGAATTACAAAACAGAACAGGGTCTCAAATTTAGAAACCCAACTTATGCTTGCTTAAGGGGAAAGGTGAGTTGGGGTGCTGCATAAAACCAGAGATTGAAATGAGCACAGATAAAGTTCCTTAACCAAATATGGAATAGACAAGAGCTACTCCTTGCTCAACGAAATGGACTCAACACCCCATATTAAATGCCTAAGAGTGTACCTGACTAGGAAGTATCTTAAAACCTATGGATTGCTATGTCTCTGAAAGAGAATCAAGTGTGTGTACAGGGGCATAAACGCAGCAGTGATAGGATTGGAGAGGTTCGGTGAGCAAATGAAGACCCTTTGAAGTCATATTGCATGGTACCCATTCCACGGGTCTCAACTCTCCAGGTTTAAGGTATTCTTCCTTCAGCTAAAACATGCATGTGGAACCCAGAGTATGATCAACCGTGTGATCGGGAGACGTGTTCCAATATGTCTCAGTTTTCGTCCCCTGGTACTCGGGTGCAACATTCCAGACGCTTTACTAACACTCTCCCGACTTGGAGAGTCAGTGCCTTTAACCTCCTGTTTGGCCCAGTTTGCAATTTCTGCGGAAGATGAACAGGAATAGGGAGAACCAATGACAGACTAGCTGGAGGTGTCTGGACGGGCAAATTTAACTCTCATTTCCCACCAGGAAGAGGAATTAACCAAAGGCTCAGCGTGCCGTGCCGGAACCAGATTAGGGCCTGAAGCCATCCTGCGGGGTTGCGGCCAGCTCACGAGAAAGCGAGTTGAAGAAAGGAGCTCAGGGGCACTGTAATTCACAAACCTGCAGAGTTATAAATGACAGCTATCGTCCAAAAATATACTGAAGTAAGGCTGCCAAGAGGACTTGAAAGCGGGGCAGAATTGCAGGAAACCGATTTCAGGAGGTAGACTGGAATTGCATTGAAAGCATAGGAAAAGAGGCAGAACGTCCACAATGATGCACTTGGCCAAAAAGGGCGTATGCGTTTTTTCCTGAATATATTCAGGAAAAAACGCATACGCCCTTTCTGGCCAACCAAGCAAGCTTGCAAAGGAAATCTGCACTACAGTGAAGTCTCACTTCCCCCCGGTCAAAAGGGCCATCTGAAAAAAGTGTAAAATCCAGAAAGGCAGGACAGGCCATGGAGAACTGGGAGCCTTGTTATGCTGATGGGCGGGATGTCAATTGCCAACAGCCACTCGGGAGAAGTGTATGGTGTTTCCTGAAACATCTAAAAAACAAAGCAACAGAGCCTAGGGCACTTCCACTTATGGTCCTATAGCTTAGGGAAATTAAAATCAAAAGACACAGCCACCCCAAAGGTTGGGACGGCTCTGTTTACAAGAACCTGGTTTACGGTACAAGTTCAATATCGCAGAAAGTGAAAAATGGATAAAGAAGTTGTGGTACTTACGTACAATGCAGTATCACTCAGCAATGAAATCTATGTCATCAGGCCCGTAGCAGCATAATGAGTGGATTCAGGTACGATGATTCTAACTGAAATAAGTCACACAGGAAAAGAAACATCATAAGATATCACTAATACACGGAATGTAAACTTGGCTACACAGGAACTGAATTACAAAACAGAACAGGGTCTCAAATTTAGAAAACCAACTTATGCTTGCTTAAGGGGAAAGGTGAGTTGGGGTGCTGCATAAAACCAGAGATTGAAATGAGCACAGATAAAGTTCCTTAAGCCAAATATGGAATAGACAAGAGCTACTCCTTGCTCAACGAAATGGACTCAACACCCCATATTAAATGCCTAAGAGTGTACCTGACTAGGAAGTATCTTAAAACCTATGGATTGCTATGTCTCTGAAAGAGAATCAAGTGTGTGTACAGGGGCATAAACGCAGCAGTGATAGGATTGGAGAGGTTCGGTGAGCAAATGAAGACCCTTTGAAGTCATATTGCATGGTACCCATTCCACGGGTCTCAACTCTCCAGGTTTAAGGTATTCTTCCTTCAGCTAAAACATGCATGTGGAACCCAGAGTATGATCAACCGTGTGATCGGGAGACGTGTTCCAATATGTCTCAGTTTTCGTCCCCTGGTACTCGGGTGCAACATTCCAGACGCTTTACTAACACTCTCCCGACTTGGAGAGTCAGTGCCTTTAACCTCCTGTTTGGCCCAGTTTGCAATTTCTGCGGAAGATGAACAGGAATAGGGAGAACCAATGACAGACTAGCTGGAGGTGTCTGGACGGGCAAATTTAACTCTCATTTCCCACCAGGAAGAGGAATTAACCAAAGGCTCAGCGTGCCGTGCCGGAACCAGATTAGGGCCTGAAGCCATCCTGCGGGGTTGCGGCCAGCTCACGAGAAAGCGAGTTGAAGAAAGGAGCTCAGGGGCACTGTAATTCACAAACCTGCAGAGTTATAAATGACAGCTATCGTCCAAAAATATACTGAAGTAAGGCTGCCAAGAGGACTTGAAAGCGGGGCAGAATTGCAGGAAACCGATTTCAGGAGGTAGACTGGAATTGCATTGAAAGCATAGGAAAAGAGGCAGAACGTCCACAATGATGCACTTGGCCAAAAAGGGCGTATGCGTTTTTTCCTGAATATATTCAGGAAAAAACGCATACGCCCTTTTTGGCCAACCAAGCAAGCTTGCAAAGGAAATCTGCACTACAATGAAGTCTCACTTCCCCCCGGTCAAAAGGGCCATCTGAAAAAAGTGTAAAATCCAGAAAGGCAGGACAGGCCATGGAGAACTGGGAGCCTTGTTATGCTGATGGGCGGGATGTCAATTGCCAACAGCCACTCGGGAGAAGTGTATGGTGTTTCCTGAAACATCTAAAAAACAAAGCAACAGAGCCTAGGGCACTTCCACTTATGGTCCTATAGCTTAGGGAAATTAAAATCAAAAGACACAGCCACCCCAAAGGTTGGGACGGCTCTGTTTACAAGAACCTGGTTTACGGTACAAGTTCAATATCGCAGAAAGTGAAAAATGGATAAAGAAGTTGTGGTACTTACGTACAATGCAGTATCACTCAGCAATGAAATCTATGTCATCAGGCCCGTAGCAGCATAATGAGTGGATTCAGGTATGATGATTCTAACTGAAATAAGTCACACAGGAAAAGAAACATCATAAGATATCACTAATACACGGAATGTAACCTTGGCTACACAGGAACTGAATTACAAAACAGAACAGGGTCTCAAATTTAGAAACCCAACTTATGCTTGCTTAAGGGGAAAGGTGAGTTCGGGTGCTGCATAAAACCAGAGATTGAAATGAGCACAGATAAAGTTCCTTAAGCCAAATATGGAATAGACAAGAGCTACTCCTTGCTCAACGAAATGGACTCAACACCCCATATTAAACGCCTAAGAGTGTACCTGACTAGCAAGTATCTTAAAACCTATGGATTGCTATGTCTCCGAAAGAGAATCAAGCGTGTGTACAGGGGCATAAACGCAGCAGTGATAAGATTGGAGAAGTTCGGTGAGCAAATGAAGACCCTTTGAAGTCATATTGCATGGTACCCATTCCACGGGTCTCAACTCTCCAGGTTTAAGGTATTCTTCCTTCAGCTAAAACATGCATGTGGAACCCAGAGTATGATCAACCGTGTGATCGGTAGACGTGTTCCAATATGTCTCAGTTTTCGTCCCCTGGTACTCGGGTGCAACATTCCAGACGCTTTACTAACACTCTCCCGACTTGGAGAGTCAGTGCCTTTAACCTCCTGTTTGGCCCAGTTTGCAATTTCTGCGGAAGATGAACAGGAATAGGCAGAACCAATGACAGACTAGCTGGAGGTGTCTGGACGGGCAAATTTAACTCTCATTTCCCACCAGGAAGAGGAATTAACCAAAGGCTCAGCGTGCCGTGCCGGAACCAGATTAGGGCCTGAAGCCATCCTGCGGTGTTGCGGCCAGCTCACGAGAAAGCGAGTTGAAGAAAGGAGCTCAGGGGCACTGTAATTCACAAACCTGCAGAGTTATAAATGACAGCTATCGTCCAAAAATATACTGAAGTAAGGCTGCCAAGAGGACTTGAAAGCGGGGCAGAATTGCAGGAAACCGATTTCAGGAGGTAGACTGGAATTGCATTTAAAGCATAGGAAAAGAGGCAGAACGTCCACAATGATGCACTTGGCCAAAAAGGGCGTATGCGTTTTTTCCTGAATATATTCAGGAAAAAACGCATACGCACTTTTTGGCCAACCAAGCAAGCTTGCAAAGGAAATCTGCACTACAGTGAAGTCTCACTTCCCCCCGGTCAAAAGGGCCATCTGAAAAAAGTGTAAAATCCAGAAAGGCAGGACAGGCCATGGAGAACTGGGAGCCTTGTTATGCTGATGGGCGGGATGTAAATTGCCAACAGCCACTCGGGAGAAGTGTATGGTGTTTCCTGAAACATCTAAAAAACAAAGCAACAGAGCCTAGGGCACTTCCACTTATGGTCCTATAGCTTAGGGAAATTAAAATCAAAAAGACACAGCCACCCCAAAGGTTGGGGCGGCTCTGTTTACAAGAACCTGGTTTACGGTACAAGTTCAATATCGCAGAAAGTGAAAAATGGATAAAGAAGTTGTGGTACTTACGTACAATGCAGTATCACTCAGCAATGAAATCTATGTCATCAGGCCCGTAGCAGCATAATGAGTGGATTCAAGTATGATGATTCTAACTGAAATGAGTCACACAGAAAAAGAAACATCATAAGATATCACTAATACACGGAATGTAAACTTGGCTACACAGGAACTGAATTACAAAAGAGAACAGGGTCTCAAATTTAGAAAACCAACTTATGCTTGCTTAAGGGGAAAGGTGAGTTGGGGTGCTGCATAAAACCAGAGATTGAAATGAGCACAGATAAAGTTCCTTAAGCCAAATATGGAATAGACAAGAGCTACTCCTTGCTCAACGAAATGGACTCAACACCCCATATTAAACGCCTAAGAGTGTACCTGACTAGGAAGTATCTTAAAACCTATGGATTGCTATGTCTCCGAAAGAGAATCAAGCGTGTGTACAGGGGCATAAACGCAGCAGTGATAGGATTGGAGAAGTTCGGTGAGCAAATGAAGACCCTTTGAAGTCATATTGCATGGTACCCATTCCACAGGTCTCAACTCTCCAGGTTTAAGGTATTCTTCCTTCAGCTAAAACATGCATGTGGAACCCAGAGTATGATCAACCGTGTGATCGGGAGACGTGTTCCAATATGTGTCAGTTTTCGTCCCGTGGTACTCGGGTGCAACATTCCAGACGCTTTACTAACACTCTCCCGACTTGGAGAGTCAGTGCCTTTAACCTCCTGTTTGGCCCAGTTTGCAATTTCTGCGGAAGATGAACAGGAATAGGCAGAACCAATGAGAGACTAGCTGGAGGTGTCTGCACGGGAAAATTTAACTCTCATTTCCCACCAGGAAGAGGAATTAACCAAAGGCTCAGCGTGCCGTGCCGGAACCAGATTAGGGCCTGAAGCCATCCTGCGGTGTTGCGGCCAGCTCACGAGAAAGCGAGTTGAAGAAAGGAGCTCAGGGGCACTGTAATTCACAAACCTGCAGAGTTATAAATGACAGCTATCGTCCAAAAATATACTGAAGTAAGGCTGCCAAGAGGACTTGAAAGCGGGGCAGAATTGCAGGAAACCGATTTCAGGAGGTAGACTGGAATTGCATTTAAAGCATAGGAAAAGAGGCAGAACGTCCACAATGATGCACTTGGCCAAAAAGGGCGTATGCGTTTTTTCCTGAATATATTCAGGAAAAAACGCATACGCCCTTTTTGGCCAACCAAGCAAGCTTGCAAAGGAAATGTGCACTACAATGAAGTCTCACATCCCCCCGGTCAAAAGGGCCATCTGAAAAAAGTGTAAAATCCAGAAAGGCAGGACAGGCCATGGAGAACTGGGAGCCTTGTTATGCTGATGGGCGGGATGTCAATTGCCAACAGCCACTCGGGAGAAGTGTATGGTGTTTCCTGAAACATCTAAAAAACAAAGCAACAGAGCCTAGGGCACTTCCACTTATGGTCCTATAGCTTAGGGAAATTAAAATCAAAAGACACAGCCACCCCAAAGGTTGGGACGGCTCTGTTTACAAGAACCTGGTTTACGGTACAAGTTCAATATCGCAGAAAGTGAAAAATGGATAAAGAAGTTGTGGTACTTACGTACAATGCAGTATCACTCAGCAATGAAATCTATGTCATCAGGCCCGTAGCAGCATAATGAGTGGATTCAGGTATGATGATTCTAACTGAAATAAGTCACACAGGAAAAGAAACATCATAAGATATCACTAATACACGGAATGTAACCTTGGCTACACAGGAACTGAATTACAAAACAGAACAGGGTCTCAAATTTAGAAACCCAACTTATGCTTGCTTAAGGGGAAAGGTGAGTTGGGGTGCTGCATAAAACCAGAGATTGAAATGAGCACAGATAAAGTTCCTTAAGCCAAATATGGAATAGACAAGAGCTACTCCTTGCTCAACGAAATGGACTCAACACCCCATATTAAATGCCTAAGAGTGTACCTGACTAGGAAGTATCTTAAAACCTATGGATTGCTATGTCTCTGAAAGAGAATCAAGTGTGTGTACAGGGGCATAAACGCAGCAGGGATAGGATTGGAGAGGTTCGGTGAGCAAATGAAGACCCTTTGAAGTCATATTGCATGGTACCCATTCCACGGGTCTCAACTCTCCAGGTTTAAAGTATTCTTCCTTCAGCTAAAACATGCATGTGGAACCCAGAGTATGATCAACCGTGTGATCGGGAGACGTGTTCCAATATGTCTCAGTTTTCGTCCCCTGGTACTCGGGTGCAACATTCCAGACGCTTTACTAACACTCTCCCGACTTGGAGAGTCAGTGCCTTTAACCTCCTGTTTGGCCCAGTTTGCAATTTCTGCGGAAGATGAACAGGAATAGGGAGAACCAATGACAGACTAGCTGGAGGTGTCTGGACGGGAAAATTTAACTCTCATTTCCCACCAGGAAGAGGAATTAACCAAAGGCTCAGCGTGCCGTGCCGGAACCAGATTAGGGCCTGAAGCCATCCTGCGGTGTTGCGGCCAGCTCACGAGAAAGCGAGTTGAAGAAAGGAGCTCAGGGGCACTGTAATTCACAAACCTGCAGAGTTATAAATGACAGCTATCGTCCAAAAATATACTGAAGTAAGGCTGCCAAGAGAACTTGAAAGCGGGGCAGAATTGCAGGAAACCGATTTCAGGAGGTAGACTGGAATTGCATTTAAAGCATAGGAAAAGAGGCAGAACGTCCACAATGATGCACTTGGCCAAAAAGGGCGTATGCGTTTTTTCCTGAATATATTCAGGAAAAAACGCATACGCCCTTTTTGGCCAACCAAGCAAGCTTGCAAAGGAAATCTGCACTACAATGAAGTCTCACTTCCCCCCGGTCAAAAGGGCCATCTGAAAAAAGTGTAAAATCCAGAAAGGCAGGACAGGCCATGGAGAACTGGGAGCCTTGTTATGCTGATGGGCGGGATGTAAATTGCCAACAGCCACTCGGGAGAAGTGTATGGTGTTTCCTGAAACATCTAATAAACAAAGCAACAGAGCCTAGGGCACTTCCACTTATGGTCCTATAGCTTAGGGAAATTAAAATCAAAAAGACACAGCCACCCCAAAGTTTGGGACGGCTCTGTTTACAAGAACCTGGTTTACGGTACAAGTTCAATATCGCAGAAAGTGAAAAATGGATAAAGAAGTTGTGGTACTTACGTACAATGCAGTATCACTCAGCAATGAAATCTATGTCATCAGGCCCGTAGCAGCATAATGAGTGGATTCAGGTATGATGATTCTAACTGAAATAAGTCACACAGGAAAAGAAACATCATAAGATATCACTAATACACGGAATGTAACCTTGGCTACACAGGAACTGAATTACAAAACAGAACAGGGTCTCAAATTTAGAAACCCAACTTATGCTTGCTTAAGGGGAAAGGTGAGTTGGGGTGCTGCATAAAACCAGAGATTGAAATGAGCACAGATAAAGTTCCTTAAGCCAAATATGGAATAGACAAGAGCTACTCCTTGCTCAACGAAATGGACTCAACACCCCATATTAAACGCCTAAGAGTGTACCTGACTAGGAAGTATCTTAAAACCTATGGATTGCTATGTCTCCGAAAGAGAATCAAGCGTGTGTACAGGGGCATAAACGCAGCAGTGATAGGATTGGAGAAGTTCGGTGAGCAAATGAAGACCCTTTGAAGTCATATTGCATGGTACCCATTCCACGGGTCTCAACTCTCCAGGTTTAAGGTATTCTTCCTTCAGCTAAAACATGCATGTGGAACCCAGAGTATGATCAACCGTGTGATCGGTAGACGTGTTCCAATATGTCTCAGTTTTCGTCCCCTGGTACTCGGGTGCAACATTCCAGACGCTTTACTAACACTCTCCTGACTTGGACAGTCAGTGCCTTTAACCTCCTGTTTGGCCCAGTTTGCAATTTCTGCGGAAGATGAACAGGAATAGGGAGAACCAATGACAGACTAGCTGGAGGTGTCTGGACGGACAAATTTAACTCTCATTTCCCACCAGGAAGAGGAATTAACCAAAGGCACAGCGTGCCGTGCCGGAACCAGATTAGGGCCTGAAGCCATCCTGCGGTGTTGCGGCCAGCTCACGAGAAAGCGAGTTGAAGAAAGGAGCTCAGGGGCACTGTAATTCACAAACCTGCAGAGTTATAAATGACAGCTATCGTCCAAAAATATACTGAAGTAAGGCTGCCAAGAGGACTTGAAAGCGGGGCAGAATTGCAGGAAACCGATTTCAGGAGGTAGACTGGAATTGCATTTAAAGCATAGGAAAAGAGGCAGAACGTCCACAATGATGCACTTGGCCAAAAAGGGCGTATGCGTTTTTTCCTGAATATATTCAGGAAAAAACGCATACGCCCTTTTTGGCCAACCAAGCAAGCTTGCAAAGGAAATCTGCACTACAATGAAGTCTCACTTCCCCCCGGTCAAAAGGGCCATCTGAAAAAAGTGTAAAATCCAGAAAGGCAGGACAGGCCATGGAGAACTGGGAGCCTTGTTATGCTGATGGGCGGGATGTAAATTGCCAACAGCCACTCGGGAGAAGTGTATGGTGTTTCCTGAAACATCTAAAAAACAAAGCAACAGAGCCTAGGGCACTTCCACTTATGGTCCTATAGCTTAGGGAAATTAAAATCAAAAGACACAGCCACCCCAAAGGTTGGGACGGCTCTGTTTACAAGAACCTGGTTTACGGTACAAGTTCAATATCGCAGAAAGTGAAAAATGGATAAAGAAGTTGTGGTACTTACGTACAATGCAGTATCACTCAGCAATGAAATCTATGTCATCAGGCCCGTAGCAGCATAATGAGTGGATTCAGGTATGATGATTCTAACTGAAATAAGTCACACAGGAAAAGAAACATCATAAGATATCACTAATACACGGAATGTAAACTTGGCTACACAGGAACTGAATTACAAAACAGAACAGGGTCTCAAATTTAGAAACCCAACTTATGCTTGCTTAAGGGGAAAGGTGAGTTGGGGTGCTGCATAAAACCAGAGATTGAAATGAGCACAGATAAAGTTCCTTAAGCCAAATATGGAATAGACAAGAGCTACTCCTTGCTCAACGAAATGGACTCAACACCCCATATTAAATGCCTAAGAGTGTACCTGACTAGGAAGTATCTTAAAACCTATGGATTGCTATGTCTCTGAAAGAGAATCAAGTGTGTGTACAGGGGCATAAACGCAGCAGTGATAGGATTGGAGAGGTTCGGTGAGCAAATGAAGACCCTTTGAAGTCATATTGCATGGTACCCATTCCACGGGTCTCAACTCTCCAGGTTTAAAGTATTCTTCCTTCAGCTAAAACATGCATGTGGAACCCAGAGTATGATCAACCGTGTGATTGGGAGACGTGTTCCAATATGTCTCAGTTTTCGTCCCCTGGTACTCGGGTGCAACATTCCAGACGCTTTACTAACACTCTCCCGACTTGGAGAGTCAGTGCCTTTAACCTCCTGTTTGGCCCAGTTTGCAATTTCTGCGGAAGATGAACAGGAATAGGGAGAACCAATGACAGACTAGCTGGAGGTGTCTGGACGGGCAAATTTAACTCTCATTTCCCACCAGGAAGAGGAATTAACCAAAGGCTCAGCGTGCCGTGCCGGAACCAGATTAGGGCCTGAAGCCATCCTGCGGTGTTGCGGCCAGCTCACGAGAAAGCGAGTTGAAGAAAGGAGCTCAGGGGCACTGTAATTCACAAACCTGCAGAGTTATAAATGACAGCTATCGTCCAAAAATATACTGAAGTAAGGCTGCCAAGAGGACTTGAAAGCGGGGCAGAATTGCAGGAAACCGATTTCAGGAGGTAGACTGGAATTGCATTTAAAGCATAGGAAAAGAGGCAGAACGTCCACAATGATGCACTTGGCCAAAAAGGGCGTATGCGTTTTTTCCTGAATATATTCAGGAAAAAACGCATACGCCCTTTTTGGCCAAACAAGCAAGCTTGCAAAGGAAATCTGCACTACAGTGAAGTCTCACTTCCCCCCGGTCAAAAGGGCCATCTGAAAAAAGTGTAAAATCCAGAAAGGCAGGACAGGCCATGGAGAACTGGGAGCCTTGTTATGCTGATGGGCGGGATGTAAATTGCCAACAGCCACTCGGGAGAAGTGTATGGTGTTTCCTGAAACATCTAAAAAACAAAGCAACAGAGCCTAGGGCACTTCCACTTATGGTCCTATAGCTTAGGGAAATTAAAATCAAAAGACACAGCCACCCCAAAGGTTGGGACGGCTCTGTTTACAAGAACCTGGTTTACGGTACAAGTTCAATATCGCAGAAAGTGAAAAATGGATAAAGAAGTTGTGGTACTTACGTACAATGCAGTATCACTCAGCAATGAAATCTATGTCATCAGGCCCGTAGCAGCATAATGAGTGGATTCAGGTACGGTGATTCTAACTGAAATAAGTCACACAGAAAAAGAAACATCATAAGATATCACTAATACACGGAATGTAAACTTGGCTACACAGGAACTGAATTACAAAACAGAACAGGGTCTCAAATTTAGAAACCCAACTTATGCTTGCTTAAGGGGAAAGGTGAGTTGGGGTGCTGCATAAAACCAGAGATTGAAATGAGCACAGATAAAGTTCCTTAAGCCAAATATGGAATAGACAAGAGCTACTCCTTGCTCAACGAAATGGACTCAACACCCCATATTAAATGCCTAAGAGTGTACCTGACTAGGAAGTATCTTAAAACCTATGGATTGCTATGTCTCTGAAAGAGAATCAAGTGTGTGTACAGGGGCATAAACGCAGCAGTGATAGGATTGGAGAGGTTCGGTGAGCAAATGAAGACCCTTTGAAGTCATATTGCATGGTACCCATTCCACGGGTCTCAACTCTCCAGGTTTAAAGTATTCTTCCTTCAGCTAAAACATGCATGTGGAACCCAGAGTATGATCAACCGTGTGATTGGGAGACGTGTTCCAATATGTCTCAGTTTTCGTCCCCTGGTACTCGGGTGCAACATTCCAGACGCTTTACTAACACTCTCCCGACTTGGAGAGTCAGTGCCTTTAACCTCCTGTTTGGCCCAGTTTGCAATTTCTGCGGAAGATGAACAGGAATAGGGAGAACCAATGACAGACTAGCTGGAGGTGTCTGGACGGGCAAATTTAACTCTCATTTCCCACCAGGAAGAGGAATTAACCAAAGGCTCAGCGTGCCGTGCCGGAACCAGATTAGGGCCTGAAGCAATCCTGCGGTGTTGCGGCCAGCTCACGAGAAAGCGAGTTGAAGAAAGGAGCTCAGGGGCACTGTAATTCACAAACCTGCAGAGTTATAAATGACAGCTATCGTCCAAAAATATACTGAAGTAAGGCTGCCAAGAGGACTTGAAAGCGGGGCAGAATTGCAGGAAACCGATTTCAGGAGGTAGACTGGAATTGCATTTAAAGCATAGGAAAAGAGGCAGAACGTCCACAATGATGCACTTGGCCAAAAAGGGCGTATGCGTTTTTTCCTGAATATATTCAGGAAAAAACGCATACGCCCTTTTTGGCCAAACAAGCAAGCTTGCAAAGGAAATCTGCACTACAGTGAAGTCTCACTTCCCCCCGGTCAAAAGGGCCATCTGAAAAAAGTGTAAAATCCAGAAAGGCAGGACAGGCCATGGAGAACTGGGAGCCTTGTTATGCTGATGGGCGGGATGTAAATTGCCAACAGCCACTCGGGAGAAGTGTATGGTGTTTCCTGAAACATCTAAAAAACAAAGCAACAGAGCCTAGGGCACTTCCACTTATGGTCCTATAGCTTAGGGAAATTAAAATCAAAAGACACAGCCACCCCAAAGGTTGGGACGGCTCTGTTTACAAGAACCTGGTTTACGGTTCAAGTTCAATATCGCAGAAAGTGAAAAATGGATAAAGAAGTTGTGGTACTTACGTACAATGCAGTATCACTCAGCAATGAAATCTATGTCATCAGGCCCGTAGCAGCATAATGAGTGGATTCAGGTACGGTGATTCTAACTGAAATAAGTCACACAGAAAAAGAAACATCATAAGATATCACTAATACACGGAATGTAAACTTGGCTACACAGGAACTGAATTACAAAACAGAACAGGGTCTCAAATTTAGAAAACCAACTTATGCTTGCTTAAGGGGAAAGGTGAGTTGGGGTGCTGCATAAAACCAGAGATTGAAATGAGCACAGATAAAGTTCCTTAAGCCAAATATGGAATAGACAAGAGCTACTCCTTGCTCAACGAAATGGACTCAACACCCCATATTAAACGCCTAAGAGTGTACCTGACTAGGAAGTATCTTAAAACCTATGGATTGCTATGTCTCCGAAAGAGAATCAAGCGTGTGTACAGGGGCATAAACGCAGCAGTGATAGGATTGGAGAAGTTCGGTGAGCAAATGAAGACCCTTTGAAGTCATATTGCATGGTACCCATTCCACGGGTCTCAACTCTCCAGGTTTAAGGTATTCTTCCTTCAGCTAAAACATGCATGTGGAACCCAGAGTATGATCAACCGTGTGATCGGTAGACGTGTTCCAATATGTCTCAGTTTTCGTCCCCTGGTACTCGGGTGCAACATTCCAGACGCTTTACTAACACTCTCCCGACTTGGACAGTCAGTGCCTTTAACCTCCTGTTTGGCCCAGTTTGCAATTTCTGCGGAAGATGAACAGGAATAGGCAGAACCAATGAGAGACTAGCTGGAGGTGTCTGGACGGGAAAATTTAACTCTCATTTCCCACCAGGAAGAGGAATTAACCAAAGGCTCAGCGTGCCGTGCCGGAACCAGATTAGGGCCTGAAGCCATCCTGCGGTGTTGCGGCCAGCTCACGAGAAAGCGAGTTGAAGAAAGGAGCTCAGGGGCACTGTAATTCACAAACCTGCAGAGTTATAAATGACAGCTATCGTCCAAAAATATACTGAAGTAAGGCTGCCAAGAGGACTTGAAAGCGGGGCAGAATTGCAGGAAACCGATTTCAGGAGGTAGACTGGAATTGCATTTAAAGCATAGGAAAAGAGGCAGAACGTCCACAATGATGCACTTGGCCAAAAAGGGCGTATGCGTTTTTTCCTGAATATATTCAGGAAAAAACGCATACGCCCTTTTTGGCCAACCAAGCAAGCTTGCAAAGGAAATCTGCACTACAATGAAGTCTCACTTCCCCCCGGTCAAAAGGGCCATCTGAAAAAAGTGTAAAATCCAGAAAGGCAGGACAGGCCATGGAGAACTGGGAGCCTTGTTATGCTGATGGGCGGGATGTCAATTGCCAACAGCCACTCGGGAGAAGTGTATGGTGTTTGCTGAAACATCTAAAAAACAAAGCAACAGAGCCTAGGGCACTTCCACTTATGGTCCTATAGCTTAGGGAAATTAAAATCAAAAAGACACAGCCACCCCAAAGGTTGGGACGGCTCTGTTTACAAGAACCTGGTTTATGGTACAAGTTCAATATCGCAGAAAGTGAAAAATGGATAAAGAAGTTGTGGTACTTACGTACAATGCAGTATCACTCAGCAATGAAATCTATGTCATCAGGCCCGTAGCAGCATAATGAGTGGATTCAGGTATGATGATTCTAACTGAAATAAGTCACACAGGAAAAGAAACATCATAAGATATCACTAATACACGGAATGTAACCTTGGCTACACAGGAACTGAATTACAAAACAGAACAGGGTCTCAAATTTAGAAACCCAACTTATGCTTGCTTAAGGGGAAAGGTGAGTTGGGGTGCTGCATAAAACCAGAGATTGAAATGAGCACAGATAAAGTTCCTTAAGCCAAATATGGAATAGACAAGAGCTACTCCTTGCTCAACGAAATGGACTCAACACCCCATATTAAATGCCTAAGAGTGTACCTGACTAGGAAGTATCTTAAAACCTATGGATTGCTATGTCTCTGAAAGAGAATCAAGTGTGTGTACAGGGGCATAAACGCAGCAGTGATAGGATTGGAGAGGTTCGGTGAGCAAATGAAGACCCTTTGAAGTCATATTGCATGGTACCCATTCCACGGGTCTCAACTCTCCAGGTTTAAGGTATTCTTCCTTCAGCTAAAACATGCATGTGGAACCCAGAGTATGATCAACCGTGTGATCGGTAGACGTGTTCCAATATGTCTCAGTTTTCGTCCCCTGGTACTCGGGTGCAACATTCCAGACGCTTTACTAACACTCTCCCGACTTGGACAGTCAGTGCCTTTAACCTCCTGTTTGGCCCAGTTTGCAATTTCTGCGGAAGATGAACAGGAATAGGGAGAACCAATGACAGACTAGCTGGAGGTGTCTGGACGGACAAATTTAACTCTCATTTCGCACCAGGAAGAGGAATTAACCAAAGGCTCAGCGTGCCGTGCCGGAACCAGATTAGGGCCTGAAGCCATCCTGCGGTGTTGCGGCCAGCTCACGAGAAAGCGAGTTGAAGAAAGGAGCTCAGGGGCACTGTAATTCACAAACCTGCAGAGTTATAAATGACAGCTATCGTCCAAAAATATACTGAAGTAAGGCTGCCAAGAGGACTTGAAAGCGGGGCAGAATTGCAGGAAACCGATTTCAGGAGGTAGACTGGAATTGCATTTAAAGCATAGGAAAAGAGGCAGAACGTCCACAATGATGCACTTGGCCAAAAAGGGCGTATGCGTTTTTTCCTGAATATATTCAGGAAAAAACGCATACGCCCTTTTTGGCCAACCAAGCAAGCTTGCAAAGGAAATCTGCACTACAATGAAGTCTCACTTCCCCCCGGTCAAAAGGGCCATCTGAAAAAAGTGTAAAATCCAGAAAGGCAGGACAGGCCATGGAGAACTGGGAGCCTTGTTATGCTGATGGGCGGGATGTAAATTGCCAACAGCCACTCGGGAGAAGTGTATGGTGTTTCCTGAAACATCTAATAAACAAAGCAACAGAGCCTAGGGCACTTCCACTTATGGTCCTATAGCTTAGGGAAATTAAAATCAAAAAGACACAGCCACCCCAAAGGTTGGGACGGCTCTGTTTACAAGAACCTGGTTTACGGTACAAGTTCAATATCGCAGAAAGTGAAAAATGGATAAAGAAGTTGTGGTACTTACGTACAATGCAGTATCACTCAGCAATGAAATCTATGTCATCAGGCCCGTAGCAGCATAATGAGTGGATTCAGGTACGATGATTCTAACTGAAATAAGTCACACAGGAAAAGAAACATCATAAGATATCACTAATACACGGAATGTAACCTTGGCTACATAGGAACTGAATTACAAAACAGAACAGGGTCTCAAATTTAGAAACCCAACTTATGCTTGCTTAAGGGGAAAGGTGAGTTGGGGTGCTGCATAAAACCAGAGATTGAAATGAGCACAGATAAAGTTCCTTAAGCCAAATATGGAATAGACAAGAGCTACTCCTTGCTCAACGAAATGGACTCAACACCCCATATTAAATGCCTAAGAGTGTACCTGACTAGGAAGTATCTTAAAACCTATGGATTGCTATGTCTCTGAAAGAGAATCAAGTGTGTGTACAGGGGCATAAACGCAGCAGTGATAGGATTGGAGAGGTTCGGTGAGCAAATGAAGACCCTTTGAAGTCATATTGCATGGTACCCATTCCACGGGTCTCAACTCTCCAGGTTTAAGGTATTCTTCCTTCAGCTAAAACATGCATGTGGAACCCAGAGTCTGATCAACCGTGTGATCGGGAGACGTGTTCCAATATGTCTCAGTTTTCGTCCCCTGGTACTCGGGTGCAACATTCCAGACGCTTTACTAACACTCTCCCGACTTGGAGAGTCAGTGCCTTTAACCTCCTGTTTGGCCCAGTTTGCAATTTCTGCGGAAGATGAACAGGAATAGGGAGAACCAATGACAGACTAGCTGGAGGTGTCTGGACGGGCAAATTTAACTCTCATTTCCCACCAGGAAGAGGAATTAACCAAAGGCTCAGCGTGCCGTGCCGGAACCAGATTAGGGCCTGAAGCCATCCTGCGGTGTTGCGGCCAGCTCACGAGAAAGCGAGTTGAAGAAAGGAGCTCAGGGGCACTGTAATTCACAAACCTGCAGAGTTATAAATGACAGCTATCGTCCAAAAATATACTGAAGTAAGGCTGCCAAGAGGACTTGAAAGCGGGGCAGAATTGCAGGAAACCGATTTCAGGAGGTAGACTGGAATTGCATTTAAAGCATAGGAAAAGAGGCAGAACGTCCACAATGATGCACTTGGCCAAAAAGGGCGTATGCGTTTTTTCCTGAATATATTCAGGAAAAAACGCATACGCCCTTTTTGGCCAACCAAGCAAGCTTGCAAAGGAAATCTGCACTACAGTGAAGTCTCACTTCCCCCCGGTCAAAAGGGCCATCTGAAAAAAGTGTAAAATCCAGAAAGGCAGGACAGGCCATGGAGAACTGGGAGCCTTGTTATGCTGATGGGCGGGATGTAAATTGCCAACAGCCACTCGGGAGAAGTGTATGGTGTTTCCTGAAACATCTAAAAAACAAAGCAACAGAGCCTAGGGCACTTCCACTTATGGTCCTATAGCTTAGGGAAATTAAAATCAAAAGACACAGCCACCCCAAAGGTTGGGACGGCTCTGTTTACAAGAACCTGGTTTACGGTACAAGTTCAATATCGCAGAAAGTGAAAAATGGATAAAGAAGTTGTGGTACTTACGTACAATGCAGTATCACTCAGCAATGAAATCTATGTCATCAGGCCCGTAGCAGCATAATGAGTGGATTCAGGTACGGTGATTCTAACTGAAATAAGTCACACAGAAAAAGAAACATCATAAGATATCACTAATACACGGAATGTAAACTTGGCTACACAGGAACTGAATTACAAAACAGAACAGGGTCTCAAATTTAGAAAACCAACTTATGCTTGCTTAAGGGGAAAGGTGAGTTGGGGTGCTGCATAAAACCAGAGATTGAAATGAGCACAGATAAAGTTCCTTAAGCCAAATATGGAATAGACAAGAGCTACTCCTTGCTCAACGAAATGGACTCAACACCCCATATTAAACGCCTAAGAGTGTACCTGACTAGGAAGTATCTTAAAACCTATGGATTGCTATGTCTCCGAAAGAGAATCAAGCGTGTGTACAGGGGCATAAACGCAGCAGTGATAGGATTGGAGAAGTTCGGTGAGCAAATGAAGACCCTTTGAAGTCATATTGCATGGTACCCATTCCACGGGTCTCAACTCTCCAGGTTTAAGGTATTCTTCCTTCAGCTAAAACATGCATGTGGAACCCAGAGTATGATCAACCGTGTGATCGGTAGACGTGTTCCAATATGTCTCAGTTTTCATCCCCTGGTACTCGGGTGCAACATTCCAGACGCTTTACTAACACTCTCCCGACTTGGACAGTCAGTGCCTTTAACCTCCTGTTTGGCCCAGTTTGCAATTTCTGCGGAAGATGAACAGGAATAGGCAGAACCAATGAGAGACTAGCTGGAGGTGTCTGGACGGGAAAATTTAACTCTCATTTCCCACCAGGAAGAGGAATTAACCAAAGGCTCAGCGTGCCGTGCCGGAACCAGATTAGGGCCTGAAGCCATCCTGCGGTGTTGCGGCCAGCTCACGAGAAAGCGAGTTGAAGAAAGGAGCTCAGGGGCACTGTAATTCACAAACCTGCAGAGTTATAAATGACAGCTATCGTCCAAAAATATACTGAAGTAAGGCTGCCAAGAGGACTTGAAAGCGGGGCAGAATTGCAGGAAACCGATTTCAGGAGGTAGACTGGAATTGCATTTAAAGCATAGGAAAAGAGGCAGAACGTCCACAATGATGCACTTGGCCAAAAAGGGCGTATGCGTTTTTTCCTGAATATATTCAGGAAAAAACGCATACGCCCTTTTTGGCCAACCAAGCAAGCTTGCAAAGGAAATCTGCACTACAATGAAGTCTCACTTCCCCCCGGTCAAAAGGGCCATCTGAAAAAAGTGTAAAATCCAGAAAGGCAGGACAGGCCATGGAGAACTGGGAGCCTTGTTATGCTGATGGGCGGGATGTCAATTGCCAACAGCCACTCGGGAGAAGTGTATGGTGTTTCCTGAAACATCTAAAAAACAAAGCAACAGAGCCTAGGGCACTTCCACTTATGGTCCTATAGCTTAGGGAAATTAAAATCAAAAAGACACAGCCACCCCAAAGGTTGGGACGGCTCTGTTTACAAGAACCTGGTTTATGGTACAAGTTCAATATCGCAGAAAGTGAAAAATGGATAAAGAAGTTGTGGTACTTACGTACAATGCAGTATCACTCAGCAATGAAATCTATGTCATCAGGCCCGTAGCAGCATAATGAGTGGATTCAGGTATGATGATTCTAACTGAAATAAGTCACACAGGAAAAGAAACATCATAAGATATCACTAATACACGGAATGTAACCTTGGCTACACAGGAACTGAATTACAAAACAGAACAGGGTCTCAAATTTAGAAACCCAACTTATGCTTGCTTAAGGGGAAAGGTGAGTTGGGGTGCTGCATAAAACCAGAGATTGAAATGAGCACAGATAAAGTTCCTTAAGCCAAATATGGAATAGACAAGAGCTACTCCTTGCTCAACGAAATGGACTCAACACCCCATATTAAATGCCTAAGAGTGTACCTGACTAGGAAGTATCTTAAAACCTATGGATTGCTATGTCTCTGAAAGAGAATCAAGTGTGTGTACAGGGGCATAAACGCAGCAGTGATAGGATTGGAGAGGTTCGGTGAGCAAATGAAGACCCTTTGAAGTCATATTGCATGGTACCCATTCCACGGGTCTCAACTCTCCAGGTTTAAGGTATTCTTCCTTCAGCTAAAACATGCATGTGGAACCCAGAGTATGATCAACCGTGTGATCGGTAGACGTGTTCCAATATGTCTCAGTTTTCGTCCCCTGGTACTCGGGTGCAACATTCCAGACGCTTTACTAACACTCTCCCGACTTGGACAGTCAGTGCCTTTAACCTCCTGTTTGGCCCAGTTTGCAATTTCTGCGGAAGATGAACAGGAATAGGGAGAACCAATGACAGACTAGCTGGAGGTGTCTGGACGGACAAATTTAACTCTCATTTCCCACCAGGAAGAGGAATTAACCAAAGGCTCAGCGTGCCGTGCCGGAACCAGATTAGGGCCTGAAGCCATCCTGCGGTGTTGCGGCCAGCTCACGAGAAAGCGAGTTGAAGAAAGGAGCTCAGGGGCACTGTAATTCACAAACCTGCAGAGTTATAAATGACAGCTATCGTCCAAAAATATAGTGAAGTAAGGCTGCCAAGAGGACTTGAAAGCGGGGCAGAATTGCAGGAAACCGATTTCAGGAGGTAGACTGGAATTGCATTTAAAGCATAGGAAAAGAGGCAGAACGTCCACAATGATGCACTTGGCCAAAAAGGGCGTATGCGTTTTTTCCTGAATATATTCAGGAAAAAACGCATACGCCCTTTTTGGCCAACCAAGCAAGCTTGCAAAGGAAATCTGCACTACAATGAAGTCTCACTTCGCCCAGGTCAAAAGGGCCATCTGAAAAAAGTGTAAAATCCAGAAAGGCAGGACAGGCCATGGAGAACTGGGAGCCTTGTTATGCTGATGGGCGGGATGTAAATTGCCAACAGCCACTCGGGAGAAGTGTATGGTGTTTCCTGAAACATCTAAAAAACAAAGCAACAGAGCCTAGGGCACTTCCACTTATGGTCCTATAGCTTAGGGAAATTAAAATCAAAAGACACAGCCACCCCAAAGGTTGGGACGGCTCTGTTTACAAGAACCTGGTTTACGGTACAAGTTCAATATCGCAGAAAGTGAAAAATGGATAAAGAAGTTGTGGTACTTACGTACAATGCAATATCACTCAGCAATGAAATCTATGTCATCAGGCCCGTAGCAGCATAATGAGTGGATTCAGGTACGATGATTCTAACTGAAATAAGTCACACAGGAAAAGAAACATCATAAGATATCACTAATACACGGAATGTAACCTTGGCTACACAGGAACTGAATTACAAAACAGAACAGGGTCTCAAATTTAGAAACCCAACTTAGGCTTGCTTAAGGGGAAAGGTGAGTTGGGGTGCTGCATAAAACCAGAGATTGAAATGAGCACAGATAAAGTTCCTTAAGCCAAATATGGAATAGACAAGAGCTACTCCTTGCTCAACGAAATGGACTCAACACCCCATATTAAATGCCTAAGAGTGTACCTGACTAGGAAGTATCTTAAAACCTATGGATTGCTATGTCTCCGAAAGAGAATCAAGCGTGTGTACAGGGGCATAAACGCAGCAGTGATAGGATTGGAGAAGTTTGGTGAGCAAATGAAGACCCTTTGAAGTCATATTGCATGGTACCCATTCCACGGGTCTCAACTCTCCAGGTTTAAGGTATTCTTCCTTCAGCTAAAACATGCATGTGGAACCCAGAGTATGATCAACCGTGTGATCGGTAGACGTGTTCAAATATGTCTCAGTTTTCGTCCCCTGGTACTCGGGTGCAACATTCCAGACGCTTTCCTAACACTCTCCCGACTTGGAGAGTCAGTGCCTTTAACCTCCTGTTTGGCCCAGTTTGCAATTTCTGCGGAAGATGAACAGGAATAGGCAGAACCAATGAGAGACTAGCTGGAGGTGTCTGGACGGGAAAATTTAACTCTCATTTCCCACCAGGAAGAGGAATTAACCAAAGGCTCAGCGTGCCGTGCCGGAACCAGATTAGGGCCTGAAGCCATCCTACGGTGTTGCGGCCAGCTCACGAGAAAGCGACTTGAAGAAAGGAGCTCAGGGGCACTGTAATTCACAAACCTGCAGAGTTATAAATGACAGCTATCGTCCAAAAATATACTGAAGTAAGGCTGCCAAGAGGACTTGAAAGCGGGGCAGAATTGCAGGAAACCGATTTCAGGAGGTAGACTGGAATTGCATTGAAAGCATAGGAAAAGAGGCAGAACGTCCACAATGATGCACTTGGCCAAAAAGGGCGTATGCGTTTTTTCCTGAATATATTCAGGAAAAAACGCATACGCCCTTTTTGGCCAACCAAGCAAGCTTGCAAAGGAAATCTGCACTACAATGAAGTCTCACTTCCCCCCGGTCAAAAGGGCCATCTGAAAAAAGTGTAAAATCCAGAAAGGCAGGACAGGCCATGGAGAACTGGGAGCCTTGTTATGCTGATGGGCGGGATGTAAATTGCCAACAGCCACTCGGGAGAAGTGTATGGTGTTTCCTGAAACATCTAAAAAACAAAGCAACAGAGCCTAGGGCACTTCCACTTATGGTCCTATAGCTTAGGGAAATTAAAATCAAAAAGACACAGCCACCCCAAAGGTTGGGACGGCTCTGTTTACAAGAACCTGGTTTACGGTACAAGTTCAATATCGCAGAAAGTGAAAAATGGATAAAGAAGTTGTGGTACTTACGTACAATGCAATATCACTCAGCAATGAAATCTATGTCATCAGGCCCGTAGCAGCATAATGAGTGGATTCAGGTATGATGATTCTAACTGAAATAAGTCACACAGGAAAAGAAACATCATAAGATATCACTAATACACGGAATGTAACCTTGGCTACACAGGAACTGAATTACAAAACAGAACAGGGTCTCAAATTTAGAAACCCAACTTATGCTTGCTTAAGGGGAAAGGTGAGTTGGGGTGCTGCATAAAACCAGAGATTGAAATGAGCACAGATAAAGTTCCTTAAGCCAAATATGGAATAGACAAGAGCTACTCCTTGCTCAACGAAATGGACTCAACACCCCATATTAAACGCCTAAGAGTGTACCTGACTAGGAAGTATCTTAAAACCTATGGATTGCTATGTCTCCGAAAGAGAATCAAGCGTGTGTACAGGGGCATAAACGCAGCAGTGATAGGATTGGAGAGGTTCGGTGAGCAAATGAAGACCCTTTGAAGTCATATTGCATGGTACCCATTCCACGGGTCTCAACTCTCCAGGTTTAAGGTATTCTTCCTTCAGCTAAAACATGCATGTGGAACCCAGAGTATGATCAACCGTGTGATCGGTAGACGTGTTCCAATATGTCTCAGTTTTCGTCCCCTGGTACTCGGGTGCAACATTCCAGACGCTTTACTAACACTCTCCCGACTTGGAGAGTCAGTGCCTTTAACCTCCTGTTTGGCCCAGTTTGCAATTTCTGCGGAAGATGAACAGGAATAGGGAGAACCAATGACAGACTAGCTGGAGGTGTCTGGACGGACAAATTTAACTCTCATTTCGCACCAGGAAGAGGAATTAACCAAAGGCTCAGCGTGCCGTGCCGGAACCAGATTAGGGCCTGAAGCCATCCTGCGGTGTTGCGGCCAGCTCACGAGAAAGCGAGTTGAAGAAAGGAGCTCAGGGGCACTGTAATTCACAAACCTGCAGAGTTATAAATGACAGCTATCGTCCAAAAATATACTGAAGTAAGGCTGCCAAGAGGACTTGAAAGCGGGGCAGAATTGCAGGAAACCGATTTCAGGAGGTAGACTGGAATTGCATTTAAAGCATAGGAAAAGAGGCAGAACGTCCACAATGATGCACTTGGCCAAAAAGGGCGTATGCGTTTTTTCCTGAATATATTCAGGAAAAAACGCATACGCCCTTTTTGGCCAACCAAGCAAGCTTGCAAAGGAAATCTGCACTACAATGAAGTCTCACTTCCCCCCGGTCAAAAGGGCCATCTGAAAAAAGTGTAAAATCCAGAAAGGCAGGACAGGCCATGGAGAACTGGGAGCCTTGTTATGCTGATGGGCGGGATGTCAATTGCCAACAGCCACTCGGGAGAAGTGTATGGTGTTTCCTGAAACATCTAAAAAACAAAGCAACAGAGCCTAGGGCACTTCCACTTATGGTCCTATAGCTTAGGGAAATTAAAATCAAAAGACACAGCCACCCCAAAGGTTGGGACGGCTCTGTTTACAAGAACCTGGTTTACGGTACAAGTTCAATATCGCAGAAAGTGAAAAATGGATAAAGAAGTTGTGGTACTTACGTACAATGCAATATCACTCAGCAATGAAATCTATGTCATCAGGCCCGTAGCAGCATAATGAGTGGATTCAGGTACGATGATTCTAACTGAAATAAGTCACACAGGAAAAGAAACATCATAAGATATCACTAATACACGGAATGTAACCTTGGCTACACAGGAACTGAATTACAAAACAGAACAGGGTCTCAAATTTAGAAACCCAACTTAGGCTTGCTTAAGGGGAAAGGTGAGTTGGGGTGCTGCATAAAACCAGAGATTGAAATGAGCACAGATAAAGTTCCTTAAGCCAAATATGGAATAGACAAGAGCTACTCCTTGCTCAACGAAATGGACTCAACACCCCATATTAAATGCCTAAGAGTGTACCTGACTAGGAAGTATCTTAAAACCTATGGATTGCTATGTCTCCGAAAGAGAATCAAGCGTGTGTACAGGGGCATAAACGCAGCAGTGATAGGATTGGAGAAGTTTGGTGAGCAAATGAAGACCCTTTGAAGTCATATTGCATGGTACCCATTCCACGGGTCTCAACTCTCCAGGTTTAAGGTATTCTTCCTTCAGCTAAAACATGCATGTGGAACCCAGAGTATGATCAACCGTGTGATCGGTAGACGTGTTCAAATATGTCTCAGTTTTCGTCCCCTGGTACTCGGGTGCAACATTCCAGACGCTTTCCTAACACTCTCCCGACTTGGAGAGTCAGTGCCTTTAACCTCCTGTTTGGCCCAGTTTGCAATTTCTGCGGAAGATGAACAGGAATAGGCAGAACCAATGAGAGACTAGCTGGAGGTGTCTGGACGGGAAAATTTAACTCTCATTTCCCACCAGGAAGAGGAATTAACCAAAGGCTCAGCGTGCCGTGCCGGAACCAGATTAGGGCCTGAAGCCATCCTGCGGTGTTGCGGCCAGCTCACGAGAAAGCGAGTTGAAGAAAGGAGCTCAGGGGCACTGTAATTCACAAACCTGCAGAGTTATAAATGACAGCTATCGTCCAAAAATATACTGAAGTAAGGCTGCCAAGAGGACTTGAAAGCGGGGCAGAATTGCAGGAAACCGATTTCAGGAGGTAGACTGGAATTGCATTGAAAGCATAGGAAAAGAGGCAGAACGTCCACAATGATGCACTTGGCCAAAAAGGGCGTATGCGTTTTTTCCTGAATATATTCAGGAAAAAACGCATACGCCCTTTTTGGCCAACCAAGCAAGCTTGCAAAGGAAATCTGCACTACAATGAAGTCTCACTTCCCCCCGGTCAAAAGGGCCATCTGAAAAAAGTGTAAAATCCAGAAAGGCAGGACAGGCCATGGAGAACTGGGAGCCTTGTTATGCTGATGGGCGGGATGTAAATTGCCAACAGCCACTCGGGAGAAGTGTATGGTGTTTCCTGAAACATCTAAAAAACAAAGCAACAGAGCCTAGGGCACTTCCACTTATGGTCCTATAGCTTAGGGAAATTAAAATCAAAAAGACACAGCCACCCCAAAGGTTGGGACGGCTCTGTTTACAAGAACCTGGTTTACGGTACAAGTTCAATATCGCAGAAAGTGAAAAATGGATAAAGAAGTTGTGGTACTTACGTACAATGCAGTATCACTCAGCAATGAAATCTATGTCATCAGGCCCGTAGCAGCATAATGAGTGGATTCAGGTATGATGATTCTAACTGAAATAAGTCACACAGGAAAAGAAACATCATAAGATATCACTAATACACGGAATGTAACCTTGGCTACACAGGAACTGAATTACAAAACAGAACAGGGTCTCAAATTTAGAAACCCAACTTATGCTTGCTTAAGGGGAAAGGTGAGTTGGGGTGCTGCATAAAACCAGAGATTGAAATGAGCACAGATAAAGTTCCTTAAGCCAAATATGGAATAGACAAGAGCTACTCCTTGCTCAACGAAATGGACTCAACACCCCATATTAAACGCCTAAGAGTGTACCTGACTAGGAAGTATCTTAAAACCTATGGATTGCTATGTCTCCGAAAGAGAATCAAGCGTGTGTACAGGGGCATAAACGCAGCAGTGATAGGATTGGAGAGGTTCGGTGAGCAAATGAAGACCCTTTGAAGTCATATTGCATGGTACCCATTCCACGGGTCTCAACTCTCCAGGTTTAAGGTATTCTTCCTTCAGCTAAAACATGCATGTGGAACCCAGAGTATGATCAACCGTGTGATCGGTAGACGTGTTCCAATATGTCTCAGTTTTCGTCCCCTGGTACTCGGGTGCAACATTCCAGACGCTTTACTAACACTCTCCCGACTTGGAGAGTCAGTGCCTTTAACCTCCTGTTTGGCCCAGTTTGCAATTTCTGCGGAAGATGAACAGGAATAGGGAGAACCAATGAGAGACTAGCTGGAGGTGTCTGGACGGACAAATTTAACTCTCATTTCGCACCAGGAAGAGGAATTAACCAAAGGCTCAGCGTGCCGTGCCGGAACCAGATTAGGGCCTGAAGCCATCCTGCGGTGTTGCGGCCAGCTCACGAGAAAGCGAGTTGAAGAAAGGAGCTCAGGGGCACTGTAATTCACAAACCTGCAGAGTTATAAATGACAGCTATCGTCCAAAAATATACTGAAGTAAGGCTGCCAAGAGGACTTGAAAGCGGGGCAGAATTGCAGGAAACCGATTTCAGGAGGTAGACTGGAATTGCATTGAAAGCATAGGAAAAGAGGCAGAACGTCCACAATGATGCACTTGGCCAAAAAGGGCGTATGCGTTTTTTCCTGAATATATTCAGGAAAAAACGCATACGCCCTTTTTGGCCAACCAAGCAAGCTTGCAAAGGAAATCTGCACTACAATGAAGTCTCACTTCCCCCCGGTCAAAAGGGCCATCTGAAAAAAGTGTAAAATCCAGAAAGGCAGGACAGGCCATGGAGAACTGGGAGCCTTGTTATGCTGATGGGCGGGATGTCAATTGCCAACAGCCACTCGGGAGAAGTGTATGGTGTTTCCTGAAACATCTAAAAAACAAAGCAACAGAGCCTAGGGCACTTCCACTTATGGTCCTATAGCTTAGGGAAATTAAAATCAAAAGACACAGCCACCCCAAAGGTTGGGACGGCTCTGTTTACAAGAACCTGGTTTACGGTACAAGTTCAATGTCGCAGAAAGTGAAAAATGGATAAAGAAGTTGTGGTACTTACGTACAATGCAATATCACTCAGCAAAGAAATCTATGTCATCAGGCCCGTAGCAGCATAATGAGTGGATTCAGGTACGATGATTCTAACTGAAATAAGTCACACAGGAAAAGAAACATCATAAGATATCACTAATACACGGAATGTAACCTTGGCTACACAGGAACTGAATTACAAAACAGAACAGGGTCTCAAATTTAGAAACCCAACTTAGGCTTGCTTAAGGGGAAAGGTGAGTTGGGGTGCTGCATAAAACCAGAGATTGAAATGAGCACAGATAAAGTTCCTTAAGCCAAATATGGAATAGACAAGAGCTACTCCTTGCTCAACGAAATGGACTCAACACCCCATATTAAATGCCTAAGAGTGTACCTGACTAGGAAGTATCTTAAAACCTATGGATTGCTATGTGTCTGAAAGAGAATCAAGTGTGTGTACAGGGGCATAAACGCAGCAGTGATAGGATTGGAGAGGTTCGGTGAGCAAATGAAGACCCTTTGAAGTCATATTGCATGGTACCCATTCCACGGGTCTCAACTCTCCAGGTTTAAGGTATTCTTCCTTCAGCTAAAACATGCATGTGGAACCCAGAGTATGATCAACCGTGTGATCGGGAGACGTGTTCCAATATGTCTCAGTTTTCGTCCCCTGGTACTCGGGTGCAACATTCCAGACGCTTTACTAACACTCTCCCGACTTGGAGAGTCAGTGCCTTTAACCTCCTGTTTGGCCCAGTTTGCAATTTCTGCGGAAGATGAACAGGAATAGGGAGAACCAATGAGAGACTAGCTGGAGGTGTCTGCACGGGCAAATTTAACTCTCATTTCCCACCAGGAAGAGGAATTAACCAAAGGCTCAGCGTGCCGTGCCGGAACCAGATTAGGGCCTGAAGCCATCCTACGGTGTTGCGGCCAGCTCACGAGAAAGCGAGTTGAAGAAAGGAGCTCAGGGGCACTGTAATTCACAAACCTGCAGAGTTATAAATGACAGCTATCGTCCAAAAATATACTGAAGTAAGGCTGCCAAGAGGACTTGAAAGCGGGGCAGAATTGCAGGAAACCGATTTCAGGAGGTAGACTGGAATTGCATTTAAAGCATAGGAAAAGAGGCAGAACGTCCACAATGATGCACTTGGCCAAAAAGGGCGTATGCGTTTTTTCCTGAATATATTCAGGAAAAAACGCATACGCCCTTTTTGGCCAACCAAGCAAGCTTGCAAAGGAAATCTGCACTACAATGAAGTCTCACTTCCCCCCGGTCAAAAGGGCCATCTGAAAAAAGTGTAAAATCCAGAAAGGCAGGACAGGCCATGGAGAACTGGGAGCCTTGTTATGCTGATGGGCGGGATGTCAATTGCCAACAGCCACTCGGGAGAAGTGTATGGTGTTTCCTGAAACATCTAGAAAACAAAGCAACAGAGCCTAGGGCACTTCCACTTATGGTCCTATAGCTTAGGGAAATTAAAATCAAAAAGACACAGCCACCCCAAAGGTTGGGACGGCTCTGTTTACAAGAACCTGGTTTACGGTACAAGTTCAATATCGCAGAAAGTGAAAAATGGATAAAGAAGTTGTGGTACTTACGTACAATGCAGTATCACTCAGCAATGAAATCTATCTCATCAGGCCCGTAGCAGCATAATGAGTGGATTCAGGTACGATGATTCTAACTGAAATAAGTCACACAGGAAAAGAAACATCATAAGATATCACTAATACACGGAATGTAACCTTGGCTACACAGGAACTGAATTACAAAACAGAACAGGGTCTCAAATTTAGAAACCCAACTTATGCTTGCTTAAGGGGAAAGGTGAGTTGGGGTGCTGCATAAAACCAGAGATTGAAATGAGCACAGATAAAGTTCCTTAAGCCAAATATGGAATAGACAAGAGCTACTCCTTGCTCAACGAAATGGACTCAACACCCCATATTAAATGCCTAAGAGTGTACCTGACTAGGAAGTATCTTAAAACCTATGGATTGCTATGTCTCTGAAAGAGAATCAAGTGTGTGTACAGGGGCATAAACGCAGCAGTGATAGGATTGGAGAGGTTCGGTGAGCAAATGAAGACCCTTTGAAGTCATATTGCATGGTACCCATTCCACGGGTCTCAACTCTCCAGGTTTAAGGTATTCTTCCTTCAGCTAAAACATGCATGTGGAACCCAGAGTATGATCAACCATGTGATCGGGAGACGTGTTCCAATATGTCTCAGTTTTCGTCCCCTGGTACTCGGGTGCAACATTCCAGACGCTTTACTAACACTCTCCCGACTTGGAGAGTCAGTGCCTTTAACCTCCTGTTTGGCCCAGTTTGCAATTTCTGCGGAAGATGAACAGGAATAGGGAGAACCAATGACACACTAGCTGGAGGTGTCTGGACGGGCAAATTTAACTCTCATTTCCCACCAGGAAGAGGAATTAACCAAAGGCTCAGCGTGCCGTGCCGGAACCAGATTAGGGCCTGAAGCCATCCTGCGGTGTTGCGGCCAGCTCACGAGAAAGCGAGTTGAAGAAAGGAGCTCAGGGGCACTGTAATTCACAAACCTGCAGAGTTATAAATGACAGCTATCGTCCAAAAATATACTGAAGTAAGGCTGCCAAGAGGACTTGAAAGCGGGGCAGAATTGCAGGAAACCGATTTCAGGAGGTAGACTGGAATTGCATTTAAAGCATAGGAAAAGAGGCAGAACGTCCACAATGATGCACTTGGCCAAAAAGGGCGTATGCGTTTTTTCCTGAATATATTCAGGAAAAAACGCATACGCCCTTTTTGGCCAACCAAGCAAGCTTGCAAAGGAAATGTGCACTACAGTGAAGTCTCACTTCCCCCCGGTCAAAAGGGCCATCTGAAAAAAGTGTAAAATCCAGAAAGGCAGGACAGGCCATGGAGAACTGGGAGCCTTGTTATGCTGATGGGCGGGATGACAATTGCCAACAGCCACTCGGGAGAAGTGTATGGTGTTTCCTGAAACATCTAAAAAACAAAGCAACAGAGCCTAGGGCACTTCCACTTATGGTCCTATAGCTTAAGGAAATTAAAATCAAAAGACACAGCCACCCCAAAGGTTGGGACGGCTCTGTTTACAAGAACCTGGTTTACGGTACAAGTTCAATATCGCAGAAAGTGAAAAATGGATAAAGAAGTTGTGGTACTTACGTACAATGCAGTATCACTCAGCAATGAAATCTATGTCATCAGGCCCGTAGCAGCATAATGAGTGCATTCAGGTACGATGATTCTAACTGAAATAAGTCACAAAGAAAAAGAAACATCATAAGATATCACTAATACACGGAATGTAACCTTGGCTACACAGGAACTGAATTCCAAAACAGAACAGGGTCTCAAATTTAGAAACCCAACTTATGCTTGCTTAAGGGGAAAGGTGAGTTGGGGTGCTGCATAAAACCAGAGATTGAAATGAGCACAGATAAAGTTCCTTAAGCCAAATATGGAATAGACAAGAGCTACTCCTTGCTCAACGAAATGGACTCAACACCCCATATTAAATGCCTAAGAGTGTACCTGACTAGGAAGTATCTTAAAACCTATGGATTGCTATGTCTCTGAAAGAGAATCAAGTGTGTGTACAGGGGCATAAATGCAGCAGTGATAGGATTGGAGAGGTTCGGTGAGCAAATGAAGACCCTTTGAAGTCATATTGCATGGTACCCATTCCACGGGTCTCAACTCTCCAGGTTTAAGGTATTCTTCCTTCAGCTAAAACATGCATGTGGAACCCAGAGTATGATCAACCGTGTGATCGGGAGACGTGTTCCAATATGTCTCAGTTTTCGTCCCCTGGTACTCGGGTGCAACATTCCAGACGCTTTACTAACACTCTCCCGACTTGGAGAGTCAGTGCCTTTAACCTCCTGTTTGGCCCAGTTTGCAATTTCTGCGGAAGATGAACAGGAATAGGGAGAACCAATGAGAGACTAGCTGGAGGTGTCTGCACGGGCAAATTTAACTCTCATTTCCCACCAGGAAGAGGAATTAACCAAAGGCTCAGCGTGCCGTGCCGGAACCAGATTAGGGCCTGAAGCCATCCTGCGGTGTTGCGGCCAGCTCACAAGAAAGCGACTTGAAGAAAGGAGCTCAGGGGCACTGTAATTCACAAACCTGCAGAGTTATAAATGACAGCTATCGTCCAAAAATATACTGAAGTAAGGCTGCCAAGAGGACTTGAAAGCGGGGCAGAATTGCAGGAAACCGATTTCAGGAGGTAGACTGGAATTGCATTTAAAGCATAGGAAAAGAGGCAGAACGTCCACAATGATGCACTTGGCCAAAAAGGGCGTATGCGTTTTTTCCTGAATATATTCAGGAAAAAACGCATACGCCCTTTTTGGCCAACCAAGCAAGCTTGCAAAGGAAATCTGCACTACAATGAAGTCTCACTTCCCCCCGGTCAAAAGGGCCATCTGAAAAAAGTGTAAAATCCAGAAAGGCAGGACAGGCCATGGAGAACTGGGAGCCTTGTTATGCTGATGGGCGGGATGTCAATTGCCAACAGCCACTCGGGAGAAGTGTATGGTGTTTCCTGAAACATCTAAAAAACAAAACAACAGAGCCTAGGGCACTTCCACTTATGGTCCTATAGCTTAGGGAAATTAAAATCAAAAAGACACAGCCACCCCAAAGGTTGGGACGGCTCTGTTTACAAGAACCTGGTTTACGGTACAAGTTCAATATCGCAGAAAGTGAAAAATGGATAAAGAAGTTGTGGTACTTACGTACAATGCAGTATCACTCAGCAATGAAATCTATCTCATCAGGCCCGTAGCAGCATAATGAGTGGATTCAGGTACGATGATTCTAACTGAAATAAGTCACACAGGAAAAGAAACATCATAAGATATCACTAATACACGGAATGTAACCTTGGCTACACAGGAACTGAATTACAAAACAGAACAGGGTCTCAAATTTAGAAACCCAACTTATGCTTGCTTAAGGGGAAAGGTGAGTTGGGGTGCTGCATAAAACCAGAGATTGAAATGAGCACAGATAAAGTTCCTTAAGCCAAATATGGAATAGACAAGAGCTACTCCTTGCTCAACGAAATGGACTCAACACCCCATATTAAATGCCTAAGAGTGTACCTGACTAGGAAGTATCTTAAAACCTATGGATTGCTATGTCTCTGAAAGAGAATCAAGTGTGTGTACAGGGGCATAAACGCAGCAGTGATAGGATTGGAGAGGTTCGGTGAGCAAATGAAGACCCTTTGAAGTCATATTGCATGGTACCCATTCCACGGGTCTCAACTCTCCAGGTTTAAGGTATTCTTCCTTCAGCTAAAACATGCATGTGGAACCCAGAGTATGATCAACCATGTGATCGGGAGACGTGTTCCAATATGTCTCAGTTTTCGTCCCCTGGTACTCGGGTGCAACATTCCAGACGCTTTACTAACACTCTCCCGACTTGGAGAGTCAGTGCCTTTAACCTCCTGTTTGGCCCAGTTTGCAATTTCTGCGGAAGATGAACAGGAATAGGGAGAACCAATGACAGACTAGCTGGAGGTGTCTGGACGGGCAAATTTAACTCTCATTTCCCACCAGGAAGAGGAATTAACCAAAGGCTCAGCGTGCCGTGCCGGAACCAGATTAGGGCCTGAAGCCATCCTGCGGTGTTGCGGCCAGCTCACGAGAAAGCGAGTTGAAGAAAGGAGCTCAGGGGCACTGTAATTCACAAACCTGCAGAGTTATAAATGACAGCTATCGTCCAAAAATATACTGAAGTAAGGCTGCCAAGAGGACTTGAAAGCGGGGCAGAATTGCAGGAAACCGATTTCAGGAGGTAGACTGGAATTGCATTTAAAGCATAGGAAAAGAGGCAGAACGTCCGCAATGATGCACTTGGCCAAAAAGGGCGTATGCGTTTTTTCCTGAATATATTCAGGAAAAAACGCATACGCCCTTTTTGGCCAACCAAGCAAGCTTGCAAAGGAAATCTGCACTACAGTGAAGTCTCACTTCCCCCCGGTCAAAAGGGCCATCTGAAAAAAGTGTAAAATCCAGAAAGGCAGGACAGGCCATGGAGAACTGGGAGCCTTGTTATGCTGATGGGCGGGATGACAATTGCCAACAGCCACTCGGGAGAAGTGTATGGTGTTTCCTGAAACATCTAAAAAACAAAGCAACAGAGCCTAGGGCACTTCCACTTATGGTCCTATAGCTTAAGGAAATTAAAATCAAAAGACACAGCCACCCCAAAGGTTGGGACGGCTCTGTTTACAAGAAACTGGTTTACGGTACAAGTTCAATATCGCAGAAAGTGAAAAATGGATAAAGAAGTTGTGGTACTTACGTACAATGCAGTATCACTCAGCAATGAAATCTATGTCATCAGGCCCGTAGCAGCATAATGAGTGCATTCAGGTACGATGATTCTAACTGAAATAAGTCACACAGAAAAAGAAACATCATAAGATATCACTAATACACGGAATGTAACCTTGGCTACACAGGAACTGAATTACAAAACAGAACAGGGTCTCAAATTTAGAAACCCAACTTATGCTTGTTTAAGGGGAAAGGTGAGTTGGGGTGCTGCATAAAACCAGAGATTGAAATGAGCACAGATAAAGTTCCTTAAGCCAAATATGGAATAGACAAGAGCTACTCCTTGCTCAACGAAATGGACTCAACACCCCATATTAAATGCCTAAGAGTGTACCTGACTAGGAAGTATCTTAAAACCTATGGATTGCTATGTCTCTGAAAGAGAATCAAGTGTGTGTACAGGGGCATAAACTCAGCAGTGATAGGATTGGAGAGGTTCGGTGAGCAAATGAAGACCCTTTGAAGTCATATTGCATGGTACCCATTCCACGGGTCTCAACTCTCCAGGTTTAAGGTATTCTTCCTTCAGCTAAAACATGCATGTGGAACCCAGAGTATGATCAACCGTGTGATCGGGAGACGTGTTCCAATATGTCTCAGTTTTCGTCCCCTGGTACTCGGGTGCAACATTCCAGACGCTTTACTAACACTCTCCCGACTTGGAGAGTCAGTGCCTTTAACCTCCTGTTTGGCCCAGTTTGCAATTTCTGCGGAAGATGAACAGGAATAGGGAGAACCAATGACAGACTAGCTGGAGGTGTCTGGACGGGCAAATTTAACTCTCATTTCCCACCAGGAAGAGGAATTAACCAAAGGCTCAGCGTGCCGTGCCGGAACCAGATTAGGGCCTGAAGCCATCCTGCGGTGTTGCGGCCAGCTCACGAGAAAGCGAGTTGAAGAAAGGAGCTCAGGGGCACTGTAATTCACAAACCTGCAGAGTTATAAATGACAGCTATCGTCCAAAAATATACTGAAGTAAGGCTGCCAAGAGGACTTGAAAGCGGGGCAGAATTGCAGGAAACCGATTTCAGGAGGTGGACTGGAATTGCATTTAAAGCATAGGAAAAGAGGCAAAACGTCCACAATGATGCACTTGGCCAAAAAGGGCGTATGCGTTTTTTCCTGAATATATTCAGGAAAAAACGCATACGCCCTTTTTGGCCAACCAAGCAAGCTTGCAAAGGAAATCTGCACTACAGTGAAGTCTCACTTCCCCCCGGTCAAAAGGGCCATCTGAAAAAAGTGTAAAATCCAGAAAGGCAGGACAGGCCATGGAGAACTGGGAGCCTTGTTATGCTGATGGGCGGGATGTCAATTGCCAACAGCCACTCGGGAGAAGTGTATGGTGTTTCCTGAAACATCTAAAAAACAAAGCAACAGAGCCTAGGGCACTTCCACTTATGGTCCTATAGCTTAGGGAAATTAAAATCAAAAGACACAGCCACCCCAAAGGTTGGGACGGCTCTGTTTACAAGAACCTGGTTTACGGTACAAGTTCAATATCGCAGAAAGTGAAAAATGGATAAAGAAGTTGTGGTACTTACGTACAATGCAGTATCACTCAGCAATGAAATCTATGTCATCAGGCCCGTAGCAGCATAATGAGTGGATTCAGGTACGATCATTCTAACTGAAATAAGTCACACAGAAAAAGAAACATCATAAGATATCACTAATACACGGAATGTAACCTTGGCTACACAGGAACTGAATTACAAAACAGAACAGGGTCTCAAATTTAGAAACCCAACTTATGCTTGCTTAAGGGGAAAGGTGAGTTGGGGTGCTGCATAAAACCAGAGATTGAAATGAGCACAGATAAAGTTCCTTAAGCCAAATATGGAATAGACAAGAGCTACTCCTTGCTCAACGAAATGGACTCAACACCCCATATTAAATGCCTAAGAGTGTACCTGACTAGGAAGTATCTTAAAACCTATGGATTGCTATGTCTCTGAAAGAGAATCAAGTGTGTGTACAGGGGCATAAACGCAGCAGTGATAGGATTGGAGAGGTTCGGTGAGCAAATGAAGACCCTTTGAAGTCATATTGCATGGTACCCATTCCACGGGTCTCAACTCTCCAGGTTTAAGGTATTCTTCCTTCAGCTAAAACATGCATGTGGAACCCAGAGTATGATCAACCGTGTGATCGGGAGACGTGTTCCAATATGTCTCAGTTTTCGTCCCCTGGTACTCGGGTGCAACATTCCAGACGCTTTACTAACACTCTCCCGACTTGGAGAGTCAGTGCCTTTAACCTCCTGTTTGGCCCAGTTTGCAATTTCTGCGGAAGATGAACAGGAATAGGGAGAACCAATGACAGACTAGCTGGAGGTGTCTGGACGGGCAAATTTAACTCTCATTTCCCACCAGGAAGAGGAATTAACCAAAGGCTCAGCGTGCCGTGCCGGAACCAGATTAGGGCCTGAAGCCATCCTGCGGTGTTGCGGCCAGCTCACGAGAAAGCGAGTTGAAGAAAGGAGCTCAGGGGCACTGTAATTCACAAACCTGCAGAGTTATAAATGACAGCTATCGTCCAAAAATATACTGAAGTAAGGCTGCCAACAGGACTTGAAAGCGGGGCAGAATTGCAGGAAACCGATTTCAGGAGGTAGACTGGAATTGCATTTAAAGCATAGGAAAAGAGGCAGAACGTCCACAATGATGCACTTGGCCAAAAAGGGCGTATGCGTTTTTTCCTGAATATATTCAGGAAAAAACGCATACGCCCTTTTTGGCCAACCAAGCAAGCTTGCAAAGGAAATCTGCACTACAATGAAGTCTCACTTCCCCCCGGTCAAAAGGGCCATCTGAAAAAAGTGTAAAATCCAGAAAGGCAGGACAGGCCATGGAGAACTGGGAGCCTTGTTATGCTGATGGGCGGGATGTCAATTGCCAACAGCCACTCGGGAGAAGTGTATGGTGTTTCCTGAAACATCTAAAAAACAAAGCAACAGAGCCTAGGGCACTTCCACTTATGGTCCTATAGCTTAGGGAAATTAAAATCAAAAGACACAGCCACCCCAAAGGTTGGGACGGCTCTGTTTACAAGAACCTGGTTTACGGTACAAGTTCAATATCGCAGAAAGTGAATAATGGATAAAGAAGTTGTGGTACTTACGTACAATGCAGTATCACTCAGCAATGAAATCTATGTCATCAGGCCCGTAGCAGCATAATGAGTGGATTCAGGTATGATGATTCTAACTGAAATAAGTCACACAGGAAAAGAAACATCATAAGATATCACTAATACACGGAATGTAAACTTGGCTACACAGGAACTGAATTACAAAACAGAACAGGGTCTCAAATTTAGAAACCCAACTTATGCTTGCTTAAGGGGAAAGGTGAGTTGGGGTGCTGCATAAAACCAGAGATTGAAATGAGCACAGATAAAGTTCCTTAAGCCAAATATGGAATAGACAAGAGCTACTCCTTGCTCAACGAAATGGACTCAACACCCCATATTAAATGCCTAAGAGTGTACCTGACTAGGAAGTATCTTAAAACCTATGGATTGCTATGTCTCCGAAAGAGAATCAAGTGTGTGTACAGGGGCATAAACGCAGCAGTGATAGGATTGGAGAGGTTCGGTGAGCAAATGAAGACCCTTTGAAGTCATATTGCATGGTACCCATTCCACGGGTCTCAACTCTCCAGGTTTAAGGTATTCTTCCTTCAGCTAAAACATGCATGTGGAACCCAGAGTATGATCAACCATGTGATCGGGAGACGTGTTCCAATATGTCTCAGTTTTCGTCCCCTGGTACTCGGGTGCAACATTCCAGACGCTTTACTAACACTCTCCCGACTTGGAGAGTCAGTGCCTTTAACCTCCTGTTTGGCCCAGTTTGCAATTTCTGCGGAAGATGAACAGGAATAGGGAGAACCAATGACAGACTAGCTGGAGGTGTCTGGACGGGCAAATTTAACTCTCATTTCCCACCAGGAAGAGGAATTAACCAAAGGCTCAGCGTGCCGTGCCGGAACCAGATTAGGGCCTGAAGCCATCCTGCGGTGTTGCGGCCAGCTCACGAGAAAGCGAGTTGAAGAAAGGAGCTCAGGGGCACTGTAATTCACAAACCTGCAGAGTTATAAATGACAGCTATCGTCCAAAAATATACTGAAGTAAGGCTGCCAAGAGGACTTGAAAGCGGGGCAGAATTGCAGGAAACCGATTTCAGGAGGTAGACTGGAATTGCATTTAAAGCATAGGAAAAGAGGCAGAACGTCCACAATGATGCACTTGGCCAAAAAGGGCGTATGCGTTTTTTCCTGAATATATTCAGGAAAAAACGCATACGCACTTTTTGGCCAACCAAGCAAGCTTGCAAAGGAAATCTGCACTACAGTGAAGTCTCACTTCCCCCCGGTCAAAAGGGCCATCTGAAAAAAGTGTAAAATCCAGAAAGGCAGGACAGGCCATGGAGAACTGGGAGCCTTGTTATGCTGATGGGCGGGATGTAAATTGCCAACAGCCACTCGGGAGAAGTGTATGGTGTTTCCTGAAACATCTAAAAAACAAAGCAACAGAGCCTAGGGCACTTCCACTTATGGTCCTATAGCTTAGGGAAATTAAAATCAAAAGACACAGCCACCCCAAAGGTTGGGACGGCTCTGTTTACAAGAACCTGGTTTACGGTACAAGTTCAATATCGCAGAAAGTGAAAAATGGATAAAGAAGTTGTGGTACTTACGTACAATGCAGTATCACTCAGCAATGAAATCTATGTCATCAGGCCCGTAGCAGCATAATGAGTGGATTCAGGTACGATGATTCTAACTGAAATAAGTCACACAGAAAAAGAAACATCATAAGATATCACTAATACACGGAATGTAAACTTGGCTACACAGGAACTGAATTACAAAACAGAACAGGGTCTCAAATTTAGAAAACCAACTTATGCTTGCTTAAGGGGAAAGGTGAGTTGGGGTGCTGCATAAAACCAGAGATTGAAATGAGCACAGATAAAGTTCCTTAAGCCAAATATGGAATAGACAAGAGCTACTCCTTGCTCAACGAAATGGACTCAACACCCCATATTAAATGCCTAAGAGTGTACCTGACTAGGAAGTATCTTAAAACCTATGGATTGCTATGTCTCTGAAAGAGAATCAAGTGTGTGTACAGGGGCATAAACGCAGCAGTGATAGGATTGGAGAGGTTCGGTGAGCAAATGAAGACCCTTTGAAGTCATATTGCATGGTACCCATTCCACGGGTCTCAACTCTCCAGGTTTAAGGGATTCTTCCTTCAGCTAAAACATGCATGTGGAACCCAGAGTATGATCAACCGTGTGATCGGGAGACGTGTTCCAATATGTCTCAGTTTTCGTCCCCTGGTACTCGGGTGCAACATTCCAGACGCTTTACTAACACTCTCCCGACTTGGAGAGTCAGTGCCTTTAACCTCCTGTTTGGCCCAGTTTGCAATTTCTGCGGAAGATGAACAGGAATAGGGAGAACCAATGACAGACTAGCTGGAGGTGTCTGGACGGGCAAATTTAACTCTCATTTCCCACCAGGAAGAGGAATTAACCAAAGGCTCAGCGTGCCGTGCCGGAACCAGATTAGGGCCTGAAGCCATCCTGCGGTGTTGCGGCCAGCTCACGAGAAAGCGAGTTGAAGAAAGGAGCTCAGGGGCACTGTAATTCACAAACCTGCAGAGTTATAAATGACAGCTATCGTCCAAAAATATACTGAAGTAAGGCTGCCAACAGGACTTGAAAGCGGGGCAGAATTGCAGGAAACCGATTTCAGGAGGTAGACTGGAATTGCATTTAAAGCATAGGAAAAGAGGCAGAACGTCCACAATGATGCACTTGGCCAAAAAGGGCGTATGCGTTTTTTCCTGAATATATTCAGGAAAAAACGCATACGCCCTTTTTGGCCAACCAAGCAAGGTTGCAAAGGAAATCTGCACTACAGTGAAGTCTCACTTCCCCCCGGTCAAAAGGGCCATCTGAAAAAAGTGTAAAATCCAGAAAGGCAGGACAGGCCATGGAGAACTGGGAGCCTTGTTATGCTGATGGGCGGGATGTCAATTGCCAACAGCCACTCGGGAGAAGTGTATGGTGTTTCCTGAAACATCTAAAAAACAAAGCAACAGAGCCTAGGGCACTTCCACTTATGGTCCTATAGCTGAGGGAAATTAAAATCAAAAGACACAGCCACCCCAAAGGTTGGGACGGCTCTGTTTACAAGAACCTGGTTTACGGTACAAGTTCAATATCGCAGAAACTGAATAATGGATAAAGAAGTTGTGGTACTTACGTACAATGCAGTATCACTCAGCAATGAAATCTATGTCATCAGGCCTGTAGCAGCATAATGAGTGGATTCAGGTATGATGATTCTAACTGAAATAAGTCACACAGGAAAAGAAACATCATAAGATATCACTAATACACGGAATGTAAACTTGGCTACACAGGAACTGAATTACAAAACAGAACAGGGTCTCAAATTTAGAAACCCAACTTATGCTTGCTTAAGGGGAAAGGTGAGTTGGGGTGCTGCATAAAACCAGAGATTGAAATGAGCACAGATAAAGTTCCTTAAGCCAAATATGGAATAGACAAGAGCTACTCCTTGCTCAACGAAATGGACTCAACACCCCATATTAAATGCCTAAGAGTGTACCTGACTAGGAAGTATCTTAAAACCTATGGATTGCTATGTCTCCGAAAGAGAATCAAGTGTGTGTACAGGGGCATAAACGCAGCAGTGATAGGATTGGAGAGGTTCGGTGAGCAAATGAAGACCCTTTGAAGTCATATTGCATGGTACCCATTCCACGGGTCTCAACTCTCCAGGTTTAAGGTATTCTTCCTTCAGCTAAAACATGCATGTGGAACCCAGAGTATGATCAACCATGTGATCGGGAGACGTGTTCCAATATGTCTCAGTTTTCGTCCCCTGGTACTCGGGTGCAACATTCCAGACGCTTTACTAACACTCTCCCGACTTGGAGAGTCAGTGCCTTTAACCTCCTGTTTGGCCCAGTTTGCAATTTCTGCGGAAGATGAACAGGAATAGGGAGAACCAATGACAGACTAGCTGGAGGTGTCTGGACGGGCAAATTTAACTCTCATTTCCCACCAGGAAGAGGAATTAACCAAAGGCTCAGCGTGCCGTGCCGGAACCAGATTAGGGCCTGAAGCCATCCTGCGGTGTTGCGGCCAGCTCACGAGAAAGCGAGTTGAAGAAAGGAGCTCAGGGGCACTGTAATTCACAAACCTGCAGAGTTATAAATGACAGCTATCGTCCAAAAATATACTGAAGTAAGGCTGCCAAGAGGACTTGAAAGCGGGGCAGAATTGCAGGAAACCGATTTCAGGAGGTAGACTGGAATTGCATTTAAAGCATAGGAAAAGAGGCAGAACGTCCACAATGATGCACTTGGCCAAAAAGGGCGTATGCGTTTTTTCCTGAATATATTCAGGAAAAAACGCATACGCCCTTTTTGGCCAACCAAGCAAGCTTGCAAAGGAAATCTGCACTACAATGAAGTCTCACTTCCCCCCGGTCCAAAGGGTCATCTGAAAAAAGTGTAAAATCCAGAAAGGCAGGACAGGCCATGGAGAACTGGGACCCTTGTTACGCTGATGGGTGGGATGTAAATTGCCAACAGCCACTCGGAAGAAGTGTATGGTGTTTCCTGAAACATCTAAAAAACAAAGCAACAGAGCCTAGGGCACTTCCACTTATGGTCCTATAGCTTAGGGAAATTAAAATCAAAAGACACAGCCACCCCAAAGGTTGGGACGGCTCTGTTTACAAGAACCTGGTTTACGGTACAAGTTCAATATCGCAGAAAGTGAAAAATGGATAAAGAAGTTGTGGTACTTACGTACAATGCAATATCACTCAGCAATGAAATCTATGTCATCAGGCCCGTAGCAGCATAATGAGTGGATTCAGGTACGATCATTCTAACTGAAATAAGTCACACAGAAAAAGAAACATCATAAGATATCACTAATACACGGAATGTAACCTTGGCTACACAGGAACTGAATTACAAAACAGAACAGGGTCTCAAATTTAGAAACCCAACTTATGCTTGCTTAAGGGGAAAGGTGAGTTGGGGTGCTGCATAAAACCAGAGATTGAAATGAGCACAGATAAAGTTCCTTAAGCCAAATATGGAATAGACAAGAGCTACTCCTTGCTCAACGAAATGGACTCAACACCCCATATTAAATGCCTAAGAGTGTACCTGACTAGGAAGTATCTTAAAACCTATGGATTGCTATGTCTCTGAAAGAGAATCAAGTGTGTGTACAGGGGCATAAACGCAGCAGTGATAGGATTGGAGAGGTTCGGTGAGCAAATGAAGACCCTTTGAAGTCATATTGCATGGTACCCATTCCACGGGTCTCAACTCTCCAGGTTTAAGGGATTCTTCCTTCAGCTAAAACATGCATGTGGAACCCAGAGTATGATCAACCGTGTGATCGGGAGACGTGTTCCAATATGTCTCAGTTTTCGTCCCCTGGTACTCGGGTGCAACATTCCAGACGCTTTACTAACACTCTCCCGACTTGGAGAGTCAGTGCCTTTAACCTCCTGTTTGGCCCAGTTTGCAATTTCTGCGGAAGATGAACAGGAATAGGGAGAACCAATGACAGACTAGCTGGAGGTGTCTGGACGGGCAAATTTAACTCTCATTTCCCACCAGGAAGAGGAATTAACCAAAGGCTCAGCGTGCCGTGCCGGAACCAGATTAGGGCCTGAAGCCATCCTGCGGTGTTGCGGCCAGCTCACGAGAAAGCGACTTGAAGAAAGGAGCTCAGGGGCACTGTAATTCACAAACCTGCAGAGTTATAAATGACAGCTATCGTCCAAAAATATACTGAAGTAAGGCTGCCAAGAGGACTTGAAAGCGGGGCAGAATTGCAGGAAACCGATTTCAGGAGGTAGACTGGAATTGCATTTAAAGCATAGGAAAAGAGGCAGAACGTCCACAATGATGCACTTGGCCAAAAAGGGCGTATGCGTTTTTTCCTGAATATATTCAGGAAAAAACGCATACGCACTTTTTGGCCAACCAAGCAAGCTTGCAAAGGAAATCTGCACTACAGTGAAGTCTCACTTCCCCCCGGTCAAAAGGGCCATCTGAAAAAAGTGTAAAATCCAGAAAGGCAGGACAGGCCATGGAGAACTGGGAGCCTTGTTATGCTGATGGGCGGGATGTAAATTGCCAACAGCCACTCGGGAGAAGTGTATGGTGTTTCCTGAAACATCTAAAAAACAAAGCAACAGAGCCTAGGGCACTTCCACTTATGGTCCTATAGCTTAGGGAAATTAAAATCAAAAGACACAGCCACCCCAAAGGTTGGGACGGCTCTGTTTACAAGAACCTGGTTTACGGTACAAGTTCAATATCGCAGAAAGTGAAAAATGGATAAAGAAGTTGTGGTACTTACGTACAATGCAGTATCACTCAGCAATGAAATCTATGTCATCAGGCCCGTAGCAGCATAATGAGTGGATTCAGGTACGATGATTCTAACTGAAATAAGTCACACAGAAAAAGAAACATCATAAGATATCACTAATACACGGAATGTAAACTTGGCTACACAGGAACTGAATTACAAAACAGAACAGGGTCTCAAATTTAGAAAACCAACTTATGCTTGCTTAAGGGGAAAGGTGAGTTGGGGTGCTGCATAAAACCAGAGATTGAAATGAGCACAGATAAAGTTCCTTAAGCCAAATATGGAATAGACAAGAGCTACTCCTTGCTCAACGAAATGGACTCAACACCCCATATTAAATGCCTAAGAGTGTACCTGACTAGGAAGTATCTTAAAACCTATGGATTGCTATGTCTCTGAAAGAGAATCAAGTGTGTGTACAGGGGCATAAACGCAGCAGTGATAGGATTGGAGAGGTTCGGTGAGCAAATGAAGACCCTTTGAAGTCATATTGCATGGTACCCATTCCACGGGTCTCAACTCTCCAGGTTTAAGGGATTCTTCCTTCAGCTAAAACATGCATGTGGAACCCAGAGTATGATCAACCGTGTGATCGGGAGACGTGTTCCAATATGTCTCAGTTTTCGTCCCCTGGTACTCGGGTGCAACATTCCAGACGCTTTACTAACACTCTCCCGACTTGGAGAGTCAGTGCCTTTAACCTCCTGTTTGGCCCAGTTTGCAATTTCTGCGGAAGATGAACAGGAATAGGGAGAACCAATGACAGACTAGCTGGAGGTGTCTGGACGGGCAAATTTAACTCTCATTTCCCACCAGGAAGAGGAATTAACCAAAGGCTCAGCGTGCCGTGCCGGAACCAGATTAGGGCCTGAAGCCATCCTGCGGTGTTGCGGCCAGCTCACGAGAAAGCGAGTTGAAGAAAGGAGCTCAGGGGCACTGTAATTCACAAACCTGCAGAGTTATAAATGACAGCTATCGTCCAAAAATATACTGAAGTAAGGCTGCCAACAGGACTTGAAAGCGGGGCAGAATTGCAGGAAACCGATTTCAGGAGGTAGACTGGAATTGCATTTAAAGCATAGGAAAAGAGGCAGAACGTCCACAATGATGCACTTGGCCAAAAAGGGCGTATGCGTTTTTTCCTGAATATATTCAGGAAAAAACGCATACGCCCTTTTTGGCCAACCAAGCAAGGTTGCAAAGGAAATCTGCACTACAGTGAAGTCTCACTTCCCCCCGGTCAAAAGGGCCATCTGAAAAAAGTGTAAAATCCAGAAAGGCAGGACAGGCCATGGAGAACTGGGAGCCTTGTTATGCTGATGGGCGGGATGTCAATTGCCAACAGCCACTCGGGAGAAGTGTATGGTGTTTCCTGAAACATCTAAAAAACAAAGCAACAGAGCCTAGGGCACTTCCACTTATGGTCCTATAGCTGAGGGAAATTAAAATCAAAAGACACAGCCACCCCAAAGGTTGGGACGGCTCTGTTTACAAGAACCTGGTTTACGGTACAAGTTCAATATCGCAGAAACTGAATAATGGATAAAGAAGTTGTGGTACTTACGTACAATGCAGTATCACTCAGCAATGAAATCTATGTCATCAGGCCTGTAGCAGCATAATGAGTGGATTCAGGTATGATGATTCTAACTGAAATAAGTCACACAGGAAAAGAAACATCATAAGATATCACTAATACACGGAATGTAAACTTGGCTACACAGGAACTGAATTACAAAACAGAACAGGGTCTCAAATTTAGAAACCCAACTTATGCTTGCTTAAGGGGAAAGGTGAGTTGGGGTGCTGCATAAAACCAGAGATTGAAATGAGCACAGATAAAGTTCCTTAAGCCAAATATGGAATAGACAAGAGCTACTCCTTGCTCAACGAAATGGACTCAACACCCCATATTAAATGCCTAAGAGTGTACCTGACTAGGAAGTATCTTAAAACCTATGGATTGCTATGTCTCCGAAAGAGAATCAAGTGTGTGTACAGGGGCATAAACGCAGCAGTGATAGGATTGGAGAGGTTCGGTGAGCAAATGAAGACCCTTTGAAGTCATATTGCATGGTACCCATTCCACGGGTCTCAACTCTCCAGGTTTAAGGTATTCTTCCTTCAGCTAAAACATGCATGTGGAACCCAGAGTATGATCAACCATGTGATCGGGAGACGTGTTCCAATATGTCTCAGTTTTCGTCCCCTGGTACTCGGGTGCAACATTCCAGACGCTTTACTAACACTCTCCCGACTTGGAGAGTCAGTGCCTTTAACCTCCTGTTTGGCCCAGTTTGCAATTTCTGCGGAAGATGAACAGGAATAGGGAGAACCAATGACAGACTAGCTGGAGGTGTCTGGACGGGCAAATTTAACTCTCATTTCCCACCAGGAAGAGGAATTAACCAAAGGCTCAGCGTGCCGTGCCGGAACCAGATTAGGGCCTGAAGCCATCCTGCGGTGTTGCGGCCAGCTCACGAGAAAGCGAGTTGAAGAAAGGAGCTCAGGGGCACTGTAATTCACAAACCTGCAGAGTTATAAATGACAGCTATCGTCCAAAAATATACTGAAGTAAGGCTGCCAAGAGGACTTGAAAGCGGGGCAGAATTGCAGGAAACCGATTTCAGGAGGTAGACTGGAATTGCATTTAAAGCATAGGAAAAGAGGCAGAACGTCCACAATGATGCACTTGGCCAAAAAGGGCGTATGCGTTTTTTCCTGAATATATTCAGGAAAAAACGCATACGCCCTTTTTGGCCAACCAAGCAAGCTTGCAAAGGAAATCTGCACTACAATGAAGTCTCACTTCCCCCCGGTCCAAAGGGTCATCTGAAAAAAGTGTAAAATCCAGAAAGGCAGGACAGGCCATGGAGAACTGGGACCCTTGTTACGCTGATGGGTGGGATGTAAATTGCCAACAGCCACTCGGAAGAAGTGTATGGTGTTTCCTGAAACATCTAAAAAACAAAGCAACAGAGCCTAGGGCACTTCCACTTATGGTCCTATAGCTTAGGGAAATTAAAATCAAAAGACACAGCCACCCCAAAGGTTGGGACGGCTCTGTTTACAAGAACCTGGTTTACGGTACAAGTTCAATATCGCAGAAAGTGAAAAATGGATAAAGAAGTTGTGGTACTTACGTACAATGCAATATCACTCAGCAATGAAATCTATGTCATCAGGCCCGTAGCAGCATAATGAGTGGATTCAGGTACGATCATTCTAACTGAAATAAGTCACACAGAAAAAGAAACATCATAAGATATCACTAATACACGGAATGTAACCTTGGCTACACAGGAACTGAATTACAAAACAGAACAGGGTCTCAAATTTAGAAACCCAACTTATGCTTGCTTAAGGGGAAAGGTGAGTTGGGGTGCTGCATAAAACCAGAGATTGAAATGAGCACAGATAAAGTTCCTTAAGCCAAATATGGAATAGACAAGAGCTACTCCTTGCTCAACGAAATGGACTCAACACCCCATATTAAATGCCTAAGAGTGTACCTGACTAGGAAGTATCTTAAAACCTATGGATTGCTATGTCTCTGAAAGAGAATCAAGTGTGTGTACAGGGGCATAAACGCAGCAGTGATAGGATTGGAGAGGTTCGGTGAGCAAATGAAGACCCTTTGAAGTCATATTGCATGGTACCCATTCCACGGGTCTCAACTCTCCAGGTTTAAGGGATTCTTCCTTCAGCTAAAACATGCATGTGGAACCCAGAGTATGATCAACCGTGTGATCGGGAGACGTGTTCCAATATGTCTCAGTTTTCGTCCCCTGGTACTCGGGTGCAACATTCCAGACGCTTTACTAACACTCTCCCGACTTGGAGAGTCAGTGCCTTTAACCTCCTGTTTGGCCCAGTTTGCAATTTCTGCGGAAGATGAACAGGAATAGGGAGAACCAATGACAGACTAGCTGGAGGTGTCTGGACGGGCAAATTTAACTCTCATTTCCCACCAGGAAGAGGAATTAACCAAAGGCTCAGCGTGCCGTGCCGGAACCAGATTAGGGCCTGAAGCCATCCTGCGGTGTTGCGGCCAGCTCACGAGAAAGCGACTTGAAGAAAGGAGCTCAGGGGCACTGTAATTCACAAACCTGCAGAGTTATAAATGACAGCTATCGTCCAAAAATATACTGAAGTAAGGCTGCCAAGAGGACTTGAAAGCGGGGCAGAATTGCAGGAAACCGATTTCAGGAGGTAGACTGGAATTGCATTTAAAGCATAGGAAAAGAGGCAGAACGTCCACAATGATGCACTTGGCCAAAAAGGGCGTATGCGTTTTTTCCTGAATATATTCAGGAAAAAACGCATACGCACTTTTTGGCCAACCAAGCAAGCTTGCAAAGGAAATCTGCACTACAGTGAAGTCTCACTTCCCCCCGGTCAAAAGGGCCATCTGAAAAAAGTGTAAAATCCAGAAAGGCAGGACAGGCCATGGAGAACTGGGAGCCTTGTTATGCTGATGGGCGGGATGTAAATTGCCAACAGCCACTCGGGAGAAGTGTATGGTGTTTCCTGAAACATCTAAAAAACAAAGCAACAGAGCCTAGGGCACTTCCACTTATGGTCCTATAGCTTAGGGAAATTAAAATCAAAAGACACAGCCACCCCAAAGGTTGGGACGGCTCTGTTTACAAGAACCTGGTTTACGGTACAAGTTCAATATCGCAGAAAGTGAAAAATGGATAAAGAAGTTGTGGTACTTACGTACAATGCAGTATCACTCAGCAATGAAATCTATGTCATCAGGCCCGTAGCAGCATAATGAGTGGATTCAGGTACGATGATTCTAACTGAAATAAGTCACACAGAAAAAGAAACATCATAAGATATCACTAATACACGGAATGTAAACTTGGCTACACAGGAACTGAATTACAAAACAGAACAGGGTCTCAAATTTAGAAAACCAACTTATGCTTGCTTAAGGGGAAAGGTGAGTTGGGGTGCTGCATAAAACCAGAGATTGAAATGAGCACAGATAAAGTTCCTTAAGCCAAATATGGAATAGACAAGAGCTACTCCTTGCTCAACGAAATGGACTCAACACCCCATATTAAATGCCTAAGAGTGTACCTGACTAGGAAGTATCTTAAAACCTATGGATTGCTATGTCTCTGAAAGAGAATCAAGTGTGTGTACAGGGGCATAAACGCAGCAGTGATAGGATTGGAGAGGTTCGGTGAGCAAATGAAGACCCTTTGAAGTCATATTGCATGGTACCCATTCCACGGGTCTCAACTCTCCAGGTTTAAGGGATTCTTCCTTCAGCTAAAACATGCATGTGGAACCCAGAGTATGATCAACCGTGTGATCGGGAGACGTGTTCCAATATGTCTCAGTTTTCGTCCCCTGGTACTCGGGTGCAACATTCCAGACGCTTTACTAACACTCTCCCGACTTGGAGAGTCAGTGCCTTTAACCTCCTGTTTGGCCCAGTTTGCAATTTCTGCGGAAGATGAACAGGAATAGGGAGAACCAATGACAGACTAGCTGGAGGTGTCTGGACGGGCAAATTTAACTCTCATTTCCCACCAGGAAGAGGAATTAACCAAAGGCTCAGCGTGCCGTGCCGGAACCAGATTAGGGCCTGAAGCCATCCTGCGGTGTTGCGGCCAGCTCACGAGAAAGCGAGTTGAAGAAAGGAGCTCAGGGGCACTGTAATTCACAAACCTGCAGAGTTATAAATGACAGCTATCGTCCAAAAATATACTGAAGTAAGGCTGCCAACAGGACTTGAAAGCGGGGCAGAATTGCAGGAAACCGATTTCAGGAGGTAGACTGGAATTGCATTTAAAGCATAGGAAAAGAGGCAGAACGTCCACAATGATGCACTTGGCCAAAAAGGGCGTATGCGTTTTTTCCTGAATATATTCAGGAAAAAACGCATACGCCCTTTTTGGCCAACCAAGCAAGGTTGCAAAGGAAATCTGCACTACAGTGAAGTCTCACTTCCCCCCGGTCAAAAGGGCCATCTGAAAAAAGTGTAAAATCCAGAAAGGCAGGACAGGCCATGGAGAACTGGGAGCCTTGTTATGCTGATGGGCGGGATGTCAATTGCCAACAGCCACTCGGGAGAAGTGTATGGTGTTTCCTGAAACATCTAAAAAACAAAGCAACAGAGCCTAGGGCACTTCCACTTATGGTCCTATAGCTGAGGGAAATTAAAATCAAAAGACACAGCCACCCCAAAGGTTGGGACGGCTCTGTTTACAAGAACCTGGTTTACGGTACAAGTTCAATATCGCAGAAACTGAATAATGGATAAAGAAGTTGTGGTACTTACGTACAATGCAGTATCACTCAGAAATGAAATCTATGTCATCAGGCCTGTAGCAGCATAATGAGTGGATTCAGGTACGATGATTCTAACTGAAATAAGTCACACAGGAAAAGAAACATCATAAGATATCACTAATACACGGAATGTAAACTTGGCTACACAGGAACTGAATTACAAAACAGAACAGGGTCTCAAATTTAGAAACCCAACTTATGCTTGCTTAAGGGGAAAGGTGAGTTGGGGTGCTGCATAAAACCAGAGATTGAAATGAGCACAGATAAAGTTCCTTAAGCCAAATATGGAATAGACAAGAGCTACTCCTTGCTCAACGAAATGGACTCAACACCCCATATTAAATGCCTAAGAGTGTACCTGACTAGGAAGTATCTTAAAACCTATGGATTGCTATGTCTCTGAAAGAGAATCAAGTGTGTGTACAGGGGCATAAACGCAGCAGTGATAGGATTGGAGAGGTTCGGTGAGCAAATGAAGACCCTTTGAAGTCATATTGCATGGTACCCATTCCACGGGTCTCAACTCTCCAGGTTTAAGGGATTCTTCCTTCAGCTAAAACATGCATGTGGAACCCAGAGTATGATCAACCGTGTGATCGGGAGACGTGTTCCAATATGTCTCAGTTTTCGTCCCCTGGTACTCGGGTGCAACATTCCAGACGCTTTACTAACACTCTCCCGACTTGGAGAGTCAGTGCCTTTAACCTCCTGTTTGGCCCAGTTTGCAATTTCTGCGGAAGATGAACAGGAATAGGGAGAACCAATGACAGACTAGCTGGAGGTGTCTGGACGGGCAAATTTAACTCTCATTTCCCACCAGGAAGAGGAATTAACCAAAGGCTCAGCGTGCCGTGCCGGAACCAGATTAGGGCCTGAAGCCATCCTGCGGTGTTGCGGCCAGCTCACGAGAAAGCGAGTTGAAGAAAGGAGCTCAGGGGCACTGTAATTCACAAACCTGCAGAGTTATAAATGACAGCTATCGTCCAAAAATATACTGAAGTAAGGCTGCCAAGAGGACTTGAAAGCGGGGCAGAATTGCAGGAAACCGATTTCAGGAGGTGGACTGGAATTGCATTTAAAGCATAGGAAAAGAGGCAAAACGTCCACAATGATGCACTTGGCCAAAAAGGGCGTATGCGTTTTTTCCTGAATATATTCAGGAAAAAACGCATACGCCCTTTTTGGCCAACCAAGCAAGCTTGCAAAGGAAATCTGCACTACAGTGAAGTCTCACTTCCCCCCGGTCAAAAGGGCCATCTGAAAAAAGTGTAAAATCCAGAAAGGCAGGACAGGCCATGGAGAACTGGGAGCCTTGTTATGCTGATGGGCGGGATGTCAATTGCCAACAGCCACTCGGGAGAAGTGTATGGTGTTTCCTGAAACATCTAAAAAACAAAGCAACAGAGCCTAGGGCACTTCCACTTATGGTCCTATAGCTTAGGGAAATTAAAATCAAAAGACACAGCCACCCCAAAGGTTGGGACGGCTCTGTTTACAAGAACCTGGTTTACGGTACAAGTTCAATATCGCAGAAAGTGAAAAATGGATAAAGAAGTTGTGGTACTTACGTACAATGCAGTATCACTCAGCAATGAAATCTATGTCATCAGGCCCGTAGCAGCATAATGAGTGGATTCAGGTACGATCATTCTAACTGAAATAAGTCACACAGAAAAAGAAACATCATAAGATATCACTAATACACGGAATGTAACCTTGGCTACACAGGAACTGAATTACAAAACAGAACAGGGTCTCAAATTTAGAAACCCAACTTATGCTTGCTTAAGGGGAAAGGTGAGTTGGGGTGCTGCATAAAACCAGAGATTGAAATGAGCACAGATAAAGTTCCTTAAGCCAAATATGGAATAGACAAGAGCTACTCCTTGCTCAACGAAATGGACTCAACACCCCATATTAAATGCCTAAGAGTGTACCTGACTAGGAAGTATCTTAAAACCTATGGATTGCTATGTCTCTGAAAGAGAATCAAGTGTGTGTACAGGGGCATAAACGCAGCAGTGATAGGATTGGAGAGGTTCGGTGAGCAAATGAAGACCCTTTGAAGTCATATTGCATGGTACCCATTCCACGGGTCTCAACTCTCCAGGTTTAAGGTATTCTTCCTTCAGCTAAAACATGCATGTGGAACCCAGAGTATGATCAACCGTGTGATCGGGAGACGTGTTCCAATATGTCTCAGTTTTCGTCCCCTGGTACTCGGGTGCAACATTCCAGACGCTTTACTAACACTCTCCCGACTTGGAGAGTCAGTGCCTTTAACCTCCTGTTTGGCCCAGTTTGCAATTTCTGCGGAAGATGAACAGGAATAGGGAGAACCAATGACAGACTAGCTGGAGGTGTCTGGACGGGCAAATTTAACTCTCATTTCCCACCAGGAAGAGGAATTAACCAAAGGCTCAGCGTGCCGTGCCGGAACCAGATTAGGGCCTGAAGCCATCCTGCGGTGTTGCGGCCAGCTCACGAGAAAGCGAGTTGAAGAAAGGAGCTCAGGGGCACTGTAATTCACAAACCTGCAGAGTTATAAATGACAGCTATCGTCCAAAAATATACTGAAGTAAGGCTGCCAACAGGACTTGAAAGCGGGGCAGAATTGCAGGAAACCGATTTCAGGAGGTAGACTGGAATTGCATTTAAAGCATAGGAAAAGAGGCAGAACGTCCACAATGATGCACTTGGCCAAAAAGGGCGTATGCGTTTTTTCCTGAATATATTCAGGAAAAAACGCATACGCCCTTTTTGGCCAACCAAGCAAGCTTGCAAAGGAAATCTGCACTACAATGAAGTCTCACTTCCCCCCGGTCAAAAGGGCCATCTGAAAAAAGTGTAAAATCCAGAAAGGCAGGACAGGCCATGGAGAACTGGGAGCCTTGTTATGCTGATGGGCGGGATGTAAATTGCCAACAGCCACTCGGGAGAAGTGTATGGTGTTTCCTGAAACATCTAAAAAACAAAGCAACAGAGCCTAGGGCACTTCCACTTATGGTCCTATAGCTTAGGGAAATTAAAATCAAAAGACACAGCCACCCCAAAGGTTGGGACGGCTCTGTTTACAAGAACCTGGTTTACGGTACAAGTTCAATATCGCAGAAAGTGAATAATGGATAAAGAAGTTGTGGTACTTACGTACAATGCAGTATCACTCAGCAATGAAATCTATGTCATCAGGCCCGTAGCAGCATAATGAGTGGATTCAGGTACGATGATTCTAACTGAAATAAGTCACACAGAAAAAGAAACATCATAAGATATCACTAATACACGGAATGTAAACTTGGCTACACAGGAACTGAATTACAAAAGAGAACAGGGTCTCAAATTTAGAAAACCAACTTATGCTTGCTTAAGGGGAAAGGTGAGTTGGGGTGCTGCATAAAACCAGAGATTGAAATGAGCATAGATAAAGTTCCTTAAGCCAAATATGGAATAGACAAGAGCTACTCCTTGCTCAACGAAATGGACTCAACACCCCATATTAAATGCCTAAGAGTGTACCTGACTAGGAAGTATCTTAAAACCTATGGATTGCTATGTCTCTGAAAGAGAATCAAGTGTGTGTACAGGGGCATAAACGCAGCAGTGATAGGATTGCAGAGGTTCGGTGAGCAAATGAAGACCCTTTGAAGTCATATTGCATGGTACCCATTCCACGGGTCTCAACTCTCCAGGTTTAAGGTATTCTTCCTTCAGCTAAAACATGCATGTGGAACCCAGAGTATGATCAACCGTGTGATCGGGAGACGTGTTCCAATATGTCTCAGTTTTCGTCCCCTGGTACTCGGGTGCAACATTCCAGACGCTTTACTAACACTCTCCCGACTTGGAGAGTCAGTGCCTTTAACCTCCTGTTTGGCCCAGTTTGCAATTTCTGCGGAAGATGAACAGGAATAGGGAGAACCAATGACAGACTAGCTGGAGGTGTCTGGACGGGCAAATTTAACTCTCATTTCCCACCAGGAAGAGGAATTAACCAAAGGCTCAGCGTGCCGTGCCGGAACCAGATTAGGGCCTGAAGCCATCCTGCGGTGTTGCGGCCAGCTCACGAGAAAGCGACTTGAAGAAAGGAGCTCAGGGGCACTGTAATTCACAAACCTGCAGAGTTATAAATGACAGCTATCGTCCAAAAATATACTGAAGTAAGGCTGCCAAGAGGACTTGAAAGCGGGGCAGAATTGCAGGAAACCGATTTCAGGAGGTAGACTGGAATTGCATTTAAAGCATAGGAAAAGAGGCAGAACGTCCACAATGATGCACTTGGCCAAAAAGGGCGTATGCGTTTTTTCCTGAATATATTCAGGAAAAAACGCATACGCCCTTTTTGGCCAACCAAGCAAGCTTGCAAAGGAAATCTGCACTACAATGAAGTCTCACTTCCCCCCGGTCAAAAGGGCCATCTGAAAAAAGTGTAAAATCCAGAAAGGCAGGACAGGCCATGGAGAACTGGGAGCCTTGTTATGCTGATGGGCGGGATGTCAATTGCCAACAGCCACTCGGGAGAAGTGTATGGTGTTTCCTGAAACATCTAAAAAACAAAGCAACAGAGCCTAGGGCACTTCCACTTATGGTCCTATAGCTTAGGGAAATTAAAATCAAAAGACACAGCCACCCCAAAGGTTGGGACGGCTCTGTTTACAAGAACCTGGTTTACGGTACAAGTTCAATATCGCAGAAAGTGAATAATGGATAAAGAAGTTGTGGTACTTACGTACAATGCAGTATCACTCAGCAATGAAATCTATGTCATCAGGCCCGTAGCAGCATAATGAGTGGATTCAGGTATGATGATTCTAACTGAAATAAGTCACACAGGAAAAGAAACATCATAAGATATCACTAATACACGGAATGTAAACTTGGCTACACAGGAACTGAATTACAAAACAGAACAGGGTCTCAAATTTAGAAACCCAACTTATGCTTGCTTAAGGGGAAAGGTGAGTTGGGGTGCTGCATAAAACCAGAGATTGAAATGAGCACAGATAAAGTTCCTTAAGCCAAATATGGAATAGACAAGAGCTACTCCTTGCTCAACGAAATGGACTCAACACCCCATATTAAATGCCTAAGAGTGTACCTGACTAGGAAGTATCTTAAAACCTATGGATTGCTATGTCTCCGAAAGAGAATCAAGTGTGTGTACAGGGGCATAAACGCAGCAGTGATAGGATTGGAGAGGTTCGGTGAGCAAATGAAGACCCTTTGAAGTCATATTGCATGGTACCCATTCCACGGGTCTCAACTCTCCAGGTTTAAGGTATTCTTCCTTCAGCTAAAACATGCATGTGGAACCCAGAGTATGATCAACCATGTGATCGGGAGACGTGTTCCAATATGTCTCAGTTTTCGTCCCCTGGTACTCGGGTGCAACATTCCAGACGCTTTACTAACACTCTCCCGACTTGGAGAGTCAGTGCCTTTAACCTCCTGTTTGGCCCAGTTTGCAATTTCTGCGGAAGATGAACAGGAATAGGGAGAACCAATGACAGACTAGCTGGAGGTGTCTGGACGGGCAAATTTAACTCTCATTTCCCACCAGGAAGAGGAATTAACCAAAGGCTCAGCGTGCCGTGCCGGAACCAGATTAGGGCCTGAAGCCATCCTGCGGTGTTGCGGCCAGCTCACGAGAAAGCGAGTTGAAGAAAGGAGCTCAGGGGCACTGTAATTCACAAACCTGCAGAGTTATAAATGACAGCTATCGTCCAAAAATATACTGAAGTAAGGCTGCCAAGAGGACTTGAAAGCGGGGCAGAATTGCAGGAAACCGATTTCAGGAGGTAGACTGGAATTGCATTTAAAGCATAGGAAAAGAGGCAGAACGTCCACAATGATGCACTTGGCCAAAAAGGGCGTATGCGTTTTTTCCTGAATATATTCAGGAAAAAACGCATACGCCCTTTTTGGCCAACCAAGCAAGCTTGCAAAGGAAATCTGCACTACAGTGAAGTCTCACTTCCCCCCGGTCAAAAGGGCCATCTGAAAAAAGTGTAAAATCCAGAAAGGCAGGACAGGCCATGGAGAACTGGGAGCCTTGTTATGCTGATGGGCGGGATGTAAATTGCCAACAGCCACTCGGGAGAAGTGTATGGTGTTTCCTGAAACATCTAAAAAACAAAGCAACAGAGCCTAGGGCACTTCCACTTATGGTCCTATAGCTTAGGGAAATTAAAATCAAAAGACACAGCCACCCCAAAGGTTGGGACGGCTCTGTTTACAAGAACCTGGTTTACGGTACAAGTTCAATATCGCAGAAAGTGAAAAATGGATAAAGAAGTTGTGGTACTTACGTACAATGCAGTATCACTCAGCAATGAAATCTATGTCATCAGGCCCGTAGCAGCATAATGAGTGGATTCAGGTACGATGATTCTAACTGAAATAAGTCACACAGAAAAAGAAACATCATAAGATATCACTAATACACGGAATGTAAACTTGGCTACACAGGAACTGAATTACAAAACAGAACAGGGTCTCAAATTTAGAAAACCAACTTATGCTTGCTTAAGGGGAAAGGTGAGTTGGGGTGCTGCATAAAACCAGAGATTGAAATGAGCACAGATAAAGTTCCTTAAGCCAAATATGGAATAGACAAGAGCTACTCCTTGCTCAACGAAATGGACTCAACACCCCATATTAAATGCCTAAGAGTGTACCTGACTAGGAAGTATCTTAAAACCTATGGATTGCTATGTCTCTGAAAGAGAATCAAGTGTGTGTACAGGGGCATAAACGCAGCAGTGATAGGATTGGAGAGGTTCGGTGAGCAAATGAAGACCCTTTGAAGTCATATTGCATGGTACCCATTCCACGGGTCTCAACTCTCCAGGTTTAAGGGATTCTTCCTTCAGCTAAAACATGCATGTGGAACCCAGAGTATGATCAACCGTGTGATCGGGAGACGTGTTCCAATATGTCTCAGTTTTCGTCCCCTGGTACTCGGGTGCAACATTCCAGACGCTTTACTAACACTCTCCCGACTTGGAGAGTCAGTGCCTTTAACCTCCTGTTTGGCCCAGTTTGCAATTTCTGCGGAAGATGAACAGGAATAGGGAGAACCAATGACAGACTAGCTGGAGGTGTCTGGACGGGCAAATTTAACTCTCATTTCCCACCAGGAAGAGGAATTAACCAAAGGCTCAGCGTGCCGTGCCGGAACCAGATTAGGGCCTGAAGCCATCCTGCGGTGTTGCGGCCAGCTCACGAGAAAGCGACTTGAAGAAAGGAGCTCAGGGGCACTGTAATTCACAAACCTGCAGAGTTATAAATGACAGCTATCGTCCAAAAATATACTGAAGTAAGGCTGCCAACAGGACTTGAAAGCGGGGCAGAATTGCAGGAAACCGATTTCAGGAGGTAGACTGGAATTGCATTTAAAGCATAGGAAAAGAGGCAGAACGTCCACAATGATGCACTTGGCCAAAAAGGGCGTATGCGTTTTTTCCTGAATATATTCAGGAAAAAACGCATACGCCCTTTTTGGCCAACCAAGCAAGGTTGCAAAGGAAATCTGCACTACAGTGAAGTCTCACTTCCCCCCGGTCAAAAGGGCCATCTGAAAAAAGTGTAAAATCCAGAAAGGCAGGACAGGCCATGGAGAACTGGGAGCCTTGTTATGCTGATGGGCGGGATGTCAATTGCCAACAGCCACTCGGGAGAAGTGTATGGTGTTTCCTGAAACATCTAAAAAACAAAGCAACAGAGCCTAGGGCACTTCCACTTATGGTCCTATAGCTGAGGGAAATTAAAATCAAAAGACACAGCCACCCCAAAGGTTGGGACGGCTCTGTTTACAAGAACCTGGTTTACGGTACAAGTTCAATATCGCAGAAACTGAATAATGGATAAAGAAGTTGTGGTACTTACGTACAATGCAGTATCACTCAGAAATGAAATCTATGTCATCAGGCCTGTAGCAGCATAATGAGTGGATTCAGGTATGATGATTCTAACTGAAATAAGTCACACAGGAAAAGAAACATCATAAGATATCACTAATACACGGAATGTAAACTTGGCTACACAGGAACTGAATTACAAAACAGAACAGGGTCTCAAATTTAGAAACCCAACTTATGCTTGCTTAAGGGGAAAGGTGAGTTGGGGTGCTGCATAAAACCAGAGATTGAAATGAGCACAGATAAAGTTCCTTAAGCCAAATATGGAATAGACAAGAGCTACTCCTTGCTCAACGAAATGGACTCAACACCCCATATTAAATGCCTAAGAGTGTACCTGACTAGGAAGTATCTTAAAACCTATGGATTGCTATGTCTCCGAAAGAGAATCAAGTGTGTGTACAGGGGCATAAACGCAGCAGTGATAGGATTGGAGAGGTTCGGTGAGCAAATGAAGACCCTTTGAAGTCATATTGCATGGTACCCATTCCACGGGTCTCAACTCTCCAGGTTTAAGGTATTCTTCCTTCAGCTAAAACATGCATGTGGAACCCAGAGTATGATCAACCATGTGATCGGGAGACGTGTTCCAATATGTCTCAGTTTTCGTCCCCTGGTACTCGGGTGCAACATTCCAGACGCTTTACTAACACTCTCCCGACTTGGAGAGTCAGTGCCTTTAACCTCCTGTTTGGCCCAGTTTGCAATTTCTGCGGAATATGAACAGGAATAGGGAGAACCAATGACAGACTAGCTGGAGGTGTCTGGACGGGCAAATTTAACTCTCATTTCCCACCAGGAAGAGGAATTAACCAAAGGCTCAGCGTGCCGTGCCGGAACCAGATTAGGGCCTGAAGCCATCCTGCGGTGTTGCGGCCAGCTCACGAGAAAGCGAGTTGAAGAAAGGAGCTCAGGGGCACTGTAATTCACAAACCTGCAGAGTTATAAATGACAGCTATCGTCCAAAAATATACTGAAGTAAGGCTGCCAAGAGGACTTGAAAGCGGGGCAGAATTGCAGGAAACCGATTTCAGGAGGTAGACTGGAATTGCATTTAAAGCATAGGAAAAGAGGCAGAACGTCCACAATGATGCACTTGGCCAAAAAGGGCGTATGCGTTTTTTCCTGAATATATTCAGGAAAAAACGCATACGCCCTTTTTGGCCAACCAAGCAAGCTTGCAAAGGAAATCTGCACTACAATGAAGTCTCACTTCCCCCCGGTCCAAAGGGTCATCTGAAAAAAGTGTAAAATCCAGAAAGGCAGGACAGGCCATGGAGAACTGGGACCCTTGTTACGCTGATGGGTGGGATGTAAATTGCCAACAGCCACTCGGAAGAAGTGTATGGTGTTTCCTGAAACATCTAAAAAACAAAGCAACAGAGCCTAGGGCACTTCCACTTATGGTCCTATAGCTTAGGGAAATTAAAATCAAAAGACACAGCCACCCCAAAGGTTCGGACGGCTCTGTTTACAAGAACCTGGTTTACGGTACAAGTTCAATATCGCAGAAAGTGAAAAATGGATAAAGAAGTTGTGGTACTTACGTACAATGCAATATCACTCAGCAATGAAATCTATGTCATCAGGCCCGTAGCAGCATAATGAGTGGATTCAGGTACGATCATTCTAACTGAAATAAGTCACACAGAAAAAGAAACATCATAAGATATCACTAATACACGGAATGTAACCTTGGCTACACAGGAACTGAATTACAAAACAGAACAGGGTCTCAAATTTAGAAACCCAACTTATGCTTGCTTAAGGGGAAAGGTGAGTTGGGGTGCTGCATAAAACCAGAGATTGAAATGAGCACAGATAAAGTTCCTTAAGCCAAATATGGAATAGACAAGAGCTACTCCTTGCTCAACGAAATGGACTCAACACCCCATATTAAATGCCTAAGAGTGTACCTGACTAGGAAGTATCTTAAAACCTATGGATTGCTATGTCTCTGAAAGAGAATCAAGTGTGTGTACAGGGGCATAAACGCAGCAGTGATAGGATTGGAGAGGTTCGGTGAGCAAATGAAGACCCTTTGAAGTCATATTGCATGGTACCCATTCCACGGGTCTCAACTCTCCAGGTTTAAGGTATTCTTCCTTCAGCTAAAACATGCATGTGGAACCCAGAGTATGATCAACCGTGTGATCGGGAGACGTGTTCCAATATGTCTCAGTTTTCGTCCCCTGGTACTCGGGTGCAACATTCCAGACGCTTTACTAACACTCTCCCGACTTGGAGAGTCAGTGCCTTTAACCTCCTGTTTGGCCCAGTTTGCAATTTCTGCGGAAGATGAACAGGAATAGGGAGAACCAATGACAGACTAGCTGGAGGTGTCTGGACGGGCAAATTTAACTCTCATTTCCCACCAGGAAGAGGAATTAACCAAAGGCTCAGCGTGCCGTGCCGGAACCAGATTAGGGCCTGAAGCCATCCTGCGGTGTTGCGGCCAGCTCACGAGAAAGCGACTTGAAGAAAGGAGCTCAGGGGCACTGTAATTCACAAACCTGCAGAGTTATAAATGACAGCTATCGTCCAAAAATATACTGAAGTAAGGCTGCCAAGAGGACTTGAAAGCGGGGCAGAATTGCAGGAAACCGATTTCAGGAGGTAGACTGGAATTGCATTTAAAGCATAGGAAAAGAGGCAGAACGTCCACAATGATGCACTTGGCCAAAAAGGGCGTATGCGTTTTTTCCTGAATATATTCAGGAAAAAACGCATACGCCCTTTTTGGCCAACCAAGCAAGCTTGCAAAGGAAATCTGCACTACAGTGAAGTCTCACTTCCCCCCGGTCAAAAGGGCCATCTGAAAAAAGTGTAAAATCCAGAAAGGCAGGACAGGCCATGGAGAACTGGGAGCCTTGTTATGCTGATGGGCGGGATGTAAATTGCCAACAGCCACTCGGGAGAAGTGTATGGTGTTTCCTGAAACATCTAAAAAACAAAGCAACAGAGCCTAGGGCACTTCCACTTATGGTCCTATAGCTTAGGGAAATTAAAATCAAAAGACACAGCCACCCCAAAGGTTGGGACGGCTCTGTTTACAAGAACCTGGTTTACGGTACAAGTTCAATATCGCAGAAAGTGAAAAATGGATAAAGAAGTTGTGGTACTTACGTACAATGCAGTATCACTCAGCAATGAAATCTATGTCATCAGGCCCGTAGCAGCATAATGAGTGGATTCAGGTACGATGATTCTAACTGAAATAAGTCACACAGAAAAAGAAACATCATAAGATATCACTAATACACGGAATGTAAACTTGGCTACACAGGAACTGAATTACAAAACAGAACAGGGTCTCAAATTTAGAAAACCAACTTATGCTTGCTTAAGGGGAAAGGTGAGTTGGGGTGCTGCATAAAACCAGAGATTGAAATGAGCACAGATAAAGTTCCTTAAGCCAAATATGGAATAGACAAGAGCTACTCCTTGCTCAACGAAATGGACTCAACACCCCATATTAAATGCCTAAGAGTGTACCTGACTAGGAAGTATCTTAAAACCTATGGATTGCTATGTCTCTGAAAGAGAATCAAGTGTGTGTACAGGGGCATAAACGCAGCAGTGATAGGATTGGAGAGGTTCGGTGAGCAAATGAAGACCCTTTGAAGTCATATTGCATGGTACCCATTCCACGGGTCTCAACTCTCCAGGTTTAAGGGATTCTTCCTTCAGCTAAAACATGCATGTGGAACCCAGAGTATGATCAACCGTGTGATCGGGAGACGTGTTCCAATATGTCTCAGTTTTCGTCCCCTGGTACTCGGGTGCAACATTCCAGACGCTTTACTAACACTCTCCCGACTTGGAGAGTCAGTGCCTTTAACCTCCTGTTTGGCCCAGTTTGCAATTTCTGCGGAAGATGAACAGGAATAGGGAGAACCAATGACAGACTAGCTGGAGGTGTCTGGACGGGCAAATTTAACTCTCATTTCCCACCAGGAAGAGGAATTAACCAAAGGCTCAGCGTGCCGTGCCGGAACCAGATTAGGGCCTGAAGCAATCCTGCGGTGTTGCGGCCAGCTCACGAGAAAGCGAGTTGAAGAAAGGAGCTCAGGGGCACTGTAATTCACAAACCTGCAGAGTTATAAATGACAGCTATCGTCCAAAAATATACTGAAGTAAGGCTGCCAACAGGACTTGAAAGCGGGGCAGAATTGCAGGAAACCGATTTCAGGAGGTAGACTGGAATTGCATTTAAAGCATAGGAAAAGAGGCAGAACGTCCACAATGATGCACTTGGCCAAAAAGGGCGTATGCGTTTTTTCCTGAATATATTCAGGAAAAAACGCATACGCCCTTTTTGGCCAACCAAGCAAGGTTGCAAAGGAAATCTGCACTACAGTGAAGTCTCACTTCCCCCCGGTCAAAAGGGCCATCTGAAAAAAGTGTAAAATCCAGAAAGGCAGGACAGGCCATGGAGAACTGGGAGCCTTGTTATGCTGATGGGCGGGATGTCAATTGCCAACAGCCACTCGGGAGAAGTGTATGGTGTTTCCTGAAACATCTAAAAAACAAAGCAACAGAGCCTAGGGCACTTCCACTTATGGTCCTATAGCTGAGGGAAATTAAAATCAAAAGACACAGCCACCCCAAAGGTTGGGACGGCTCTGTTTACAAGAACCTGGTTTACGGTACAAGTTCAATATCGCAGAAACTGAATAATGGATAAAGAAGTTGTGGTACTTACGTACAATGCAGTATCACTCAGAAATGAAATCTATGTCATCAGGCCTGTAGCAGCATAATGAGTGGATTCAGGTACGATGATTCTAACTGAAATAAGTCACACAGGAAAAGAAACATCATAAGATATCACTAATACACGGAATGTAAACTTGGCTACACAGGAACTGAATTACAAAACAGAACAGGGTCTCAAATTTAGAAACCCAACTTATGCTTGCTTAAGGGGAAAGGTGAGTTGGGGTGCTGCATAAAACCAGAGATTGAAATGAGCACAGATAAAGTTCCTTAAGCCAAATATGGAATAGACAAGAGCTACTCCTTGCTCAACGAAATGGACTCAACACCCCATATTAAATGCCTAAGAGTGTACCTGACTAGGAAGTATCTTAAAACCTATGGATTGCTATGTCTCTGAAAGAGAATCAAGTGTGTGTACAGGGGCATAAACGCAGCAGTGATAGGATTGGAGAGGTTCGGTGAGCAAATGAAGACCCTTTGAAGTCATATTGCATGGTACCCATTCCACGGGTCTCAACTCTCCAGGTTTAAGGGATTCTTCCTTCAGCTAAAACATGCATGTGGAACCCAGAGTATGATCAACCGTGTGATCGGGAGACGTGTTCCAATATGTCTCAGTTTTCGTCCCCTGGTACTCGGGTGCAACATTCCAGACGCTTTACTAACACTCTCCCGACTTGGAGAGTCAGTGCCTTTAACCTCCTGTTTGGCCCAGTTTGCAATTTCTGCGGAAGATGAACAGGAATAGGGAGAACCAATGACAGACTAGCTGGAGGTGTCTGGACGGGCAAATTTAACTCTCATTTCCCACCAGGAAGAGGAATTAACCAAAGGCTCAGCGTGCCGTGCCGGAACCAGATTAGGGCCTGAAGCCATCCTGCGGTGTTGCGGCCAGCTCACGAGAAAGCGAGTTGAAGAAAGGAGCTCAGGGGCACTGTAATTCACAAACCTGCAGAGTTATAAATGACAGCTATCGTCCAAAAATATACTGAAGTAAGGCTGCCAACAGGACTTGAAAGCGGGGCAGAATTGCAGGAAACCGATTTCAGGAGGTAGACTGGAATTGCATTTAAAGCATAGGAAAAGAGGCAGAACGTCCACAATGATGCACTTGGCCAAAAAGGGCGTATGCGTTTTTTCCTGAATATATTCAGGAAAAAACGCATACGCCCTTTTTGGCCAACCAAGCAAGGTTGCAAAGGAAATCTGCACTACAGTGAAGTCTCACTTCCCCCCGGTCAAAAGGGCCATCTGAAAAAAGTGTAAAATCCAGAAAGGCAGGACAGGCCATGGAGAACTGGGAGCCTTGTTATGCTGATGGGCGGGATGTCAATTGCCAACAGCCACTCGGGAGAAGTGTATGGTGTTTCCTGAAACATCTAAAAAACAAAGCAACAGAGCCTAGGGCACTTCCACTTATGGTCCTATAGCTGAGGGAAATTAAAATCAAAAGACACAGCCACCCCAAAGGTTGGGACGGCTCTGTTTACAAGAACCTGGTTTACGGTACAAGTTCAATATCGCAGAAACTGAATAATGGATAAAGAAGTTGTGGTACTTACGTACAATGCAGTATCACTCAGAAATGAAATCTATGTCATCAGGCCTGTAGCAGCATAATGAGTGGATTCAGGTATGATGATTCTAACTGAAATAAGTCACACAGGAAAAGAAACATCATAAGATATCACTAATACACGGAATGTAAACTTGGCTACACAGGAACTGAATTACAAAACAGAACAGGGTCTCAAATTTAGAAACCCAACTTATGCTTGCTTAAGGGGAAAGGTGAGTTGGGGTGCTGCATAAAACCAGAGATTGAAATGAGCACAGATAAAGTTCCTTAAGCCAAATATGGAATAGACAAGAGCTACTCCTTGCTCAACGAAATGGACTCAACACCCCATATTAAATGCCTAAGAGTGTACCTGACTAGGAAGTATCTTAAAACCTATGGATTGCTATGTCTCCGAAAGAGAATCAAGTGTGTGTACAGGGGCATAAACGCAGCAGTGATAGGATTGGAGAGGTTCGGTGAGCAAATGAAGACCCTTTGAAGTCATATTGCATGGTACCCATTCCACGGGTCTCAACTCTCCAGGTTTAAGGTATTCTTCCTTCAGCTAAAACATGCATGTGGAACCCAGAGTATGATCAACCATGTGATCGGGAGACGTGTTCCAATATGTCTCAGTTTTCGTCCCCTGGTACTCGGGTGCAACATTCCAGACGCTTTACGAACACTCTCCCGACTTGGAGAGTCAGTGCCTTTAACCTCCTGTTTGGCCCAGTTTGCAATTTCTGCGGAAGATGAACAGGAATAGGGAGAACCAATGACAGACTAGCTGGAGGTGTCTGGACGGGCAAATTTAACTCTCATTTCCCACCAGGAAGAGGAATTAACCAAAGGCTCAGCGTGCCGTGCCGGAACCAGATTAGGGCCTGAAGCCATCCTGCGGTGTTGCGGCCAGCTCACGAGAAAGCGAGTTGAAGAAAGGAGCTCAGGGGCACTGTAATTCACAAACCTGCAGAGTTATAAATGACAGCTATCGTCCAAAAATATACTGAAGTAAGGCTGCCAAGAGGACTTGAAAGCGGGGCAGAATTGCAGGAAACCGATTTCAGGAGGTAGACTGGAATTGCATTTAAAGCATAGGAAAAGAGGCAGAACGTCCACAATGATGCACTTGGCCAAAAAGGGCGTATGCGTTTTTTCCTGAATATATTCAGGAAAAAACGCATACGCCCTTTTTGGCCAACCAAGCAAGCTTGCAAAGGAAATCTGCACTACAATGAAGTCTCACTTCCCCCCGGTCCAAAGGGTCATCTGAAAAAAGTGTAAAATCCAGAAAGGCAGGACAGGCCATGGAGAACTGGGACCCTTGTTACGCTGATGGGTGGGATGTAAATTGCCAACAGCCACTCGGAAGAAGTGTATGGTGTTTCCTGAAACATCTAAAAAACAAAGCAACAGAGCCTAGGGCACTTCCACTTATGGTCCTATAGCTTAGGGAAATTAAAATCAAAAGACACAGCCACCCCAAAGGTTCGGACGGCTCTGTTTACAAGAACCTGGTTTACGGTACAAGTTCAATATCGCAGAAAGTGAAAAATGGATAAAGAAGTTGTGGTACTTACGTACAATGCAATATCACTCAGCAATGAAATCTATGTCATCAGCCCCGTAGCAGCATAATGAGTGGATTCAGGTATGATGATTCTAACTGAAATAAGTCACACAGGAAAAGAAACATCATAAGATATCACTAATACACGGAATGTAAACTTGGCTACACAGGAACTGAATTACAAAACAGAACAGGGTCTCAAATTTAGAAACCCAACTTATGCTTGCTTAAGGGGAAAGGTGAGTTGGGGTGCTGCATAAAACCAGAGATTGAAATGAGCACAGATAAAGTTCCTTAAGCCAAATATGGAATAGACAAGAGCTACTCCTTGCTCAACGAAATGGACTCAACACCCCATATTAAATGCCTAAGAGTGTACCTAACTAGGAAGTATCTTAAAACCTATGGATTGCTATGTCTCTGAAAGAGAATCAAGTGTGTGTACAGGGGCATAAACGCAGCAGTGATAGGATTGGAGAGGTTCGGTGAGCAAATGAAGACCCTTTGAAGTCATATTGCATGGTACCCATTCCACGGGTCTCAACTCTCCAGGTTTAAGGTATTCTTCCTTCAGCTAAAACATGCATGTGGAACCCAGAGTATGATCAACCGTGTGATCGGGAGACGTGTTCCAATATGTCTCAGTTTTCGTCCCCTGGTACTCGGGTGCAACATTCCAGACGCTTTACTAACACTCTCCCGACTTGGAGAGTCAGTGCCTTTAACCTCCTGTTTGGCCCAGTTTGCAATTTCTGCGGAAGATGAACAGGAATAGGGAGAACCAATGACAGACTAGCTGGAGGTGTCTGGACGGGCAAATTTAACTCTCATTTCCCACCAGGAAGAGGAATTAACCAAAGGCTCAGCGTGCCGTGCCGGAACCAGATTAGGGCCTGAAGCCATCCTGCGGGGTTGCGGCCAGCTCACGAGAAAGCGACTTGAAGAAAGGAGCTCAGGGGCACTGTAATTCACAAACCTGCAGAGTTATAAATGACAGCTATCGTCCAAAAATATACTGAAGTAAGGCTGCCAAGAGGACTTGAAAGCGGGGCAGAATTGCAGGAAACCGATTTCAGGAGGTAGACTGGAATTGCATTTAAAGCATAGGAAAAGAGGCAGAACGTCCACAATGATGCACTTGGCCAAAAAGGGCGTATGCGTTTTTTCCTGAATATATTCAGGAAAAAACGCATACGCCCTTTTTGGCCAACCAAGCAAGCTTGCAAAGGAAATCTGCACTACAGTGAAGTCTCACTTCCCCCCGGTCAAAAGGGCCATCTGAAAAAAGTGTAAAATCCAGAAAGGCAGGACAGGCCATGGAGAACTGGGAGCCTTGTTATGCTGATGGGCGGGATGTAAATTGCCAACAGCCACTCGGGAGAAGTGTATGGTGTTTCCTGAAACATCTAAAAAACAAAGCAACAGAGCCTAGGGCACTTCCACTTATGGTCCTATAGCTTAGGGAAATTAAAATCAAAAGACACAGCCACCCCAAAGGTTGGGACGGCTCTGTTTACAAGAACCTGGTTTACGGTACAAGTTCAATATCGCAGAAAGTGAATAATGGATAAAGAAGTTGTGGTACTTACGTACAATGCAGTATCACTCAGCAATGAAATCTATGTCATCAGGCCCGTAGCAGCATAATGAGTGGATTCAGGTATGATGATTCTAACTGAAATAAGTCACACAGAAAAAGAAACATCATAAGATATCACTAATACACGGAATGTAAACTTGGCTACACAGGAACTGAATTACAAAAGAGAACAGGGTCTCAAATTTAGAAAACCAACTTATGCTTGCTTAAGGGGAAAGGTGAGTTGGGGTGCTGCATAAAACCAGAGATTGAAATGAGCACAGATAAAGTTCCTTAAGCCAAATATGGAATAGACAAGAGCTACTCCTTGCTCAACGAAATGGACTCAACACCCCATATTAAATGCCTAAGAGTGTACCTGACTAGGAAGTATCTTAAAACCTATGGATTGCTATGTCTCTGAAAGAGAATCAAGTGTGTGTACAGGGGCATAAACGCAGCAGTGATAGGATTGGAGAGGTTCGGTGAGCAAATGAAGACCCTTTGAAGTCATATTGCATGGTACCCATTCCACGGGTCTCAACTCTCCAGGTTTAAGGTATTCTTCCTTCAGCTAAAACATGCATGTGGAACCCAGAGTATGATCAACCGTGTGATCGGGAGACGTGTTCCAATATGTCTCAGTTTTCGTCCCCTGGTACTCGGGTGCAACATTCCAGACGCTTTACTAACACTCTCCCGACTTGGAGAGTCAGTGCCTTTAACCTCCTGTTTGGCCCAGTTTGCAATTTCTGCGGAAGATGAACAGGAATAGGCAGAACCAATGACAGACTAGCTGGAGGTGTCTGGACGGGCAAATTTAACTCTCATTTCCCACCAGGAAGAGGAATTAACCAAAGGCTCAGCGTGCCGTGCCGGAACCAGATTAGGGCCTGAAGCCATCCTGCGGTGCTGCGGCCAGCTCACGAGAAAGCGAGTTGAAGAAAGGAGCTCAGGGGCACTGTAATTCACAAACCTGCAGAGTTATAAATGACAGCTATCGTCCAAAAATATACTGAAGTAAGGCTGCCAACAGGACTTGAAAGCGGGGCAGAATTGCAGGAAACCGATTTCAGGAGGTAGACTGGAATTGCATTTAAAGCATAGGAAAAGAGGCAGAACGTCCACAATGATGCACTTGGCCAAAAAGGGCGTATGCGTTTTTTCCTGAATATATTCAGGAAAAAACGCATACGCCCTTTTTGGCCAACCAAGCAAGCTTGCAAAGGAAATCTGCACTACAATGAAGTCTCACTTCCCCCCGGTCAAAAGGGCCATCTGAAAAAAGTGTAAAATCCAGAAAGGCAGGACAGGCCATGGAGAACTGGGAGCCTTGTTATGCTGATGGGCGGGATGTCAATTGCCAACAGCCACTCGGGAGAAGTGTATGGTGTTTCCTGAAACATCTAAAAAACAAAGCAACAGAGCCTAGGGCACTTCCACTTATGGTCCTATAGCTTAGGGAAATTAAAATCAAAAGACACAGCCACCCCAAAGGTTGGGACGGCTCTGTTTACAAGAACCTGGTTTACGGTACAAGTTCAATATCGCAGAAAGTGAATAATGGATAAAGAAGTTGTGGTACTTACGTACAATGCAGTATCACTCAGAAATGAAATCTATGTCATCAGGCCTGTAGCAGCATAATGAGTGGATTCAGGTATGATGATTCTAACTGAAATAAGTCACACAGGAAAAGAAACATCATAAGATATCACTAATACACGGAATGTAAACTTGGCTACACAGGAACTGAATTACAAAACAGAACAGGGTCTCAAATTTAGAAACCCAACTTATGCTTGCTTAAGGGGAAAGGTGAGTTGGGGTGCTGCATAAAACCAGAGATTGAAATGAGCACAGATAAAGTTCCTTAAGCCAAATATGGAATAGACAAGAGCTACTCCTTGCTCAACGAAATGGACTCAACACCCCATATTAAATGCCTAAGAGTGTACCTGACTAGGAAGTATCTTAAAACCTATGGATTGCTATGTCTCCGAAAGAGAATCAAGTGTGTGTACAGGGGCATAAACGCAGCAGTGATAGGATTGGAGAGGTTCGGTGAGCAAATGAAGACCCTTTGAAGTCATATTGCATGGTACCCATTCCACGGGTCTCAACTCTCCAGGTTTAAGGTATTCTTCCTTCAGCTAAAACATGCATGTGGAACCCAGAGTATGATCAACCATGTGATCGGGAGACGTGTTCCAATATGTCTCAGTTTTCGTCCCCTGGTACTCGGGTGCAACATTCCAGACGCTTTACTAACACTCTCCCGACTTGGAGAGTCAGTGCCTTTAACCTCCTGTTTGGCCCAGTTTGCAATTTCTGCGGAAGATGAACAGGAATAGGGAGAACCAATGACAGACTAGCTGGAGGTGTCTGGACGGGCAAATTTAACTCTCATTTCCCACCAGGAAGAGGAATTAACCAAAGGCTCAGCGTGCCGTGCCGGAACCAGATTAGGGCCTGAAGCCATCCTGCGGTGTTGCGGCCAGCTCACGAGAAAGCGAGTTGAAGAAAGGAGCTCAGGGGCACTGTAATTCACAAACCTGCAGAGTTATAAATGACAGCTATCGTCCAAAAATATACTGAAGTAAGGCTGCCAAGAGGACTTGAAAGCGGGGCAGAATTGCAGGAAACCGATTTCAGGAGGTAGACTGGAATTGCATTTAAAGCATAGGAAAAGAGGCAGAACGTCCACAATGATGCACTTGGCCAAAAAGGGCGTATGCGTTTTTTCCTGAATATATTCAGGAAAAAACGCATACGCCCTTTTTGGCCAACCAAGCAAGCTTGCAAAGGAAATCTGCACTACAATGAAGTCTCACTTCCCCCCGGTCCAACGGGTCATCTGAAAAAAGTGTAAAATCCAGAAAGGCAGGACAGGCCATGGAGAACTGGGACCCTTGTTACGCTGATGGGTGGGATGTAAATTGCCAACAGCCACTCGGAAGAAGTGTATGGTGTTTCCTGAAACATCTAAAAAACAAAGCAACAGAGCCTAGGGCACTTCCACTTATGGTCCTATAGCTTAGGGAAATTAAAATCAAAAGACACAGCCACCCCAAAGGTTGGGACGGCTCTGTTTACAAGAACCTGGTTTACGGTACAAGTTCAATATCGCAGAAAGTGAAAAATGGATAAAGAAGTTGTGGTACTTACGTACAATGCAATATCACTCAGCAATGAAATCTATGTCATCAGGCCCGTAGCAGCATAATGAGTGGATTCAGGTACGATCATTCTAACTGAAATAAGTCACACAGAAAAAGAAACATCATAAGATATCACTAATACACGGAATGTAACCTTGGCTACACAGGAACTGAATTACAAAACAGAACAGGGTCTCAAATTTAGAAACCCAACTTATGCTTGCTTAAGGGGAAAGGTGAGTTGGGGTGCTGCATAAAACCAGAGATTGAAATGAGCACAGATAAAGTTCCTTAAGCCAAATATGGAATAGACAAGAGCTACTCCTTGCTCAACGAAATGGACTCAACACCCCATATTAAATGCCTAAGAGTGTACCTGACTAGGAAGTATCTTAAAACCTATGGATTGCTATGTCTCTGAAAGAGAATCAAGTGTGTGTACAGGGGCATAAACGCAGCAGTGATAGGATTGGAGAGGTTCGGTGAGCAAATGAAGACCCTTTGAAGTCATATTGCATGGTACCCATTCCACGGGTCTCAACTCTCCAGGTTTAAGGGATTCTTCCTTCAGCTAAAACATGCATGTGGAACCCAGAGTATGATCAACCGTGTGATCGGGAGACGTGTTCCAATATGTCTCAGTTTTCGTCCCCTGGTACTCGGGTGCAACATTCCAGACGCTTTACTAACACTCTCCCGACTTGGAGAGTCAGTGCCTTTAACCTCCTGTTTGGCCCAGTTTGCAATTTCTGCGGAAGATGAACAGGAATAGGGAGAACCAATGACAGACTAGCTGGAGGTGTCTGGACGGGCAAATTTAACTCTCATTTCCCACCAGGAAGAGGAATTAACCAAAGGCTCAGCGTGCCGTGCCGGAACCAGATTAGGGCCTGAAGCCATCCTGCGGTGTTGCGGCCAGCTCACGAGAAAGCGAGTTGAAGAAAGGAGCTCAGGGGCACTGTAATTCACAAACCTGCAGAGTTATAAATGACAGCTATCGTCCAAAAATATACTGAAGTAAGGCTGCCAACAGGACTTGAAAGCGGGGCAGAATTGCAGGAAACCGATTTCAGGAGGTAGACTGGAATTGCATTTAAAGCATAGGAAAAGAGGCAGAACGTCCACAATGATGCACTTGGCCAAAAAGGGCGTATGCGTTTTTTCCTGAATATATTCAGGAAAAAACGCATACGCCCTTTTTGGCCAACCAAGCAAGGTTGCAAAGGAAATCTGCACTACAGTGAAGTCTCACTTCCCCCCGGTCAAAAGGGCCATCTGAAAAAAGTGTAAAATCCAGAAAGGCAGGACAGGCCATGGAGAACTGGGAGCCTTGTTATGCTGATGGGCGGGATGTCAATTGCCAACAGCCACTCGGGAGAAGTGTATGGTGTTTCCTGAAACATCTAAAAAACAAAGCAACAGAGCCTAGGGCACTTCCACTTATGGTCCTATAGCTGAGGGAAATTAAAATCAAAAGACACAGCCACCCCAAAGGTTGGGACGGCTCTGTTTACAAGAACCTGGTTTACGGTACAAGTTCAATATCGCAGAAACTGAATAATGGATAAAGAAGTTGTGGTACTTACGTACAATGCAGTATCACTCAGAAATGAAATCTATGTCATCAGGCCTGTAGCAGCATAATGAGTGGATTCAGGTATGATGATTCTAACTGAAATAAGTCACACAGGAAAAGAAACATCATAAGATATCACTAATACACGGAATGTAAACTTGGCTACACAGGAACTGAATTACAAAACAGAACAGGGTCTCAAATTTAGAAACCCAACTTATGCTTGCTTAAGGGGAAAGGTGAGTTGGGGTGCTGCATAAAACCAGAGATTGAAATGAGCACAGATAAAGTTCCTTAAGCCAAATATGGAATAGACAAGAGCTACTCCTTGCTCAACGAAATGGACTCAACACCCCATATTAAATGCCTAAGAGTGTACCTGACTAGGAAGTATCTTAAAACCTATGGATTGCTATGTCTCCGAAAGAGAATCAAGTGTGTGTACAGGGGCATAAACGCAGCAGTGATAGGATTGGAGAGGTTCGGTGAGCAAATGAAGACCCTTTGAAGTCATATTGCATGGTACCCATTCCACGGGTCTCAACTCTCCAGGTTTAAGGTATTCTTCCTTCAGCTAAAACATGCATGTGGAACCCAGAGTATGATCAACCATGTGATCGGGAGACGTGTTCCAATATGTCTCAGTTTTCGTCCCCTGGTACTCGGGTGCAACATTCCAGACGCTTTACGAACACTCTCCCGACTTGGAGAGTCAGTGCCTTTAACCTCCTGTTTGGCCCAGTTTGCAATTTCTGCGGAAGATGAACAGGAATAGGGAGAACCAATGACAGACTAGCTGGAGGTGTCTGGACGGGCAAATTTAACTCTCATTTCCCACCAGGAAGAGGAATTAACCAAAGGCTCAGCGTGCCGTGCCGGAACCAGATTAGGGCCTGAAGCCATCCTGCGGTGTTGCGGCCAGCTCACGAGAAAGCGAGTTGAAGAAAGGAGCTCAGGGGCACTGTAATTCACAAACCTGCAGAGTTATAAATGACAGCTATCGTCCAAAAATATACTGAAGTAAGGCTGCCAAGAGGACTTGAAAGCGGGGCAGAATTGCAGGAAACCGATTTCAGGAGGTAGACTGGAATTGCATTTAAAGCATAGGAAAAGAGGCAGAACGTCCACAATGATGCACTTGGCCAAAAAGGGCGTATGCGTTTTTTCCTGAATATATTCAGGAAAAAACGCATACGCCCTTTTTGGCCAACCAAGCAAGCTTGCAAAGGAAATCTGCACTACAATGAAGTCTCACTTCCCCCCGGTCCAAAGGGTCATCTGAAAAAAGTGTAAAATCCAGAAAGGCAGGACAGGCCATGGAGAACTGGGACCCTTGTTACGCTGATGGGTGGGATGTAAATTGCCAACAGCCACTCGGAAGAAGTGTATGGTGTTTCCTGAAACATCTAAAAAACAAAGCAACAGAGCCTAGGGCACTTCCACTTATGGTCCTATAGCTTAGGGAAATTAAAATCAAAAGACACAGCCACCCCAAAGGTTCGGACGGCTCTGTTTACAAGAACCTGGTTTACGGTACAAGTTCAATATCGCAGAAAGTGAAAAATGGATAAAGAAGTTGTGGTACTTACGTACAATGCAATATCACTCAGCAATGAAATCTATGTCATCAGCCCCGTAGCAGCATAATGAGTGGATTCAGGTATGATGATTCTAACTGAAATAAGTCACACAGGAAAAGAAACATCATAAGATATCACTAATACACGGAATGTAAACTTGGCTACACAGGAACTGAATTACAAAACAGAACAGGGTCTCAAATTTAGAAAACCAACTTATGCTTGCTTAAGGGGAAAGGTGAGTTGGGGTGCTGCATAAAACCAGAGATTGAAATGAGCACAGATAAAGTTCCTTAAGCCAAATATGGAATAGACAAGAGCTACTCCTTGCTCACCGAAATGGATTCAACACCCCATATTAAACACCTAAGAATGTACCTGACTAGGAAGTATCTTAAAACCTATGGATTGCTATGTCTCTGAAAGAGAATCAAGCGTGTGTGCAGGGGCATAAACGCAGCAGTGATAGGATTGGAGAGGTTCGGTGAGCAAATGAAGACCCTTTGAAGTCATATTGCATGGTACCCATTCCACGGGTCTCAACTCTCCAGGTTTAAGGTATTCTTCCTTCAGCTAAAACATGCATGTGGAACCCAGAGTATGATCAACCGTGTGATCGGGAGACGTGTTCCAATATGTCTCAGTTTTCGTCCCCTGGTACTCGGGTGCAACATTCCAGACGCTTTACTAACACTCTCCCGGCTTGGAGAGTCAGTGCCTTTAACCTCCTGTTTGGCCCAGTTTGCAATTTCTGCGGAAGATGAACAGGAATAGGCAGAACCAATGACAGACTAGCTGGAGGTGTCTGGACGGGCAAATTTAACTCTCATTTCCCACCAGGAAGAGGAATTAACCAAAGGCTAAGCGTGCCATGCCGGAACCAGATTAGGGCCTGAAGCAATCCTGCGGTGTTGCGGCCAGCTCACGAGAAAGCGAGTTGAAGAAAGGAGCTCAGGGGCACTGTAATTCACAAACCTGCAGAGTTATAAATGACAGCTATCGTCCAAAAATATACTGAAGTTAGGTTGCCAAGAGGACTTGAAAGCGGGGCAGAATTGCAGGAAACCGATTTCAGGAGGTAGACTGGAATTGCATTTAAAGCATAGGAAAAGAGGCAGAACGTCCACAATGATGCACTTGGCCAAAAAGGGCGTATGCGTTTTGTCCTGAATATATTCAGGAAAAAACGCATACGCCCTTTTTGGCCAACCAAGCAAGCTTGCAAAGGAAATCTGCACTACAATGAAGTCTCACTTCCCCCCGGTCAAAAGGGCCATCTGAAAAAAGTGTAAAATCCAGAAAGGCAGGACAGGCCATGGAGAACTGGGAGCCTTGTTACGCTGATGGGCGGGATGTAAATTGCCAACAGCCACTCGGAAGAAGTGTATGGTGTTTCCTGAAACATCTAAAAAACAAAGCAACAGAGCCTAGGGCACTTCCACTTATGGTCCTATAGCTTAGGGAAATTAAAATCAAAAGACACAGCCACCCCAAATGTTGGGACGGCTCTGTTTACAAGAACCTGGTTTACGGTACAAGTTCAATATCGCAGAAAGTGAAAAATGGATAAAGAAGTTGTGGTACTTACGTACAATGCAATATCACTCAGCAACGAAATCTATGTCATCAGCCCCGTAGCAGCATAATGAGTGGATTCAGGTATGATGATTCTAACTGAAATAAGTCACACAGGAAAAGAAACATCATAAGATATCACTAATAGACGGAATGTAAACTTGGCTACACAGGAACTGAATTACAAAACAGAACAGGGTCTCAAATTTAGAAACCCAATTTATGCTTGCTTAAGGGGAAAGGTGAGTTGGGGTGCTGCATAAAACCAGAGATTGAAATGAGCACAGATAAAGTTCCTTAAGCCAAATATGGAATAGACAAGAGCTACTCCTTGCTCAACGAAATGGACTCAACACCCCATATTAAATGCCTAAGAGTGTACCTGACTAGGAAGTATCTTAAAACCTATGGATTGCTATGTCTCTGAAAGAGAATCAAGTGTGTGTACAGGGGCATAAACGCAGCAGTGATAGGATTGGAGAGGTTCGTTGAGCAAATGAGGACCCTTTGAAGTCATATTGCATGGTACCCATTCCACGGGTCTCAACTCTCCAGGTTTAAGGTATTCTTCCTTCAGCTAAAACATGCATGTGGAACCCAGAGTATGATCAACCGTGTGATCGGGAGACGTGTTCCAATATGTCTCAGTTTTCGTCCCCTGGTACTCGGGTGCAACATTCCAGACGCTTTACTAACACTCTCCCGGCTTGGAGAGTCAGTGCCTTTAACCTCCTGTTTGGCCCAGTTTGCAATTTCTGCGGAAAATGAACAGGAATAGGCAGAACCAATGACAGACTAGCTGGAGGTGTCTGGACGGGCAAATTTAACTCTCATTTCGCACTAGGAAGAGGAATTAACCAAAGGCTAAGCGTGCCATGCCGGAAACAGATTAGGGCCTGAAGCAATCCTGCGGTGTTGCGGCCAGCTCACGAGAAAGCGAGTTGAAGAAAGGAGCTCAGGGGCACTGTAATTCAGAAACCTGCAGAGTTATAAATGACAGCTATCGTCCAAAAATATACTGAAGTAAGGTTGCCAAGAGGACTTGAAAGCGGGGCAGAATTGCAGGAAACCGATTTCAGGAGGTAGACTGGAATTGCATTTAAAGCATAGGAAAAGAGGCAGAACGTCCACAATGATGCACTTGGCCAAAAAGGGCGTATGCGTTTTTTCCTGAATATATTCAGGAAAAAACGCATACGCCCTTTTTGGCCAACCAAGCAAGCTTGCAAAGGAAATCTGCACTACAATGAAGTCTCACTTCCCCCCGGTCAAAAGGGCCATCTGAATAAAGTGTAAAATCCAGAAAGGCAGGACAGGCCATGGAGAACTGGGAGCCTTGTTACGCTGATGGGCGGGATGACAATTGCCAACAGCCACTCGGGAGAAGTGTATGGTGTTTCCTGAAACATCTAAAAAACAAAGCAACAGAGCCTAGGGCACTTCCACTTATGGTCCTATAGCTTAGGGAAATTAAAATCAAAAGACACAGCCACCCCAAAGGTTGGGACGGCTCTGTTTACAAGAACCTGGTTTACGGTACAAGTTCAATATCGCAGAAAGTGAAAAATGGATAAAGAAGTTGTGGTACTTACGTACAATGCAATATCACTCAGCAATGAAATCTATGTCATCAGCCCCGTAGCAGCATAATGAGTGGATTCAGGTATGATGATTCTAACTGAAATAAGTCACACAGGAAAAGAAACATCATAAGATATCACTAATACACGGAATTTAAACTTGGCTACATAGGAACTGAATTACAAAACAGAACAGGGTCTCAAATTTAGAAAACCAACTTATGCTTGCTTAAGGGGAAAGGTGAGTTGGGGTGCTGCATAAAACCAGAGATTGAAATGAGCACAGATAAAGTTCCTTAAGCCAAATATGGAATAGACAAGAGCTACTCCTTGCTCAACGAAATGGACTCAACACCCCATATTAAATGCCTAAGAGTGTACCTGACTAGGAAGTATCTTAAAACCTATGGATTGCTATGTGTCTGAAAGAGAATCAAGTGTTTGTACAGGGGCATAAACGCAGCAGTGATAGGATTGGAGAGGTTCGGTGAGCAAATGAAGACCCTTTAAAGTCATATTGCATGGTACCCATTCCACGGGTCTCAACTCTCCAGGTTTAAGGTATACTTCCTTCAGCTAAAACATGCATGTGGAACCCAGAGTATGATCAACCGTGTGATCGGGAGACGTGTTCCAATATGTCTCAGTTTTCGTCCCCTGGTACTCGGGTGCAACATTCCAGACGCTTTACTAACACTCTCCCGACTTGGAGAGTCAGTGCCTTTAACCTCCTGTTTGGCCCAGTTTGCAATTTCTGCGGAAGATGAACAGGAATAGGGAGAACCAATGACAGACTAGCTGGAGGTGTCTGGACGGGCAAATTTAACTCTCATTTCCCACCAGGAAGAGGAATTAACCAAAGGCTCAGCGTGCCGTGCCGGAACCAGATTAGGGCCTGAAGCCATCCTGCGGTGTTGCGGCCAGCTCACGAGAAAGCGAGTTGAAGAAAGGAGCTCAGGGGCACTGTAATTCACAAACCTGCAGAGTTATAAATGACAGCTATCGTCCAAAAATATACTGAAGTAAGGCTGCCAAGAGGACTTGAAAGCGGGGCAGAATTGCAGGAAACCGATTTCAGGAGGTAGACTGGAATTGCATTTAAAGCATAGGAAAAGAGGCAGAACGTCCACAATGATGCACTTGGCCAAAAAGGGCGTATGCGTTTTTTCCTGAATATATTCAGGAAAAAACGCATACGCCCTTTTTGGCCAACCAAGCAAGCTTGCAAAGGAAATCTGCACTACAGTGAAGTCTCACTTCCCCCCGGTCAAAAGGGCCATCTGAAAAAAGTGTAAAATCCAGAAAGGCAGGACAGGCCATGGAGAACTGGGAGCCTTGTTATGCTGATGGGCGGGATGTCAATTGCCAACAGCCACTCGGGAGAAGTGTATGGTGTTTCCTGAAACATCTAAAAAACAAAGCAACAGAGCCTAGGGCACTTCCACTTATGGTCCTATAGCTTAGGGAAATTAAAATCAAAAGACACAGCCACCCCAAAGGTTGGGACGGCTCTGTTTACAAGAACCTGGTTTACGGTACAAGTTCAATATCGCAGAAAGTGAAAAATGGATAAAGAAGTTGTGGTACTTACGTACAATGCAGTATCACTCAGCAATGAAATCTATGTCATCAGGCCCGTAGCAGCATAATGAGTGGATTCAGGTACGATGATTCTAACTGAAATAATTCACACAGGAAAAGAAACATCATAAGATATCACTAATACACGGAATGTAAACTTGGCTACACAGGAACTGAATTACAAAACAGAACAGGGTCTCAAATTTAGAAACCCAACTTATGCTTGCTTAAGGGGAAAGGTGAGTTGGGGTGCTGCATAAAACCAGAGATTGAAATGAGCACAGATAAAGTTCCTTAAGCCAAATATGGAATAGACAAGAGCTACTCCTTGCTCAACGAAATGGACTCAACACCCCATATTAAATGCCTAAGAGTGTACCTGACTAGGAAGTATCTTAAAACCTATGGATTGCTATGTCTCCGAAAGAGAATCAAGCGTGTGTACAGGGGCATAAACGCAGCAGTGATAGGACTGGAGAGGTTCGGTGAGCAAATGAAGACCCTTTGAAGTCATATTGCATGGAACCCATTCCACGGGTCTCAACTCTCCAGGTTTAAGGTATTCTTCCTTCAGCTAAAACATGCATGTGGAACCCAGAGTATGATCAACCATGTGATCGGGAGACGTGTTCCAATATGTCTCAGTTTTCGTCCCGTGGTACTCGGGTGCAACATTCCAGACGCTTTACTAACACTCTCCCGACTTGGAGAGTCAGTGCCTTTAACCTCCTGTTTGGCCCAGTTTGCAATTTCTGCGGAAGATGAACAGGAATAGGCAGAACCAATGACAGACTAGCTGGAGGTGTCTGGACGGGCAAATTTAACTCTCATTTCGCAGCAGGAAGAGGAATTAACCAAAGGCTCAGCGTGCCGTGCCGGAACCAGATTAGGGCCTGAAGCCATCCTGCGGTGTTGTGGCCAGCTCACAAGAAAGCGAGTTGAAGAAAGGAGCTCAGGGGCACTGTAATTCACAAACCTGCAGAGTTATAAATGACAGCTATCGTCCAAAAATATACTGAAGTAAGGCTGCCAAGAGGACTTGAAAGCGGGGCAGAATTGCAGGAAACCGATTTCAGGAGGTAGACTGGAATTGCATTTAAAGCATAGGAAAAGAGGCAGAACGTCCACAATGATGCACTTGGCCAAAAAGGGCGTATGCGTTTTTTCCTGAATATATTCAGGAAAAAACGCATACGCCCTTTTTGGCCAACCAAGCAATCTTGCAAAGGAAATCTGCACTACAGTGAAGTCTCACTTCCCCCCGGTCAAAAGGGCCATCTGAAAAAAGTGTAAAATCCAGAAAGGCAGGACAGGCCATGGAGAACTGGGAGCCTTGTTATGCTGATGGGCGGGATGTAAATTGCCAACAGCCACTCGGGAGAAGTGTATGGTGTTTCCTGAAACATCTAAAAAACAAAGCAACAGAGCCTAGGGCACTTCCACTTATGGTCCTATAGCTTAGGGAAATTAAAATCAAAAGACACAGCCACCCCAAAGGTTGGGACGGCTCTGTTTACAAGAACCTGGTTTACGGTACAAGTTCAATATCGCAGAAAGTGAAAAATGGATAAAGAAGTTGTGGTACTTACGTACAATGCAATATCACTAAGCAATGAAATCTATGTCATCAGGCCCGTAGCAGCATAATGAGTGGATTCAGGTACGATGATTCTAACTGAAATAAGTCACACAGAAAAAGAAACATCATAAGATATCACTAATACACGGAATGTAACCTTGGCTACACAGGAACTGAATTACAAAACAGAACAGGGTCTCAAATTTAGAAAACCAACTTATGCTTGCTTAAGGGGAAAGGTGAGTTGGGGTGCTGCATAAAACCAGAGATTGAAATGAGCACAGATAAAGTTCCTTAAGCCAAATATGGAATAGACAAGAGCTACTCCTTGCTCAACGAAATGGACTCAACACCCCATATTAAATGCCTAAGAGTGTACCTGACTAGGAAGTATCT